>NW_025954204.1:0-612820 GCF_022376455.1 Epithele typhae | reverse complement strand
CGACCATGGCGAGGTCTCTCAGCGTACGTTGTCCCTTTCGTGTACCAGTGCCTCCCTCATCGTCGATGTTAGCATGGACACTGCCGGCCCACATCTTCCATGCTCGCCTCTCCCGCGCTCTAGCCTCTGTGAAGATTGTAGCTAATCTCGCCGACATAGATGCCGGTGGCCCAGCTGCATTCAACGACGGAGCCAACGATTTGGATGCGCTCACATTTGCGCTAGGACAAGACACGGAGACCGTCGTGGCGCCCGCCTTGCGCACGCTCGACGAGGTTGTCGATCAGCCAGACGTCGACCGCCGCGATCGCCTCGAAAACCCCGACCAGCACGAGGGCGTCGTCCGGCGCGGGGTCGAGCAGTCCGTCGTCCATCAGTCCATCGTCCGGGATGACGTCGAGCAGCCCGCCGTCGTTCAAGAGCAGCACATCATCGTCGAGCAACCCATAGAGCAGCCCGTCGTCGTCAAGCAACCCGTCGTCGTCGGCGCCGCCGTCGTCGAGCAGCCATCGTCGTCGGCCCAAGGCAGCCCGCCGTCATCAAGCAGCCCGTCGTCGTCAAGCAACCCGTCGTCGTCGGAGCAGCCCGCCGTCGTTCAAGAGCAGCACATCATCGTCGAGAAACCCATAGAGCAGCCCGCCGTCGTCAAGCAGCCCGTCGTTGTCAACCAGCCCGTCGTCGCCGACCAGCCCGTCGTCGCCGACCAGCCCGTCGTCACCGTCGTCGTCGAGCAGTCCATCGTCGTCGAGCAGTCCATCGTCGTCGAGCAGCCCATAGAGCAACGCGTCGTCGTCCAGCAGCACATCGTCGTCGAGCAACCCATAGAGCAGCCCGCCGTTGTCAAGCAGCCCGTCATCGTCGACCAGCCCATTGTCGACCAGCCCGTCCTCGACCAGCAAGAGGTCATCGAACAGGCCACCGGCATAGAAGAAGCAGCACCTGAACCTCCGAGGCCACGAACTCCTCCCATGATGACTCGCAAGCGGCTTACAGGAGTAACGCCGAAGAAGTCATGGCGCAAAAGGGGTGATGATCCGTGAGTAACTGCCTTTGCACTTCATTTGACCTGCTGACCTAGCCTTCAGCTTGCAAACCATCGTGCCTCTTCCGGAAAAACCCCGGGGTAAGAAGCGTGCTCCAAATGACGACGATATGTGAGAGCATTATCGCTTGTATAGGTGATCTATCTGATCATTGTGTAATTGCAGAGGGCCCAGCCAGAATAAGACGCGTGGCAAGTCGGCGAAGAGGAGGAAGGCGATGGAGTAGAGCATGCATGAGCTTTTAGTACCTTACGGCGGTTGTAACGTTCCTCATTGTTAATCAGTCTACGTTCTGGTCTCGTCCATCAAGCGCCGGGGTCGGAGCGATATTGGCGTCAAATTTCGAAAACGCCTTTGGTCTTGCTCAAGTCAGAGGCACAGCCTCTCTCTTTCTCTCTCTCTAGCTCACCACTCGCCTCCATTTTAATCGCTACTACATGGACGTTTCTGTGGAAGACATCGCTCCTGTCGCGTCCAAAGATGGGCAACCAGACCCAGACAGCGGCCCTCAGACGCTGGACCGGCCCACGATCCAGGAGCAGGAAATGCAGATGGACGATCGCGAAGACGACGCCGACGGAGACGCGGTGGAGAAGGAGGAGGAAATGGACGATCAGGTGGCAGACGCCGCTGAGAGGGTGGTGTGCAGCGTACGGTTCATGGTTTGGCCTCAGGCGAGTTTTCAATGCCGTGCTTACCATGATCTACGCTGAGCCGATGACCCCGCCAACGTCCACCAGGGCGGCGGCCTGCCTGTGCCCACATATGAGGATATCCCGCTCCCCGCCGAGGTCCCTCTGGACAGCTATGGCGGGATCAGCACGCATGTGAAGGAGGACAAGCTCATGTACTGGGCCCCCAGAGCACAGTGGATCCCCGCCAACATGTCGGAAGTAAGCATACGCATCGACCCCCTTACGCGCTCCATCCTCGTTCGCGCCGGCGGTGACCTGGGCTCGTGTCAAGGACTTGGGGCTGAGCTGTCCGCCCAGGATGCAGCGGAGTCCGGGCCCCCTCCCAAGACTATCGCAGACTTTCGCTGGCCACCCAGGTCAGGTTCAATACCCGTGTTCGTGTGGCCGAAGGTAAGTACTGTGACGTATGCTACGGTCGATCGGTGTGTTCACGATCGACCACAGGACGAACGTCCCCGCCCGATCGGGTACCACATGCCGGAGCTGAAAGGCAAGAACTACCAGTTTGTCTTGGATTTCCTGCAACAAGACGGTCTCGACCTGGGCGAAGGTTGGATGCTGTGGAATCCAAGCCGTTCAAATTGGCAAAGAGGCGACCAAACCAGCCCTATTCACGTGCGGTGTCGGAAGACGCTCTTGCTGCGCCATGCGGATAACGAACGCGCCCTATATGCCGGCGACTTCATCCATCGCCTTGAGGTCTACGGCCACGTTGTCACGGGAGATAGTGAGCTTACCGCCTTGTCTGTTGGGGACAGTGCGGACGAAGAAGAGGGCGCGCGGAAGGTGGAGTACACTTTATCGTCTTTGGAGCCTGTACTCACGTTCAGTGATCAGGTGCGAAAGCAGGCTTCGAACGACACGAAGTATGGAGGTGAGCACCGTCCACTACCCGTGGTTGAAGATTTGCTGACGCCTCTTGCAGACGGAGAAAGACTTTGAGACCCGGGAGGGGAGAAAGCGGAAAGGGTCTATATAGCCAGGGTGTATATACAGAAACATTGTACTGAGACGTCGTACTTAGCTATGGCGCGCCGCCAGCTGCGAACTCGCACTCAATTCCCCGTTCACAGGGGCTAGCTCAGGCTGGAAATGGAATGAAGGGCCAATCGCCGTCGCTGCCAGAGTAAGCGCCGCATCCGGCCTCCTCTTCTCCCTACCACTTCTTCCTCACATGGACGACCCATCCCAGTCCCTCCCACACGCGTCCGATGGACCTTCCAACACCTCCATTGGCGTCGGCGTTCGGCAACAGGAAGCCATGAAGGGTCGATTCAGTGTCAGAGTGGTTGTGTGGCCGAGGGTAAGCACCATCTCTGAATGTATGTCTTTCTGCGATAACAAGCCCCATCTCAGGGATATGGCAACTCATCAATGTTCGAGAACATCTACGTCGATGTACCATCGGTCCTTTCTTTGTGGAAAGTTCCATTGCTGCGCGACGCCATGATATCCAAACGGACCGTGATGTACTGGTCCGGGCGAGCAAATTGGACGCTAAACCTGCTCCGATTTGCGCAGGTACATATCACCGAGAGCACTACGGTCGTCCTCGTGCGCATGGAAGGCCCGTTCTGGCCCTGTCTGGGGCTCGGCCAGGAGATTTTCGCGCAGGACGTGGCAACCTGGTCTGCACCCGAGCCCCCAATAGTCGACTATCGTCCGAGGCCTCCCCACTTGCCTCAAGCGTACTCTCAAGTAATCATATGGGCCAAGGTGAAGTGTCCCATTCTCGTTGGTCTGCGTCCGATCTGACCCATGGACCAGGAGGATCGCCCTCGTCCCATTGCTTGCTGCGTAACGTGGCTCGAGAAGACATACTTCGCCGAGCTAGAGCACGAACTCGAGCAGCTCGTGCCCGAAGTCGACCTCGGGCAGAGGTTTCAAGTGTGGAACCCGGAGGTGTCGATATGGCAGCAGTGCGACGAGGACAGTCTTATCCCACCGTTTGGCTGGAGGCGGCTTCTCATCCGCCACACCGACAACGAGCACGCGCGATATGCAGGGTTCTTCATAGAACTGCTAGAAAAGCAAAAGCCATTGGATATCGGTCGGCCCACTTCATGGTTCCTCGGCGATGTCAACCCCCGGCAGGTCGACGATGAGGTGATGGAGGAAGACGACGGCGACGACGACGGTGACGACGACGGTGACGACGACGGTGACGACGACGGTGACGACGATGGCGCCGACGACGGTGTCAAGGGTGGCGACTACTAAGGCGGCAACGATGCGGGGAAGGTAGGAGCTCATATTTCTGGATGTTCAAGGGCTGAATGCGATCAGCAGGGCCACAACGGCCTTCCAGGGTGCCAGGGTGAGTGTAATACACGTTCGCCTTCATCGGGTCTGACATTACACCTGTACGCAGACCGAACGATCGGGCGGTGTTATAGTTGCAGATGATGGTATCGCTTCATAGTACGATACGTAGTGCATTCCATACACGATGTAAAAAGACGAGGGGATGAAGCCAGATGCAATCACGTGCAGCGTTTAAACGCCGGAGGGCAGAGACGCAAATGCGTCGCCTCCTATCGTCGTGCAACCCATGCCTCCTTTCACATGCAGTACCAACCGCTCCCTCGACAGTACGTCGTACACCCTCCACCACCCGGATGAGCGCCCCACTGTGCCAGGTGTTTGGGGCACGTTCGTGATTGTTTTCAGCCAAGGGGTACGTTCAGTCATTTGCCGAGACGTTCCCACTGACCATTTGGAACCAAGGCCACCACCGGGAAACGTATGGGGCCGTGCGTCTCCAACACCCAAATGGTCAGCTTGCGACGAGTCCTGCGGCGGTGGGAAGGCAAACCTATCAAAGTGGGCATATGGAAGGACGGCGACTGGATACCGACCTTCCTCGACGTGCAGGACGACGAACTAGTGCCCGTTCAACGCATGCGACTGTTCTTGGTCCTCCGAGTCGACAATTGGGAACGTCCTTGTCGCACTCTTGGAAGGGAGCTCTACGGTCGGGAAGACGGCAAACTCCAACCCCTACGCTATGGAGGAGTGTCCGAGGGCGCTGTGGAGTACGAGGTCGTGATTTGGACGCAGGTGAGCCTCAAACCATTCTTACTTTGCCTGTTTGTCTGACGTTAGAGCAAGGATGCCAACACGCCGCCCACGATCTGCTACACGCGCTCACAGGTTGGGCGTTCAATCGGCGAGGCCATCGCAGATTGCACCCGCCTAGACCCTGCTCTCGTCGTTCCCGAAGGGGTAATGACGTGGTGTTTCCAGACGTCTGTGTGGCACACGAGGTCTATGGGGGACGTCATCCGTGAGTCGGAGCCTCCTGCACTACTCGTGCGCAGCGTTCGCAACTCCGCACCGCGGTCCTGTGGTCCCGTTTTCATGAAGTGGGAGTTCTATTTGCAAAAGCTGGTGGGAGAGAACCGTCGCCGGTGAGTGCTGATGTGCATCCGTACCTGGTTAAGCTGACGATGCGTACAGCAAGCGTGAAGCGATAGCTGGACGGTATAGTGAGCACGTATTAAGCTAGGAAATAAACATTGTCGTAGTGTTAGCTGGCGAAACATCGGCGAGAGCTTGAGTGCAATGAAAGAGCCACGTACAGCGACCTCGGTCTCTCCAAGGAAACGGCCACTGCGGCGTGGACGAAATCTAAGGGAGAAGGGCAGGAAGTCAAGATTGCCGAAAGCGGTATCAGTTCAAACGCGCGCGACGAAAATTAGGCACTGTTCGCCTCTCTCCTACGTACTGTCTCCAGCTCATGGACGCGAAGGGCCATGAGCGCAAGCGCGCCCGTTCCCCCGAAGGCTGTGGTGACGTCGCGAGCGATCACAAGAAACTCAAATCCGACCCAACGACTGCGGCCAGGCCAACGAGGGCGCTCGACCTAACTTCTAACGTGAGTCATTCGACGATCTATGCGACGGGAAACTCATGGACGGGAAAACAGGCTCCAATCAATGTTGACGAACATGAGGTAGAGCTCATCCTGTGGAACGTTGTGAGCGATTCCGGACCTATGAGAGCTCACGCAGCTCACCATCCATCAGGCGATGTCGAGCATCTTTGAACGTTTCAAAGCCAAGGCGATTTCGGGCGCCGTCGACCTCATGAAAGTTCCCTGGATCCGAGACAGATACAACGCTGCGGACGTACGTAAATGGCAAGCCTGGGCCCATGGTGCCTGCGACTGGCAAGACATCGCGAGCACTTCCATCGACATAACCGCGGAGAGCGCGAGTTGGGTTTGGGTGCGGCTCTACCCGGGAGAATGCACGGACTTTGGGCTGTACATGCGTCGTTGGGAGCACGCTCGAGGCCAGGACGTAGTGTGGAAGGACGTCTTACCGATGATGGTGGCGACCGCGACGGATGACGCTCCTTTGGTCATCCTATGGGACAAGGTGAGAGAGGTTGGACACACGTTGCACGTCTTCTAACGACGTTACTTAGGTAACTCCGGGGTTCGAATGCCTCAGCGCCCAAAGGTATGCAGCGTTTGTCAAGCTTCTCATCATTCGCTGCCGCTCCGCCAAGATATGGTACCCACTGGAGACACGCTGGATGGAGGTGAACGATGTGGAATCTGCCCTGCGGTCGTCCGCCATGGCTACCAGGTATGCACCGGTAGTGCTGATCAGGACGGAGAGCGTAAACATGGAGGGGATAGGGGTGGCGATGGAGGGCATACACATCCGAACTCGTGCGGCGTTGGAGACGCAGGTGAGTGAGAACTCAGGTTAGGATAAACTTCGTTGACAGCGATTTCCAGGCCAGGTCTGAAGAGCCGGCAAACGACTCGGAAGACGAGGGCGTACTCATTCGCACTCCCAAAGACACCGACGTTCACGACATCCCGGTGCAAGGGGATGCGGCGAACGACGGGGAGGTGAGCATCCCACCGTCTCGAAATCTCAAAGCGCTGACGACCAAGATAGACGAAGGTGGAATCTGCTGTGCAAACCGATGGAAGGAAGAAGGCGATAGCAGGCAGAGACGACTGAGCGGAGGCGAGTCTTCATCGCCGGAAATCTGTGCATCCTACTTATATAGTACAACAGGAAGGTAGCTCTGAGGAAGGGAAGGTGGAGGATGGTCTTCGGACTAAGGACGGGGACTCCCGGGGCGTGCGCAGAGGGTGATCGTGGAGACGCTCGGGTGACTAGTGAGGAGTCGAGAGTCGAATGCATATGAATAGGGGAACGGACAGCGTTTGAACGGTATAGCTGTTACGGGCCATACGATCGGGGCCGGAGGGCGTATCCAAAGGCGCGGGTGCTTCCCCGAATAGGAAATCATACGGACCGCGCGCAGGTGAAGATTTCGGGCTCCCCGTTTGCCTCTTCGTCCGGATCCTCCTGCCCTCCACCCAACTCCCACCCCTAGTATGGACCCCTCTCTCTTAGATACCAGACGCGCCTATGATCAAACGCACCGGCGACGGGACTTGGTGAGCGTCGCTGAAATCCGTCTGGGCGGCAAGACCTGTAGTGCAGCGCTCCGAGCGGCCTGTCATGACGCCGCAACGCATTCTCCACCTGCTCTTCCTCCCAAATGCCCTATCTGTAGCCACCTGCTCCTTGGGCCGAACAGGGTGAAGCTTCCGTCCCTAAAAATCGCACCCTTTGTCGCCAACAAGAAATTCTATGCAGGCGCATGGGGCTATCGCGTAAGTGGGAAATGCACGCTCACAGCCGATGCCTCACTCACACACTCTCCCAGCACGACCGAAAATCCGGGGTGGAACGATGCGTATTCTTTCCTAGCCAACCTGGGCCATCTGAAGACGATCTGAATGCCATCGAAAGGATCCGCCGAGACGATGAGGCCGACGCGCTGGCCGACGCACAGGCCGCCGCGCAGGATGCCACGCAGGATGCCGCTCTGGGCATGCGCCCCCTGGGTGGGCGGTCTACACGGGGTAGGAGGGGGAAGGGCAAGAAGAAGAGCGGGAACGCTGGTGACATGAAAAGGGAAGATGTGAGTGCTTTGCCGCTGTGAACGGCGCAAATATCTCATGCGATGCGCAGGAGAAGAACAAAACAGCCCAGCATGTTATCCAGCGCCAGGTAGGTGTCCTGCTACACGAAGCACGCACGAGCTGACACGAAGGACAGGTCTCCAAGGACTCGGAGGCATATCTGCGCGTATGTAATCCGGTAGGCCCGGCTCCGCTCTTATGAAACCTGGTACTCAGCGCGCAACAGGCGGGTGCCCGAACGGTGGTCGGCGAGCTCGATGCCCAGGAGAAGATCACAACGGCGCAAGATCTTACCCAGCAACAGGTAGGCGTGTACCTATATAACGCACGCACGAGCTGACCAGAAGGACAGGTCTCTAACGACACGGAGGCACGTCTGCGCGTATGGAACCTAGTAAGTCCAGCTGCGCGTCTATGAAGGCTTGTACTCAGCCCGAAGCAGGCAGGCCCTCGAACGGTGGTGGAGAAGGCCGTCAAGCTCGCCGGCGGTGAGGTCGACCTATCCGAGACCAAGTTCGTTACGAGACATGCAGACCTCGCGAAGATCCGCTACATGAGTTTTTGGTGCTTCGACTCCCTCACCTGGAAGCGATTGGACGAGACCCACGCCCGAATGTCAAGGGCTTCACACGGCCGCATCTGGTTGCGGGCGGGACATGGGCGGTGCGAGGGGTTTGAGCTCGATCTGAAGAAATGGGAGGAGGCTCACGTACCGACGGAGGGCTGGTTGAAGGAGCAGAGGTCGCCCGGGGTATGCTTGGCAGTGACGGTGAGGCACTCGCCTTCGTCTGGAGCAAAGTGAGTCCGTTCACGTGGCCAAGGCGTCGTTCTGAAAACGACTTTCCCAGGGAGACGGGACACCAGAGATCTCAATCTCCGACCAAAACGAGCTCCGGAGCAGCTGCCGTCGTATGTGCTACAAGCATGGATCCGCTCGACTGTGGAACGCCGAGGAATCCCGCTGGGAGACGGCAGTCGACGAGGACGGCGCGATGGCCATCGTTCAGCAGGCTTCTAACCCGACTTCGGCGAGCGTCGTCCTCTTGGCGTACTCACCCAAGGCGGGGGAGACCGTGAACATGAAGGGCTTGGGCATCGCCATGGAGATGGTGCACAAGATGCGTCAGGGACAGCTGGGCAAGGTGAGTTTCACATCTGTAGTAAATGCACAAGAAACCAACCACCAGTCGCAGATGACGACGCAGGTGAACGCTCGTGCAGAGACGTTGAAGCGCGTCATGCAGCACAAGGGGCGACGTGACACAAGCCGCGACGTCATCGAGATATCCGATGACGAACTGGAGAACGCCCGGAAGAAACCTACGGGGTTCACAGCGTCGAAGAAGTACTGGGAGGAGCCGATAGAAATATCGGACGACGATGTGGAGCGTCCAAGTAAGGTGCGACGAGTTGGGTCAGGAGGGATGGGCATGTATGGGGAAGCGGGCAACCACAATCGAGTGGATGTGGACCTGACAGTTCAAGAGTAGCTACATGTATCGATGTCGAAAACCTAACGGTTAGCTCTATGGGATGTGGCCCGTCGCAACAAAGGGTGTGTTTCGAACACGTCCGGCGACCGTAACGACGAAGTCCAAAGCGCTCGCATCCAGCGCCCTCTTTGGACGTCGGCGGGGTACGCTACGGCCCAAGCTGTGAGTACACCCCACCAGAAACGACCTTAATACTGATCAGCATGCCCAGGATACAGATGCGTTGTACGCTGGAAGGTGCGTGTGATGCCAGAACAAGCGACGATGCGATAGTAATGAAAGCCAAGGGGCGGCTACAGCAGACGTCCGAGTAGGATCAAAAATCGAAGGTGCTATATAGCTCTTCGCGCTGACAGAAGACACTCAGGACGCCCCTCCTACAACACGCTCGGGACGTCGGTACCGTGCACACGCGCTCCCAGACGGACTGCCGTGCGTTGCCATTTCGTATGAGATCGGGGACGACCTCTTGCACGCTATAGAACAAGAAATTGCAGCTGCAGAAAGGGAAGACGATACCAGGGAGCCTGCATCGGACCAGGAATTGCTGGCCATGGTGGGGGATCTGAGTCTAGGCGATGAAGGTGAGCTTGACCGTCATCGGCTGGGTATGTACGTGCTCAGTCAGTCTCACAGCCGTTGGGGATGCAAGCGATCATCCCCGACAAAAGACTTCAACGGCGATGAGGAAGGTGAGTCAAGTTTCCGCCGACATGCGCATGTGCCTCAATTTGGATGATGTTAGGGACGAAACCCCGACCTCGAGCGCCGTCACAACTCGCAAGATGAAGGCAAAGCAAAAGTGCAAGGAGCGCAAGAAGAAGCGGGCTGTCGCACAGGCAGCGGCGCGTCACGCCACCATCGTCGAAACCCGGCGTGGGGCTGCGAATTTCTTGCTCCCGGGCCCAGGGCGGAAGGGCGTTTGTCTCAACAGCCATCTCTCTGCTCAGACGACGGTTGTCGAGACTTTCTCGACGTGCGAGATGGTGGTCGACCGATTCGGGTTCGAGGCAAAAAGGGATCTGGCAAAGTCACGCTCTCACCCCCCGACGCCTTCGGAGCTCAAGCGCATGCGCCACACGTACCTCAAGTGGGATGGCATGTGAGTTCATTCCATTGTTTACGACCCACTCGATCATGAACTATTCGCCAGCACCGATCGGCATATCTTGGACAAGGACCAGAAGCTGCTTGTTGCGCTGATAGCTCCCGGCAAAGTCAAGGCGGGGGACTCTTCCGGGACCATGACTGACGTCGCTCTTCGGCTGAAGACGAAGTTTGGTTGTCTCGGTCGCGTTCACAAAAGGAGCATCAACGCGCTCCGCTCTTGCAAGAAGCCTCAGCGCCGCGGCGACTTCGGAGCCGTGAAATCAGGGGTGACGATGGGCAATCAGGTTCGCATCCGCTTGTTCAACACGGCGTGTCGTTCTGAGTTGAGAGCAGGAGCCTGCTAGGCTTGGTCACAACGTGTGGCAGTCGAAGGTCGAGAAGACCGTTCTCGAGGACCCAGACGTGCGGCGTTTGGCGGGTTGGCAGAGCGGTGAGTGACGATGTCCTACAATGAGCCTAAAAGCTGAGAACCGTATCAGGAGGGTTGAGGTACCACTTCCCGCTTGCATACGCCCAAATGCACCAGACGATGCATGCCATATATGAACGCGACGATGAACTTGAGCCGAACTTCCCTGGGGTCAGCGTTCACCCGTTGTGCACGGTGAACATGGGTCCTCACACCGCGACGGTGGATCATCTCGACAAGATGAACTATCCCGGTTGTCCATGCGCCATCACTGCGCTGGGGGATTTTGATCCCGATCAAGGTGGACATCTGTATTTCCGATCCCCTCCGGGAAGCACGGTTATCCTGTGCTCGGCGGCGTTGCGTCATGGGAACACTGCCGTCGATCCTCAAGGGAAGGAACGTCATTCCTTCACTCAATTCACGGCTGGGGGGCTTGTGCGCTACAAGCAGGTAGGATTCCGGTTGGTCAAGAACGTGCCGGTATCTCAGAGGGGGACTACCGGGCAGGAGAGGCAGTCACAGCTCGCTCGCATCCCGACTCCTCAGTCTCTATCTGCTGATCGCGCCGAGATGTTTACGCAGTTGTCATGAATGGTTGTAGCGCATCGTCGTTGTTTATCAAATCCATGGAGCGGTGCTCTCTGAAGCATGCGACGTTGATGGTCGACCAAGGGACGTCATGAATACGGCTTTGCTTGATGTTGATCAGACATAGGAGCCCGGGCCGGGCCAACGCGGAGAGTAAGACGCCGGTAAGTTGCCGGAATAAACGCCGAGCGCTCGGCCCGCAACTGAACGCCGCGACGGATCACGGAATCAGGAGTCAAGCGGTGCCCTGCGGACATCGCCGAAGACACCGAGGCCTGGCCAAACAGTAAGTAGCGTCGTCCTTGGGAGCGTCGTCCTTGGGAGATGTCGTCAACTCATATGAGCAAGGATTATTTTCAGGAATTAAAGAGCTTGGAAAACCGAAACGCCAGGAAGTACCACTCAAGCGGGCCTTGCGAACGAGGCCAAAGGCGATCCAGGTGAGGAACAACCAGAGACGCTATGCATCGCGAGACGCTAATCGAATGTTCAGCGCCCCGCTCCACGCTCCCGCGTTTGCCACATCCTCGCCCTCCATCCACTGTCGTCTGTCGGCGGCCTCTCACTCTCGAACACATCCAGAAAGCCCGACGATCGACATCGTGGTCCGTTGTTTTGTTTTGTGGTACTCTTCCTGTTCTTACAACTACGGGCCGGCGGACCGCGCGACGCGTCTCCGAGAAAACCGGAATGAGATCGACCTGAACGTCATCGAGTCACTGCGGGGGTGGCTGTGGTCAGCTAGGGACATCCTCGCTCCCCAGGAGCCCCCAGGTTCCTGGGGGCGCGGCACCGCGCGAGGTCGCGTCGCGCGCGCGGGCGAGGGCGCGCGGCGTAGGCTGGCACCATGGAACGATAGTTCACACTATCTGAGGCAGTGCCGGAATTTAGAGCACCGATGATGGAAATCAGCGGGGGCGCCGGCGGACGCATGGCACATCAAGCATTGCAATCATCGCCCTCCGGCGCCGCATGGTACGGGGACCTGAGGGGGGACGGCGCGGACGGGGGCAAGTGCGCGCGCGCGAGGGCGGGAGGGTCGCGCGCGCGCGCCACGCACTCTCGCCCACGCACTCGCGCACACTGGCCGACACACGACTTCTAGGGAAACATTCGCACCATCCTCTTTGTTGCGCGAAGCAGCAGACACGGGCCGGCACCGAGAGAGGAATTCCTCACAAGAGGAAAGGTGCGCACGGCCGGGCGAGGAAATGGAGGCTGCAGGCACTGAGGGAGGAATTCCTCCCAAGGGGAAATGCGTGCAGAAGGCGCCGAGGGAGGTATTCTTCTCCAGGGGAAACGCGTGCAGAAGGCGGAGGTATTCTTCTCCAGGGGAAACGCGTGCAGAAGGCGCCGAGGGAGGTATTCTTCTCCAGGGGAAACGCGTGCAGAAGGCGCCGAGGGAAGTATTCCTCCCAAGGGGGAATGGGGGAGGGGGTGTAAGCGCCCGCAGGACATTCCCCCAGAGCTGAAGTGTGTTTCCTGGAGGGGCTGATAGCAGTACATAGTGTATAAAATAAGCCCCTAAAGAACGAGAGGGTGGCGGAGTCGGTACAGCGCTTGAGTGTTCCACATGTGCGCGTGTTCGACTCCGAGAGAGCATGTTTGTATTTTGGTTGGCTCCTGATATCTGGCGCCAATCGGATTCACGTGCTGCCCTTTAAGCGCCTTGCATTTCCCCCGGGGAAATGGGGGTGCGTTCAGTGAACGGTGCTCATTGTTATTCACGTACTGCGGTCCCTCCCTGGCAGGTTCGAGGCCACCGAGCCCATCGCCTGGCACGCGCAGCTCGCCGCGCGACCTCGGCATGTCACAAGCGACTGCAATGTTCTGCTTCTTGTATGTACCATCCCACTCCTCCGTCCGCCCCTCACTCACCGCGTCCCGCTCGAACCACCAACCATAACATCGCGCTCACCGTCCCCGCACTGCTCGGCGCTTGAACACCCCGAGGCGCTTTTGGTTGGTTTGCGAACTGGAAGTACGTCCGCTTTCCGCCCTTCCCTCGCGCCGAGTCCCGAGTTGCGACGCTGATGACAAGCGTTGACTCCCCACACAGAGTCTCCGGCTTATTCGCCCCAGTCCTCTCAGTGCCCGAGATCAAGGTGTTCACGTTCCGGCGGAGCTCGACCACCCGACGCCGCTACGCACCCACGCTGCGTACCAACTTCACGCGCTCGGTCACAACCTCCGCCAGCACGTCCTTCGGCAGAATGTCAGGGACGTGCCACCGCTGTATGAGCATGAGGGTGCGCTCAGTGAGAAGACGTACGCGCATCTCATTGATGACGAGTGAGTCGGTCTCGATTGCCCTGGCGCCGCGCGCGCGCAGAGGGCACCCGCCCAGCACGTCGTCAATTTTCTTGGCGATGCGCTTGCACGAGTCTATTCGGATACTACCGCACTATCGTCTGCATTCATGTAGCCCTTTCTAATGTGTATTTTACTCGATACTATAACATAGTGATACTACAATGGTTTGTCCTGCACACCCGATATGATTGCGTGCATGACGTGAGTGGATTGTACCGAACCAGGCATCCCGTGACCCATCGTATGGTTCATAATGGACGTCAACAGCTATGTCTGGTCGGACTTGACAGTTCTTTGTCGGGTCAAGCATGCACTGTAGTATAACAGCTGCACGGATGATGTTAGATCATACATGAGCCCGCTAATGATCATACACACACCGGGATTCGATCTGACGTTCACCAGCGTCCGATAATGACCGGTCAGACGGCGTCTTGTCCGACGAATGCAGATGAATGTTGATCGTCGCCACCGTTAATCTATCAAACATGGATACTATCGGATAGTTGCTCGTCTGAACTACAATTAATGATAGCGCACTCTGACATACTACAGTGCACTATAGAGCCCTGTCGTGTGTGCACCCATTTTGCTGATGGGAGTCCACCTCGCGCGCATGACGCAATCGAGCGCCTGCGGTGACGCCCTTTCTGCCCTGCGCTTGGCGCTTGCTGACCAGCCTTGGACTCACAGCAGGGCGCACCGCGGTCGACACAACGCCTCATCTACCGCGTACCTGCGCACCTCGACGTGTCAAGACCTCGCCCAGCACACTCGCCTCCACGCCGTTGCGTCCCAGGGCGTACCGCGGTCGAGACAAGCGTCATCCACAGCATCCCGACGCCTTTCGACCCGTCGATCATCCACCATCGACGCTCCGCTCCTGCACGCCCCTTTGGCTGTCCCGCCTGTGTGTTCCCCCGCTTCGCTCTCCGCCCTTCACTGTTCCCTCTTTGCAACGAACGCGCACAGATCGGCCGTCCAACGTACCGTCCCCACACCCTCGGCGGGCGTGTGCAAACCAACCAGGCGCGTACCGCTTCTCCCAATGCCCGTCGTTGTCACCTGGCCCGGAGCGGGCGGTCGCCTCGATACAGATCAGAGCGTGCTTGCGGCCGACCATTCGTACGTGCTTATCCACCTTCTCATCCTCCAAGCCCTTCTCCCAGCCGGGACTTCCCCCTTCCACTCTCCTACCGTCTGCACACCTTCGTTATACCGCGTCCGTGCCCTGCCGACGTCTGCCCTCCTCGCTAACCACAGCCGTGTTCGCACAGAACGCGATAGACGGCGCCATCGCCGTTCAATCATCCGTACCTTGGCCTCAAACCCTGGACGCGCTAGGCTGCCCAGTCTAATTTGAATGTGAGGTAGGTACCCAACGTCCCTAGACCGAGATCCGACGCTCACATCCCGTGTAGGCGGAGCATGTGCAGCATACGCTCGTGCGTGAGAGGGACCATTCGTTTCTCAGAACGCGACGCACAACACATGGACCGCTTTACCGATCGGACGCCTACCGTTCCATTACAGCTCCAACTCGCTCGTGTATGCAGGGTACGCTCACCCGGCTTCGTCGCAGTCGGTGCCAGCGCACTTGCAGTCTCAGGCCTACGACCGGACGCTCCCTGCGCTCACGACCACGGCGTCGAGACTTCCTCACATGACCTCTTGTCCGACAACGCCAGCTTTCACATACACCTGCTTCAGCTCATCGTGACAGTCATTGATACGACGTGCCTCGTCAGGCTCTTCGACTTGATAGCCAAAGCCGTGTACCACGACGTCGCACGCCGCCAGCTCGAGCGTCCTGTCAAATTCCAGCTTGAGCGAAAGCTCTCCCTGCATCCCTCCTCCTCCTCAAACGCCTTCCGGAGCGCCGCCCCCGTCGCGCCCCGTCCCCTGTCCACCACGAGCTCCAGCACCGCCGGCTACGTGTCCACGAGGGATGCCGCAGCCGCATGCAAACCTCCTCCGCGTCGTGCGGGCCCAGCACACGCAGGACGAGCGTGCGCGTGCGCGTGCGCAGCCGCCGGTACGCGTCGTCGAGCGACGCGCGGACCTCGTCTAGCGCCGCCCACGCCGCTTGAGCCTCGGCGTGCTGAGCAGCAGGCACCTGGCGATGGAGCCCCCGATGACCCGCCCGGAACAACGCCACGTGTTTTCGTATGCTCTGCAGGGCCATTCGCACTCGCCGCGGTCCGCCGCGCACCTGCGCGACCACGCGCAAGACCACGCGCACTACCTACGCCCGAGGGAACAGCGGTCTCGTTTGGATACCGGAACCGGCCGGGATCTTTCGCAGCCCTGCGGGTTGGTACCACCCGTCGTCACACCACCAAGCCCAAGCTCACGCCAGCACGGACGGGAGCCATCGCCCGACGCAGGGCCGTGCCCGGGGCTGCAGCAGCCCCAGCCAACGCGGGCGACACCGCCGCCGCCGACGCCGCCGCGTCCGACGCACCAGTGCATAGAGCCGCCAGAGGTGCTCGTGTCGCACGGGCATGCGTCAGCGCATGTCGCCCGCGGGTTCACGCCCTGTGAGTGCCGGCGCCAATGATCACCATGACGAAAACGTCTGTCCACTGACCTCGCTCACTGACACAGGAACATGCCTACCCTGCGCGTGCCCTCACCTCGCCGGCTTTGGAATTGACCGTGCCCGCTGGCCTCAGATGCCCCGTTCGCTTCGACCGGCCAATCCGCAGACCTCTTCGAATGTCACCGCGGCGAGCTAGGCGTTCAACTCGACCGGACTTTGTCGCCCACGTCGCCGATCGTCGCCCTCCTCGGTACAATCATCGCACCAGCTCGCCCTCTCCCAAGCCCCCTTATGGTTTCCAAACACAACTTTTGGGTGTACTCGTGTATTGTGAGAGATGAAGATATATTTATTAGTACGCTACTACAACGTGGAGGGCGAGGCGGAGGCGGAGGCGGAGGCGGAGGGCGAGGACAACGCAGCGGGGAAGCGGGGACGTGGTGCTGCGCGCCCGGGAGTCGGAGCAGCTCGTAGAGCGCGGCTAGGTGGTGCTTGCATGGACGAGCGGGACGCGCGCGAGGGCGAGGCGGCGGGCGGGCGGTGGGACCATGGTCGTGCGGGCACGTGCGCCGGCGAAGGTGAGGGGGGACTCAAGCACGGCGGATACGGCAGCGAAGGTGGGCGAGAAACTCTCCGGGAGGGAGGCCGCCACGGTGAGCGCGAGTGACGGAGAAGGTGGGAGAGGGATGTGTGTTGGAGGGTGATGGTTCTTGTAAACGTCGCGTTGAAGCACGAGAAGTGAGTGTCGTCTCAGGGTTGGAGGAAGCAGGAATTGGCTCGTCGCGCAGGACGACATGGCTTGTGCGAGAGCTTCATCGGGAGGTTCAGGTGTGGGTGGGAAGAGCTCGTGGAAGTGTTTCTACGAGTAAAAGTCAGCTAACACAAACCTCGCAATAAGCAGTGAGGCTTACCGGAATGAATCCTGTCTCGACGTCTCGATCTGTAATCGCCTGGTTTCCCCCGAGGGCCCTCAAGAACTTGATGTTCGTCGACCTCTGTACTCTTCCAGCGCACCTCGCGGCTTCCTCATAGCCTCCGTGCGATCGTGCCCATGGACGATTGGAAGAAGCCAATTTGTGTGCCTTGCTCGAATCCTTGCTCGACACGAAGTGATGGCGCGATGACAGCAGATGTGTTCGCGACGAGCATGAAGGGAGAGCTACTTTCTCCCAGAGGTATGCGTTGTACACCCGGCGGAGCCGTGAAGATGTGAGTAGGCGTGGGTGTGGATAGGTGGGCGAGTTGGCCAGAGTCGGGGAGGAAGTTGCGTGGGTTCTCGGCGTATAGGCGCGATTCGAAAGCACGCCTGACGAGTGGTATTGAGGACTCGTCGAGAAGAAGCGTATCTCCAGCTGCCACCTGCGCAAAAGTCATGGGCAAAATGCAAGGGTACAAATAGTCGAATACTCACCTCTAGTTGCCGCTGGATGACATCAAGTTCGGTGATCAGGGTGTTCGACTTGCAAGTAAGTGTTCCTCAACGGTCTCAATCAGCGGAAACCGACGCCGAACGTGGGGCTGCCCAACACTCTGCGTTGCCGAACGACTTCGTCGCCTTGCGTTGAGCAGAAGAAAGCGCCTTGTGGGAACTCGCCTTGTGCATGTACGATGCGTACTCTTGGGACGGGTTTGATGAGAACAGGGTAGTCTATGTGGCAAGTCTCATGCGGGGAGGCGAGCGCAGGAGAAGATGAAGACCTTCGTACCTATGCGCAAAGCCTCTTGCTGCAAGAAGTCGAGGTCCTGGTTCCCGTGATGGCCAGGGACGACCAGAACACCTGCAGCAGACATGATATTCTTCGACACGCTGTCTCCGCACTTAGCCTCGCCGCTACGCCTGCTCGCAGAAGAACCACACACCTGTTCGAGTCCATGCTCACGATGGCACTCGCCGGAGGCCCAATAAACGCGATCCCCTACAGCGCGAATCGCTCCGCAAAGTCCGCGTTCTCGCTCATCAGAAAGCCGTAACCTGGGTGTACAGTATACATACTCAAGGTAGGTATTATGCGCTCAAAAATTGCGAACACGTACCTGCGCACGGCTTCGGCCGCACACTTCCACGATCGTGTCTATGCGCAGCGATTAAAGTCCATCTCTTGAGGACAACATGCGCATACAATAGGGAAAGAACTCACGTAGCTCTTCGCGGACGACGCAGGTCTAATGCAATACACCTCATCCGCCTAGGGTGGGGACAAGACCAGCAGCGACGGCGTGCCGCATCCACGAACTGGACGTGCCCGCGCGACCGAGCAGGACGCGCGCAAAAGGGGAGGAAGGCAAGGTGGACGGGGGCAAAGCAGAGGTGGAGAGCACAAAATGGGGCGCACTCACCGAGCTAGGGGTCGCCGTAATTCATGGGGACCCCAACATCCTCATCTCAGAGCCCCTGGTGGACATCCCCCGCAGGGTGGGCGAAGCAGGTGGAGAGTACGGCACCGGGCACCGGGCGCCCGCGAGTGGAGGGCGGGAAGCGGGTGAGGCGGATGGAGGAGGGAGAGGAAGAGGAAGACGGTGCGCACCGCTCTCAGCTCTGACGTCCCCACTTGCCGCTCACCCCTGCGCGTCTTCACTAGGGCATGGTCGATGTTCGCGAGGCGGCGGCAGAGATAGTAGGGGGTACGTAGAACTGTGCGAGGTAGTACCGGTCGAATGCGAGGACAGATGCGCTGGGCCATCCCGCGCATCCACGCTTGACGAATGTGATACACGAGAACGAGGCCAGCTTCAACCACAGAAGGCTGTGACCCTGCCTCGTCCCGCCGAACTGCGACGCGTGGAGGAGGAGGAGGAGGAGGAGGAGGAGGAGGAGGAGGAGGGTGACTTTAGGAACGCACCAGGCTGGATTCTGAGTCGCGCGCATGACGCAATCGAGCGCCTGCGGTTGGCGCACGCCGACTCCCAGCCTTTGACTGACTCAAATGCAGGGCGCACCGCGGTCGACACAACGCCTCATCCACGACGTATCGGCTCCCGTAGACGCGTCAAGACCTCGCCCAACACACTCGCCCCCACGCCGTTGCGTCCCAGGGCGTGCCGCGGTCGACACAACCTGCCACCCCCAGCGTCCCGAAGCCTCTTGACCCGTCGACCATCGACCATCGCCGCCCCGCTCCTGCACGCCTCTTTGGCTGTCCCGTCCGTGAGTACTTGAGCTCCCGCGCATCGCTGTGCTCTCTCAACGAACGTGCACAGATCGGCCGTCTGACGGTCCCCACACCCTCGACACACTCCCCGCCGCCGCCGGTCATCATCCAAGAATCCCTCAACGAGCGTGTTCAAACCAACCAGACACGCGCCGCTACTCCAAATGCCCGTTGGTGTCAGCTGGCCCAGAGCGGGAGTTCGGCGATGGAGATCAGAGCGTGCTTGCGACTGACCACTCGTACGTGCCTTCTCATCCTCCGAGCCCTTCTCCCAGCCCACACTTCTCCTCTGTCTCTTCCATCGTCCGCACCCCTTCATTCCACCGCGTCGGTGCCCTACCGACGACCGCCCTCCGCGCCAACCATGTCCTACCATCGGCCTTGTTCGCGCAGGAACGCGCCAGACGACATCTCAATCATCCGTACCACGGCCTCACCTAACTCTGAACGCCCCAGGCCGTATGTAACCCTGTGCGAGGTAGGTGCACAACATCCCTACACTAAGATCCTACGCTTACATCTCGTGCAATCAGAGAATGTGCAGCACACGCTCGCGCTCGAGCGTGACCATTCGTTCTCGCAGAACGCGACGCATAACACTCGTAACGTGATCCCTATCGGACGCCTGCCGTTCCGTCCTACCCCCAGCTCACTCGCCTCTGCAGGTACACGTACCCAGCTTCCTCGCAGTCGGTGCCAGTGCACTCGCAGTCTCACTGAGGGCTACGACTGGACGCTCCCTGCGCTAACGACGACACATACGTACGCACGGTGCCGAGACCTCCTCATAGCGATCTCTGGCCCGCTGCCTATGATTCCCCTCCCCGTGCGCCTGCACACGTTCACGGACACCATCCCAGCCGATGTCCCAACCAACAAGCCTTCCGCGGCGGACACGCGGGCGTGCGTGTTTTCGATAACGGAGGACGCGCCCAATTGACGGTACCACCCGCGCTCGCCATGCCCGCCAACGTCCAACAAACCGCCTGCAATCGCCGTCCGACTTCGCTCTTTCGACTCGAGGACTCTTCCTCGTTTGCACCTCAAGGCTCGTGGCGCACAACCGCGTTCCCCAGGGCCCACGCCGGACGGGTACTCGAACCTGGTCGACAGCTGGAGCGTCGGCGTGATTGTCATTGCCATGTGCGTCTGTCCGGGTGTGCTGACCATTTTCTCCTCTCAAGTTCATGCAGGGCACCCCGTTCGACGCAGACCCGCCGAACACGGACATCCATACCAACATCACGACCCGCCGGGTGCGGTGGACGCTCCTGTACGAGTGCGGCGTGAGCGAGCAGAGTGCGTGTGCCCTCCTTCTTCCCAGCCGCGCGAGCTGACCTGGGCCCCGCACACACCCACAGCCGAGCGGTTCATCCGCGCGCTCCTCGCGTCTTCCCCGAGCGAGCGCATGTCGCTCAGTGCGCTGTACCACCCGTGGCTCGCGACCGAGGCCGAGCTCGAAGGCGCGCCCCGGCCGCTCCCCGCGACTCCCCCCGCGCTTCGCACCGCGTCGCTCCAGTCGCTCCCCTCCGCCCCCTCCATCGCGGACGGCGGGCCGGCGGCGACGCTCGAGCACACCCCTCCGCCCGCAGCCCCGCTGATGGGACTGCCCGGGACGGCGTCGCTGCTCCGCATGGACGGCGAGCAGGACGCATGGATGCGCTCCGCGGCGGGCTTGCACATGTCCCTCGACGCCCTCAGCCTCATCCTCCCCGTGAACCCGCCGTCGCCCGTCAAGCACGACCACGTGCTCTCGCGCCCGCGGTCCGCCGCAAGCGAGGGGACCCAGCGCGGGAGGCTTCAGCGGCGGTCGGAGGTGCTGTCGCGGGCGCGGCGGGCGGGCGAGGAGCTCCCGGCGCCTTCATAGGACATGCGTACGTGGGCAGGGAGGCTCTGGTCGGGGTCGGTGGGGGCCTGTGGGGGAGCCAGTGGAAGAGCCCGAGCGTCACGCAATGAAGGAGGCCACGCCGATGCGATAAAACAAGACGCTCGAAGACGACACACGGGTCGGGAAGTCGCCGATGCGCACGAGGTGGAGCGCAAGTCGCTGCCGCAGGAGTGTGACGACGAAGGATCGGATACGCGGCGTCGCTGCCCCCGCAGACGCAGGAGCAGGACGACCCTGAAGAGGAGTCGCGTGTGGCAAAGCGGCTGCGGACGGAGCTGTCGATGTCTATCGCGGACGTGGACGGTGCGGACTAGTCGCGTCGGCGACGCCCAAGATTGTTCAACGTGTACGTTCTTGTCGTGCCTTCGTGCCGATACTTTCGGTGTTCCGTCTTGTCGTACTCTATCGAATGTACATACCCATAAGTACGTGTGCGAACGTTCTCCGGATGCTCACTGGAGTACGGTATTTAAATGGACGTGCTTCAGCCTTCGTCAGCGGTTCTTGTTCTGAAGGCCGACGTGTGCGCAGAAGGAGGGGTGTGCGCGAACGAGGATCATACATATGTAGCCTGTACCCCGTAGGCATCACCACAGGTACGGTTCCCTCGGGTACGGGTTCGGGTCATCCAACCCGTGCACACGCATGGTGGACCCTCGGAAACCCGTGGAGGTTCGTGCGCTCAACACCATGGCATTACACAGTGGTATTGCAGAGCACCGCATGTATATATGCACCGTAGGCGCTGAATTGTAACTATAAACTCCTCTGACGAGTCTAAGCCCCACTCCTCCTGACACGCAGGCCCGCAGGTCCGTTCGCGATCGTGTCAACACCTTAGACATGCACCGCGCGGCGCGCACGAGTAGTGGCACGGCACACGCTTGCATCCCGCGTTCACTGTCGTCGTCGTGCGTTTGCTCTACGCCGCGCTCTGACGCACCAAGTTGGAGGTAGTCCAGAGTGGGATCGGTCAAGGCGAAGGGCCTCACGTCGACGTCGCCGTCCGTGTCCGTTCCCGACACACGCTCGAAGGCCGTGCCGGCATCGCAGTGCTGTTGGGAGAAAGAGACCGCACGGTGTCAGCGACCGCGGGGCGAGAAAATGGAGCATGCGGACCTGCAGTGCGTAGCGTTCCACCCATCCGCTTTGTCACCCCAGAACCTCGCGGCGGGGCGCGCCTGCTGGCGTTTGAGACACGCGCGGAGAGCGGTACCGCCGCCGTCGCTCAGGACCGTCCACTGGCGTGCGGAACGGGGAGGCGGATCGGAATCGAAGTCGACGAGCGTCGTCGTGTCATCGCCGGTGAAGGCGACGAGGGACGGGAGTCGTCGAGGAGGGGAAAGCGATCGCGCGCGACAAGCATGCGCGCAGGTCCGCGTACATCAGATCGACGCCCGCCGCCTCCGTGGCCTTCACCGAACGAGGTGAACGCGTCTTTCCAGCTGCATTGCCCGTCCGCCGAGTGCGAGGGGAGCCCGAGCCGGTCCATCTGGATGGTGTCGTGCCTTCGCTGGGATTCGGGTGCTGGGGTTCGGCGAGATGCTGTGGTAAACATGCAAGACCAACTTTCAACAGGTAAGAGGTGCCGTTACTGGCGTGTATGGCTTAAGAGGTGATGAGGGAGATCCCTGGATGAGTACAGCAACGTCTACGCACTCGGAACAGCCGAAGTGCTTGTCAACCTCCTCGATGACCATCGATTCCCTGTGAGCCTTGCCGATGATCTTCACGGAGACGTGGTGCTGCGCGCCCGCGAGTCGAACAAGCGCACAGAGCACGGCCAGGTCGTGCTTGCATGCACGAGCGGGACGTGTGCGGGGGCGGAGGAGGGTGAGGGGGACAAGTGACACCGGCAGCGACGCCGTGCCACACCCACGAGGAGTCGGACGTGCTCGCGCGAACAAGCAGGACGCGCGCAAGAGCGGAGGAGAGCAAGGTGGAGGGCACAAAACGGGGTGTACTCACCGAGCTAGTGGTCGCCGGAACTCACGGCGACCCCAACATCGTCATCTCCGAGTAGAGGACGCCCATGTGGACATCCGCAGGTGTCCACCGTACGTGTGGTAGGCCGGGCGGGCGAAGCAGGAGGGGAAGGCGGCACCGAGCACCGGGCACCCGCGATTACGGGTGCTCGGCCGAGGCGGGGTGCGCGGTGGAGGGCGTGAAGCGGGTGAGGCGAATGGACGAGCTTCTTCACGTCCGGATCCCATCCTCGCGTGTCGTGCGTGTCGTGGGCGCCACTAGCAGATTCGGCAAAGGAGATGGCTGGCGCTAAGCGGCAGTGGACGCCTGAACGGGGCGCGAAGCGTGAAAACGAGACAGACGGGGGGAGGAGGATGGTGCGCACCGCTCGCGTTCCCGCTCCGTTGCCGCCCACCTGGGCGCGTCTCCACCGGCGCGTATCTCTGGCGCCCTCGGGGGTGGAACTGTGCGACGTCGAACGCGAAAACGGACGTGTCGGACCATCCGGCGCGCCCATGCTTGGCGAATTTGATGCACGAGCAGAGGCCAGCGTCGGACGTCGAACATAGGCCTCTGCTTCGTCACGTCTCGCCGAACTGCGACAAGTGCCACCCTCGTTGAAGTACTAGTGGAGTCGCACCGCCAGCGCCTTCTCACAGAGCTTTCCAAGGCAGCTCAGAAGCACGATCGACCGGTCCGCCTTCAACTTCGAGTACATATCGTCTTTCTTGGGTTTGGGAGTAGCTGCTGACACCGCCGACTTGGATTGTGACAGCGAGTAGGTGACATGGTCAAGGCACGCATTGAATACGCCGCACGGAGCACCTCGCACTTCACGTCGTGGATGAGAGCATTCATATAACGCTATCTGAGATGATCCTCCCTGGATGCTGGGCACAATCTCCGTTGCCTCGCGGAGTTCTCGCGGTCAGCGCATGCGTCCAACATGGGTAGGCCGTCGTTTCTCTTCAGCTCACCTACCACTCCCCGTCCTAGTCCCCGCCCGCGTCCCCACCCACATCCCGTCTCGCGAGATCCGGCGCTCAGGGAAAACTCCATCCCAGTCGGCCTCACGAGTCACTATGCCTCCCTCGCCGACCGTCTCTGCCAAGGATTCACCCCGCGCTCCGGTGCGCACAAACGTGAATCACCCAATGAGGCGAACAACCGGCTAATACACTCACACTCAGACCTCGGCGCATTCGTCCATTCAACAAACCTCAGACACGGCTCCTCTCCCTGAAGATACACCCTCCTCCGTGACGCTGCCACCAGTATGCCTGTTTTTCTCTTTTTTTGGAGCCTGAAATTGGCTCACATAGTTCGATCAGGCGAACGTGTCCCTTGACAAGGTCTGCGTCCTGCTGAAGGAGATTCTTGACGAATTCAAGAAGGTATCGTGTGACCGTTTCCACGTCCCTCTCGTATGCTACCATTGATCAGCCCCACAAGCGGCAAAGAGGGATTGGAACGGAACGGAAAGTTGAACCCGTGAGTATATCGTTCACTTTCTGCCAGATAGAGATTCATGGCGTGCGCAGACTCGTATCGAACCATCGCTAGCACAGGAGATAAGAACTGCCGGATATCACGACAATGTGAAGTACGTCCCGCATCTCACTCGTTTGATTAAGATATGCTGAATTCTGAACGATAGATCTGCCTACTAAAATACAAGCAACGGAGATCGATGCGGCATGGGATGAGACTAGAAAGACGGTGGAGAAGTACAGCGACGAGCTCGTCGACCAGTGGAACAAGGAGATCGATGGCCTCTTGACTTTGTACGTCTCGACGTTCATGCCTCGGCAGTGACCCTCACCCGCGATCCCTCAGGACGGTCTGTTCTCTGCCGCTCTCACCGCGTTCAACACCATCGCCTTCGCCATGCTCCAGCCTCAATCAAGCGATCAAACCAACGCGATCTTGACACAGGTCTCTTCCCAGCTGAAAAGCTTCGCGCTCAATCCCTCCTTCGTCAACTCCACCGCCTTGGCGTTCGGGATATCGTTACGACCCCTTTCGCCCCGAGACCTGGGCCGTATGGGTGAATGCGCTCTGGTTCACTAGTCTTACTTCAGCATGTCATCGGCGACGATCGGGATCATGGTGAAGCAATGGCTCAAAGAGTACAACACCGGGCTGTACGGGTTCTCCGCACCAATCACACGACGTCGCATCTACCGGCTCTCGACCTCAAAAGGCGCACATCCCTGCTATCATCTCGCTTGTGCCTCTCCTTCTGATCGCCGCCGTCATTCTTTCTTCGCCGGCCTCCTCGTCCTCCTCTTCCACTCCGACGTCTCGTCTTCTCCGCCACTGCGACGTTCGTTGGGATGCTCATGCTTTTCATCATCGTCACAACGATCTCCCTCGATCATCCTCGATGTGTTACTTTTCGCCTCAATCCAGGGCCTTCCTTCCTCTCTGGAGTGTCATTCTCAGTTCTACTCGCCCGTTTATCGTTCAATAATACGTGCCCTCCCTCTTTTTCTCACACCCCGTACATAGAACCCTGTGAACAGTGTCTGGAAGCCATTGGGGCCTTCCGCGACTTTTTGTCCTCGAGAAGGTTCCAGAGCCCATTCAATATGGAAAGGCGACGAAGAGGCCATTCTTTCGCGAAGCGCACCGATCTCGACGCCCAGACGGTCCACTGGGCGATGATCAGCTCTCAAAACCGGCATGGCACACGGCTGCGATGTGCCTATCCAGCGACCCACAGGTTGCAAGTCGTATCGGGAATGGACCTTCGACGCCTCTCGGACCTATACGGGTCTGTGCTCCACTGGCCAGACTTTATGGTGAAGATGTTTACGACCCCCTCTTGAACGTGTCCGGCGGGTTCTCTTTTCAAGAAGTGCTCGAGGCGGAGGAGACGAGGACGCCAGCTCTCCGAGAACGCCCGCTTCATCAGAGTATAACAAGACTGCGGCCCAACTGCTCTTCAGCATGCAAAGAATGGTTGAACCCGCGAGCGCAGACTCAGAATGGGACAAACTGACAACGACGCGTTCCAGAATATCAGTGACACCGAACGTTGCAACTCGGTGCGTCTGCGACTTCACCTTCAACCCCGTCCAAGTCAGAGCGCTCACCGTGACCGCAGCTGCCTTCGCGGCAGCTCACCGGATGCAAACGCTCGTCAGCGACCGTGGCCTCCGACGCGCAGACCCGCCTTCTCAAGACGTCCTCACGGGAGTTCAAGTTCATGCGGAGCATATCCCCCATCTGGCAACTCGTCAAGGACTCGGCGCCCAGGATCCGCGAGTGCGACGGCATCGCTGCGATCCAGCCGTTCGTCGCGCACGCGTTCTCCTCCTTCGAAATGCTCCTCAACACGATCGACTGGTCGCTGCCTGTATCACCGGAGACGCCTGCACTGGTTCGAGTATCCTGACGACATGCTCAATTCCACTCCCATTCCTCAGACGGCATCCGCCATCTGGTCACACCATCCTTGTTGCGGCGCTCGAGACGCGTTCATACAACTCGTTGGAACGGAGACTGGCGTCATATGGACCCGCGGAGTCTGGGTGAACGTGTGCAAAGATCCTCCTCGATCTCACGTCGAAGGTCCCGCCGTGCGGGCCCCTCCACCGGACGCGTCGTCTTCCGCCGCAGGTCCTCAACTGGAGAAACAGAGCGACCAAGCTGCGGAACCGAGCTCGTATCCGTCCTTCATTTGTGCGATTCCCGACGCTGACCCCGTCTCACAGCCCTGCAGATTCCCCGTGGGGTGGACGCTGCTGCCACTCCACACGAAATGTCCACGGCGCCCGACGCAGCGACCGGGACCCGACTGCTCGTCAGTATACTAAGAACGGTCGAACCCGCGAGCGCAGAGTCAGAATGGGACAAACTGTGGGAAAACGACGCGTTCCAGAAGATCAGTGACGCCGGAACGTTGCACCTCGGTGCGTCTGCGACTCCACCTTCGAAGCCGTTGAAGTCAGAGCACTCACCGTGACCGCAGCTGCCTTCGCAGTATCTCACCGGATGCAAACGCTCCTCAGCGACCGTGGTCTCCGACGCGCAGACCTGCCTTCTCAAGGCGTCTCACCGAGGAGTTCGAGTCCATGTACAAGAATATCGACTCCATCTGGGAACTCGTCAAGTACTCGGCGCCCAGGATCCGCGAGTGCGACGGCATCGCTGTGATCCAGCCGGTCTTCGCGCACGCGTTCTCCTCCTTCGAAAACTCCTCAACACGAGTTGACTGGTCGTGCCCGTATCACGGACAACGCCTCCCACTTCTGCTGTATCCTGAACAACATACTCGAATTCACTCCCATCCCTCAGACGGCATCCGCCGTCTGGTCACACCGTCGCTCGTTGCAGCGCTGGAGCACACGTTCACACAGCTCGTTGGAACGGACGACTGGAGTCGAGTGGAGGCCATGGTTTCACGCCTGTGCGCAGGTGCCAAGATCTCCTCCTCGATCTCAGGTCGAAGGTCCCGCCGTGCCCTCCGCCCGATGCGCTGTCTTCCACTAGAGATTCTCAATCAGGGGAACACAGCGACCAAGCTCCGAAACGCGAGTTCGTATCCATCCTTGCCATTTGTGGGACTCCCGACGCTGACCACTGCGTCTTCCACAGCCCTGTGGATTTCCTCGCGGCAGTGGACGCGGCTACCAAGGCTCCACACAAAACGTCCACGGCGCCCGATACAGAGACCAGGACCCAAATACTCATCAGCCTTCAAAGAACTGCTGAACCCGCAAACGCAGACTCAGAATGGGACAAATTGTGGTACACGACGCGTTCCAGAATATCGTGAGCCGGAACGTTGCGACTCGGTGCGTCTGCGACTTCACCTTCAACCCCGTCCAAGTCAGAGCGCTCACCGTGACCGCAGCTGCCTTCGCGGCAGCTCACCGGATGCAAACGCTCGTCAGCGACCGTGGCCTCCGACGCACAGACCCGCCTTCTCAAGACGTCCTCACTGGGAGTTCAAGTTCATGCGGAACCATATCGGCCCATCCGGGAACTCGTCGAGCACTCGGCGCCCAGGATCCGCGAGTGCGACGGCATCGCTGCGATCCAGCCGTTCGTCGCGCACGCGTTCTCCTCCTTCGAAACGCTCCTCAACACGATCGACTGGTCGCTGCCTGTATCACCGGACGACACCTGCACTGGTTCGGGATCCTGATCGACATGCACCAACTCCACTCCCGTTCCCAGACGGCATCCGCCATCTGGTCACACCGTCGCTCGTTGCGGCACTCGAGCAGCATTCATACAGCTCGTTGGAACGGAGGATTGGCGTCACATGGACCGCAGGGTGGTTGGGTGGGCATGTGCAAAGATCGCCTCCTTGATCTCACGTCGAAGGTCCCGCCGTGCCGGGCCCCTCCACCAGACGCGTCGTCTTCCGCCGCAGGTCCTCAATCGGAGAAACACAACGACCAAGCTGCGGAACCCGAGCTCGTATCCGTCCTTCATTTGTGCGATTCCCGACGCTGACCCCGTCTCACAGCCCTGCAGATTCCCCGTGGAGGTGGACGCCGCTGCCACTCCACACGAAATGCCCGTGGCGCCCGACGCAGTTCCTGCCACTTCGCCGGCCGCCTCCATGGATATACCACGCACACCGTAGATTTTCGTCGTGCACGGGTTGAAGTGTTGGTGCTTCATGCGCAGGACTACCTGAGGACGTGGGATGACTGGTCCAGGCTTCATTCTTTCGTGTATATCTATATGGCGAGAACAGAGAACGGATTCAACGACATAGCTTGTGATGGCAATCAGACGCGAAATTTCATCCTCCAGCTCCGCTTCCTCTTTCGAGTCAGCAATGCTGACCATGGTTGAAGTGAACGAGGTTACAACATGTCATCGAAGGATACGAGCAAACAAGTACGCGGTGCGGTCTGATTACATGTCAGCCATCGTCCGTTGTTTCGACGCCAGCGTTCCTCCACGGCCAAGTCGCTGTTCTGACATCGGGCACTGGAACCAGAACCAGACATAAGCGTTTTCCGTCGACAGGGGAAGCAGGGAAGGCACTCACGGTGATGGTATACGGGGAACGGCGCATCTCACGAGCTTGTTGAACGCCCTCACGCGTCTTCGGCGGACCAAGCTCATCTCATGGAACCCGTCTGCCTCGACGCGCACCCGGAGGACATCGCCGGCGTTGATGCATATCCGGTCCGTCAGGGGTGAGCCGAGGGCTCGTGAGACAAGCAAGTTGCTTCCGATCCTGGAAGCCGGAAAATGTGCTCGCTCTTCTGGGTCGCTGGGGGCGGACGGAGATGGGTGCGGGGAAGACATGCTAGAGAGGGGGGCACTTACAAGGCGCGGGGTCCGGCAGGTAAACAAGGGGGACGTAGATGTCGCCAAAGAATCCGACAGTTACTGGGCGCGAGTGAGCTTCGGGCGCGAGAACGAGGCCGAAGAGACGTACGTCGGACACCGTCCTCATCCGAGGACTTGACCTTGGCGAGAATGACCTCGGATCCAGAGGGACGGAAGACGCAGAGATTGTTAGTCGTACCTCCACCAGTGCGAGACAGACTCACCGATCTTTGTACCACAGACATCCATCTCCGTGCCGCACCTTGCCCTGCCGTACCTCCGCGAGGTCGAAGACGCGTGTGCACAGGCCGACGCCGTGCAAGACGCGTCTCGCGTGGACCTCGTTGAGCGCATTGGTGATGGCTTGTTCTGGAGGTAGACGAACTGTGCCGGATGTACAGCTACTGTGTCCTGTCGGCTTCACGTTAGACATGGTCGGTTGCGAAGGAAGACGCGCGGACCTTGATCACGGAGAGCTGGAACGCAGAGGGCGGGACTCGGTGTTCTTCTCGACGCCCATGACGCTTGTAAGTACGAGACGGGCTGAGAGAGGGCGGGGCGGTCGAGAGGGGGAGGCGCGAACTCGCTCGACGCGGAGTCCACCTCGCGCGCATGACGCAATCGAGCGCCTGCGGTGAGCCTCTCCCGCCCGGCGCTTGGCGCTTGCTGACCAGCCTTGGACTCGAAGCAGGGCGCACCACAGTCGACACAACGCCTCAAGGCCTCATCTACGGCGCACCTGCGCACATCAACGCGTCAAGACTCACCAACACCCTCGCCTCCAGCAGTCCAGTCCCAGGGCATACCGCGGTCGAGACAACCCACCATCCCCAGCGTCCCGACGCCTGTCGACCCGTCGACCATCCACCATCGACGCTCCGCTCCTGCATGCCTCTTTGGCTGTCACGTCCGTGAGTGTCCGCCCCTCGCCCTCCGCCCTTCGCTGTGCTCTGTCAGCAAACGCGCACAGCTGCAGCGATCGGCCCTCAGCCAGAGATCGGCCGTCCGACGCACCGTCCCCACACCCTCGACGCACTCCCCGCTGTCAGACATCATCCACGAACCCGTTAGCGGGCGTGTGCAAACCAATCAGGACGCGTACCGCTACTCTCAATGCCCGTCGTTGTCACCTGGCCCGGAGCGGGATGCAGACCAGAGCGTGCTTACGCCGACCACTCGTACGTGACGTGTCATCTACCTTCTCATCCTCCAAGCCCATTCTCCCACCCAAGACTTTCCCCTTCCACTCTCACACTGCCGCAGCCCTTCGTTCTCCCGCTCGATGCCCTGCCGATGTCCGTCCTCCGTGCTGCCCACGTCCTGCCATCGGCCGCGTTTGCACAAAAACGCGCCAGACGCGCCGTCGCCGTTCAATCATCCTTACCTTGGTCTCAGAACGCACCAGGCTGCCCGGTCTCAGTTGAATGTGACCCTGCCGAGGTAGGTGCCCAACGTACCTCCACCAAGATCCCACGCTCACATCCGTCCAGCAGAGAATGTGCAACATACACTCGCGCTCGAGAGGGACCATTCGCTCTCGCAGAACCCGACGAACATCACTCGTACCGCCGTCCCGATCGGACGCCCGCCGTTCCATTACAGCTCCAACTCGCTCGCTTCTGCAGGGTACGCTCACCCGGCTTCCTCGCAGTCGGTCCAGCGCACTCGCAGTCTCACTCGGGCCTACGACTGGACGCTCCCTGCGCTCACGACCACGCATCCGCACGGTGCCGAGACTTCCTCACAGGGCATCCCCTTGTCCGACAACGCCAGCTTTCACATACACCTGCCTTGCCCACCACGAGCTCCAGCACCGCCGGCGACGTGTCCGCGAGGGTGCCGCAGCCGCATGCGGACCTCCTCCACGTCGTGCGGGCCCGGCAAACGCAGTACGAGCCGGCGCGTGTGCGTGCGCAGGCCGAGCCGGCACGCGTCGTCGAGCGACCCGCGGACCTCGTCTAGCGCCGTCCACGCCGCGAGAGCCTCGGCGTGCTGAGCAGCAGGCACCTGGCGATGGAGCCCCCGATGACCCGCCCGGAACAACGCCACGTGTTTTCGTATGCTCTGCAGGGCCATTCGCACTCGCCGCGGTCCGCCGCCCACCTGCGCGACCACGCGCAAGACCACGCGCACTACCTACGCCCGAGGGAACAGCGGTCTCGTTTGGATACGGGAACCGGCCGGGATCTTTCGCAGCCCTGCGGGTTGGTACCACCCGTCGTCGCACCACCAAGCCCAAGCTCACGCCAGCACGGACGGGAGCCATCGCCCGACGCAGGGCCGTGCCCGGGGCTGCAGCAGCCCAGCCAACGCGGGCGACACCGCCGCCGCCGACGCCGCCGCGTCCGACGCACCAGTGCATAGAGCCGCCAGAGGTGCTCGTGTCGCACGGGCATGCGTCAGCGCATGTCGCCCGCGGTTCACGCCCTGTGAGTGCCGGCGCCAATGATCACCATGACGAAAACGTCTGTCCACTGACCTCGCTCACTGACACAGGAACATGCCTACCCTGCGCGTGCCCTCACCTCGCCGGCTTTGGAATTGACCATGCCCGCTGGCCTCAGATGCCCCGTTCGCTTCGACCGGCCAATCCGCAGACCTCTTCGAATGTCACCGCGGCGAGCTAGGCGTTCAACTCGACCGGACTTTGTCGCCCACGTCGCCGATCGTCGCCCTCCTCGGTACAATCATCGCACCAAGAACGCGCGTGGCCCATCGTCTGTCGGGCCTGACCATCGACCATTGGTGTCTCGTACGACGCCTTCCGCATATAGGTACTATACAGTACCTCGGCATTCTCCGCCGCTGCGTCCGAGCCCCGACCTCGGCCGCAGTCCCTCGTACCTCCAGTCGTTCTGTCTGCCCGGCCGCGGCCGCGGTAGACTGAGGCATGTGTCTCTACACAGCACTGAGTCCAGATACTTATATTCTGTGCCTAGATCCTCACTGCGTTATTACCGCTGAATTGATGGTACCACCTGCGCCCGTCATGCCCCCGCGCCAACACCGAACAGACCGCCTCCAATTGCTGTCCTATCTCGCTCGTTAGACTAGAGGACTCCCTCGTTTTCCCTCCACGCGTCGTGGCGCACAACTGATGGTACCGGCTGAGCCTCGCGATTCGACTAGAACCCCGCGCGCCGCGGCTGTGTGCGCGATTCTCAAGTTCGACCTCAACGCAGAATGCCATTTCGGACATCATTCAACGTAAGGCCACTCCTTGCGTCCGCCTACGCACGTGCACAGTGAGTGGTTCGCACAGGTATTCGCGTGGGCCCGCCAACACCACAGCACATGTCCCTTGCCGCCGCATGACTCGCATCGCGTTGAATTCCGAGCCACCCACCATGCGCGGCGCCGCCCAATGCCGCAGCGGAGGCGTCTGGAGTCCCCCTGACACAATATATTTCTTCGCTGAAACCATGCGGTGCGCTCGGTACGAGTGCGGCTGGAGGAAACGCCACAACTGCCTGCAGAAAATGGTTGTACTAGTTAGACATGCACGCGCGGGGCGTCGTCGCACAAACTCCTGGTCCCGAGGGTCTTGCGGATGAGGTGTGGGTACTTCAAGCTCGGGCTGCCGTCCGAACGCTTGACCCCGCCATCGGATACACACGACAAACGGAGCGGGTCCGGGTACATCTGCGCAAGAAGATCGAGAGGGAATTAGGTGAGCAACATTCTCTTCGTGCGCGCACTTGGCACGCACCGACGGTACGCACCTCGCAGCACACCTCACTGGCGACCCGACGACCGAGATGCGGTGGACTTTGGAGCGGCTCGCGAAGCACTGCACCCTCGTCGAGCACCGGCTGCGCATCGTCGGCCGGCTGCACGGTACCAAGTTCGGCAACCCGAGCGACAATGCGGCGAGCTTGGACGAGCTCGTCGGCCTCCACCGGCCGTGGGACCGCGGCGACCTGCGCTTCGAGCGCGTGAGTGTCGAGGAGGCGGAGGCCGCGAGGGCGAACTGCGAACTTGCGGCGCCAACGCCGTTTGTTGTGGCGCGGGGATCGCGGTCGGACGAGGGAGAGCGGCGGGACCCAGGTGTACGGTCGTCGAGTTGGGGATGTGGCAGTGGTGGACGTCTTGCATGGTGACCAAGGCTACAGCTTTCTGTTCAAGCTACTTGTGCCTGTAGTAGATCCATCATATCCTGTCTGGGCCACGAAATATGATCAAACGTCATATCGAAGACGAATGAACATCAGCTGCTACCGTTCTGCTACCATCATTTGTCGTGCAGACAAAAGACGACCTGTCCCGATCTGGCAGAGTCGGGCGCTATCGGGCACTACCGTTAAAAACACCTTTTGCTGATGTGCCCGTGCCCGAAACACGTTCGAAGGCCGTGCCGGCACCACAGCGCTGTCGGGAGAAAGAGATCGCACGATGTCAGTGACCGCGGGGCGAGAAAATGGAGCACGCGGACCTGCAGTTCGTAGCGCTCCACCCCACCGCGCGCTTCGTCGCCCCAGAACCTCGCGGCAGGGCGCCGCGCCTGCTGGAGTGTGTGACACGCGCGACGAGCTGCACTGCCGCCGTTGCTTGATCAGGACCGTCCACTGGCGTGCGGGACGGTGGACGCGTATCGGAATCGAATTCGATGAGCGTCGTCGCGTCGTGGTGTCGTCGCTGGTGAAGGTGACGAGAGACGGGAGTCGTCGAGGAGGAAGAAGCGATCGCGCGCGACGGCACGCGCGCAGGTCCGCGTCCATCAGCGCAGCGACTGCCGCCTCCGTGTGGTCGAGTACGCCCTCGACGAGCGGCGTGAACGCGTCTTGCTAGCGTATAGCCCGTCCGCCGACTGCAAGGGGAGCCCGAGCCAGTCCATCTGGATGGTGTCGACTGCCTTCGCTTGAAGTGCTGCCAACCCAGACGGAGGTCGAGCATCACGGGCTGGCGTGGAGAGAGCCTGCCAGAGATGCGCGCGAGGGAGAGCGGCATGCGAGGGACAGATGGGGTAGGGAACGGTGCCGGTGAACCCGGATCCTCCGGAGGCAGTCGAGGATTTCGGGAGCGGGGATTCCGGTGTTGGGGTTCGGCGAGATGCTGCGGTCGATGTTCGAGTTGCAGCATTCACCAGGTAAGAGGTGCCGTCACTGGCGTGTATAACGTTACATAGACGTGGTCCCTGGATGAGCGCAGACGTTTGCAGGTCTCAGGACTCACACGAAACCGCCGAGGCACTGGCGCCTGTCTCTGGCGCCGTAGGTCGTGCTCGCGAGCATCGTGTGGGTGACCGAGGGGTAGAACTCTGAAGCGTCGAACGCGAAGACGGACGTGCAGGGTCACCGGTCATCCCGCACGCCCACGTTTGGCGAGTGTGGTGCACGAGCATGAGGCCAGCGTCGACCGTATAGCCCTCTCCTTCGTCCGACCGCGGAACTGCCAGGCGGAGTTTGCGCGGTCAGCGCATGCGTCTACTAACATGGGTAGGCTGTATATTTTCTCTTCAGCTCACTTACCGCTCACTCCCCGTCCTGCTCCCCACCCACATCCACTCCCACATCCCATCTCGTGAGATCCGGTGCTCAGGGAAAACTTCACCGCAGTCGCTTCACTATGCCACCCTCGCCGACCGTCTCTGCCAAGCATTCACTGCCCCGCGCTCCGGTACGCACAGACTTGAATCACCCATTGACGCGAACGACCGGCTGACACACTCACACTCAGACCTCGGCGCATTTATCCATTCAACAAACCTCAGGCACAGCTCGTCTCCCTGAAGATACACCCTCCTCCGTGACGCTGCCAGTATGCCTGTTTTTTTCTTTTCGCAAACTAAAATTGCTCACACAGTTCGATCAGGCGAACGCGTCCCTTGACAAGGTCTGTGTCCTGCTGAAGGAGATTCTTGACGAATTCAAGAGGTATCGTGTGATCGTTTCCACGTCCCTCTCGTATGCTCACCATTGATCAGCGCCCACAAGCGGCAGAAGAGGGGATTGGAACAGAACGGAACGTTTGTGGGATTGAACCCGTGAGTACATCGTTCACTTTCTGCCAGATACTAGAGATTCATGGGGTGCGCAGACTCGTATCGAACCATCATTCGCAGCAAGAGATACAGCACTGCCGGATCTACGCGACAATGTGATAGTACGTCCCGCATCATCTTACTTGTTTGTATTATCATATGCTGAATGTTCTGAACGATAGATCTTGCCTACTAAGAATTTCAAGCAGGCGGAGATCGATGCGGCATGGAACGAGACTAGGACGACGGTGGAGAAGTACAGCGACGAGCTCGTCGACCAGTGGAACAAAGAGATCGACGGCCTCTTGACCTTTGTACGTCTCGACCTTCGTGCCTCGGCAGTGACACTCACCCGTGATCACTCAGGACGGTCTATTCTCTGCCGCTCTCACCGCGTTCAACACCATCGCCTTCGCAATGCTCCAGCCTCAAACAAGCGATCAAACCAACGCGATCTTGACACAGGTCTCTTCCCAGCTGCAAAGCTTCGCGCTCAATCCCTCCTTCGTCAACTCCACCACCTTGGCGTTCCAGGATATCGTTACGACCCCCTTTCGCCCCGAGACCTGGGCCGTATGGGTGAATGCGCTCTGGTTCACTAGTCTCACCTTCAGCTTGTCGTCGGCGACGATCGGGATCATGGTAAAGCAATGGCTCAAAGAGTACAACACCGGGCTGTACGGGTTCTCCGCACCAATCACACGACGTCGCATCTACCGGCTCTCGAACCTCAATAAGGCGCACATCCCTTTCATCATCTCGCTCGTACCTCTCTTTCTTATCGCCGCCGTCGTTCTCTTCTTTGCAGGCCTCCTCATCCTCCTCTTCCACTCCGACGTCCGCGTCTTCTCCGCCACTGCGGTGTTCGTTGGGATGCTCCTGCTTTTCATCATCGTCACAACCATCGTCCCTCGATCTATCCCTCGATTTGTTACTTTTCGCCTCAATCCAGGGCCTTCCATTCTCTCTGGAGCGTCATTCTCAGCTTCTACTCGCTCGTTTATGGTTCAATAATACGTGCCCTCTGCTCGTTTTCTAAGACCCTCTACCTGAGCCATTGGGGTTACCTTGAAACTGCCACCGTGGGGTGCAGACAGGCCTTCTACAAATTTTCATATTTGTTGAGGTTTCCAAAGCCTAACACTGTATGGAAAGGCGACGAAGAGGCCATTATCTCACGAAACGCAACCAATCTCGACGCCCAGACGGTCCACTGGGCGTTGGTCAGCTCTCAAAACACCGGCATGGCACACACGGCTACGATCTGCCTATCCGGCGACCCCCAGGTTGCCAAGTCGTATCGGGATGGACCTTCAGACGCCTCTCGGACCTCTACGGGTCGGTACTCCACTGGCCAGACTTTATGGTGAAGATGTTTACGACCCCCCTCTTGAACGTGTCCGGCGGGTTCTCTTTTCAAGAAGTGCCCGAGGGCGGAGGAGACGAGGACGCCAGCTCTCCGAGAACGCCCGCTTCATCGGAGTATAACAAGACCGTGGCCCAACTGCTCTTCAGCATGCAAAGAACGGTTGAACCCGCGAGGGCAGACTTGGAATGGGACAGACTGTACTACAACCGTAACGTGTTCCAGAATATCAGTGACGCCGAAACGTTGCAACTTGGTGCGTCTGCGACTTCACCTTGAGTCAACCCTGTCCAAGTCAGAGCGCTGACCGTGACCGCAGCTGCCTTTGTGGCAGCTCACCGGATGCAAACGCTCGTCAGCGACCGTGGCCTCCGACACGCAGACCTGCCTTCTGAAGACGCCCTCGCCGGGGAGTTCAAGTTCATGCGGAAGCATATCCGCCCCATCCGGCAACTCATCGAGTACTCGGCGCCCAGGATCCGCGAGTGCGACGGCATCGCTGCGATCCAGCCGTTCGTCGCGCACGCGTTCTCCTCCCTCGAAAAGCTCCTCAACACGATTGACTGGTCGCTGCCTGTATCGCTGGACGAGGCCTGCTACTGGTTCGATGACATCCCGGAGGACATACTCCAATTCCACTCCCATTCCTCAGACGGCATCCGCCATCTGGTCACACCGTCGCTTGTTGCAGCGCTCGAGCACGTGTTCATGCAGCTCGTTGGAACGGAGGACTGGCGTCACATGGACCCGCGGAGTCGCCGAGTGGACATGTGCAAAGATCGCCTCCTCGATCTCACGTCGAAGGTCCGCCGTGCCGGGCCCCCTCCACCGGATGCGTCGTCTTTCGCCGCAGGTCCTCAATCGGAGAAACCGAACGTCCAAGCTGTGGAACCCGAGTTCGTACTATCCGTCCTTCCCATTTGTGGGACTCCCGAAGCTGACCACGTCTTCGCACAGCCCTGCGGATTCCATCGCGGTGGTGAACCCCGCTGCCACTCCACACGAAACGTCGCGGCGCCCGACGCAGTTCCTGCCACTTTGCCGGCAGCACCCACGGATATACCGCGCGCACCTTAGATTTTCGTCGTGCACGGGTTGAAGCGATGGCGTGTCGTGCGCAGGACTCCCTGAGGACGTGGGGTAACTGGTCTCGGGCTTCATTCTTTCGCGTATATCTGTATGGCGAGAACAGAGAATGGATTCAACGGAATAGTACCTTGTGATGGCAATCAGAGGCGAAACTTCGTCCTCCAGCTCCGCTTCCTCTTTTGAGTCAGCAATGCTGGTCCCGGTTGAAGTCAACGAGGTTACAAGATGTCATCGAACGATATGAGCAAATAAGAAGTACACGGTCGGGCCTGATTATATGTCAGCCATCGTCAGTTGTTTCGACGCCAGAGCTCCTCCACGGGCCAAGTCGCTGTTCTGACATCGGGCACTGGAATCAGAACCAGACATAAGCAGTTTTCCACCGACAGGGGGAAGCAGGGAAGGCACTCACGGTGATGGTACACGGGGAACGGCGCACCTCACGAGCCAATTGAACACCTGGGCCTTCGATGGTCCAGGTTCATCGTCATGGAACTCGTCTCCCTCGACGCGCACCCGGAGGACATCGCCAGCGTCGACGCATATCCGACAGTAACCGGGCGCGAGTGAGCTTAGCGGCGCGAGAACAAGGCAGACGAGACGTACGTCGGACACCATCCTCATCCCAGGACTTGACCTTCGTGAGGATGACCTCGGATACAAAGGTACGGAAAACACAGATAATTGGTAGTCGTACCTCCACCAGTGCAAGACAGACTCACCGATCTTTGGACCACAGACATGCGCACCTCACGAGCCTGTTGAACTTCACCCTCGTGGGCCTTCGGCGGTCCAGGCTGATCGTCATGGAACTCTTCTGCCTCGACGCGCAACCGGAGGACATCGCCAGCGTCGATGTGCATCCGGCCCTTCAAGGCCGAGTCGAGGAGCTCGTGAGACGAGGCTGTTTCTGATCCCAGCAGCCAGAAATGTGTTCGCTCTTTTGGGTCGCTGGGGGCGGACGGGCATGGGTTTCGGGAAAGAGATGATAGAGAGAGGAGGACATACAAGGCGCAGGGGTCCAGCATGTAGACCAGGGGGACGTAGATGCCGTCAAGGAATCCGACAATGACTCGGCGCGAGTGAGCATCGGGGCGCGAGAACAAGGCCGAGGAGACGTAGGTCGGGCCCCAACCTCATCCGAGGAGTCGACCTTGACGAGGATGGCCTCGGATCCAAAGGGATGGAAGACGCAGAGTTGGTAGTCGTACCTCCGCCCAGTGCGAGACAGACTCACCGAACCACATCCATCCATCTCCGTGCCGCACCTTGCCCTGCCCTACCCCCGCGAGGTCAAAGACGCATATGCACAGACCAACGTCGGGCAAGGCACGTCTCGCCTTGGCCTTGTTGATCCCATTGGTGATAGCTTGTTCCGGGAGTAGGCGGAATGTACAGCTACTTCGTCCTGTCGGGTTCACGTTAGACATAGGCGGTTGCGAAGGAAGACGCGCGGACCTCGGTTATGGAGAACTAGAACATAGAGGGCGGGATTCGGGATTCTTCTCGACGCCTAGATGCTTTCCAAGCACGAAACGGGCTGAGAGAGCGCGAGGATGGGTAGAGGGCGGAGGAGATGAGCTCGCTCGACGCGGCGTCGACTTGCCCTCGTCCACCTCCCGTGGACCCGCGCGCATGACGCAATCGAGCGCCCGCGGCGATGCGCAGCGCCGCACTCGGTCGCCCTCTCGCCCTGCGCTTCGCGCACTTTGACTGAACGCAGGGCGCACCGCGGCCGACACAACGCCTCATCCGGCGGCCCTCGACGCGTCAAGACTTCGCCCAACACGCTCGCCTCCGCGCCGTCGCATCCCAGTGCGGACCGCAGTCGAGACAACCCGTCATCCGCAGTATCCCGACGCTTCTCGACGCGACGACCATCGAACATCGCCGCCCCGCTCCAGCACGCCTCCTTGGCTATCCCGTCGGTCATTGCACAAGCTTCGATGTGCTCTGTCAACGAACGCTCACAGTCAGCGGCACCCAGCAGGAAATCGGCCGTCCAACGTACCGTACCCTGGCCCACACCCCGACGCACTCCCCGCCGCCAGGCATCATCCAAGAACCCGTCCGCGAGCGTGTGCAAACCAACCAGACGCATACCGCCACTCCCGATTTCCGTCGTTGTCACCTGGCCCGGAGCGGGATGTAAACCATAGCGTGCTTGGGGCTGACCACCCGTACGTGCTCATCTACCTTCTCATCCTCCCAGCCCTCCCCCCAGCCAAGACTCCCCTTGCCGACTCTCATACCGTCTGCACCCCGTCGTTCTCCCGCGTCTGTTTCCTGCCAACGTCCGCCCTCCACGCTGACCACGTCCTGCCATCGGCTGTGTTCGCACAGAAACGCGCCAGACGGCACCGTCGCCGCCCACTCATCGTACCTGGCCTCACCTAACCTGAACGCCCCAGGCCGCCCGGTCCTAGTTGAATGTGACCCTGCCCGAGGTGGGTGCCCAACGTCTTTACACCAAGATCCCACGCTCACATCCCGTCCAAACAAAGAATGTGCAACATACGCTCGCGCTCGAGATGGACCATTCGCTCTCGCAGAACCCGACTCACATTACATAGTCTCCGCATCCGCATTGTCCTACGCTAGCGAGCAACACAGCTCTTTTCCCCGTTTTCGCCCTTCCGCTCCGCGTGCGACCGTCACACGCGTCTACATACATACCACCTGGCGCCGCAGGAGGTTTTTCTTTTTCTTTTGTCGTCCTCGTTTAACGCCCTATGGTAGGCGTACAGCAAAAAAGCTAAATCTACACGATCGGGCTGGGTTCTCGACTCGGGGGAGGAGGAGGTTGGCTCACAGACATGGTGTGATTGACCACCCCGCGCGCCCACGTTCAGCGAATGTGGTGCGCGAGCATGAGGCCAGCGTCCACCATAACCTCTGCTTCGTCCACCGAACTGCGATGGATGCTAGAAGACACCCTCGTTGAAGTGTCGTTCGGACTGAGCGCTACCCTCCGGACAAGCGCTCCGCTTTTATCATCTCACGCTCTAGCACGAAGCACGAGGGAATCTACATGTACATTCCCTTCAGAGGTCGAGTCTCCTACCATCTGTCTACCCGCCAGACCTATCCCACTAGGCACTACACGCGATTAGGAAGCTCAGGAGCACGATCGACCGGCACGCCTTCGTTCGAGTATCGTCTTTCTTGGGCTTGGGAATCACGACGTGAATAGTGACGGCAGTAGGCATGGTGAAGGCAAGCACTGTTCGAGATGTCGTACCATGGAGCGCCTCCCACCTTACGTTGGGCTAGACGAGAAGTTGAACTTTACATACATAAGCTCGGGTGCTAATCGGCCCTGGAGGTTTCCGTTGCCTCGCGGAGTTTGCGCGGTCAGCACATGCGTCTTTTCTCTCCAGCTCACTCCCTGCCCACGTCCCGTCTCATGAGATCCGGTGCTGAGGGGAAAATCCATCCTAGTCAGCCTCGCTATGCCGCCCTCGCCGACCGTCTTTGCCAATGAATTACCTCGCACTCCGGTACGCACATACTTCCGTCGCCCAATGACACGAACGATCGACTGATACACTCACACTCAGACCTCGACGCCATCGCCTCTCCAAGGAGACTCTACAGAGGATCATCGGGACTCAGACACGGCTGGTCTCCACGAAAATACACGCCCCTCCGTGACGCCCCCAGTATGTGTGTCCCTCTCTTTTCAGACGCCAAATTCGCTCACGGAGTTCGATCAGGCGAACGTGTCCCTTCACGATGTCTGCGCCCTGCTGAAGGAGATCCTAGACGAATTCAAGAACGTATGGTGTAGACGTTACATAAGTGCTCCCTTGATATGCTCACCATTGCCTTGTCATTGTCAACCAGCGCCCACAAGCGGCAGAAGAAGGGATTGGAACGGAATACAACACTGATGGGATTGAACCTGTGAGTGCATCGTGCAATTGCTGCCAGATTGAGATTCACGGAGTCTTCTGTCTCTGCAGACTCGCGTCGAACCATCACTACCAGTAGGAGATACAGAATTGCTGGATCTACACAACGGTTCGATAGTAAGTCTCGCATCTCACTCATTCAATGCGTTATGATATGCTGAATGTTCTGGACGACAGATCCTGCCCACCAATAGTCACAAGCAGGCGGAGATCGATGCGGCATGGAACGAGACTAGAAAGACGGTGGAGAAGTACAGCGACGAGCTCGTCGACCAGTGGAACAAGGAGATAGACGGCCTCTTGACCTTGTAAGTGTCGACGTTCGTGACTTGGCAGTGACCCTCACCCACGACCACTCAGGACGGTCTGTTCTCTGCCGCACTCACCGCGTTCAACACCATCGCCTTGCCATGCTCCAGCCTCAAGCAAGCGATCAAACCAACGCATCCTGACTCAGGTCTCTGCCCAGCTCAAAAGCTTCGCGCTCAGTCCCTCATTCGTCAATTCCACCGCCTTGGCGTTCCAGGACATCGTGCCGACCCCGTTTCGCCCCGAGACCTGGGCCGTTTGGTTGAATGCGCTCTGGTTCACCAGTCTTACTTTCAGCTTGTCTTCGGCGACGATCGGAATCATAGTGAAGCAATGGCTCAAAGAGTACAACACCGGGCTTTACGGTTCTCCGCACAAATCACACGACGTCGAATCCTCCGGCTCTCAAACCTCGACAGGGCGCACATCCCTACGATCATCTCGCTTGTGCCGCTGCTTCTGATCGCCGCCGTCGTTCTCTTCTTCGCCGGCCTTCTCGTTCTCCTCTTCCACTCCAACATCGTCGTTTTCTCCACCACTGCGATGTTCGTTGGGACGCTCATGCTTTTCATTACATTCACGACGATCATCCCCTCGATCTATCCCTCAATGTGTTACTTTTCGCCTCAATCCAGGGCCTTCTTGCCTCTCTGGAGTGTCATTCTCGCTTTCTACTCAGTCATTTATCATTCATAATACGTGCCCTCCTCTCTTTTTACGACACCATGACCTTCTACTTCAGGTATACTAACTACTTTGGAAGTGTCTGGTGGCGCAGATTGTGGGCCTTCCACGAGTTCTTGTCCTCAAGAAGGCTCCAGAGCCCATTGTATGGAAAGGCGACGAAGAGGCCATCGTCTCGCAAAACACAACCGATCTCGACGCCCAGATGCTCCACTGGGCGATGGTCAGCTCTCAAAACATCAGCATGGTGCAAGCGGCTGCGACGTGTCTGTCCAACGACCCACAGGTTGCCAAGTCGTATCGGGAATGGACCTTCGGACGCCTCTCGGACCTCTACGGGTCTGTGCTCCACTGGCCAGACTTTATGGTGAAGATGTTGACGATCCCCGGCTTGCACGTGTCCGACGTGTTCTCTGTCGGAATGTCCGAGGGTGGAGGAAACGAGGACGCCAGCTCTCCGAGCACGCCTGAGTATAGCAAGACCGCGGCCCGACTGCTGTACAGCATGCAAAGAACGGTTGTACCCGCGAGCGCAGACTTGGAATGGGACAAAATGTTGTCCGACGGCACGCTCATGAAGATCCGTGATGCCGGAACATTGCAACTCGGTGCGTCTACGACTTCAATTTCAACCCCGTCAGAGTCAAAGTGCTCACCGTGACAGCAGCTGTTGTAGTAGCAGCTCACCGGATGCAAACACTCGTCAGCGACCGTGGCCTCCGACGCGCAGACCCGCCTTCTCAAGACGTCCTCACCAGGGAGTTCAGGTTCATGTGGAAGCATATGGGCCCCATCGGGGACCTCGTCCAGCTCTCGGCGCCCACGATCCGCGAGTACGACGGCATCGCTGCAATCCAGCCGTTCGTCGCGCACGCATTATCCTCCTTCGAAAAACTCCTCGACACGATTGACTGGTCGCTTCCTGTATCACAGAACGACGCCTGTGAAGCGTTCTACTGGAGCCTGAAAAACGTACTCGAATTCCACTCCCATTCCTCAGACGGCATCCGCTGTCTGGTCACACCATCGCTCGTTGCAGCGCTCGAGCGCGTGTTCATACAACTCGTTGGAACGGAGGACTGGTGGCGAATGGGGCCGCAGGGCTTCTGGGTGGACGAGTGCAAAGATCGCCTCCTCGCTCTCACGTCTTTCGCCGGGGATCCTCAATCAGAGGAACAGAGCGACGACGCAGCGGAACCCGAGTTCGTACCCACCATTGCCATTCGTGGGATTCCCAACGCTGATCCCGCCTCATAGCCCTGCGGATTCCCTCGCGGCGGTGGACGCCGCCGTCACTCCATACGAACCATCCACGGCGCCTGACGCAGCTCCCGCCACTTTCCCGGCCGCCTTTACGGATATCCCACGTGTGCCTTAGATTTCGTTGTGTATGCTGGCCTACGGGAGGACGTGGGACTGGTTTGTAGGAAGGGACTCGGGCTTATTCTGTTGTGTAAGTCTGTATGGCGAGGACAGAATAGCTTGTGACGGCCGTCAGACATGAAATGCTATCCTCCAGCTCCGCTTCCTCTTTCGAGCCAGTAATGCTGGTCCTGGTTGAAGCGGACGAGGTTACAACATGTTATCGAGATACAGGCAAAGACAAATACGCGGTGCGGTGTGATCACATAGTATCAGCCTTCATCCATTGTTTCGACGCCGGCGTTTCTCCACCACGAGACTGGGCCAAGTCCCTGTTCTGACATCGAGCACTGGAACCAGATCCAGACATCGGCAACTTTTCACCGACACAGTGAAGCATAGAAGGCACTTACGGTGATGGTATACGGGGGCCGTCGCATCTCGCGAGCCTGTTGAACACCCTCATGCGCCTTCGGTGGTCCAGGCTCATCGTCATGGAACTCGTCTCCCTCGACGCGCACTCGGAGGACATCCCGGCGTCGATGTACATCCGGTCCGTCAGGGGCGAGTCGAGGAGCTCGTGAGATGAGGTTACTTCCGATCCCGGCAGCCAGAAGTGTGCTCGCTCTTTCGGGTCGCTGGGGCGGACGGATATGAGTCTCGGGGAAGAGATGATAGACAAAGGGGCACGTACAAGGCGCAAGGTTCTGGAAGGTAGACAAGGGGGACGTAGATGTCGTCAAAGAATCCGACAGTGACTGGATGCGAGTGAGATTCGGGGCGCGAGAACGAGGCCGAAGAGACGTACGTCGGACACCGTCCTCATCGGAGGACTTGACCTTCGCGAGAATGACCTCGGATCCAAAGGGACGGAAGACGCAAAGACGGAAGATGACTTGGAGGAGTTGGTAGTTGCGCCTCCACCCAATGCGGGACGGACTCACCGACCTTTGTACCACAGACATCCATCTCCGTACCGCACCTTGCCCTCCCCTACTTCCGCGAGGTCGAAGACGCATATGCACAAGCCGACGTCGTGCAAGACGCGGTTCGCATAGACCTTGTTGAGTTCATTTGTGATGGCTTGTTCTGGAGGTAGACCGAATTGTGATGGATGTACAGCTACTGTGTCCTATCGGCTTCACGTTAGACATGGTCCGTTCGAGAGGAATCCGTGAAGACCTTGATCACAGAGAGCTGGAACATAGAGGATCGATAAAAGGCGGGATTCGGGTTTATTTTAGACTCCCAGGGTATACAGGTGGGAGAGCGGGATGGGGAGCACGAGGCGGTCGAGCAGGTGGGGAAGATCAACCTGCAGCAGATGCCATGGCGGGTCGCATTGGTCGCCTCTGATCTAATCTTATCTCTGCCAAAACTTCGGCGCCAAACGGCCAGCAGCCGACTCGACGCGACGCTGCTCGGAGAGACGACTTGCCCTCGTCCACCTCCATTCCCGCCCCTCCACCACCACCTCCCTCCCACCTTCTACGCGATGTCCGCCTCCGTGCCCCCTCCAAAACCGGTCATCAAAAGCAGCTGGCTGCCGTCCAAGTCCTTCCAGCACTTCGTCGCCGGCGGGTGAGAGTATGACGTCGCGTCCTCGTGTAGACGTGTCTGACCCGCCTCGCGCGCAGCTTGGGGGGCATGTGCGGCGCGATCGTCACAAGTCCATTCGACGTCGTCAAGACTCGCCTCCAGTCGGATCTCTTCCGCGGCAAGGTCGCTTCCGTGACCATCGAGGCCAACGGAGCCGGCACGCTCGCCGTCCGCCGCAACGTCCTCTGGCACTTTGTCGAGACGATGCACATTATCCGGTCCGTCCCTTCGCGCTCGCCGGCTCGCCTTTGGCTTTGACGCTTCAGTCTGCTCTGCAGCGACATCTACCGCGAGGAGTCCCGCGCGCGCTCTTCAAGGGCCTCGGACCCACTCTCGTCGGCGCCGTGCCAGCGCGCTCCATCAACTTCTTTACTTACGGCAACGGCAAGCACATCATCGCAGAGAACTTCAACCATGGCGTCGAAAACTCGTATGTCCACCTCGCCGCTGCCGCGATCGCGGGGGTTGCGACCGGCACCGCGACGAATCCCATCTGGGTCATCAAGACCCGCTTACAGCTGGACACCCACCCGGTCTCGTCCGCGACCGGCGCCGCGTCAGCCCCAGGCAGTCGTAACTTCCTGGGTGCGTCGATGGGCATGGCGAGGAAGATCCTGCGCGAAGAGGGCTTCCGCGGCTTCTACAAAGGGCTCAGCGCGAGCTACCTGGGCGTGGCGGAGACGACGATCCAGTGGACTCTCTATGAGCGCCTGAAGCGGTTAACGGCCGGAACGCAGAGCAGGGGTGGAGTGCAAGAGTGGCTGGGTATGATTGGGAGCGCAGGGTCGGCAAAGTGTGTTGCGACGCTGATCACATATCCGCATGAGGTGCGTCGGCTGTTCGTCTTACTTCGTGCTGCCCCTCATTTCACTCCTCCCCAGGTCATCCGCACACGACTACGACAGCCCCTGGTCAACGGCAGGATGAAGTACACTGGCCTTGTTCAGACGCTTCAGCTTGTCATAAAAGAGGAAGGCGTCGCCTCATTATACGGTGGGCTTAGTGCTCATCTTATGCGTGTCATCCCGAACGCGGCTGTGATGTTCTTCATTTATGAGGCCGTGCTACGGATGGCATAGTCTCTCTTTGCTTCTCCAATCCCTTTTTTATCATCGCCCCTCCTATTCCCTCATACTCTCTCCACCTCCCGCCCTTCACCACTTCATGACCTTATCTCGCATTATGTGCGCTTTGTTGCACCGCTATCGATAACGCTTTATCATGGTATAATGGCCCCCACCCCTCACTCACTCATCCACCGTACACTATCGCACATATCAATGTACAATACAATAGATCTCATGGATATTTCTCTATTATGGGCACATAGATAATCCGGTTCCAATTCACCTTCGTCTTCACGGAATCCCGTTGTTCGCACGGCGAGGCTCCCTATAAGATGGGCCGTCGACGTTGCTTTGAGTGCCCATGTGGGAGACCTGCATGCGGAACTATCAAATGACAAGAAAGAGGGGTTAGCATTGATGTGAGAGTCGAGCGTCGGTTCTTCAGCTTCACCGAAGGACATGCCGGTGTCATGACAAGCGAGAGAGGGTGAGAGGAGTCTGACAGAGAATGTATCAGTCTGCCCCGCTTCAGTGAACAATTGTGCTTGCACCGGATCGAGTGATGAATGGGACATAAGCAAGCAAGCAGCCCGCCGCGTAAGGAAGAAGATCGACCCGTCATTCAAAAATTGTTACAGCATGATTACAATACTACCAAACAATCCGCACCTCCTCCGTCCGAAACCGTCGGCGCCCAGCCTCAGTTCTCGCCGCGGCCGAGCTTGTCCAGCGAGCGGGCGCCCTGCTCGAACCACTCCTCACGCGAGACCCAGAACTCTTCCCGGTTCTTCATGATGTCCGCGAGGACGGCGCCGCCGAGGAAGACCATGTGCTTCCGGCGCGGGGGGTCTTCGATGCGGATCTTGAATTTCTGAGGGCACAGGATTGGGATCAGCGCGAGGATGCGAATCGGACAGACGGAAGGGACGAACGTTCAAGCGTGAGGGGTCGCCGTTCAGCACTCGTGTCAGGTAGAGCTGCTTCATCTCCTTCTCCAGTCGACTTGGCAGGCCGGGGTACATACTTGACCCGCCGGAGAGAACGATGTGCTTGTACAGCTCCGAGCGCACATCTACGGCAGCTGCCTGAATGGTTTGGAAGAGCATTTCTGGGTACACATATAAGAAACCGAGTGCGCAGAAGATGGTATGATGTGAACATACCTGCAACACCCGGCTGCTCAACGTCTACTAAGTGAGGCTGGAACATACACTCTGGAGCCTCAAAGCGTTCCGAACCGATTTTGATGACACGCCCATCGGGTAGCTGCGCGAGTGTCAGTTGCGCACGAAGTCTCGTAGCAACGGCCTGAGTGGAAGAACTCACTGTGTAGGTCTCCACAAGGACGGTCGTCTCCTCCGATAGCCGTGTGTCCTGGTCGAGGTCGTATGATACATAGCAAAGCTTCTCCTTGATCTCCCGCACAGTCTCAAAGTCCGCCGTCCGGTTGAAGGCGTACCCACGCATGAGGAGAAGCTTGATCAGATAGCGAGTGACGTCGCGGCCGGCGATGTCGAGACGTCGGGTGAGATGGGGTAACGAGAAGCCGTCGAACACGGGGACAATGTGTGTCACACCGTCACCAGAGTCAACGACGACACCCGTCGTGAGACCTGGCGGGGAGTTAAACGACATTGGCAAGCGCACCTGGAGGAGGCGAGAGTACGCAAGAGACAGGAGCAGGACGCACCTTGCGCATACAACGTGAGCACGGCCTGGATGGCAACATAGACCCCCTGGAAGCCGTACTCCTCGAACATGACCTGGGCCATGCGCTGCCGGTTCACTTTCGGGTTCATCGGGGGCTCGGTGAGGAGGACTTTGCGGCCGCGGGTGTCGACGCCGAGCTTCTCGTCGAAGGTGTAGTTCCAAAGGAGCTTCATGTCCTCCCAGTTGCGCACGATACCGTGCTCCATCGGCTGCGTGACTTGGAGATAGTTGCGGTTCTGGGCGGCCTCGTCACCGATCATGACATCCTTGATCACTGCTGAGCCCGCGACGCGCTCCTCTGCGCGAAGGATGGGCCGGCCGACGATGGAGGGGAAGACTGCGAGTGGTAATACACAGAATGAGCATACATGAAGCAAACAGATGAGGAACGCGAGTATTAAAGCAGTTGTTCACGGAAAAATGCAAGATGATAGCACAGATCGACGCACCATGTTCTGGGAAGTTGGAGCCGGCATACCCGACCTTGACGAACTAGATGTGCAGGCTGTGATGAGTGCCAAATACAAGTGATGTCGGGCAAGATACGCACGCCGGTACCGTTGTCAACGACGAGCGGAACTGACGGATCCATGGCAGAGGGAGGTCGTAGAGAAAAGAGTGGGTGTCGTGGGCGATGTCGTCGATGAAGGAGAGGTCGTCCTCGAGGAGCTGCCCGCGGGTTTAGCGCAGGCGCTTTGCGGGACGGCGCAGCCGGCGCGTCGCGGTGAGTGCGCCTGCAGCCTTTGCTCGCGACCCCGACCTCCTTTGCCCCTTCAACCCTTTCTCTCCCTCTGCCTGCACCCATAACTTCGCGCCCGACGCGCGTTCCGCCACATAATCCACCGCGCGTCTCTCATCTCTGACCCAGTCGCGTTCCCCATCTCCCACTCCTGATCAGTCATGGCGCGCGGGGCGGCCTCTCCCCCGGTCAACCTCCCTAAGGTCTCATTCGTGAAGGTCACCGAAGAGACGGCCAAGGCCGCCCCTGGTGTGCACGATGGGACGGCGCGCACTTATGGGTGTACGTACGCGCACATTTCCCCGCTCTCTGTTCCTGACCTCGCACAGACAACAACTTCGACCCCAAATTCGCTCAGCCACAACACTACATCCGTTACATTGGTGCGTTCGCGCGGTGGATTTGTTTGCCACTCAGCTTATACCGTCTTCAGAGCCTCTTGAGAGTGATCTCGCGACCCAGGTTGAGTATGATATGGATGAGCAAGGTGAGTCCTTTGTGAACCCTGCACCTCGTACGCTTATGAATACATCGTAGACCAAGAGTGGTTGGATGCTGTGAATATGGAACGAAAATCTCAGCAGCTCGACAAGGTCTCGTACGAAACCTTTGAGATCATCATGGACAGGCTGGAGAAGGAGTGGTTCGACCTCGTACGTCTCCTCGACTTGGTGGGCTTCTAGTTTTCTCTCACAAACGCGCATATAGTCGAAGAATGTCCCGAAAACCGACATGGGTCTTCCCTCTGAAGAGTCTCGTGCGCAATCTGCGACGATTCTGAAGGCGAGAACACGAACGCCATTGTCTTCTGCGACGGGTGCAATCTGGCTGTACATCAAGGTGAGTATAGTCGTCTGCTAGGATGGTCTTCGCGTTCATATCTCGTCCTTGACCAGACTGCTACGGTGTCCCATACATCCCGGAGGGGCAGTGGCTTTGTAGGAAGTGTACAGTCTGTCCTGAGGTCCCAGTAGTGAGTCGTTGTGCTAGGGGGTGCGCGATCTAGTCTCACTGCGTTTTCAGGAATGCATCCTCTGTCCCAACGAAGGCGGTGCATTCAAGCAGACTGTATCCGGAGAGTGGGTACATCTATTATGTGCCATTTGGGTACCGGAGACAGGGGTTGCGAACGACGTCTTCATGGAGCCCGTTACTGGTGTTGACAAGATCTCGAAGCAACGTTGGAAGCTGGTAAGCTCGGATGACTCTTCTCTCACCCGTGTGTTCATGTGTTGTAGAGGTGTTCTGTATGCGGAAAGAAGCAAGGAGCTTGCGTTCAGTGTTCTAAGCCCTCTTGTTTCACGGCCTTCCACGCGACATGTGCGCGCAGGGAGAAGCTCTTGATGCCCATGAAGGCCATTCAAGGTTCGGAGGCTCCTACTCTTGCGTGTTACTGTGAAAAGCATCTTCCGGCGAGTACCTTTTCAGGCGTCTTTGGCGATATTAACAAGCTGACAAACGTTGTTATTCGCAGCGAGAGCAGTACGACATCCGAGAAGCCATGTTGAGCGCACGAGAAATGGACATGGACGTTCTGCACCCCAGCCCGAAATCGAATAAGACCGCGCGTGCCTATGCGAAGACCTACAAGCCTGGTCCTCCTCTCGTACCCAAGATTATGGTCAACCGAATCATCCAGTACACCTCCCGCATTCACTTTCGTCAGAAGAGCGACTTCGTACACGCGGTGTGCAAGTACTGGAGCCTCAAGCGCGAAGCTCGGCGCGGTGCTCCCCTCCTCAAGCGCCTCCACCTTGAGCCTTGGACCGCTCTTTCTGGAACCAAGCAACACACCGACGAGGAGAAGGCGCTGAAGCTGGACGTAAGTGATTCCACAACTCTTTATTGTACAAAGGAGCTTAGTGGCTCTCCGCTAGTACATGAAACGGCTTCGTAACGACCTCGGTAGCCTCCATACTCTCGCCGGTCTAGTGAAGAAGCGAGAGAAGGCTAAACGCGAGCAGTACGAAGTCATACAAAGCGTTTTGGAACGCTTTTTCTTCCCTCACGAAGCCTACCTTCGCTACGCTTTCGAGAAGATCACAAGGTAGACCTGGATTTCTTCATCGATCTAAACATTACTCACGCATCATGCAGCCCAGACAGGCAGGACTATTTCAAGTCTCCAGTCAACAGAGCTGAGGTCCCCGATTATTACGATGTGATTAAAGAGCCTATGTGCTGGGACACTATCGACCAGAAGTTGGACCGACATGAGTACCTCGACTTGTCACAGTTCAAGGTGAGTATTACCTGAAAACGTCTCCTTCCGATGCTCATATTGTTCAACAGCATGACATCGAACTCGTCTTGGACAACGCGATAACATACAACGAACCCAATTCGCCATACTACAAGGTTGCAATGCGTATCCGAAATAACCTGCCGATGGAGCTGGATGCACTTGACAGTCTCATGAACCACTCACCCCCACCTCTTCAAGAGCCCATGGACGTCGACATCGAAGAAGATTCAAAACCCCCCGCCGAACCTCAACCCACGGCCTCCCCCCAGCTGCCCACTCTGCCCCCTCTCGGCGACCTCGAGCCACCATTCCCCATCCTCGATCTCCTCGAGTCGGAGGAGACCATCCGTCAAGCCACGACGCTCATCATCACCTCCAATCCCATCCAGTCCCTCCTGAATCTCGAGCACCCGCTCATCCGACCCCCTGCTCCTCCCCCGCCCGGTTCGAAGAAGGCCAGCGGGTCAACGAAGGGGACGGACCGCAAAGCCGCACTGGCGCGGAAGCGCGCAGAGCGGCAGGCCGCACTCGATGCGTCGCCTGGCTTCCGCTCGCTCCGGTCTCAAGGCGGGCCGTTCGACTTCGTGCCGCTCCGCTCGTCATCCCACCCTGCCCCTGAACCAGAGTCGGAGTCGGAGGCTCCCGAGCTCGAGGTTGAACCTGAAGCGGGTCCGTCGTCAGTTCAGGAGCCTGCGGTGGATGTCAACGCCCACGCCGACGAAAGTGTCGACATCGACATCGACATCGACATCGAAGGTGACGACGAAGCCGGTCCTGGCACCGTCAACCCCGATGGCCTTGAGGTCACCAACGACATGACTCAAGAACCGGAGGCGGCGACGGCAGCGCAAGAGCCAGGACCAGAGCAGGAACTTCAGCTTGAGCCCGAACCGGCAGAGCCTGAAGGGCAACCAGAAGAGGAGCCGGAACCTGTGAAGAAGCCACGGAAGCCCCGACAGCGCCACCTCCCTCCCCCACCGAAGGAGGTGCGCGATGTTGGCAGCTGGGACTCGTTCAAGCAGTTCGAACAGGGCTGGATCCTCCCGCCTGAGCAGAAGCGCGGAGGGCGTCGAGTCGTCGAGCGCGGGCCTGCGCCCCCGCCAAGAAAGAGACAGAAGAGGAGTACGCGCTTTCTCTTTCTTTCTTGTGTGGTATCCGCTTAAAAGGAGCTTCGCTTGCAGCGCACAACCGCAATCCAACAGAAGAGGCGAGCGTCATGTCGGCTGCGCCTGGGGCACGCTCGACTCCTCTAATGGAGCTCGAGGACGATCTGCGTCCGAGCCTGCAGCGGTTCCTGAGGCGTCTCCAGCTGCGTCTCTCGGTCGTCTGGCGCCCTCTGAGGAAGCTGTAGAACTCGATATCTCCGTGGAGATCCTCGATGACAAGGAAGAGGACCTTCCAGAGTTCCCGATGGAGCAAGCATCACAACCTCCGACCGAAGCGTCATGGAGCGTAAACGCCACGGAAGAAGTAATGGATGTATCCATGACCAGCGACCATGCCGCCGACGACGACCTTCCTTCCCCTCTCGATCGTGATGACATTCACAAAGATGATGACCCCTTCCCGAGGTTGTTTTTCCGACGTTCGACGACATTGCCATGGACGTGGATCAAGATGCTCAGCCCTCGCCACCGCCTATCGACGACCCCGATGCCACTGAAACGGAAGGCTCCGTCCACGCACCTGACCCAATCGGAGACGTACCAGTGCCTTCGTCACCTTTCAACCCGCCTTCAAACCAGTCGTCAAGCCCACCTCCAAGCTGGCCACAGACAATACTCCCGAGCAGCCGCTAAATCCACGTCTCCGCTCCCTCCCGACGAGTCAGCGATCGAACCAGCCGCCGAAACACCGCCGCGTCCCCCAAGCCTCCGCCCGAAGCCGAGTCCGAATCCACGTCCGAGGACGAGCGCCTCGGCAGATCATCATCGTCGAGCACCTCGACACGCCCGAGATCCGGCGCGCGAAGCAGCAACGCGCCCGGCTCCTCCGCGAGAACAAGCAGCGCGTCGCGGAGGGTCTTGCGCCGCTGCCCGTCCCTGCGTTCTCCGACCTCGTTAAGGACTGGACGTCCAGCCCGGAGGTCCCGCGCCCGACCCCCGCGCTCCTCGCCGCGCCGTCTGCGGTGCGCACGCAGAAACCGAAGCCCGTCCCGCGCCGGTGAACAAGCCTGGACCGAAGCCCGGGCAGAAGGCGAAGCTGAAGGCCCTGCAGCAGCTGCAAGCTCAGCAGGCCCAGCAGACGCGCAGACGCAGAGCAAGCAGAAGGGCAAGCAGAAGGCGCAGCCGAAGCAGAAGCAGAAGCGGCGTGGGAAGAAGGCGGGCGCGCTCGAGGAGTCGTCGGACCTCACAGACTTGTCGGACGAGACGGATGCGGAGACGGAGCAGGGCAAGCAGGCGCTCCCGCTAGTGGCTCCTCCACAGGCACGGATTGTGAAGCGGCGGAGGGTGCCGAAGCCGCTGGACCCGAACGAACCCGGCGTGATCACGCTCAAGCCGGGGGAGAAGCTCGAGGGAGGGACGCTCGGTATGTTGCCCTTTCGTGCGTTGCGTCACACACTCATACTTGCTTAGTGTGGGCGAAGATTGGCACCTTCCCGTGGTGGCCGGCCGTCATTTTCGAGGAAGACGACAGGGACATCCCGGCGACGGTGCTTTCGCAGAAGCCGACTGGCCTGGTTGGATGTGTGCTTGTGCGATTCTACGAAAAGAAACGAGCTGGTGTGTCCACCACCCTTACTTCTTGCGTCTAACGGTCGCTCAATCGCGTTCACAGGGCTTGGCTCCCGCTCAGGAACTTGCGATATCTCGGCGAGAACAACAGTGCGTTGCTCCGTATTTTCGTGCGTATCATAGGCGCTGATCATCGGGCATCGCAGCGTTGGACGGTCAGATGCTCGCCGCTTCGAGCAAGTATCAAACGTGGAAGAACTCCGTACGACGGACCGAGTGTCGCAACGCATACCAGTACGAGTGATTCACGGCGTGATCGAGGGTCATTTTTGCTAACCTCTGTCATAGGGACGCGCTTGCAGAGATGGAGCCGGAAGCAGCAGCAGCAGGGTTGGCCGGATCGTCAGGTCCTGGAGAAGGAGAGTTTTTGGAATCCCCAGATGTCGATGAGCAGCTGGTGCCGATGGACGTGGATAGTGCCAGCCCGACGGTAGGTGCAGAGTGAAGGCCCTTCGCAGACATATCACTCCTTGTCGTTGACGTTACCTTATGTATTCTTATTGAGCACGCGGTGTAATCCTTGGGCGACGACAGGATGGGGGGGCCGAAAGTGAGCATGTGGGCAATACTCCTATTAGTCGCCGACTACGATGTGTAAGCGTAAGGTTACGTAATACAAGTGGTCCTGTCTTGCGTCTGGTACAGAACCCAGTGTGCTCCCTCGCTTAGTCTCATCCTCCATTGCGCAATATCCATACCCTCCGAAGATCTTCCCAACCGCCGAGTCATATGAAACAATCCAAGCTCTCATTTTCGTCCAAGCGCACTGGCTCAACTCCTGGCGGGAAGACTGTCGCTAAGCCTGCGCTCTCCAAACGGCCCTCGCACACCTCGTCCAAATCTGGCTCCGCCTCCCCCTTCATCGTCCTCTCTGACTCGGATGAAGGTGCGGAAGACGGTGACGAGCGAGATAAGTCCCTCAGTGTGAAGCGACGGAGGAAGAACGCCCCTGCGCCGGCCAAGGAGCCCGAGGCGGAGAAGGAGCCAGAGGCGGAGAGGGAGAAGTTGGATGTGTCGGATAAGCGTTGGCGGAAGCTGTACGGCGCGACAAGGGAGCAGATGGGGCACATCGACCCTGGTGAGTGCGACAGTCCGCGACGATCAGGTGAGGCTTACATGGAGGCGCAGTTCATGCGAAGGGAAAGAACATGGTCGACCACATCCTCCGCGTCTTTGACTTGTGCGTCCTCCTCCTTCCCTCCCTTTCCATTGTCTCTCATATAAGGGGTGTTCAGGTCGTATGAGTATGGTCCGTGTGTAGGGGTCCCTCGCATGGAACGCTGGGAACGTGCGGAGGCTTTGGGCTTGAATCCACCCCCTGAGGTGAGGATATGCGTCGTTCACCTGACCTGTCGACTGATCCACCCACAGGTGAAGACTATCCTGCTCACCAGAGAGGGCACAGCCGACGAGCGATACTCCCTTTCCGTCTTCCACGGTGAAGTTTAGCGTTGTGCGTCCGTTCCCTCCCGTGTCATCTTGTACTATCGGTTGCTGTGGTGCGTTTCGTTTGAAGTTCGATATCTTTGTAGCCTGTGCTGCCTGTACTGTACGCGTTTATTTTACAGCCCCAATGTATGCGTTAATCTGTTGTGCTTTACACCTCCCAGCGCCCCACGACCACCCCCCTATCCTCACGCTTGATGTCCAGGACAGCTCCCTTCACCTCGAACCCCTTCAGCGACTCGACGTCGTACATGGACTCGGTGTCGCTCCACCGTCGGCTGACTTCGAATCCGGGCGACGAGACCGTCGACGTCGCAGCCTGGCGGAAGACCACCGTTTCCTGCGGGGTGCTCGTCAGGGCCTCCGGCGAGTTCATGTCGGCCGCCTGGCGGTCAGCTTCTTGCAGATGGATGAGGAAACGCGAGACGAGGATCCCGGTAATGCTGCAGGTGGGTCTCTGTAGGCCGAACTTCAGCGACGAAGAAGGAGCGACGCACGGGTGGATGAATAAGATAATCGTGCTCGACGCCTGGAACGGCAGCGTTTCCTGAGGTCGGACGTTCGGTGAGCGCAGTGCCCGTGTTTCGCGGTGGGCAAAGTGGAAGACTTACAGAAATCATCGTCAGAGTCACGTGCAGTGCGTTGAGCACAAGCAGGACGACAAAGTAGATCGCGCCTGCGTTGGCCGGCGGGTTCAGAAGCGTGAACGAGCCTTACGGACCTACGGTCGCCGGAGAATAGGCTTACCGTCTCGGAAGAGCACCTCCGCGAACGACAGTCTCGCGCTCTCGCGGGCCGCGCGCAGTGCACCACGCCTCACGGTTGCGAGCCAGGTCGCGATGACGAGCAGCAGGTCAGCCGAGATGAGGCCGCCTCTCGAAATGATGGTCACTGCGTCCGGGAAACGGTCAACGGTCGAGAATGATGTCGACAGGTCCAAGAGCCCTACGCCTATGCATTATTGTGGGTGAGGACGTCAAATGTTCTCGCGAGGCTGAGACTCACATTTTTCCAAGCTCGGGGGAGATGTTCTCTTCGATTACGCAGCCGAATCCGGGACATTGACGCCTCGTAGTCCGTTCACAAAGGCCAGGAGGTTGACTCCCAGGGGGACCATGGAGAGCGCGAGGATGAGGAGCGTGAAGGGGACGTTCTTGGACGTCAGTGCATATGCACGAAGCGCGGCGAAAGCTGTGGCTAGTGTGAGTGCGAAGTGACTAGATGCGCGTATGATCGCGGCGTGCACCTGCCCAGGGAACGTACTGTAGGTACGCAAAGATGTTCGTTATGAGCGTCATGGGCTCACAGCTGGTACCGAAGTCAGGACAAGGTAAGTTCAAAGGGATCGTGCGCACCTTTGAGGTGAAAAATGAAACAGTGCTCCTGACGCATCCATCATTGCGGTGATGAGGACGATGTATCGGTTCAGCAGGAACAACACCGAGCTGCCCTTTAGTCGTCGCCCGCGCCATGGCCAGAACAGGTTCACCTCGTCGCCGAACGTGATCGCATACTCAAACATCAGCAGCGCTAAGCCAGTAAATCGTGGGTCTGTTTACAATGAGCCAGACCCGTGCTCACCAGCGGTTGCGAGCCCGCAGAGGTTTCCCACGAAGCTACGGGAGGAGGCGGGAGGGGGTTAATTATGCGGTGCATCCGAAGAAGAGTGCCCACATGGTGTTGAGTGCCGCGAAGACCTCTGCGGCCTCCGCAGCGTCAGAAGACCCATCTCCTGAGGACATAGAGAGCGAAGGGGACTTCACTCCGCCAGGGAGAAGGGAATGAAAGCACGAATGCGCCCGGTTCAAAAGGAGGGCGAAGAGGTCAGTCAACTTCCCCCCACATACCACCAACTTATACTGACCAATGGATCACGGTTAATATTAATGTCTGTTGCAAGAGCAGCAGATCTGTCTGCAGCATAACAATGCCTGACGTTCAACTGCGGGCGCTGCAAGTTGGTTACGAGGCACTGACAGAGAACCCCTCACTAGGCTCCGGCGCAGACCGCGCGGGTTCTGATAATGAGGAGATATCAGAAGTACCCATGCCAGTCGAATGCAATCCTCGAACGACAACAAAGCAAGGTGATGACTACAAAACAGATTACGCAACGCCCCGGGCCAGTGTCTGTACATGCAAAACACAGCAGGAAAGCAATCGACAGCATCGTCACGCAGCACAGAAACCGTCCAATCTCACATCCGACGCTCGCTCACCGGCCATGGCATCCCGAGTCCCGGCACCCCTTCCTCTTCGTGCTCCCGCAGGTCACTCACCCACCCTAGCGTCTGGATCGTGCTCGTCGTCGACGTCGACACCGCCGAGCCGTCCCAGGCTGCCCAGGCCGCCTCATCCTCTCCATCTGCATCACGCTCTGCGTACCCTACCCGTGCGCGCTTGCGCGCCGGCTCCTCGTCGCTGCCCACTGACAAGCTCGACAGGTTGCGGCCGAGCGTGCGCATCGCCCCCGCACTCCTTCTCGCACGCCCGCTCCCCTCCGCGCGGCGCTTCTCTCCGACCTTCGCGCGCGAGTGCGCGCGCACCAAGGGCAGGGACGATTGTAGCTCGAACGTCGTCGGCGTACTTTCCCGCGTGGTGGTGGTGGTGGTGGTTGTGCGCGCGGTTTCGCGCACCTGCAGGCTCTCCATGATGATCGTCGCCCCGGAGCCGCCCATGATCGTCGTGACGGAGCCGGAGCTGGCCGATGACCTGGCGGCACCGGTACGAAGCATCTGCTGTTGGAGGGAGAGCTCGCGCTCGAGGCGGCGCGTCTTGACGCGGGCCTTGCTCTGCGTAAGCCAGGAGTGCTTTATGGCCTGTTCGGGCGCGAGGCGCGCGGTGGGGTTGGGCTCGAGGAGGCAGCGGAGGAAAGCCTCTCCTAAGGAACATGTGAGAAAGGGAAGATCAGGGACGCGAGCTAACGGACCTTCGCCGACGATGTTGTAGTCGTTCAGAAGCTCCCAATTTGGCCCCTCGTCTTCCTCATGGGAGTCCGCGAAGGGATGCCTCTTCGTCAGACTGATATCGGCGTCAGACCACTGCGTTGCTGGGGCGCGCGAAGACTCACATGAAATAGACCATGACGCCCAAACTCCAGCTGTCCACGACGCTGTCGTACCCATTCGTGCCGTGCGCCAACACCTCCGGGGCCGCGAAGCCGCGCGTGCCGCATTTGGTCTGCAGAACCGACAGCGAGTCGAGAACCTTCGCCAGTCCGAAATCGGAGACTTTGACGATTGGAGGATGCTCGGTAGTGAGGAGCACATTTTCGGGCTTGAGATCACGGTGCACGATGCCCAGCCGGTGCATGTACTGCAGCTGGTGTTAGTGACAATATCGAGTTTGGAGAGAGGCCGGGTAAGATGACCTTGAGCGCATCGCAAATCTGGTAGGTCATGTCTTGCGCTTCTGGTTCGACTGTGGTCCAGTCAGTTACGTACCGGGGGAAATGGGAAGAGCACGTACGCAGAACATCCCGCTTGTACAAATATGACATCAGATCTCCTCCGGGACACAGCTCCAGCACAATGCCTACGTGACGTTAGCGCGACGTTTTGTCGACCTTAATTGGCACTCACTGATGCTATCGCCCTCGTAAAACGCCTCTTTGAGCCCACAGATGTTCGGATGATTCATCATCTGCAAGATCGTCACTTCCTTCATCAAGCTCTTCGTCGTCGTGCTCTCCCCGATCCCGCGACTCAGCGACGTGTCGAGAGCCTGACGAAGCCGATCCCCAGGGAACATCTTGATCGCGTACCACACACGCTCGCGCCGGTGCAGCGCACGCACGACGGTCGCATACGCGCCCTTGCCCAGCACGTGCGAGATGTCGTACAGGTCGTAGAGACCTTCCTTCGCGCCGTCCGCGGGGTCGCGGCGGATCGCGGCCATGTGTCGGAAGATGTAGCCTGTTCGCGCGGGTGAGTGTCAGGATCAGCAGGCGAGGGCGGTGCGCACGGTAATCCTCCTTTGGTCGCGCATCCTTGTCCTTGTTGGTCACCGGAGGCCCGAAGGAGATCTGGCTCCAGTCCTTCAGGAGCGAGGATTCGCCCCGGCCGAGTTTCCTGTCCCCAATCTGAAGGCGGTCGTCACTGAGTAAACGTTCGCGTAGATCGGCGTGCAGATCCCTACGAAGGTGCCGTTTGACGAGTTGCAGTCCGTGATGATCACCGAAGACTTTGAGTGGTCGCCGTCCCACTCGATCGTGCAATGTGTCTGGCCTTCCTTATCGACGTCAGCAAGGCTACCGGGCGCTCACTCGTGCTGAGCGAGCGCCCTGGAACCAGCTCGTGAGCGAAAACGGTGGACTTACTCATCTTGGCGTGCAAAGGCAGAACGACGTCGTTCAGTCCCTCCTTCCTGCTGCGCCCGAAAGTGTACTTGCGCTGGTTGTGGCACATGTCTATTCGACGCAGATGGGGGTTCTCAGGGTTGCAGGGGATGAGAGATCCCCAGATGTCTTTGTCGATGGACGTCGTGGAGACTTGGGAAGCGGGCTCCGTGGACTGTGTCGAGAACTGAGTCGACTGCGAGACCGCCATCTTAGGCGATACCGCGTGGGAGCTGTGGAGAGGAGAAGGAAAGAGTTGACTAAATGGTTCGACCCTGGAAGAGTCATGGTAAACGCGTAGCCAACGCCTGACAAACGAGGCAAGAATTACCATGAACGGGCTGTATAGTTCGATTAGACGTCCAGAGGTAGTTTACGGCGTATTGAAGCGTGTCGACAAGGCCCTCTCCAGCGCTCCTGGATCCTGTGGGAAGAGCCAGCAATTCAAAGGAGGAACACGTCTTTGTGGGCGCGCAGTCTGCAGATGATGGCGGTTCGCGACGCAGCAGTGGCCGCATGGCCCCCACGCGCTCAACGCGCCGACAGTCCGGGCGATGGATGGCGGTCGCTGCAGAAGAGCGCGGCGCGATCGAGCGCCCGGGTGACGTGGGACGAGCTGTGCGGGGCCGCGCGCGCCGCTGAGCGCTGAGCGCTGGATCCCTGCTCGTGCTCATGCGCCGTCTGCGCAATGCGCATGCCACTCTCTCGCTAGCCCTGCTCTTTGCGCGAAGCCGACCCGCGCTGGGCGCACCGCGACGCGTCGTTGACAGCGCACCAACGCCTTTCGGCACGTCCGACACCCACTCGCATGCCGTCCGTTCGCTCGCCCGTCGCTCGACCATCGCCGCCGCACTGCTGCGTCCCTCTTTCGCCGTCCGACCGGTGAGTGCCCGGGCTTCGCTCGACCATCCGCGCCCTGCCACTCACTCCGGTCTCCACACCTTCCTGCGCTAGCTCTGTCACCGCACGCTCGCAGTCAGTGGCAAGCGGCGCGCACCGTCGTCTCCACCACGCCTCAAGACCTCGCCTAACACGACGCTGGCCGGCAGTGCGTTCACCGCTCCTCCCGACTTCTCTTCCCGCCGCACTCGTCACCGTCCACCCGAGCGCTCACGTTCCGTATCCTAGCCTCTCCCCGCGCCCCCGCCCTCTGCCCCGCCTGCCCGTCTCTCGACGTTCCGTCGACCGCATACACCCACTTCTAACCGCCAGCCGGGCCCCATCTCGAGCCGTCCCCTATTCCCTTCGTCCGCAGACGTCCTCCCGCCCGACTTTCCTCTCCCTGTGGACGCGACAACGCCACTGTCAGTGGCGAAAGCCCCTCGGCAGCCATCCGATCGACGTACCGTATTCTCGCCCAGTGCCCGACGTCGCTTCGTCTGCTCACCAGACGCTCTCCACGCAGCGAGCGCAGTTACGAACAACACGAACCCGTGCGCTGGCGAGTCGGAGCTAAGCAGGTGTATGCGCTGCGTATGCGCTGCGAGAGGAGAGGTGGGCGCTCGGACAACGAGACAAGGCAGATAAGCACCCACTCCGCACGGGGAAAGGCATCTCTCCCGGTCGAGAACGATGTCTCGCATCGACCGATCCGAGGGCGGAGCATACAGCAACCTCTGACCGCCCGCGAAGCCCCAACTCGAGCCCTCCTCTCGTCCCTTCGGCCCTGTCCCTTCGTCTCTCGTTTCTCGACAGCATACACCCACCTCCGACCACCAACGAACTCGCTGCAGACTTCCCCGCCCGACGCCTCTCCCTGGGCGTGCAAGAATGGTCGCCTCAGTGACGAGAACTGCTCGCCAGAAATCCGACGTACCGGCGTATTCTCGCCCCCCACGCTCCGAGTCCTGCCGCATGCGACATCATATCAGCACTCATATGCAACCTGGCCAAGCACGCTCACCGGAACGTCTCACGAGCCACACCAATCTGGGGCATCTCGCGCCACGGCGACTTGCCGTCCTCCCTCCCGACCGCCTGCTTATCTACCTTTTCCCTCCCACCGCTCCTTGTCCTCGCCGACCCTCGCGTCCGCCCCCGCCCCTGCAATATTCTCCCCATCTTTCACACCCTGTGAGTGCCTGACTTCGCTCGCTCACGCAGGGACATGCCCGCCCCCGCGTACCTTCATCTCGCCGGCTTTGCATTAACCACGGACGCCGGCCGAGGCGCTGCTCGCTTCGACAGCCCTCCGGTTGAATGCCACCGAGCTAGGCGTTCAAATCCCTGAGACCACACTCGCTGCTGACGTCGCCAAACGACCTGCAGGACATGTTCCAGCCCCACGCGCTCGGTAGCGACTGTCACCCACCGTCTCGCCGCTCCGTTCGATACCCGCCCGTTCAAGCGGTCGCCGCCCCATCATGTCGTCACCCGCACCAAGAACGCGCTGCCAGAGCGAGACTCATGGCATAGGCCGCGCCCGTCGCGCAGTGCTCACAGTCTCCGGCACGCTGCTCACGATGTCCCTCCCCCTGTGCTTTCAGTGGCACGTTCGCGGACGCCGCTCCAGTGGATCAACGAGTCCCCTGCGGCCAACACGCAGGCGTGCGCGCTTTCGATCACCCCTGCACGCTCGTACGACCGCGTCCCTGCAGGTGCCACGGCGAGCACGGCACCCACGGACTCGGAACGCACCATGTCAAGGGCCCGCCGAGTAGCGCGGGGGATGGGTACGCGCCCAATTGATGGTGCCGTTCACGGCCGCCGTGCCCACCGACGCCGAACGGAATCGTCATCCGACCTCGCTGGAGGACAAATCCTCGTCCGTCACTCAACGCGCCGTGGCCGCTCGTGCAGGTCTGTCCTGTGGGCCCCGTGTGTCGTGCACGGGCTCACGTTTTGCGTCACACAGCGTGTACCGGACCGGATTGGGTCCAATTGTCGGTACCGGCCTCGCAGCGGTCGTGGCACGGCTGCAGGTACGTTTCGCAACCTCTGCACGATTCGACTCGAACCCCCAGCGCGCCGCGGATGTGTGCGCGGTACGCGTGCAAACGGGAATGTCAGACGACAGACACGCCTCCCAGCTCCTCACGGCGTCCGTCCCCACTTGCTACGGTCGGCACGGCAAGCCCCACGACGCGTTCTGCCGCGCCGAGTCCGCGCTCGGCACGCACTACGCCGCGGCGGGTGTGTCTCCCCGGGGACGATGCGCACCGTCGGCGGCGACGACGTCGGAGGGGCTGGAGTGACTGACAAACGCGCTTGCGGCGGACGGGATGTCGGTCACAAAGCGTGCGGCACGGGATCGACGAGACGTGTTGGCGACGTCCACCTCTCGGAGTTGGGCGATGAGTGGATGGCTGTGATCAGCGAGGGCATGGGACGCTCGGGCGGTCGGCGAACCGCTGTGTCAGTGCTTCCCATAGAACGCCGCCGACGCCGACCTCTCGGTCCCGTTTACGTCCCCGTCAAGGGAGCCGGGTGAGTTGTTTTGCATCGGCGGTGCACGTCGCGGACCTCCACATGAACTGTGAGTGGATTCAAACGGGAGTTCACATCGCGCTAACACCGTAGCACAGGTCCCTTGTTGCGGCACGACCCATGTCGGCGTTGCAGTCCAAGCTGCCCGCCCTCCTTGCTGCACCCTGGCTGCCGGCACAAGTGCAGCGCCGCTCAACGCCACACTGGACGAGTTGCAGTTCCGTGTTTGGCGTCCCCCTAACAATATATTTCATTGCTGAAATTGTGCAGTGTACGAGTGCGGCAGCAGGAAACGACACAACTGCCTGTGAAAATGAAGGCCGAGACATTCACGCGCGAGCACGTCGCCCCGCCGCATATGCTCCTGGTACCGCCGGTGGTCCGTGGGCTGGCTGACAGGACGTGTGCTGAGCGTCCGCTCAGATGCACACGGAGGAACGAGCCCGAATCGGACCTCTCGACACCGTCCTCCGCCCTCGCCTCCCCCGGCGGTTTCAGTCCGCGACCCGGGGTGCCTTGTCGCGGTACGCGGACAGTCAGTGAGGACAGGGTGGGAACCGACGTCCGCCGCCCGCACGGGCCTTGCACGCGACGCACAGTCCGCTCGTCTGCGAACATGACGTGGCGCGATCGTTCAGAACGCACTCCGAGCCCAATGCTCGAAACGACTGTTTGCGTCAACGAGACCTCGCGTGTGCATGCATCGCACAGCGTCGCCGCAAGAAACGTTCTGCAGCGCTCCAAATCGGAGCTCTGAGAAGTCGTGCCTGCACTGGCATTCCCCCACGCGGAGCGTAGGATGTGTTGGGACGCGCTCTAGGCCGTTCGAGAATGCGCCGAGCGCAGTGCTTGCCAGAGCCGGTCGGCGGAGGATGCAACAGATCGCTTTGAAACACGGAAGGATGCGTATTGTTGGTTACGTTCTGTGTGTCTTCCGATGTGTCACCGAGTGGCAGAGTGCGTTCTGCGCGGTGTTTGCGGTAAGAGTCTTTTCGGCACACGAGCGCGTTCTAGCTCGCTCTACACTGTTTGGTGCAGCCTACCGCAGCTGCAAGAGCGAACCCGGTCGGGAATGCATTGTCCACGCGGCTTCGAGCGTGCGCTGCAACGCTGGGAAGTACCGGCCGTGTGCATTCCCGGCACCTCGCGCAACTACTTGGGAACGCACCCGTCCTGCGGATGCTGCAGAGAGCGGAGCGTGCTTGGAGCGTACGAACCTACACCCACCAAGCGGCGCGGTTCGACACTCGTTCAGGGTGAGGCGACGGGTGCGCTGGACAGGACTTTCGTAACAGAATGCGCCGAGCGAGTCTTGAAACAGGTACGTATTCCCACTCCAATTACTGACAGGCTGCTCCATACGCACGTCACCAAACCAGTCTCGCCTTGAGCAGGCACTCGTATCAGAGCCCGGTCATACGCATCCGTGAACGCAGCGTACGCTGGTGCGTAGCGGACATCTAGCAAGTCATGAAGTCAGTGAACGGAACGTCCTGAACGTCGCGCTCACCGAAAGAGGGACAGGTGCGGCGGGACACGGCAAGGGCCAAAGACGTCTCACAGACCACTGGTGCAACGCCCGAAAGTTGAAACAAGGTCGCCGTCAGAGGTTGCAGGCACCATCGCCAGTCGGGACCATCAGTGCTGGACACTGTCAGCGCGGAGCGTCCACCAGCCGAGAGCGGCGGACGTTGCAGTCCGTCTATAGTGACACGGAAATTCGTTCAACAAAGCTGGCAAGAGCGTCCCCACGCACCTCGGAAGCCGTTACAGAAGGAGAGCAGGCGTTGATCAGCTCGTCCGCGAGACAAGGAATTCAGGAAAGGTGAATGGAACGGCCGGGATGTCGCGCTCACCGAAGCGTTGACAGGTGCGGGCAGCGGAACGCGGCAAAGGCCAAAGACGCGATATGAGGGACTGATGGACCACTGACGTAGCGCATGAACCCGGCTCGTCGCGGACGTCGGCGTAGGGCCCGCGTTGCTAGCCCGCGTTGGACAATGTCCCCACGAGCCGTCTGCCGGGAGCGCGACTTGCTGTTAACAAAGCGGGCAAGCACAAGACGCAGGAGTATCGGAAGACATACCAAGTGATTCAGTGCATGGTGTGGTACACAGGAATGCGAGACGGACGGTACCTGATCGTGGAACGAGGATACGCTGTCTCGGGAAGCGCTACACTGTCAGGGACGACCGGGATCGAGGTGAGATTGTCGCCGGGCGAGCGAGCGCGCGCCGCTGCGGACGGGAGATGGGAATCGGGAGGAGATACGGTGGCGATTGCCTGAGAGACAGGAGCGCGCGCGTACCTGAGGGCATCGACGGAGCGACGACCAGCTGTGGGTCCCGTCCGATTGATGGCGCGTGCTGGCCAGGCCCGTCCGACGGCCGGCGATGAGAGCTGGTGCCCCTGGGTCGCGTCCCCCGCCGGCCACCGTCACTGCCGAGAGGAGACGCGGAACGCGGGCTCGTACATAGGCTTGTCAGCGGGATCAATGCTCACTCTTGGCGCATACTACATCCACTCACCCGCCGGTACGTCCTCTGCCTCTCGTGAGGTGCTCGCTGACGCTTTGACCCGCGCAGAATGTCCCGACATAGGCGCAAGGCTTTCAAGCTCGGGCAGACGCTCGACCCTGCCATCGGATACACGCGACACACGACGCGCATCCGCGGCATCTGCGCAAGAAGATCAAGAGGGAGTTGGGTGAGCAACGTTCTATTTATGCGCGCACTCACGCCGACGGTACGCACCTTGCAGTCCGTCTCACCGAAGACCCGAAGACCGAGATGCGCTGGACGCTGGAGCGGTTCGCGAAACACGTCTTCGTCAAGCACCGGCTGCGCCTCGTCGGCTGGCCGCACGGTACCAAGTTCAGCAACCTCAGCGACACTGCGAAGAGCTTGAACGAGCTCACCCGCCTGCACCGGCTGTGGGACCGTGGCGACCTGCGGTTCGAGCGCGTGAGTGTAGAGGAGGCAGAGGCGGCGAGGGCGAACTGCCACCTTGCGGCGCCGACGCCGTTCGTCCTCCCACGGGGATCACGGGCGGACGAAGGCGAGCGGCGGGACCCAGGCGTGGTGGAGTTTGGGTTGTGGCACCGGCGGATGTCTTGCATGGTGACGAAGTCGCAGCGGGAGATTACGTCGGAGGACGAGGCGGAGCGGAGCGTCCATTCGGGAGGGAGGCATCGAGAGACCCTATCGAGGGCTACGATGAGAGTTAGTCACGGTCGTGGTCTCAGCGCGTTGACGCGACGTAGGGGGTGATGTCGGTACCGTAGTTGTAGAGCGCATCGCAATCAACTCGAGATAACGTTCAAATGAGAGTGTGAATTGCGTACCTGAAAGGGCCTGCGGCACGGGCGCACGCTGGGTCAGGGCTTGGCCGGGGCCCGGGACCACCCCGGAGAATGATATTGGCTAGCCGCAGCCGACGGTGTCGCCCGTTGGGAGCATAAAAGGCGTCAGATGTCGTGTCCCTGGCCTCCCCTCCCCTCTTCCTCTCCGCCGCCGTCTGTTCTTCTCACAACCCCTCCTCGGACGATCCCGTCACTGATTCCAACGCACCTTCGACCTTCGACCCGCGACCATGTGCGGTATGGTCTGAACCTGTCCCCACCGCGGCGTCGGATGCTGGTGTACCATTCGTTCTCCGACGGTTCTACCGTGTGATGCACTACGGAACGAGCGGCGGTCACGCTCAGGGAAGCACAACCGTGTACGTGTTTGTGTTCTGCTGCTGCTGCTGCTGATGATGATATCAACACCGCGTTAGTAGAGCCGGACAAAGTCTGCGCACCGAATGAATGCGTCGCATGTGGGGACACAAGCGGTACGTCGGTGTTTGTGTGCATTGTAATGGGCTGATGGAAGTCTGGTCAGCTCCGGTACGCGCGTTCCCGATGCAACACATGGACCTACCTACCTCCATGCTCTTCTCCCCGCTCTTGCCAACGTCCCACGTCCCCCCGTGAGCCATCTGAAACGCCTCTGGTGCGCTCCGTATGAGCCTGGAAGTCGCTTCGGCCCGGTACATGGCCCTCGCCGGTACGTGCTTCACGATTTTGATTTCGCTGCACGCTAACGAGCGTTCTGTGCACGGTACATTCACAACGACGATGGTGAGACGAGCGGACACGCAGGTGGGTAGGGCTTACCGGCATCGCGTGCTGCGTGTGCTCGCTCTTCCTCTCCGCTGCCGTCTGTTGCTGGCGCCACTCCTCCTGCTCCTCGGACACTCCTTTCGCCATCCGTCCTCCCGCAAATCAGAGGCACGCTCGACCGCACTCGACCATCCACGTTTCGTCGCGACACCTCGTCACCCGACACCTGTGTCAGTCTTTCGTGACTGTATGCGGTACGTGATGAGTCGTTCCGCCTCGAGTCGCGCTAGCATCACTGTCTCCACCAAGACGAAGCGCAATACGCTCACCTGCCGCCGCTCATCAGCACGCCGTGGTGGTGCATGCCAGCGCAACCATGTGCGTGTCTGATTTGTCTTTTCGTTGCTTTTGCTGATATGAATATCGCGTTAGAACCCGACGACGTCTGCGCGTCACGCGTGAGAGGGACGTACGCATAGGGCGCTCTCCGAGTGGGCTCGGAAGTTTCGTCGACGCGCGCCAGGGCCCGGTGGAGGACGGTGCGTTGATCTGGCTGCACGCCCGTGTGCCGCACGGTACGTTCATGATATTTTTACGACTGTCAGTGACACGAGAGCGTAAGCGGCTGGATGGGGCTTACCGGCCCGGTGTCCTACGGTACAAGCCATATGTGTCCAGCAACGGTACGTTCTGAGCTCGTGTTTAGGCCGGAATTCTGACGGGAGGTGGCCAGGGCCGGGATTGAAGTGGGTCGAGCATAGAGGGGAACTCGCGCACAAACGGGCGCGCACGTCGCCTTCCCAGTCGGCGCCCGAGACACGAGGCCCTCAACTCATCGAAGGTGCCGTCCGCCCAGGCCTAACTCCTCGAGCAAGCTGCTGCTGTGGCAAAGACGCGATGAGTCATTGGACGGGCAGACGATGCCAATGGAGAACCTACTTACCTTGAGTATGTGCAGGCCCGACCTTCCGCGCGGCGTACGGAGAGAGGGATGGCGGACGTAGTACGGAGACGTGGATGTAGTAGTAGACTCGAATGAAGCTGTTTAGACGCCACACCAACGCGACTCGAGCTCGAGCGCTCCCACGGTCTCTCCTCTGTCCCCCGCGCGGCCGTCCAGCCCCGTCTCTGCACGACCCCAGCGGCAATGCAGCACTTTCCACTTTCTACCCAACCATAGTTAGAATTTGCGCTGGTGCATGCATGGCATCATCTACCCGAGCCCCGATCTCCGTTAGCCGATCCTCGGGCACCTCCGCGAACGACAGTCTCGCGCTCTCGCGGGCCGCTTGTAGCGCACCACGCCTCACGGTTGCGAGCCAGGTCGCGATGACGAGCAGCAGGTCAGCCGAGATGAGGCCGCCTCTCGAAATGATGGTCACTGCGTCCTCAACGGTCGAGAATGATGTCGACAGGTCCAAGAGCCCTACGCCTATGCATTATTGTGGGTGAGGACGTCAAATGTTCTCGCGAGGCTGAGACTCACATTTTTCCAAGCTCGGGGGAGATGTTCTCTTCGATTACACAGCCGAATCCAGGACATTGACGCCTCGTAGTCCGTTCACAAAGGCCAGGAGGTTGACTCCCAGGGGGACCATGGAGAGCGCGAGGATGAGGAGCGTGAAGGGGACGTTCTTGGACGTCAGTGCATATGCACGAAGCGCGGCGAAAGCTGTGGCTAGTGTGAGTGCGAAGTGACTAGATGCGCGTATGATCGCGGCGTGCACCTGCCCAGGGAACGTACTGTAGGTACGCAAAGATGTTCGTTACGAGCGTCATGGCTCACAGCTGGCACCGAAGTCAGGACAAGGTAAGCTCAAAGGGATCGTGCGCACCTTTGAGGTGAAAAATGAAACAGTGCTCCTGACGCATCCATCATTGCGGTGATGAGGACGATGTATCGGTTCAGCAGGAACAACACCGGGCTGCCCTTCAGTCGTCGCCCGCGCCATGGCCAGAACAGGTTCACCTCGTCGCCGAACGTGATCGCATACTCAAACATCAGCAGCGCTAAGCCAGTAAATCGTGGGTCTGTTTATAATGAGCCAGACCAGTGCTCACCAGCGGTTGCGACCCCGCAGAGGTTTCCCACGAAGCTACGGGAGGAGGCGGGAGGGGGTTAATTATGCGGTGCATCCGAAGAAGGGTGCCCACATGGTGTTGAGTGCCGCGAAGACCTCCGCGGCCTCCGCAGCGTCGGAAGACCCGTCTCCTGAGGACATAGAGAGCGAAGGGGACTTCACTCCGTCAGGGAGAAAGGAATGAAAGCACGAACGCGCCCGGCTCAAAAGGAGGGCGAAGAGGTAAGTCAACTTCCCCCACATACCACCAACTTGTACTGACCAATGGATCACGATTAATATTAATGCACGACTACAATCTGTTGCAAGAGCAACAGATCTGTCTACAGCATACCGATGCCCGACGTTCAGCTGCGGGCGCTGCTTGGTTACGAGGCACTGTGGCAGAGAACCCCTCACTAAGCTCCGGCGCAGTTCTGATAATGAGGAGATATCAGAAGTACCCATGCCAGTCGAATGCAATCCTCGAACGACAACAAAGCACGGTGATGACTACAAAGCAGATTACGCAACGCCCCGGGCCAGTGTCTGTACATGCAAAACACAGCAGGAAAGCAATCGACAGCATCGTCACGTAGCACAGAAACCGTCCAATCTCACATCCGACGCTCGCTCACTGGCCATGGCATCCCGAGTCCCGGCACCCCTTCCTCTTCGTGCTCCCGCAGGTCACTCACCCACCCTAGCGTCGGTATCGTGCTCGTCGTCGACGTCGACACCGCCGAGCCCTCCCAGGCTGCCCAGGCCGCCTCATCCTCCTCTCCATCCGCATCACGCTCTGCGTACCCTACCCGTGCGCGCTTGCGCGCCGGCTCCTCGTCGCTGCCCACCGACAAGCTCGACAGGTTGCGGCCGAGCGTGCGCATCGCCCCCGCACTCCTTCTCGCACGCCCGCTCCCCTCCGCGCGGCGCTTCTCTCCGACCTTCGCGCGCGAGTGCGCGCGCACCAAGGGCAGGGACGATTGTAGCTCGAACGTCGTCGGCGTACTTTCCCGCGTGGTGGTGGTGGTTGTGCGCGCGGTTTCGCGCACCTGCAGGCTCTCCATGATGATCGTCGCCCCGGAGCCGCCCATGATCGTCGCGACGGAGCCGGAGCTGGTCGATGACCTGGCGGCACCGGTGCGAAGCATCTGCTGCTGGAGGGAGAGCTCGCGCTCGAGGCGGCGTGTCTTGACGCGCGCTTTGCTCTGCGTAAGCCAGGAGTGCTTTATGGCCTGTTCGGGCGCGAGGCGTGCGGTGGGGTTGGGCTCGAGGAGGCAGCGGAGGAAAGCCTCTCCTAAGGAACATGTGAGAAAGGGAAGATCAGGGACGCGAGCTAACGGACCTTCGCCGACGATGTTGTAGTCGTTCAGAAGCTCCCAATTTGGCCCCTCGTCTTCCTCGTGGGAGTCCGCGAAGGGATGCTTCTTCGTCAGACTGATATCGGCGTCAGACCACTGCGTTGCTGGGGCGCGCGAAGACTCACATGAAATAGACCATGACGCCCAAACTCCAGCTGTCCACGACGTTGTCGTACCCATTCGTGCCGTGCGCCAACACCTCCGGGGCCGCGAAGCCGCGCGTGCCGCATTTGGTCTGCAGAACAGACAGCGAGTCGAGAACCTTCGCCAGTCCGAAATCGGAAACTTTGACGATTGGAGGATGCTCGGTAGTGAGGAGCACATTTTCGGGCTTGAGATCGCGGTGCACGATGCCCAGCCGGTGCATGTACTGCAGCTGGTGTTAGTGACAATATCGAGTTTGGAGAGAAGCCGGGTAAGATGACCTTGAGCGCATCGCAAATCTGGTAGGTCATGTCTTGCGCTTCTGGTTCGACTGTGGTCCAGTCAGCTACGTACCGGGGGAAATGGGAAGAGCACGCACGCAGAACATCCCGCTTGTACAAATATGACATCAGGTCTCCTCCGGGACACAGCTCCAGCACAATGCCTACGTGCCGTTAGCGCGACGTTTTGTCGACCTTGATTGGCACTCACTGATGCTATCGCCCTCGTAAAACGCCTCTTTGAGCCCACAGATGTTCGGATGATTCATCATCTGCAAGATCGTCACCTCCTTCATCAAGCTCTTCGTCGTCGTGCTCTCCCCGATCCCGCGACTCATCGACGTGTCGAGAGCCTGACGAAGCCGATCCCCGGGGAACATCTTGATCGCGTACCAGACACGCTCGCGCCGGTGCAGCGCACGCACGACGGTCGCGTACGCGCCCTTGCCCAGCACGTGCGAGATGTCGTACAGGTCGTAGAGACCTTCCTTCGCGCCGTCCGCGGGGTCGCGGCGGATCGCGGCCATGTGTCGGAAGATGTAGCCTGCGAGCGTGGGTGAGTGTCAGGATCAGTAGGCGAGAGCGGTGCGCACGGTAATCCTCCTTCGGTCGCGCATCCTTGTCCTTGTTGGTCACCGGAGGCCCGAAGGAGATCTGGCTCCAGTCCTTCAGGAGCGAGGATTCGCCCCGGCCGAGTTTCCTGTCCCCAATCTGAAGGCGGTCGTCACTGAGTAAACGTTCGCGTAGATCGGCGTGCAGATCCCTACGAAGGTGCCGTTTGACGAGTTGCAGTCCGTGATGATCACCGAAGACTTTGAGTGGTCGCCGTCCCACTCGATCGTGCAGTGTGTCTGACCTTCCTTATCGACGTCAGCAAGGCTACCGGGCGCTCACTCGTGCTGAGCGAGCGCCCTGGAACCAGCTCGTGAGCGAAAACGGTGGACTTACTCATCTTGGCGTGCAAAGGTAGAATAACGTCGTTCACTCCCTCCTTTCTGCTGCGCCCGAAAGTGTACTTGCGCTGGTTGTGGCACATGTCTATTCGACGCAGATGGGGGTTCTGAGAGTTGCAGGGGATGAGAGATCCCCAGATGTCTTTGTCGATGAACATCATGGAGACTTGGGAAGCGGGCTCCGTGGACTGTGTCGAGAACTGAGTCGACTGCGAGACCGCCATCTTAGGCGATACCGCGTGGGAGTTGTGGAGAGGAGAAGGAAAGAGTTGACTAAATGGTTCGACCCTGGAAGAGTCATAGTAAACGCTTGGCCAACGCCTGACAAACGAGGCAAGAATTACCATGAACGGGCTGTATAGTTCAATTAGGCGTCCAGAGGTAGTTTACGGCGTATTGAAGCGTGTCGACAAGGCCCTCTCCAGCGCTCCTGGATCCTGTGGGAAGAGCCAACAATTCAAAGGAGGAACACGTCTTTGTGGGCGCGCAGTCTGCAGATGATGGCGGTTCGCGACGCAGCAGTGTCCGCATGGCCCCCACGCGCTCAACGCGCCGCGGAGTTGATCGGAGTCCAAACAATTGGCTGAGTCACATTTGTCTCCCGTCAGGTCGAGCGCCGCGCCAAAATTGGGCAGCTGCCGAGCGGAGCCGCTGGGCGTCTAGGCGACTCAACTTCGGTCACGAGCACAACGGCGACGGGCGGTTAAAAGCGACTTCTTTCCTCTCCACCACCATCTCCCCCGTTCCCCCGCGATACCCTCCTCTCTGTGGACGGATATATACCCCTGATATACACTGCGTTCACTCAACATACTCTAATTTCAGCGAGCTCTATCTTGTGTGCCGCAATGCCCATCGAAGAGCCAAGTCTTTCCCAAGACTCGACGCAAACAGTCGACGACTCTCAGCCTGACTGTCAGCCTGATGCAGACGTGTGGGGGTCTCTGATACCCTTTAATCCCCACAATCCACACTTGTTCCGCATAGACCTTCGTAAGGGGAAGACAACGTACGTCATAGGCAGAGGTGGACATACCGTGCCCGACGAGGCGGTGGACTTTCAGTTATCTGGAGCGAAGTTCATCAGTGGGTCTCTTTCCTTCTCTCTGCCTCGCTGTTCTCCATGTCCCGTCGATACCAGGTCGCAAGCATTGCTCACTCGAGTGGGATGGTGATCACAGCGCAACCTCCGCTGTGATCGTCTCTGACCTACACTCACACGGTGGTCTCTGGGTCAGTATGTTTCTGTCATCTCGTGGACGGTGTTATCAATTAAAATTGTGTTCAGCTGAATGGGGTCAAGATCGGAGGAGGTGAAAGTCGACTGCTGCACAACTTCAACATCGTCTCCTTCAGCAAGTACAGAGACACCTACCCTGCAGACCGACCTGATCGTGATGATCGTGCGTTGATTCTTCCGTCTCACCACCTCTCTCTTTATCGAGACTCGTTTCGCAGGATTTCTCTTCAGGCTCTGGGCAGCGGGTTCAGAGCGCTCTGTCAGCCACGAGCTCGTCGGCAAATATTACGACGTACACCGCGAAATCGGAGAGGGTGCAAACGCAAGAGTATTCCTCGCACTCCACGTGCGCGACAAGGAGTGGGCAGCGATCAAGGTCATTCCCGGAGACAGACTTTACCCCGGAATCCTGCGTCCCGGAGACGACAGGGAACGCTTTCAGTCATACCTTCGGACGGAAATTGCGCTTCTAGAGAGGTTGAAGCACAAGAACGTCCTTGAGATCAAAGACACGTTCTTCGACGAACGGAGCGGGAAGCTTCGTGAGTATTACGTCAGTGGTGTGCGAACTCCCACTAATGCATCTCTCGTTTTGTAGGGATGGTCATGGAATACGTGCCTGGGGGGGACTTGTTTTCCTACATTACCAGACGTCGGTCCGGCTTGAGTAAGTCCTGAGTCGACGTATTGACGTCTTGCCTGACGAAATGGCCAGCCGAGCGCGAAGCGCAATATTTCACTTACCAGATTTGCGAAGCTTTGGCTGTATGTGATGTGACCCCCCACGAATGCTCCTCACTGACGCCTGCCTCTGCAGTACGTTCACCGCGAAGGAGTGACGCACCGAGACCTAAAGCCGGAGAACGTGCTGCTCACGAATGACAGGCCTCCGATTGCGAAGCTTGCCGACTTCGGATTGGCCAAGTTGGTCGACTCGAGGACATCGCTCAGAGTATGTCGCCATTCCTCTCGTTCGTTGCCACGCATGACTTCGCTGCTAGACCGACTAACACTGCGCTGTAGACTCAATGCGGCACGAAGATGTACTCGGCACCCGAAGTGACTGCCGAAGCTCGCAGTAGGAAGAGCTACAGCCAAATCGTAGATAGCTGGAGTCTAGGCGTCACGGTCGGAGTAATGTGAGTATCATTATCCCTTTCCCGGCTTCTGTGCACTACTGATACATAACATGCTCGCAAAGGCTATTCTCGCGCTCGATCTTCCGCCAGGATGAAGACGATGACAATAAACATCATGAGATCGAGTGGGAGCTCCTTGACGAGTTCCACTGCAGCCTTGAGTGTACGCACTTTGATCGCCCGATTCCGTATCCCACCAGCTAAACACTTGTGTTTGGCATCCTAGGCCGTGATTTCCTCCAGAGCCTGCTGGAGCACGACCCTTCCGCGCGCATGAAGATCTCTGAGGCGCTGGTGCACCCCTGGCTCGCCGCCGAAGCAGAAAAGTCCCGTTCTACCGCGCGTTCCTTGCGGCCACGCGCCCGCACGACCAACATGTTGCGTTCACCCATCAACCTCGAGGAGCCCGCGCAGCGGCCCACCACGCGCGCCGGCAAGCGCAAGGCCGCCGCGCTGAGCGACTCCTCGAACAACGCCGACCCCGGTCCTCCCATCCTCGCCACCGCCGCACGCCGCGACCTCGAATCCCCTCCCGACCGCGCGCCCAAACGCCCGCGCGTCACGCGTGCTGGCGCGCGCCGCGTGCCCCAGACTCCCGTCGCGGGCCCCAGCCAACCGCACGCGCGCGTCGGTCCAAGCGCCGGGACCCGCGCGAACCGTCGCGCCACGCCGCGGACGCCGGAGGCCGTTGTGTCGCCGCGGTCGCGCGCGCAGGCGAAGGGACGTGCGGCGCGGGCGCGGGCGCGGCTCGCGTTTGCACTCGGCGCGGAGGCGGACGAGGTGCCGGGCCTAGGGATGTTGACGGAGTGGTCGTCGAGCGGCGCGGGGCCATCGGTGCCGCCTCCCGCGCCGAAGCCGAGGTCGAGGCGGTAGAGAGGCGGGGCGTTGGACTTGTCTGTGAAGCTTTGCAGATGCTATGCTTGGAATTCGACTCGGACTCTGCTGGAAATGCTATATATTTGTATCTGACAGTGCGGTGAGGAGGTTATGTCTGGAGTACATACTATACAAGAATCGTGTATATACGTCACGTTGCGTCATGTGGATCCTGAACTATTCCACGGGTTTCTCCATCTCCAGCATGACTGCTCATATTCAACGCTTCACGTCTTGACACTCACACAGGTCTGGGTCGCGCGACTCTATCTTCGCCCAAGCCCAGTTCTCGCTACTGCTCACCGCAACGAGCCCCGTGAACACGTGCGCGAGTGTGCCTATGATCCCGGGGGGTGATTACGCCCGTCTTTTTCCGTCCGAAAATCTCCTCGATACATATAAAGATCCAGTAGAAAAGTTCCTTCGCTGGCTTACTTCAACAAAGTCGTTAATACATCAAGCCCCGCTACATCTAACCCTCGCGAGGCGGACCAGCCATCATCACCTTGAACCTCTCGACCACCGACTGAGGAGCGTTGTCGTGAATGAACGCCTCCAAGTTCTCCTGCGTCTTCTTCGCAACCCGGCCGGCCATCGCGAGCATCTTCTCCTCCAACTTCTTCACCGCTCCCTCGACGTCGCCACTCGCGCCCTTCCCGAGCTCTTCCACCAGCACCAGCCCGAGTTCCAGTCCGTCCAGCAACGCGAGATTCGCGCCCGCGCCCGCGAACGGGCTCATCATGTGAGCCGCGTCGCCGACGAGCGTCACCCCCGCCCTGTGCTCCCAGGTGTGCCCGATCGGCAGCCGGTACAGCGGGCGGTGGAACATCGTCTGCTCGTCCGCGTGCTCGAGCACGTCGAGGAAGAGCGGGCCCGCCCACCCGGCGTACATCTCCCGGATCGCCGCGCGCGCCGCCGCGGGCTCGTGGGGCAGCGTCCACGCCTCCGGGCCGCGGAACCACGCGTACACGCGCATCCGCCCGCGGCCGTTCGCCTGCAGCGCGAACATCCGCCCGGCCTGCAGCGCGTTCACGGTGCCCTCGCCGACGAACGCGCGCGCGGCGGCGAGCGCGGGGAGCGCCATCGTCTCCGCGGTGAGGTAGAACTCCGCGCCGTTCACCCCGGTGAACTCCGGGACCGCGGCCGAGACGAGCGGGCGGACGCGCGAGTGCGCGCCGTCGGCACCAACGATGTAGTCGTGCACCGCGCGCGCGCCGTCGGCGAAGACGAGCTCGTGGCGGCCCGTGCCGTCGTCGAGGGGCCGTACCTCGAGGAGGGAGTGGCCCCACTGGATCGAGGCGGCGGGGCAGGCGTCGACGAGGATCTGGCGGAGGTCGGCGCGGTCGATCTCGGGCCGGTGGGTGTCGCTCGTGCGGGGCCCGAAGTGGGAGTCGTCGAATACGACGGTGCCGGCGGCGTCGCAGATCTTCATGGCGTCGCCCTCCTCGCGAGAGTACTTCTTGAAGGCGGTTTCGAGGCCGTTCTCGCGCAGGGCACGCTGCCCGCTCTCGTAGCCGAGGTCGAGGGAGCCGCCGAGCCGAGCGCGACTGGCGGCGTCGGTGTCGCGTTCATAGAGGGTGGCGGGGACGCCGCGGCGAGAGAGGGTGAGGAGTAGAGCCAGACCGCCGAGACCGCCACCGACGATCGCGATGCCGGAGTAGGCGGGAGCAGAGGTGGTGGACATGATGTTGGTGAGGAGCTTTGACAGCTGGTTACGTTTTAGTGGACATCTCGAGACCTGAAAATGTGGGGCTCACCTGTTGGCAATGTAGCAGGGGGAGTCTGGAGGATAGCATATCGCAGACGGCGAGAGCTCGTCTAAGTTATACCATCCCGTCCCTCTGAGCGATGGCAGCACCCACATCGGAGACGTGCCGGCACACCCACAGCACTGAGATCGTCCCTTGGTTCCGCGACCTGGCGGAGTACGTGCGCAGCTGGAATGCGACCATTGTCGAGACGAGCCGGGCGTACGCGCGCGTCCGACGGCAGCGGCTGATCGCGAGTTCGGCTGAGTCTTCAACTACTGCCAGGTTCACGCGGCCCACACTTCATCCTCCTCCTCTTGACCAGGCCGGGCGCCACTGATGGGCCTTAAAAGCACTTACGCCAGCGCGGCACGTCCGACTGTGCATGACTCTTGTGGAGTCGTGTCCGAGACTGGGTCGCCTCGTCCCGCTGAGTTCTAACGGCACACGTTTGGTGTGGCTGTTCCTCAAGTCAATGTGGCCATCTTTTCTGTCGTACTGCGACGAACCTTGGTTACTTACATATCCGTGCGCCGGGTGCCACGCGTGAAAACGGCACATGCGAAGTCGCACGTTGTACTCGGAATCTCGGAAGCTATTACAACTTGTTGTCGCAGTATTGCGCCGCGAGGATGTCGTTGGCGATGACGAGAAACCGATGTGGAGTCTGGACAAGATGTGGAGGGAGGCTGCGCCCCGTCGCGCGCTGCCACGCTCGCCATCAACGTACTTACGACCGATCTCGCCATCCGTCCAGTCTCTCCGAATCAACGTTCAACGACAGCATCTGGTAGGCCTTCAACATCTCGTCGTCCATTCGGTGAGCCCCAGTCTCCTTGTCCCCTCTGTACGTGCACTAAAGTATCCCCCAACTGTGGATACTGCGCACGCCGGATCGTCTCGCCTTCCGAGTCTGGCCCGCTGGATGTGTACGTGCGGAAAACCGCTCGACGACGCGAGCGTGGCTGCCGCGTCGGAGTTCCAATCTGACCAGCCGAGCAGCGCGGACTCGTCAGGCACGCACCGTTTCTGGCAGCGTTCGAAGGCGTGGGTTCTTGTGTATGTCTTTCTACTATGTGGCCTGGCTCAATCGTTTGACGTTCCAGGCAGCCCGCTCAGAGTCTAGATGTCTACCTCTACTACGCACACAGAGAGCACAAATATCACCATCAGTATATTTGACTCCGCTGTCTGCCCACCTCATATGCGACGTCGCAGCTCATTGGATTTATGGTACGGCTCCGTCTGTTTTGATAAAGTGATCGTCGGAGATACCCACTCTTGCAGGATATTCAGGAACCATCCCTCCCCATCATCCGCCACGCTAACTGCCGTCCTGTCACAATTCGCCGGGGATATCGTTGTCCCAAAGCGCCAGAAGTATAACTGCCCAGTGCCGAGGACCTCAAAGCTCCTCGAATGGTGCAGTCGATTTGCAGTCGATTCTCCCTCTCTGGCTCTCTGTCGTTCAGCTCTTCCCTCCGGGCCACGAGGCTCCATACACTCTTTTCGGATTAACTGGCGGCAATATGTTCAAAACTTCAGGAAGATCATTCGTGACAACGACTGCCCTCTTCGGCGTTGGCCTCGCACTCATACAACGAGTCTCATCAGCCTCCACCTCCAACTGCCGCGCCGGGTTCACGTACTTTTCGGGAGACGTTTGCGTGGGCTGCACCGCCGGCACTTACAGCGGCCCTGGCTCGCTATCCTGTTCAACGTGCCCCACAAACACTTACAGCAGGAGTCTGGCATCGAGCTGCACGGCCTGTCCCTCCGGCTCGATCAGCAGCCCTGGCGCCGCTTCGTGCACACTCCAGAACACCTGCACGGCCGGCAGGTACTTCGACGGCATGGGCTGCGTGGCCTGCCCGGTCAACACCTACTCCGGCCCTCTCGCGACATCGTGCACGGCATGCCCCGGCCAGCAAGTCAGCGACGTGGGCTCCTCGTCTTGCCACGCCTGCGCTTCCGGCACCCATTACGACTCCGGCTCCTGCGTCGTCGACCCCGTCACCTGCCCCCCAGGCCAGTTCGTGGACGAAGACGCATGCTTCGACTGCGAAGCCAACACATATTCGACGGACGGTGTCTCGTGCGTTGCCTGCCCCGACGGGCAAGTCAGCGACGCAGGATCCTCGTCCTGCCATGCTTGCGACTCCGGTACCCACTACGACTCGGGCTCCTGCGTCATCGACGCACCCGCCTGCACTCCCGGAGAGTACTCGCTCAACGGCGAGTGCTCGTCGTGCGCGGCCAACACCTACTCCACCGACGGTACCGAATGTCTTCCTTGCCCCAGCAACGAGGTCAGCGACCTCGCCTCATCGGAATGCCACGCCTGCGTGGACGGGACCCATTACGACGCGGACTCGGGCACGTGCATCGCTGACCCCCCTACGTGCACGGCGGGGACGTACCTCAACGGGAACACATGCACGCCCTGCCCCGCCGGGTCATACAGCGGCGACGGTGCGACCCAGTGCGAGGAGTGCCCTGCGGGCCAGTTCTCGTGGGAGGGCGCGGCCGCCTGCTGCTCCTGGTGGGTCCTTTTCGATCCGCGGCGCACTCGCGCGAGCTCACAGACATGCCTTCGCAGCTGTTCCGGCTTCTACTCCGACCACCCAGGCGCGGGGAGCTGTTCGCAATGCTCCACGCCCGGCGCATACTCCGTCGTCGGCGCGACATCCGCGTCCGCGTGCTCCTCCTTCTACTCCGGCGGCCAGCTCTCCTGCCCCAGCGCCGGTCCCACCTGCCGTGCGCCCCGCCGCCCCTCCTGCTCTTCGCCCACGTGCTGACCTCTCGTCCGCAGCCGACGTCGGCGGCGCGAGCCCCTCCAGCCTCACCCGCCAGAGTCTCGCCCCACGCCGGGCGGCGCGGTGCCCCCTCGGGCAGCGCAGCTGCCCCGTGTACGGCGTCTCCGCCGACGGGCGCGGCTACCTCCGGGGGCGCGAGTGCGTCGACGTGCGGACGGACCTGGAGAGCTGCGGCGGGTGCGTCGCGGACGACTCGCCGGGCGGCGCGCGCAGCGCGGACGGCGGACGCGACTGCAGCGCGATCCCGCACACGGGGCGGGTGGGGTGCCGCGGGGGCGCGTGTGTCATCGGTGAGCCGCGACGCACACTTCGTCGATGAGAGGGCGCAAGGCTGATGTGGGGCGCTTTTCTTTGCAGAATCGTGCGCGTCCGGCTTCGCACTCTCCGAGGACGGGGAGGCGTGCGTCGCCTCCAGCGCGGCCGATGCGCTTCATGTGCAGCGCCGGGCTGCGGGGCATCGTGCTCGACGCTCCGCTGCGAACTTTTGACCTGATACTCGCACTTCGTGTGTGCTGCTTGTCTTTTCTGTTGCAGAAATATCCACATGGTTAATTAGGAGTGAGAGAAAATTGGGCTTACTGTACCTTCTGTTAATTGCCACACTCGTTGCCATCATCACTTTTGTTTCATTGTCTCAATGTGCTGGGGTGTCCGCAAGGGTTACTCGAGAACGTCGTTGTGACCCTGATTGGCGAGGTTCCTTTGTGTCGAAGGCTCCAGAATGATCTGGATGCCTGGGATGACGAGGAAAAGGAGTCCGTGAAGCTGTGAGAACTCGATCTTCCATGTATTGCTCAACGTCCACGTTACACATTGGTCGTCCTTTCAGAACTCCTTCAGAACGGTTATACCATCAGAGGCTGGTTCCGGACACGGCAGTGTCAAACCTTGGGTCTCGAAGAGATGGTCCTCCCGCACTGTGTGTAAGCTTCTCGCCTGACGCGCAGCGAGTTTTATGACCGCCTTTCACACCGGACGCCCATTTATGAGTCGCTCGTACGCCTTGAGTGTGTCCTGAACGCGAGGATCGAGTCAGCCAGCGGCTTGACTTGTCGTACTGCGACGAACCTTGGTTATCCGTGCGCCGGGTGCCACGTATGATGCGAAGTCGCGCGTACTCGAAATCTCGGAGGTTATGACGACTTGCCGCAGTATTGCACTACTTACAAGGATGTCGCATCATGAGATGAGAGATTGATGTGGAAAAGGTGGCCGGATGCGACGGGACACATGGGCGTTTGCTGGTACCCCCGATCCACTCTGAGCCCGGAGCGCGCACGGCGAGGCTCGGCGTCCTTCGGCGCCGACAATCCGCCAACTCAAACTCCAGTCTGGGCCTCGACCATCACCAAGTCAGTTTCAACATGAGACTCGTAGCCGGCTCAGAAAAAGTCGGGAATGTCTGAAGTATGCCCTCTTGAATCTCCCTCTCAACCCTTATATAAACAACCTTCGCCGGGCGAGCAGTACCGCACTCATCCTCCTCATCTCATCTCACCCCTATCCAGCATGTCCCCATCCACCATGAACTCCCCGAATATTGCCATCATAGGGGGCGGCCTCGGTGGCCTCGTCCTCCTTCTCACCCTTTCCCGCCGTGGCGTCCCCGCCACGCTCTATGAGCGCGATGCCAACGCCAATGTCCGCGCCCACTTTGGCGGCACCCTCGATCTCGGCTGGACGAACGGTCAGCGCGCCCTGCGCGAGAACGGCCTCGAAGACGCCTTCAAGACTAACTCCCGGCCCGAGGGCGAGGAGATGCGCATATACGACGCCTCCGGAAAGCTTCATTTCCACAACGAAGGTCACGGCGAGGACGGAGGCCCCGCGCCCCCAGAGCGCACCCGCCCCGAGATCGACCGCACCGTCCTCCGAAAGCTTCTCCTCGATGCCTGCCCACCGGACTCCATCAAGTGGGACCACGCTCTTACCTCCGCAACGCCCCTGGGCGACGGCAAGCATTCCCTCGCCTTCTCAAACGGATTCACCACCACCTGCGACATCCTCGTGGGCGCCGACGGCGCCAACTCTCGCGTCCGCCCCCTCGTCTCCCCCGCCACCCCCTTCTACTCTGGGGTGAACGGTGCGGAGATCTCCCTCACGCCCACCGTCGCCGCGTCCCCGGAGCTCGCGGACCCCGTCGCCGCGGTCGGGAAAGGTTCAGCGTTCGTCATGGGCGAGAACAAGCTCTTCGCGTCCCAGGTCAACGGCGACGGCCGCCTGCGCACCTACACCCTCGTCCGCGCCCCCGCCGACTGGACACTCCCGACGGACCCCGCAGAGGCGCGCGCGACCCTCCTCGCTCTCTACGACGGGTTCGTGCCGTGGGCGCGGAAGCTTGTCGAGCACGCGGACCCCGCCGCGATGTACCAGCGCGCGATGTACGTCCTCAAGCCCGGACACAAGTGGACGCACCGCACGGGCGTGACGCTCATCGGGGACGCCGCGCACCTCATGACACCGTTCGCCGGGGCGGGAGCGAATCTAGCGATGCTCGACGGGCTCGAGCTCGCGCTTGTGCTGGTTGAGGAGATTGGGAGGGGTGCGGAGGGCGATGTCGATGCAGGGATTACGAGGGTGGAGGAGAACATGTGCGCGATGGCCGGTCGAGTCTCGCAGCAGAGTTGGGACAATCTTCACGCGTTCGTGAACGAGAAGGCGCCCCAGTCCGCGCTGGATAGGTTTGCGGAGTTGATGGCAGGTCCGGAACGCGAGGGGTGAACGAGAGTAATGATGGTCCTGTGTATTTGTTGAATAGCATCCAGTTTGTACCGTTTCCGCCCAGCTACATTCAAACTTCTTTATCTCATCAGGGTCGTTTGACCCTTATTAAATCTAGCGCCGCGAGTGTCCACGACGTCTCGGTGTTTGAATACTATCCCTGATACTTAGTACTACTAAGTTCGGGTGCACGGTTCTTTGCCCATTGGAGGCTGCAACTGGTGAGGAAAGTGAGAAAAGCCGGCATTTTCGTGGACTGGCAAAGTCACGACGTCGCGGTGCACGTGGCTGACGCCAAAAACGGCGATGACGCCAATCAACGTGCCACTGCCAGTACCGCTAGTGAATTATCGAGCTCTGTGTCAACTTGACTTCCTCCTCTTTTCCCCCTCTTCCCCCCTCCTCCTTGCCTGTCTCCCAGGACACAGGGCTTACCGCAGTCTAATCTCCCTCCCCCTCCCCGACATCGCCCACGGTGCATCCTGAGTGTGCTGTCCTGCACGTGTTCTCTCATCAGCCCCACGACTTCCACCCTTGCCGAAGCACGCATATATCCTGCTTTTGGCTTACATATATATCCTGTCTTCGGTCCTCGCAGCTGCTTTCACGACATTTTACGATAACTCATGGCGATGGATGGGACGAGGTACGAGTTCTTCGGCGCATATAGCAAACTGTGTTAAGCAAATGCGTAGGCTGCGTCAGTCCTGGTACACCGCACTGGACAATTCCCAAACACACTTCCGCCAACTACTCACCTCACACTCGTCCACCGATTGGAAGCGCGTGCCGACTTCCAATGACCTCAACTCGCCCACTGGGAAGGGGAAGGCTCGCGCAAACGCCCCGGAACTCTCGGACGTCATCATCCATCGCCGCACTACCAAGGCTGGGGAAAACATCTACCGTGCCGTGCTGGAAGTCCCTGTTGGCGATGAAGGTGTTTCTTTGGACGCGTGGAAATCGGTGCTTACGACCCCTGAACTAAGGAAGGAGTGGGATCCTGCGGTGGAAGGGGCGCAATTGCTAGAAATGTTCGACCAAGCCACGCGCATCTCCAAGGTCAACTTTTCTCTGGGGTGGCCAGCGAAGTGAGTTTTCTCTAAACCTCATGCGCAAGTTGCCAATGGCCATCCAGTCCTAGAGATGCTGTCACAATATCCCGTACATTCAACGACGCGACCACTTTAATCGACATATCTACCTCTTTGCCCCGTTCTCCTGACGAACCCACGTATCTCCGACCCTCTCCTCCGTATGTTCGCTCTGATGTCGCGCGTGAGTATCATACAGAGGGTCTCTTGGGGATCGGTGCTGTACCGTTTCTGATGCTTTTACAGTTTTTGCATGGTGTATACAGCGCATCCAGCCACCCTCCACCACCGACCCTTCCGCACTTCCAAGCGCCCCCAGAATGCGTGTTACCTGTTTTTGGCAACACAACTTCCGGATTGTCTGGAGCTTCAACTCGAGCTCAAGTCTGGCTCAGCAACTGAGTGCGATGACAGTCGGCCTGTTCAAGACTGTTCACAAACGTCAATCTCGCGTTCCTCTCTTGACTGGCTACGGGAATGGCGTTTCAATAGAGCGCGTACGCTTTGCGATCGACCGCGAAGCTCTGACGGTGGACTACTCGATCGTCCCCGAGGATGAAGACCATTCCACGTCCAGCACGGAGTTGTCCATGGAACAACTGCACACACAACGGGAGATCCGACGATTGACGCGTTCAGTTGAGTTCTCCTTGCCTTCTTTGCATGGATGGGACGTCCAGCTTTCGACGAAGGGTTCGTCAGAGCAAGTCTCCCAACTGCCCTGGACAACACATATCACCCGTGCCTCCCCCGCGGACCTTTCCTCCGCGGACCAGCCAAAGCTCACGTTTGCTGTGAAGCACGCGGAGCTACCGAACGACCACTCTGTCCTCAAAGTCCGTCTCACCATCGAGCTTTCCGGTCCGTCCGGCGCGCTTCGCCTGAACGGCATTCCGCATCCGATCGAAGAACTTGAACCACGGAATCCCTCGTCATTCTTCATCTCCGAGCAGATGTTCCAGGACGCATCCAGTATGGCGGAACACAGCCTACATACGCAAGCTTCGGTTGTCACTACCGCGACGAGCCTATCACGCGCCTCGACAATAGCCGAGCGACCATCGATAGCCCGTACCCTCACGGAAAGATCCAACGCGGCAGAGAAATCGATTCTTTCTCGCGTCAAGCGCAACTACATTTACTTTTCTTCCTTGCTTCAAGAACCAGAAGCGAAGTGGAAGCAGAGTACGTTTATCGTTGTGCTCGCTGTTAGCCGCATGCTCATACCGCATATAGCCATTGAAGCCCGAGGGGTATCTGTATCTCAGCTGGACTCCATCGACCCAACACTCGTGGTTTATCGTGCAGAAGCGACCTTTGTCGGCATCAGCCTATGGGATCTGTACGCAGCCATCACAACCCCGGGCTCCCGAACGTACTGGGACAAGCAGTATGAAGACGCGGTTTTGCTAGAGGACGTCAACGAGCTCACGGAGTTGTGGCACCATAAGACGAAGCCCGCGTGGCCTGTCAAGTGAGTCCCTCGATGTTTCATTCCGCGCATTTATCCATCGCCGTTGCAGCGGTCGAGACATGGTGGTCCTGAAGACAGTCTACAAGTCTCCCACCACCATCCATGCATTCGCTTTTTCTGCGGACGACCCAAACCTGTTTCCTCAAATCCCTCCTGCCGACCCGAACGTCATCCGGACTCAGGTCGACCTCCAGGGCTGGGCAATCGAAGCGTTGTCACCGAACACCACCCTCGTCACTCTGCTCGAGCAATCCGATCCGAAGGGTTGGTCGAACAAGGCGTCCATTCCTCAACAGATGATCACCGCTGTCGCTGGAGTCGGCGAGTTCGCCATCAAGTGCGGCGGTCCTCCCATGGTTACACGGTTGGAAGGCGGAAAGACTCATCAACTCCGATATGACCATGAGCGTTCCACGTTCCGAGTGGAATACGAAGGCTGCGCCAAGCGACGCACAACAACCGAAGGTGGCGCGAACTCGCAACTCCCGGTCATCGAATGCGAGGTCCGCTGCGATCTGGACACCTGGGGATCGTCGCTGGACATCGTCGTTGATCCACCACCACAAAGCATCGCCGCACTCCGTCGACATCGCTTTTCGTCAGGAGGCGGTGGCCTTTGGCTGACGATCACTCACGACGCCGTCTTCTCCGAACAGGAGCACCTCAGGGCAATTGTACGACGAGGGCCGATGAGCGCGCCGAAGGACAAGGGCCTCGTTATGATTAATGGAGCGAAAGTCGAGGTTGACGTGGAAGAGATGCCGGAGCGCGAGGCGAAGAACCTCTTGAAACAGAAACGTGTCAAGCCCGCTCGAGTCCCGCTCGACCAGCCGCCCGTTCTTGGCGTCATACGCCGGCGTCGAGCAGAATGGGACGCGGACAAGGACAGCCAAGCAACTGAGGCCGGGAACGGGAGCGAGCCATCATCTGTTCCGCCATCCCCTTCGGCGACACCCTTTTCCCCGCAACAGACGCTCGCAAACTCGTTCTCGAAGTTCTTCACCTACGCAGTGGAGCAAGCGACTTCGACGACTCAGCAGGCCGTCGCCGCAATCTCCCCCGCCATGGCGCCGGGTGACGATGCTGCCCCGTCCTCCTCTAAGCCCCCGATGCAGTATACCCTCGACGCTCTCGCTTTCGCCCAGGATCTGTATGCCGCTCCCACCGGAAATGGATGGACTGTCGTCAGTGAGAAGGATTTCCCTGTGCAAAGGAAGCTCTTCCCGGAGATCTCACCCATCATACCCGTCCACAAGGGTCAGAAGGTCATTGAGGGGATAGCCGCTGAGGAAGTCGCTTCGGTCCTTACCAGCTACGACTGTCGTAAGCAATGGGACACGCGCTTCGACTCGGTCAACATCCTCGAAACTTACGGAGCGGACGCCCATACCGCCTTCGTCATCACGAAAGGCGCCTTCCCCTTCCGCGACCGTGGATTCTATCTCGCTTCCCTTGTTGCCCGCGGCTCGGCCCCGACACCCGCCTCCCGACGCAACACGGTGGATGTAGAACAGCTCTCGAGCGAAAACCAGGGTACCTCAGCGATCTTCTGTGTCGCCGCGTCCTTCTCTCCGGACTCCGTCAGCAACTTCGCGGCCAGCAAGTACAACCCATCCTCCCTGCCTGTCGGGCGCGTCTACCTGGACGCGTGGATCTTAGAGACGCTTGATCCATACTCGGCCGAGAATTACGCGATTCCATCGACACGATGCACACGCGTCGTCGCAGTCGATTACGCAGGTTCCATCCCGGCTGCTGTCAATTCGATGATCAACGGCATGCTGCCGAAGTCGATCCTAGCTGTCGAAAGCTACGTCAAGAGCCTATCTCCTTCTCCGTTGATCCGTCTCCCCGCGGCAGGCTTCATACTCGCACCGTCACCCGAAGACAAGCTGAGACCTCAACGCCTCTGGACGCTTCGCCGGCGGGATCGCACGCGCACCTTCCTCTACTCCTCGTTCCACCCCGAGCGCAAGGAGTACTCGTGCTTGTTCATCCTCGACGGTACTGTTGCGCTTGCACCCCCTCCCGCGAAGGAGGACCCGACCCCACGACCAAGCCGGATCGTGACGAATACCCCCGCATCAGTGCCTGACCCATCCTCTTCCCCGCGCGCGGAGTCGAGCGAGAGCTCGGAGCCCAGCGTGTTGGAGAGCCGGATCCGAGCCGCACGGTCGCGTTCACCTCGCGCGCGGGACGTCGGACGCTCGCCGGGCATGTTCACGCAACGCGGCGAGGTACGGCTCCCAGTGGACCTGCTCGTCGCGGAGCTCATCGTGGACTCAAAGCTGTACCCGGCGGGGTATGACATCCGGTTGCACGCGCGCGTCGAGCGCGGACCCGCGGGCCAGCTCGCGCTACCGCTCGTGGCGGAGGCAGGCGTGCTCCCCGTCGCGTGCGCCGCGTACACCCTCCCGCTGTCGCCGCTGCACTCGGCGGGCCTCACCGCGGACCGTCCTCCGCGCCATCTTCTGCGCTTTTCGCTCCCGACGGCGCAGTTCCAGATGACGACGATTCTGGATCCGCTCACGGGCGAGACGCGAAGCGCACCGCCGAAGCCGCAGTGGCTTCTTGACCTTGAAGAGGGCCGCGCGATCGTCGACGTGAGCGTGCGCCCACCACTCGCGTCGTCCGTGAAGACCTCGAAGCTCAAGGTTACCCTCAACGGCTCATTGGTGACAGTGATGAGCGAGAAGGAGTCCCTCACTGCGATTGGGCGCGACGAACTGCTCGATATGCGCGCGGCGAAGATGGGCATGCTCGCACGGTACGTCTCGTCTGTTTCGCACGTTGACGGCGCCGCTGCGGTTTGGCGCCGGGCTGTGTCACCGCGCGGCGTGCGACGGGAATGGCATGACAGAGGGAACTGACGTCGGTGTCGTATCAGGTCGGTCTCCGCGGAGGAACAGGTGCCGTCTGGGCTGCAAGCGCCCCTCGCGGTCTCACAGCAACTTCTGGTCGCGCCTGCGGCCGCGTCTGCGCCTTCGGCCGCACCAGAAGCACAAGAGAAGGACGGTGCGTCAGACGCGGCGAGCGCGAAGGAGGATGCGTCGGAGGTGAGTTTTGGACTTCGCCTTATCCCCGGGTTTCGTGCCTACGTGCTGACGTGGTGTGCAGCAGGTTGCACCGGTCGCGGCTCCCATCGATGGGCTCCCGGTCGAGAGCGCGGCGAGTGGACTCATGCGGTTCTTGAACGGATACACACAGCATCCGCTGCTCAGGTTCAGCCCCGGGAGCCGCTCGAGCGCGCTCCTGAGCCCGATCGTGTCCGGGCTCGAGGTCGCCACTCGGACGCAGACAAGCGCGTCTGCGAACGGAGTCACGACATCGGAACCGAGCGCGGACGAGGCGCAGGGCGGGCTGCTCTCGCGCCCGCTACAGCTGCCGCCGCTCGCGCAAGGCCAGTATACGCTGTCGACGGTGATCGTCGTCGCGCTGATTGCGTTCCTGGTGGGCTCGCTCCTGCGTTCGCTGCTCTCGCCCGCGGACTTCATCTACGTCGTCGCGGACGCAAAGGAAATCGGGCCGGACGGGACCGGGTGGCGGGAGATTAAGCGGCTGCTGGAGGTGAAATGGCTCGTCGGTGGATGGGATTTCCAGGTTGCGGTGGTGCGGAGGCACCTATAGCATTGCGAAATCGGGGGTGTGGTGCGGCTCGGAACATATCCTAGTACGGTATCGTTGATTGTAATCTGGAATGTACTTGCTATTGTACGAGCGTTGGTTAATTGTGCTATACATCGAAGCTTGGTTTCATTTATTGTTTCTTGGCAGACATAGTGTGACGTCTGGGGTGTAGACTGTATTGCTGGGTGCAGTCTATTATGTACGTCTATTCGACGTGAGATCCCTCTCGTCGGTACATGCTTCGAGGCGTCGGCGGGTCGAGGATGACCTGGTTCGCAGGCGCGATCCGTCCAGATTCCTGCGTCCTCGTTTTTTTCACTGCGGAGGGCTCGGTGCGGGCATGCGGTGGACGGTGGAGCGAAGAGGCAATAGACTGCGGACCCCCAAACTTATTCCTCCCGGGCAGGACTCCGTGAGTCGCCGAGGCGGATGAAGGGTGCCGCGCGGGGAGAACAAGCGTGGAGGAGGGTGCTTTCTGGGTGCCCGAGGGGAAGCCGGGGCGGGGCAGGGAGGGCGCGAGAAGCCGAGCTGAGTTTGATCTGGGCACAAAGTGCGTGCGTGGGAAAGGAGCGGGCGCCAATGGGGATCGGGCGTGCGTCGGGTGTGTGGCCTGGCCGGGGTCGCTTCCAGCTTGCCCCCCGCCAGCTTCCTTCCCTTCTCAGCCGATACCATCGTCCTCCTCCCCCTCCACGTCCCCCAACGGCCGCCACCATCCCTCTCGTTCCCCACGCCCCTCGCCCCCGCGATCCCGCTCGTCCCCGCCCCGACGCCCGAATCCAACCCCAGCACCCACCGCTCGCCGCGGTCCTCGTCTTCCCGATACCTAGCCGGCCTATCATTGCTGCGCAAGGTCGGTGGCGTCCGTCTCCCTCCTCGTCCTCTTCTCACTCGTGGCCGCCACCAGTGTGCGTAGCTCCCACCCCCCTCCCCCATGGCCACCGATATCTCAGCGGCCCCCGAACCCCCCGCGCCCAACGTCCATGGCGAGCCCACCATACAGTGGGATGGCGATAGAATGTGCGTTCTCTCCTGCACTTTGCGCTGCGCTACTAATGGTCTACGACCTCGCTAGGTTCAACATCTACATCTACGACTACTGCGTCAAGCGCGGCTTCCGCAGGACGGCTCATGAGCTCATGAGCGAGGCTTCCATCCCTCCCACATCCCAGCCTCCAATCAACGCGAAACAGGGCCTTCTCTTCGAGTGCGTAGTTTGCTACGCGTATAGTTCCAGCGCTCATACGTCTTGTTGCGCGCATATAGGTGGTGGAGCGTCTTCTGGGTGCTCTTCACCGCCAAGAGCAGCGGCCAAGGACCTGACGACGCGCTACTGTACACTCAGGTGAGCCCTCCCCCGATCCTACACGAGCCCCAGTACAAGCCATTTTGCAGCATCAAACTGCTCTCCAAAATGCCTCCGCGAAGCCGCAGAACCGTCCACCCCCTCCTCCTGGGCAACCGCAACAGGGCAGATACTACGCGCCGCCCAACACCGGCCGCCCACCGCTCGCGAACGGGCCCCAACCAAATGGTATCGCGCCCCCGCCTCCGCAAGCAGGTGGTTCACTGCCTAACGGCGCTCAGAATCCGGACGCCTTCCACGGAGGCGTCCCCCAGCCAAATGGGGTGCCCGGCTCGTCCGCCGGTCCCCCGGGCTCACTCCCGCCAGGTCAGAACATGCAGCCCGTCCACCCGAACCATCGCCCGCCGCAACAGCAGCCTCGCCAAACGAACGGCGCCCCTTACCCGTCCCCGACGATGGCCAACTCGCCAGCGCACCCACCGGGTGGCCCCCATCCTACCCCCGTCGGGAACATGGGCGGGGTCGGAAACAACCAACCGTTGACGCAGATGGCCCCAAGGATGCACCCGCCCAACGGCCCACCCGGACATATGGGAGGCCCGCAGCAGAACGCGCAGCCCGGATTCTCCACTCTCGGTCGCTCACCCAGTAACCCGGCCTCACCAGCAGGCAATGCTCTGACCGGTCAAAGCCCGTCGATGATGCATCGCGTGCCTCCCGGACAGCCTATGCAGGCCAACCCGATGATGCTCGAAGGCGAGCTGCGGCGAATTCCCCCGCAAGTTCTTACAGCAATCAAGATCGAAGCAGGTCTGGGGGAGAAGGATTTTTCGACGATGAGTGTAGAAGAGAAGGTGCGTGTGCCGTCATCTCTGCGGTTGCCCTTTGCTGACTTGCGACGGCAGCAAAATCTTCTTCAGCTGTACCGACGAAAGTCTGGTCAACAGCCTCCCCCTGGAGCTATGCAACCGCCGCCCTCGGGCTTGCGGAATAATCACTTGCCTCCGGGTGCCCAGCAGCCTGGTCAACCGCCGATGGGTCTTCAGCAGGGCTCGAACGCGCTTCCCCAACGAAGTGCGAAGCGGAGCAGTACGTCGCCCGGACAAGAGGTGAGCGTCCATCGAGCTCGAGCTTGATGTCCATTCTGACTGGCAGCTTCAACAGCCCGAACAATTGCCGAAGAGCGATTCCTCGCCACCAGACCGCAAACGCCCGCGACGATCGCCCGCGGGCGGGGAGTCTTCGCAGCCCCCGTATATGCCTCAACAGGGCATTGCCGGGCCCTCAGGCCCGATGCAGCCTCCCATGGCGCCAGGGCAGCAGCCCGGAGGCATGCTGCGTCAGCCGATGAATATTCACCCTCCTCCGATGGCCTCGCTCACAGGGCCGATGATGAACCAGCACATGGGTGGGCCACAGATGATGCAACCGATGAACGCGGGGCCGGGGATGATGCAGCAGGGCCCGCCAGGAGCACCGCCGGGTGCGATGCAGCACGTACGTCTGATCTTGTGTCGCTTGTGTTGTCGTGTGGGCTCATGTGAGGCTGGACCTGTGGCCACAGTACCGGCAGTCGATGTTGAACGCGCACAAGCCGCAACACCTGCAGAATATGCCACCGGGCGGAGCCCCGTCGCCGTCTGCGGGTGGCCAGGATGTAGGGCCGCCCGGGTCGCGCCCGCCGCCGCACGGCAAGCCAATGGGCATGATGCCGCCACCGTCGCCTGCGATGGCAGCAAAGGCTCCCGGAATGCAGCCCAAGGTTGAGGACGGGTCTGGGCAAGTCGGTGCGTCCCCGCGGCAGAACGGCATGGGTGGGCCAGGACCAGGACCCAGTGGACCTCCTGCCGGCCACGCGTCAACGCCTACGCCCGCGCCTCCCACTCCGAACGCGAGCGGGATGGCGGCCCCGTCGCCATCGGGGATGATGTCGACTCCGACGATGGCCTCGCACCAGCCGCCACCGCCGCCTCCGTCAGCGGCAGGTCCCGGACCTGGGGGGCCTCCTGATCAGCTCGATCCGACGTTCAGCCTGGACTTTACGACGATGCCGGACTTCGACCCCTCCATAACCTTATTCGGTACGGGCGAGAGCATCAACTTCGAGCGCGACTTCGCGGCGTGGTTCGACCCCGAGAACGTGCAATGAGCGCACGCGTACGCACACCCAGCGCGGAGACGCTGGCGACGGAGTAGGGCACGGAAGCAATCGCGGACTCGCGGGATCGCAAGATCGCAAGATCGCGGGCGCAGAGGCGGCGCGAACGGTGCAGTGCTCGCGGAGAGATCGGCCGTCGCTAGTCGGTGGCGGCCACGCTGCCCGCCCGATCCAGCATCGCGCCGGCGCCGCCCAAGGTCTGCCCACCGCCGCACGTGGCCATACATCGAGCTCGCAGGGACATTTCAGCCTCATCCCCGCACGTCGCCGCCTCTCGTCCACCTCTTCCCCCACCCGGTCGCCCCTCCCCCCGACCCGGACACTCGGATATCTCTATGCTCCCTCGGCTTTCTCTCCGCTGTCGAACTGTTGTTCTATATAACCCGTACCATACGCGTATCACTTGCTGCCCTCTCTCCACTCTCGTCTCTCCGTTTCTCTCCCTCTCCTAGTAGTACGTAGTCCTCTTGTACACTGTGTTTCCCGTAGTCTTCCTTTGTTCATTCTCTCATTGGCGCCCGCGCATTAGCTTTCTCCGTTATTGCGTTGTATCGCTGCTTCGTGTGTCAATGCTTGCTGCGCTGAAATTTCTGTCGTCGCTCGTTCCCTGCGTTGTTCTAAGCCTCTGGATATTTGCGTGCATATGCATCGCGCGGCCCTGGGTGGTGCTACATCAGCCTCTCACCAACCTGCACGACGAGGCGACGGGCGAGGCTGGTTGCATTGCATAGCTGTACTGGTTGTGCATACTACGGCGACTGCTCCCCAATTTGGACCTATCTCCAAAGGTCGCTCGTGCATCATGCTGCAACCACTCTGGCGAAGAGAAAGCACTGCAAGCGAACGACCCCGCCGACCTCGGTCGTCAACTTGGCGCGAGCACGCGCCCGCGCAGTAGCAAATCGAGCGCGGCCTTGCCCTCCCGAACGTCCGGACCCCCGTCGTCCGGCAGCGCCGCGCCGCGCCAGTCCGCGGTCCCGACGAGCCGCACGAACGCGCGCTCGAGCGCGCGCACGAGCGACGGGGAGACCAGCGCGCGGACGTCGGGCGACGGGTGCGACGCGAGGTCGGCGCACGCCTGCGCGAGGCTCGCGAGCGGCGGCGCGCGTGCCGAGTCGGAGTCGGCGTCGGCCTTGCCGGGCTCGGGCCTGTCTCCCTCTCCGTCGAGGGCGCACAGAATGGCCTCGATCGAGTGGAAGGCGCACGCGAGGAAGGGGCGGAGGGAGGGCAGCGCCGCTGGGTGACCTGAGAGGCGCACGGCGGAGTAGTACACCAGGTGGTCGAGCGCCCAGGCGTGCCCTGCGAGGAAGTGCAGCAGGGCGGGGGCGCGGGTGGGGGCGTCGTGGAGAGTCGTGGGGCTGCTGGGCAGGGTGCGGAGGGCGTCGTCGAGCCGGTGCGCCGCGGCGAACGCGACTGGCGTCGTCGGAGTCGCTGGTCAGCGGGTCTGCGGAAGCGGGCAGAGAAGGGTGCTGCGCACCCGTCTGCAGAGTCGCCTCGTCCGTGACTTCCCGAAAGTCGTCTTCGTTGAGCATGCGCAGCCAGAGCGCGTCCGTCGCGGCGGCGTCGAAGTCGCGGCCCGTGCAGACGATTGCCTTCAGTCGGATCCCCTCGTTCCTCGAGAGCCCCGGCAAGCGGAGGAGGTCGCGCGCGGTGTCCCATTCGCCGCTGGTGAGCTGGGAGGGGGGCAACGTGAACGCCGTGCAGGCCACGCGGTCGGCGACCTGCGTCATGCGCTCGCGGGCGAAAGCGGGCCACTGGGCGCGGAAGGGACCGCGCTGGGCGACGAATCCCGCGTCCAGCTTGCGACAATACGCGACGCCGAGGTCTACCGAAGCCGCGTCGGACAGACAGATGACGGAGTTGTCCAGGCTCTTGTGGTCCTGCGCGCTGGCGTAGGCCTGGTACAGGATGTCGGCGTCGAGGACGTGAGTCGCTTCGGAGGTGACGGTGTGCTCGTCTCCTTTCCACGTGGGAAGGATGTGCGGGCTGTCTTCGATGGCGTTGAAGGCGTCGAAGAAGTGATAGTAGCCCTTCCATATCGCGCTCTCGTCGTGGTCGAGTAGGCGGACGGGGCGCAGCCTGGTGGCAGCGTCGAGAACCGAGAGCATGGTGTAGACGTAGTATCTACGCGCCAAGTAGAAGGTGAGGAGCACCGTCTTCCAAATGAAGAAGAACGCGCGGGCTTGCGGCGAGAAGTAGCAGCATGATGGAAGGAAAGAGGGCACGACAGTAGTTCCGATGATGAATGCCAAAAGGACGCCGCTGAACGCCGCAGTGGCCGCGAAAACGACGGCGTTGGTGTGAAAAAGAAGCACAAGAAGTCCAGCGATGAAGAGAGCGACGGCAATGAGGAGTAGCAAGGGCACGAGGGTGAAGATGACGGTGATGCGAGACCGATCGAGGTTGTTGAGGCGATACTGTCGTCGCCGTGCGATGTCACTTGAGCTGCCATAGAGCCCAGTGTTGTACTCTTTGATCCACTGCTTGATCATGATGCCGATTGTCGCGGAGGAGAGACTGAGGATGAGGCTAGGGAACCAAAGCGAGTTCACCCAGATGGTCCATGAGGCGGGGGTGAAGGCAGGAAGACCGAGGGAAGTGCTTTGTCGTTGTATGGGGACGCGAGCGAACAGAGCGTTATTGTCATCGGACGGAGGTGGTTGAAGCAGTGTGTATGAGACGACGTTGAATGCAGACATAATCGCCGAGAAGAGACCAGCCTAGCAGACCAGCGTCGGTACTAGAGACGATTGGATATGTAGAATAAAGCACCCACGAAGGTCAAAAGGCCATCAATCTCACGATTAAGTTGATCGACCAGCTCATCGCTATATTTTTCTACCGTTCTTGCATTCTCCTCCCGTGCTTTCGAGATTTCTTCTTCTGTATGCTGCTTTTCTGATTTTCGCTGTATTCGACCCTGAACATGAACTTCAGCAACCTTAAATGCACATTTTGTCGGAAAACACTGACGCGAAGGTTTTCCAGGGACATGACTCCTGGAGGAGCCTCCGTAACCGAGGGGCTCTGTTTGATCGTGTTGAGAAAATTAGGACAGGGATCACGAGATGAGTGACGTACCTCGGCACCGGCGTTGGCGGTATGTAAATTAGATCTGTCGTCTTCAACCGACGGGCCCTGTATGATATCCGAATTCAGCGATCGACATGCCACCCCGCCATTGATGGGCAAGATACCGTTTGAAGTTGCAATAGAATTTGTTCGAGAAGGTGGCAGACTTGGGTCATGCCGTCTCCATGAGCACCGCACTAGTCATAAGAACCGGAAGTTATGTAATCGCAAGCGTGCTCAAATGGTCAATATACGCACCGTTGAGGACGAAGCAGGATCGACGTCCAATCTATTTTGCGTTCCAGTGGTCGTTGCCGCGGTTTTGATCGCGTCCTACAGACATTCAGTCGCACCCTTCGGTCGCAGATATCATGTCATACTACGCACTTTGCGACGGACCGTGTCTCCGCCATGCCCATGATGAGAGGAGTTCATTCGAGTCTTGCGGCGGCGGTGTGGGAACGAAGCGATGATGGCGCGTAACAGACCTGTCGCAGTGTCGTTGGACTGACAGAGCATATAAATCGTTGGCGTTGATGAAGCGGAGTCCGGAAGCTGTGCGGTAGCGATGTAGGAGGCGGTGTTTGTCATCGCAGAGGTCCGAGTCCCCACCAACTCCCGGTCAGCACCCCGGCATGACGGAAAGTACGGTGCCTACGTGCTTCGCTCTTCCGCTGCCCCAGATTGCTGTAGAGCAGCCTGATCTGGGTCCTGGGTCATACGGATAGGACTTTTCATGCGTGAGAGAAGCCGGCCTTGCCAAAGGCGCAGCTTCTACAACACCGCGGATTCTTACAGTTTACGTCAACTGCACCGCGCGGCTCCGCCGTTGTTGCTGCCTGACAGAAAACACGTACTCATGACGTCGCTTAGCATGACACTCTCTTGCGCTGATAAGGTAGACGCGGCCAGGAACCAGCTACCATGACATAAGCAATCCAGGTGGCGTGGGAATGTTTCAAATCTCGCCGGCGAGTCATCGCCTCTTGAGAGGTGGTCAAAACATGTATTCCATAGACATCTGCACACAATCTTTTGCTGTTTCTGTCATTTGATGGTCTAACTGTGCCCTATGCATGTCCCAGATCGCTTCCCAACGGTGGCCAGGAGCCTCTGCGCTTCGCTTGGCACAGTGAGAACGAGTCCCGAAGAGCGTTAAGCTCCTCGGCGTCCACTGGCACGGGTGGGGCAGGCGGAAAGTTGTCAACCCCCACCCTGTGTAATGTCCCTTGTATAACCGGCTGAGTCTTCCATGATGGAAGTATGACTATCTGCTGTAATGGGAGCTTCAGAGGGCTGGCACATGCAGCAGAACACTATTCCCATTGCCTTTCCGGACGGTACAAGTCGGGCCGGTACATCACGTGCTCAGCGTCTACTGTAGACGCCCGTTTCAAACATTTCTCCTCGCCGATTTAAACCGTGCTCAAACACATTGAAACAGTATTCTGCAACGTTTTAGAACATCTTCAATTATTGGCTAATAACTCGGTCAAAAATGAGAATATCGCAAAAGTTCTTCCTAGCATTGAGAGCTAAGGATAGCTACTATCATTGTCAGAGACCAGAATCTTTAAACAAGGGTGAGGGGCGGAGGGGAAAAGGCAGGACAAACGGGGGGCGCCTGCTTATGTCATGGTGGCTGGTTCCTGGCCGCGTCTACCTTAAGTGCATCTTGAAAGACGTAGGGCGCTGTGACGGTACTGTTTAGAGGCTGCGTAGAGTAAAGGTCGCCGTTCCGTACTTGACGTGCGATACATTGCTGTCTTCTCCATAGCCAACGAGCTTTTGAGCATTGCCGGATAGGCTGCGTGCGTGGCAGTTGAGGTTGAAGTTGAATCGCATCAGTGACACCCGTGATGCGAGGACTAGCACACTCCTCAGGCTTCAGGCGCCTATTTCACACCGGCCAACACTTGAACCGAACATATGCAAGTACGGTGCACCTGAGAGATGCACCGATACACAGAATCGAAATCTCCAAAGGAGGACACCTGGTCCTATGGTAATGTACACATCCATAAACGAGCCAGGAAATCCGGTATCTCGCGGTCACCAAGGCCGCACCCGCCGCGCGACGACGGGCGAGTCGTCCGAGACCGCGCTGAGCAGCTCCACCTCCTCTTCCTCGTCCGCCGCGTCCTCCGCGCCCCACTTCTCGCCCGGGCGCCGCCCGGCGCCGAACGCGCCACGGCGGCGGCGCGTGCGGCGGCGACGCTGGGCGACCGCGGCCCACGCGAGTGCGGCGAGCGCGAGCGCGGTGCACCCGAGCGCGACCGCGGCGATCCAGAGCGCGGGGGACGACGACGACGACGATGGAAGGGAGGAGGCGGGCGCAGACACGGTGGGGCTGGGGGAGGCAGGCGCGTGGGCGGGGGTGGGGGAGGAGACGAGGCTCAGCACGGGGCGCGTGCCGGTGTAGGACGGGCGCGCGGTGGGGGAGACCTCTTCGTCTTCGTCCTCGTCCTCGTCCTCGTCCCAGGAGACGGCGGCGGGCTCTTCGAACGCGCGGAGGCGGTCGGCGAGGACGGCGTCGGCTTCGGCCCACGCGCGCGCGGGGTCGGTCACGCTGAGGAGCCGCGCGTAGGGCGTCGCGTGCGGGTCGGTCGGGTCGGGGTATCCGTACAGCGCGTAGACGTTCCGCAGGAACGTGTCGCCGAGAAGAAAGTCTGTGCGACGCTCGTCAGCGTGTGGGTGGCGCGCTCGCGGAGAGGGACTGACCTTGGTCGGGCACCTCGGTCCCGACGAAAGTGCCGTAGCATGCGAGCTCGCCGTCGTCCAGGACTGCGACCCTGCTGAGGTCGGCGGGGTGTATGGGGTATTCGATCCCACTTCAACAGAGGTAAACCAAACCAACCCACGGACAGCAGGCCCGGAGAGCAGACGCACCCGAAGGAGAGGGAGACGTTGACCTTCGTGTCGCACGGGAGGCGCCACAGCTCGTCGCCGTCGGGCTGGACCTCGCGCCGCGCCCCGGGCACGTCGACGTAGACCTGTTCCGCGTAGCGCTTCAGCCCTTGGACTGTCGACGCCGGTCAGCTCGGGAAGCTTCGGGAGACTTGAGCGACGTACTGAAGGACGTGCCCGTGTCGAGCGACGCCACCATGCTCCCTTCGGGGACGACCGTACGGTTCGCGAGTGCATTGGTGGCGGTCGACCCTCCGGAGAGGAACCGGCCGTTGATGTATATCCCGTCCAGGAGCGCGGTCCAGCTGCTCGTGAACACGCTCGGTATCCGGGGAGCAGTGAGCACGTCCGTCTTGTCTGCGAGGACCTCCGCTAGGGGTCATGTCAGCTCATAGTGCCCTCGGTTGATTGGTCGACGCGAACGTACAGAACGTCAACACGCCGCCGTCCGCGAAGCCGATCTCGTTGCGACTCGGGAGCCAAGTCGAATACGCAGGCTCGTCCGGGAGGTGCGCGAAGACCTGCGAGAACTCATTCAGTCCATGCGCGCGAGTGGGCATAACATGCGCTCGGCACTTACGTTGAACATTGTCGAGACCGCGTTCGCCTCCCACTTGGTGTTGCGGAGCCGAGTGTAGACGGAGGAGAGGTCGACGCTGCAAAACGCGGTCAGCACGTCCACTCGTCGAGCAGAAACCAAGAATGGTGCGCACCCTCCGAGACCCAGCACGCCGTTGAACAGCCCCTCCGTCGACGGCGAGGTCGCGACCGCGCCGTACGCAACCGCTGTAGCCCGATCAGCCCGTGCTCGGCGCGCACACCTTCCCCCTCCCACTCACAGATCGCTTGGTTGTGGACCGTGTAAGGACCGAACTGGACGTCCGCGAGGACAATCGGGCCCGAGAACGAGGAGCCGTCGCTGCGCGTTTCATGAGCACCCCGCCCCGCGCGCGAACAAAGACGGACAAGGGGACGCACACGTATCTCTGCGTGGAGTTCACCCCGGTCGGAACGAGGTCCGGGGGGACCGCGCCGCCGACGGAGAGCGGGTCGATCCAGGTGTCGCCGCTGCCGGTGTCGAGGAGCACCTGCGTCCGCGCGCGCGCCGGGGAGGTAGGGGAGGGGAAAACTCGCGTCAGCACGCGCGCAGGGGGGCGCGGGGGGCGCGGCGCGCACGCACCTGGTACGGCACCCCGTTCACGTACAGCGTCGCCGTGTACAGCTGGTCCTCCGCGGCGGTGAAGCCGAGCCCGACGCCGGCGCCCTCCGCGCGCGAGACGGAGACGGGGTGGTGTCCATCCGAAGGGCGAGCCTGTCGCCTGCTGGTGGTCGGTGTCGATGTTGGGGGAGGGGAGGGGAGCGCGCGCGCGAAGGCCGGCCGCGCGAGCGCGTCGAGGACGGTGAGGACGAGGAGCGGGGGGAGGGTGGCGAGCATCGCCGGAGGGCGGTCAAAAGGAGCGGAAGGCCTGTAAGAGGGGGAGCGCGGGGCCGGCGGGCATGGGGCTGGTGGGGGCGGGGGGCGGAAACGGCTCACGGTGGGTGGGGCGTGGGTTATAAGGACGTTCGTGCGCTCCGCCGGGGGGAAGGAGGAGAGAACGCTGCGGAACGCGCTCCGTCTTGGGACCAAGGGCGAGTGGGCGGATAGGCGCGATAGCCGTGCGCGCCTCTGTTCCGCAGCCGTCGCGGGGCGGGAAAGAAGCTCGCGCACGTCACCGTCGTTTGATCGCGAGCGACGGCGGACGAGGATCGAGAACGGCGTCGACGGGCTGAGGATCTCGCGTCACCTGGACCGTTCGCAGCTTGGTCTGCTAGCTTGGTCAGTTCATCCTGAAAATGAGCGGTGAGGGTTTGACGGACCCGACAGACTTGCGAAGGATCTTTGTTCGACGGAGGCCCCATCGCAGCGCTGCAGATGCGTCTGTTGTGGAGTCGGCCGACGCCCAGATCGTAGCGTCGGAGACCGCGTACGCTTGGCGAGCTCGGGCCCGAGCTGCTCGCCTATCGCGCGTTGTCGGATTCCTCCGTGTACTTGAACCGCACGTTCCTAGGTTTCGCCCGCTTGCGTGCATGTTCGTCACCTGTGGTTGTTGTATCTGTAACGGGGTCCTCTGGCGTGCATGGGTCTGGAAGGCGAGGATAGTGGAGCGGGACGAGTGCCCAGGATGGGGGCGTCCCTGTGCCTTGGCTTGGATTCAGTAATTGAGTAGTCTGGCCACCGATCGAGCGACTCCGAGCCGTCTCCGTCGATCGAGGTTTCAAGACGTAGCAAATATGCTCTAGCAAGCCCGTACTTACGTTGACGAGGAGCGCGACAGGTCATGGGATCATGAGGAGAGCGGTGGTTGCGGGGGTCCCGGGGGAAGAACTTCAAGCGGGGGCCGGGGTCGCCACTGCAAGTTGGAAGGGAGGATACTCAACGCCAGGGACAGGGGCGCTTATACGGAAACCCGGGCCTAGAACGGATATGACGGGTGCTCGCTTCATCCCGTTCTCGGGCATTCAAGTGTCACAGGCTGGCACGCGAGGCCACCATTTCTCTGGGAGCTTTTCTGGGAGTCGTTGATAAGCTAGCATTTCCATGGGTTTCTATGGGCGAGAGAAGATCTTGTCTTTCTCTCGGCTTTGATGTGTCACCAGAAAGATAGTCGCCCCGGCGTGTGGCATTTTATTTCGCGCTTGGGGTTTGTACGTGTGTGCTGGGCATACGCACAGTCAGACATGCGCGCACTGGTTCTATTCCCGATCTAATTCCGACCTAGTCTATTCTCCAAGCTGTGGACGGGGTATAGGGTCTTCAGATTACAGTGATCGCCAGCTGGTAGATAGTGTACAAAGGCGCAAAATGTCCCTGGTCGTGTTACAGTATGGATGTGTGTGTGCGATCGTGTGGAGTTCCCCGATTAGCCAGTGATGTTCGTAGTGAGGTCGACAGACAAGCGAAAGCAAACAAAATAGAGCGCGAGTGTCAGGCTCAAGCTTCAAGCTTCAAGTCCGAATGGAGGGTCCACCCTCGATCCCTGGCAGAGGGGGCGGCTGGTCGGCGCGTCGTCTCCGTCGCCTGCGCACAAACAGAAACGCGAGGGCTACCACAATTCCGAGCAGAAGCGCCCCGAGGACGACCCCAAGGACCTCGGCGGCAATGTCGCCGGCGCTCTGGCGGGATGAAGACGAAGAAGAAGAGGAAGGAACGACGATCGAGGGCGTGACGGTGGGGAGTGTGGTTGTGGCCGGTACCGAGGGCGCGACGAAGGGAGCGGTGCTGTAGGCGTCAGTAAGTAGGGCAGCGCATGATCAATTGGTGGCAGTGGAGGGAACGGACTTGTTATCGGAGACGGTGAGGATGATGGCGTCGATGTCGAGCACGGTGGGCGTGCCGGAGTCGATGTAGGTGAGGGCGAGGGTGGTCACGCGGTCTTCGGCGAGGGAGACGACCTCGATTGGCTGGACGGAGCTGTTCAGCTGGCGGGTGACGGACTCGACGGGGTTCGAGGTCGAGACGGAGATGTTGACGAGCGCGGAGGAGTTGGGTGACGTCTTGATGGACACCTCGAGGGCTGCACGAGGGAGACACGATCAGCGCCATCTATTGCAGTGGAGCGGGGAATGGTTTCAGGCACGGGGGACGAACCTCGGAAAGAAAGAAAGAGCTGGGGAATAAAGCCTCCGCTCGAGTTGTTTGCACCCGAGGTCTGGGTGATTGTCCCGTCCGAAGCGTTGGCATCAGCGATGACTTGCCTGGAAGACGAGGTGAGGTAAGTAGATGCGAGACGATGGAAGAGCGTCAGCCTAGTCGTCGACGGAACGGGACTGGATGGACTGGGTGGAGGCCGCTCCGGATCGGAGAGGATGAACGGACCAGGAAGAGTTGCAGGCCTCGGTGCCTGCCGTAGACTGCGTCAGACCGCACGCGGGAGGGCTGTAAGTGATCTGGACCGCGATGTCCTCGAGGGTGATGTTGATCGCTGCATGCACGGGGTGGAGAAAGCAGAGGAGACAGACGAGGATCGCGAAGGGAGACAGCGCCGCCAGCTGCGAGGGGAACATGCTGGCCGCGAGCAGGCTGACATGGGCCGCGACGGAGGACGAGACGGATGAGAGAGCCGGGTATGTGGGGACGGGCGTCGGGCGGGAGGAGGCCCGCGTCCCCCGCCATGGCAACGTTGGGCAGATCGAGGACACGCTCGCGGCCCGTCCGGGGACAGACCACCCACCGAGCGCCTTATCAACGTGATGGCCGCTGCCACGCGTGACAGTCACGACGTCCGAGGCAGCCGTCGACGCGGACGGGCGCCAGCTCTTCTTGTCCTTCCCCTCGACGTCCGTCGCCCCCAGCCTTGCAGTCGTCTCCCGGCCTCCTTCCGCTCCTTCAGGGCTGCCCCGGAGACCCACTCAGGCTCATTCGCTCCTTCTTCCTCACGCTCCTTCGCCCTCCGAACTCGTCAAAATGGTCCATCATCCATCTCTCAAGCGCGGTCTCCACCATCGCGGGCCCCTCCGCCTCGACAACCGCGCTGAGCCCGGCTTCCGCCCCACTGCAATCTTCGGAAACCCGTTCGATACCACCACCACCGACACGACCACGTCGACCTCACCACTGACCTGTGAGTATTCCGCTTTCACCATTCCTTCCCGTCCTAGAGGCGGGCGAATGTATGCGCTCCAACTATTCCGGGTTCGCTGTCGCTAGGAATGTTTTGGTGGATGTGTGACCGCGTACATTCCTCCAGCCACCATGATCTACCTTTCCTGCACTCCCCCCGCTCGAGCCTACTTTGAGTGTCTGACTATCAATCTTATGCTCATGCTATTACTATTCCACAGCGGACACCGGCATCTTACCCACGAACCCGCTCCAAACCAACACTGACACTTCCACGTCCACCACTCTGTCCACTCAGGTTTCCACCACGACCTCCATCCCCACGTCCACGTCCACTACCCCTCTCACCAGCACCACTTCCACCTCTACCTCCATTCCCACAACTACCTCGTCCACCCCTTTGCCCACCACCTCGTCCTCGTCCTCGTCCTCGCTCGCCGATATCCTCATCACCGTCACTCAGACATCCACCCATAGCAATACCAGTGTGGCCCCCACCAGCTCTTCGACCCAAGCTCCCTCGAACAGCAGCGACACGGATACCTCCACCAGCTCTGGCGTGAAGATCGGAGGCATTATTGCTGCTGTCTTTGCTGGCGCAGGCATTTTGTTCGCCATCGTCTACTTCCTCGTGAGTCGCAGACTTTGTCGTAAATTTTCCCTCCGCGATCTCATGCTCACTTGTCTCCAGCGTCGTTCTCGCAGCCGTGAGGAGGATGATGCAGCGGACTTCGACCCCGACGCCTTCCGTCGTCAGTCGACGATGCTCCCTGGCGGCGATGGAACGTCGGGTATCGGTCGGGATATGTCGTACAACAGCCGTGGCGCTCGTCCGCCAACCATGATCGAGCAAAAGCTCGCGAATGGGCCGGGGTCGTACGCTCCCCCTCAGCCCTACGGGTACGGCGCGTACGGTCAAGTTTCTTTCGAGCCGGGTCAAGTCTACACCCCTACTACGGCGAATTCTGCGAACCCCTTCTTCACCGGATATAACGAGTTCGACCACCAGTACGACCCGTACGGCAACATGGTCACGCGCCAGCCTTCCAACGGCTCTTCCGCTGTGCTTTCTCGCCACACCTCGAGCTCGTCGAAGCCGATGCCGGAGCTTCCCACCAACTCCACCTACGCCGACATGAGCCGTGGAAGTGTCACGCCTTTCCAGGCTACTCAGTACGCCGAGATCTCCCGCCAGCTGAACTCGTCTCCTCCCCATGCTCTCCCTCTCGGTGCTGTCTACGAGGAGCCTGAGTATGACCACACTGCACCCATCCCAGTCCCTAAGGAGACGGTGCCACTGGACTTCGGGGCTCAACACGCCATCTTCAACACCGCGCAGCACCTCAACGTCCGCGGTGCTCCCACCCCGCACGAGAACTCGTTCCCCGAGTCGCCCTTCGCCGACCCGACGATGGCCGCCGAGCAGGCACAGTACATCCCCAGCCGTCCGTCCGAGGACTCGATGATCCAGCCGCCTGCCCCCGCTTTCGCCAACAACGAGAAGGAGCGCATCACGTCGATCCCGCCCATGCTGCCCGAGATCCACATCCAGCAGCGGTTCTCGAACATCGACTCCGGGTTCCCCGCGGTTCCCTCGTCCGTCCGCCCGTCGCCGTCGCCGTTCTCGACCGAATTCGCGAACATCCCGGCCACGCCCCCCACCGCCCAAGTGACCCCCGCTGCTCCGGCCGCGGTGGCGACGCGGGGCACCGCGGGCCGCGCGCAACGCCCCGACACGGTCTACACGATGTACGACGACGAGGACGCGTACAGCGGCATGTAAGCCAGCCGACCGAACTGTACTACCAGCCCCCTCCGCCACCCGCGGGTCTCGCCTCGTCGTTCCCCGGTGGCAGCGGCGGGGCTGTAGAATCTCTGCCGTTCCCCTGTCTTGCGCATTATTTCTTGGCCTAATTACCGTCCTGGGCGGCACGGCAGAGCCGCGGCGCGTCCTCTCTGGGCACACGAGCGGTGCGCCCTGCTGCCCTCCGATTCACCCTGTCTCCGCGATGTCGTTCGCTTGCTGTTGCTGTTGTCACGTCGTGTTCTCGCGCGGTGCGCTGTCGTGGTGCCGGGTCGCCGTCTCTGTCGTTGTCGTTGTCGTAGTTGTCTCCGCGCGTGGCGTAGGTAGCCGTCTCTTCGGAAGTAATCGATACCACCTCGCCCGCTCATACCTCGCGATCGCCTTCACCTTCGTGTATCGACACCTTGTCCTCCTATCCGATCATCCCCACCCTTTGTTACGGTATACCACTGTATTCGCGGCCCGTCTGGCGCGTTCCGTTCTTTCGCCCTCTCCCTTGATTCCCCCGTCCTCCGTTAGTCGAGAGTCCGTGGAGTGGGGCCGTCTTGTTGTGTGCGGAGCACGAGGGTTCTGGGGCCGGCGCGCGTCGCTCGTCTCCCACCTGGCCCGGCTCGCGGTGGTGGGCACTGGGCGGGGCGGGAGGGGAGGGGCGAGGTGCGGCCGGCCGCACTGGGTAACGAGCCGCTGCAAACTCGTCGATACCCGGCCGTTGTGCTTTCAGGGAATAGAAACGTCATTTGAGTATGTCGTTTGGGTGGGGGTGTGGTCTTGGGGGCGTCGGTTTCGCTCTTGTCTGCGCTGGTGAGCTCGTTCCCGCCCGCCGGAGCGCCATGACATCGGACGCCGGACGGCAGTTGAGTTGTCAGTGCCGGTTCTAGTAAGGGACCTGGGCGCATATACCTGGTACATATCCTCATGCGATTTGCTTTCAGCTCGACAGTTCTTGATTTGATATATGTGAGCACTCAAACGGGTAGTCACTGCGGCTACCATGTATCTTCGGCCTCGTTCTCGCGCCCCGAAGCTCACTCGCGCCCAGCAAGTGTCGGATTCTTTGACGACATCTACGTCCCCCTTGTCTACATGCTGGACCCCTGGACCTCTTCTCTCTATCACCCCTTCTCCCTACGGTACGGATTCGACTGGTGCATCCGTTACCAGAGCCTCTCGGCAAGGTGCGGATGCATCCGTCACCCCCGCCCGCCCGGTTTCAATCTAACGCCGCCGCCACAGGCGCGACACTGCCCCGACATGTCTGGCCACCGGCGCCTTGGGCCCTCCCACTCGAGCTCACCTCCCCCTTTGTTTCAGACCACACTTTTTGTATAAAATTTGCGATTAAAATATATTTAATATAGCTACTACAGTAGGGCTAGCAAGTAATACTACAGCCCCGCGACAACGCGGAGGCTGAGGTGAAGGAGGGCGATGTGGAGGGCCGGACGCGGCGGAGGAGGCGCAGGGCGACGCGGGCGGAGGTGGGCGACACGTGGAGGAGGGTGACTCAAAAATGGAAATGGGCGATACGGGCGGGGCGGTGGGCAGCGCGAAGGTGGGCGATGCGCGGGGAAGTCGACGAGAGCGAGGAGGCGGGCGACGCAGAGGAGGGCGACATGGAAGTGAGGGAGACGGAGGAGGGCGTGTGGGCGCAGGCAGGCAAGGCGGAGGTGGGTAATGCGTATGCGCGCAAGGCGAGGGAGGTGGGCGACGTGGGTGGAGGACGGCGCGGAGAAGAGCGAGGCAGGCAGAGGAGCGTGGTTTGGAGGGTGGCGCGGAGGCGGGTGACGAGGAGGCGACATGGGCGGAGGACGGCGTGGACGGAGGAGGGCCGTGCGGGCGGGGGAGGGCCGTGAGGCGGAGGAGGAGGCGGGCGGTGTGCGCAGAGGAGGCGGGTGGCGAGGGTGGAGGAGGGCGGCGCGGAGGCGGGGGAAGGTGACGCGGGGGAGCGCAGTGACGCAGGAGGAGGGTGATGCGGAGGCGGGTGACACGGGCAGAGGAGGGCGGTGGGAAGTGGCAGGCACGGGCGGCGCAGGGCGAGGAGGAGGGCGACGCAGAGGCGGATGGCGCGGAGGGGGGGGGGGGGCGACGCGGAGGGAGGAGAGCGGCGCGGAGGGAGGAGAGCGGCGCGGAGAAGGAGGACGTCAGGGCGTCCTGGCACCGGTGGGCATCGGGAGTGCAGGAGGACGGAGCGGAGGACTCACCAAAAACAAGTGCCGCGGTACATCGCCGCGGCCCCCTATTGAAATCTCCACACTGAGGACGTCCGTATGGACGTCCGAGTGCGATGTTGTGAGTGCGGTCGGGAAGGTGGGTAAAGGGCAAGATCGAGGTCGAGGGAGGAGGAGGAGGTCGAGGTCAGTCGGAGGAGGGAAGGTCGGTGTCACCTGGTGACACCGGAGTCCAATAGCAAACGACAGTCGACCGTATCGTCGCTATCGTCTGCCTGGGCAGAGGGGGGAGGCTGGGGGCGGCAAGGGTGGTGGAGGAGGAGGAGGACGGCGAAGGGGCCAGGGAGGGATGCGCGGCGTGCATCACAGCCACGCGTCCTTGCCGCCCACAGAGGCGCGTTTACACGCGCGCATCACGGATCACCGGATGCTCCATCGATTACGAGCTGCTCCTTCCCCGAAACCCATGTCCGTCCGTTCCCAGCGACTCAAAAACGGGAACACACGTCTGGCTGCCGTGATCAGAAATAGCCTCGTCCCATGAGCTCCTCGACTCTACCCTAACAGACCGGATGTGCATCGACGTCGGCTGGCATGTCCTCCGGGTGCGCGTCGAGGCAGACGAATTCCATGACGATGACCTTGGACCACCGAAGGCTCATGAGGGTGTGCAACAGGCTCGTGAGGTGCGCCGGCCCCCGTATGCCATCACTGTAAGTGCCTTGCTTACGTCTGGCTCCGGTGCTAGTACCCGATGTCAGAACAGGGACTTGGCCCGCTTTTGTGATGCAGAAACGCTGGCGTCGAAGGAACGGACGATGGCTGACATGTAATCCTACAGCTCCGTGTACTTGTGATTGTTTTCTCGTTTCCTTTGATGACATGCTGTAACCTCATTCACTTCAACCAGGACCAGCATTGCAGGCTCGAAAGAGGAAGCGGAGCTGGAGGATGAAATTTCCTATCATATCCGCCGTCGTCGCAATGCAAACCTACACGAAAGCACGAAGCACGAGCCCCAACTTCCTACAAACCCGTCCTCCCGCGTCCTTCCGTAGCCCTGCACACGCGTGACGCAACACCATCACTTTAACACGCGCACGGCGAAAATCTAAGGTACGCGCGGTACATCCGCAGGAGCGGCCGGCGAAGTGGCACGAGTGGCGTCGGGCGTCGCGGACGTTTCGTGCGTATTGGCAGCGGCGTCCACCGCGGTGAAGAAATCCTCAGGGCTGTGAGACGCGTTGGTCAGCGTCGGGAGTCGCACAAATGGCATAGATGATACGAGCTTGGGTTCGGCAGCTTCGTCGCTGTGTTCCTCCGATTGAGGATCTCCGGCGGAAAACGGCGCGTCCGGTGGAGTGCACGGTGGGACCGCCAACGTGAGAATGATGAGGAGAAATTGGCAACCGTCCACCAGGCTGTGGTCACCCCGCGGCTCCATTTGACGCCAGTCCTCCGTTCCAACGAGCTGTGCGAATACGCGCTCGAGCGCTGCAACGAGCGACGGTGTGATCAGACTGCGGATGCCGTATGTGGAGTAGCCTAACTGGTATATATGTGTCAAGATCCCCCCGAACCAGAAGCAGGCGATTTCCGGTGATCCAGACAGCGACCAGTCAATCGTGTTAAGGAGCTCTTCGAAGGAGGAGAACCCGTGCGCGACGAACGGCCGGATCGCAGCGATGCCGTCGCAGTCGCGGATCCTGGGCGCCGAGTGCTTGACGAGTTCCCAAAAGGAGTTGATATGCTGGCGCATGAACCTGAACTCCTCGATGAGGACCTCTTGAGAAGGTGGGTTTACGCGTTGGAGGTCACGGTCTCTGACGAGCCACGTTTTCATCCGGTAAGCGGTCACGAAGGCAGCTGCCACAGTCGCAGTGAGCGCCCTGACTTCGACCCGGGGCCCGCCGGTGGAAGGTCAAGTCGCAGACGCACCGAATTGTAACGTTCCAGGGTCATGGATGTGCTGGAGCCCGCCGCTTTCCAACAGTTTGGTCCATTCTGACTCTGGGCTGGGGGGTTCCACATTTCTTTGCATGCTGTAGAGCAGCTGGGCCGCGGTCTTGTTATATTCAGATGAAGCGGGGGTGCTCGGAGAGCTGGTGTCCTCGGCTTCTCCACCCTCCAGCATTTCGACAGAAAATCCGCCAGAAACGTTCAAGAGGGGGATCGCAAACATCTTCACCATGAAGTCTGGCCAGCGGAGCGCGGACCCATAGAGATTCGAGAGGCGTCCGGAGGTCCATTCCCGATACGACTTCGCAACCTGTGGGTCGCTGGATAGACACATCGCAGACGTGTGCACCATGCTGGTGTTTTGAGAGCTGAACATCGCCCAGTGGACTGTCTGGGCGTCGAGATGGGTTGCGCTTTGTGAGACTATGGCTTCTTCATCCCCTTTCCATACAATGGGCTTTGGAAAACTTGCACGGAGAGAATCCCAAAGGAAACTGAACCCTGTGACCACCCAGGACTTGCCTCTGAGGGAGTAATGAAGTGAAGCTTCAAAGCATCCGTAAAGGATCCAGACAGGCGAGGAAATAAATAAGAGGATGCCCATTATTGAACGATAAACGACCGAGGATAAAATAAGAATGACGCTCCAGAGAGGGAGGAAGGCCCTAGATTGAGGCGAAAAGTAACACATCAATGGATTGATCGAGGGGATGACCGTTGTCACGATAATGAAGAGCAAGAGCATCCCAACGAACGTCGCAGTGGCGGTGAAGACGAAGACGTCGGAGTGGAAGAGGAGGATGAGAAGGCCGGCGAAGAAGAGAACGACGGCGGCGATAAGAAGCAGCGGCACCAGCGAGATGATGGCAGGGATGTGGGCCTTGTTGAGGTTTGAGAGCCGGTAGATGCGACGTCGTGTGATTGGTGCGGAGGACCCGTACAGCCCGGTGTTATACTCTTTGAGCCACTGCTTCACCATGATTCCGATCGTCGCCGACGACAAGCTGAAGGTCAAACTAGTGAACCAGAGCGCATTCACCCACACGGCCCAGGTCTCGGGGCGAAACGGGGTCGGCACGATGTCCTGGAACGCCGAGGCGGTGGAGTTGACGAATGATGGATTAAGCGCGAAGCTTTTCAGCTGCGCAGAGACCTGAGTCAAGATCGCGTTGGTTTGGTCGCTTGATTGAGGCTGGAGCATCCCGAAGGCGATGGTGTTGAACGCGGTGAGAGCGGCGGAGAACAGACCGTCCTGAATGATCGCGAGTGAGTGTCACTGCCCACTCGGCACGAACGTCGAGACGTACAAAGGTCAAGAGGCCGTCGATCTCCTGGTTCCACTGGTCGACGAGCTCGTCGCTGTACTTCTCCACCGTCTTTCTGGTCTCATTCCATGCCGCATCGACCTCTGTCTGCGTGTAGTTCTCAGATGCTGGTAGTACGATCTATCGTTCAGAGTGTTCAGCAAATATCAATGCAAACGGGTGAGATCCTGGACGTACTATCCCATCGTCGTGAATATCCGGCAGTTCTGTATCTCCTGCTGGAAGTGATGTTTCGATACGGCTCTGCAGACACTCAACACTCCTTGAATCCCTACCGGCAGCAAGTGAACGATATACTCACCGGTTCAATCCCGCCGGTGTTACGTTCCGCTCCAATCCCCTCGCCCGCCGCTTGTGGGCGCTGGTCAACGGTGAGTATGTTTGGGAGACGTGGAAACGTTTACACCATACCTTCTTGAATTCATCAAGTATCTCCTTCAGCAGGATGCAGACATCGCCGAGGGACATGTTCGCCTGGTCGAACTTCGTGATTCGTTGTAGGGTCTGAAAAGAGCGACACACATACTGGGTTCGTCCCGGGGGAGCGTGGATCCTCCGGGAGACGAGCCGTGTCTGAGTCCCGATGGTCGTCTGCGGAGGTTCTTTGAAGGGACGATTTCGTCGAGGTCTGAGTGTGACTCGTGTATCAACCGCCGGCCGTTCGCGTCATTGGGTGATTGCACGTACCGGAGCGCGGGGTGAATCCTTGGCAGAGACGGTCGGCGAGGAAGGCATAGTGAGGCTGGCTGGGATGGAGTTTTACCTGAGCGCCGGATCTTTAGAGACGGGATGTGGGTGGGGACGTAGGTGGGGACTAGGACGAGGAGTGAGCGGCAGGTGAGCTGAAGAGCGACGGCCTACCCATGTCAGACGCATGCGCTCATGACCGCGCGAACTCCGCGAGGCATCGGAGATTGAGCCCAGCACCCAGGTCGGAGGGTCATCTCGGATGAATGCTCTCGTCCACGACGTGAAGTTCGAGGCGCTCCATGCGGTGTATTCAATGCGTGCCTTGACCATGCCACCTACTGGCTGTCACTTGAATCATCCACTGAATCGGCGGTGTCAGTAGTGATTCCCAAACCCAAGAAAGACGATACTACTTACTCGAAGTTGAAGGCGTACCGGTAGATCGCGCTCCTGAGCTGCCTTGGAAAGCTCTAGGTGAGAGAGCGCCGGCGGTGCGACTCCCTAGTACTTCAACAAGGGCCAGAAATGGGGTGCCTTCTGGCACTGTTCGGACCCGTCGCAGTTCAGCGGGTCGAAGCAGAGGCCTAAGGTCGACGCTAGCCTCATGCTCGTGCACCACAATCGCCAAACGTGGGCGCGCAGGATAGCCCGGCGCATCCGTCCTCGCGTTCGACGTCGTACAGTTCTACCTCTCCGAGGTCAAACGCCGTTTTGCTGATGCGCACGATGCTCACGAGGGCGCCAGAGATACGCGCCATTGCCAGAGACGCGCCCACGTGGGCGGCAACTTGCAAGGCGGGAGTGCGCCCGTCTTCCGCCTCTGTCTCGTTTTTACGCTTCACACTCCGTTCAGGCGCCTGGCGCCGCTTGGTGCCAGCCATCTCCTTCTCCCACTCTGCTGGCGGCGCCCACGACACGCACAACACGCGAGGATATCCTTCCAGACGTCATGAAGGTCGTCCATCCGCCTCGCTCCCTCCACCGCGCACCCTGTCTCGGCTGAGCACCCAATTGCGGGCGCGCAGTGCCCGGTGCCGCCTTCCCCTCCTGCTTCGCCCGCCCGGCCTGCCACCCGGTGGAGACCCGCGGGGAACGTCCACCCGGGCATCCTCGAGCTCTACCCGGAGATGAGGGTGTGGGGTCGCCATGAGTCACAGCGACCACTAGCTCTGTGAGTACAGCCCGTTTGGTGCTCTCCACCTCTGCTTCGCCACTTCCACCCTGCCCTCCTCCCCTCTCGCGCGCGTCCTGCTTGTTCGCGCGGGCACGTCCGACTCGTGGCCAGTGCGGCACGGCGTCGCTACCGGTCTTGTCCCCCACCCTCCGCCTCGTCCTCCTTTGCCTCGCCCTCCCCCGCTCTCGCGCGCGTCACGCTCGTCCATGCAAGCACGACCTAGCCGCGCTCTGCGCGTTCGTTCGACTCGCCGGCGCGCAGCACCACGTCCCCGTCAAGATCGTCGGCAAGGCTCGCAGGGAATCGGCGGTCATCGATGAGGTCGAGTGCAAGCACCTCGGCGGTTTCGAGTGAGTCCTGAGACCTTTAGTAGACGTTGCTGCACTCATCTAGGGACCACCCTCATAACATCTTACGCCCTACACGCCAGTAACGGCGCTTCTTGCCTGTTGAAGATTGCACCTTGGATGTTGACCGCAGCGACCACAAGCCATTTGCCGAACTCCCTTGTGAGTGCATGGTACAAGCTCCTCAGACTCATCCTCGACTTCGGCACCTCCGGCTCCATTCGTTCCCTATCCTTATCTGCCCCTCGCCCACCCCAAAGACGTGCGGCTCTCCCTTGCGCGGATCTCCGGCAAGCTTTCTCCACACCAGCCCGTGATGCTCGACCTCTGTCTCGGTTGGCAGTACCTCAAGCGAAGGCACGATACCATCCAGATGGACTGGCTCGGGCTCCCCCTGGCTCCCCTCGCACCCGGTGGACAGGCCATGCAGCTGGCAAGACGCGTTCACGCCGTTCGTCGAGGGCGTACTCGACCACACGGAGGCGGCGGGCGTCGCGCTGATGGATGCGGCCTGCGCGCGTGTCTGTCGCGCGCGATCGCTTCGTCCTCCTCGACGACTCCCGTCGCTCGTCACCTTCGCTCGTGACGACGCTCCGACGCTCCGACGCTCGTCGACTTCGATTCCGATAGGCGTCCCTCGTCCCGCACGCTGGTGGACGGTCCTGAGCGGTAGCGGCCCGGGTACAGCTCGTCGCGCGTGTCACAAACGCCAGCAGGCGCGCCCTGCCGCGAGGTTCTGGGGCGATGAAGCGGGTGGGTGGAGCGCTACGAACCGCAGGTCCGCATGCTCCATTTTCTCGCCCCGCGGTCACTGACACCGCGCGATCTCTTCCTCCCGACAGCACTGCGGTGCCGGCACGGCCTTCGAGCGTGTGTCGGGCACGGACACGAAGGTCGACGTCGACACGACCGCCACTTTGACCGATCCGGCCCGCTTGGAGCACCAGAGCGCGGCCTAAACGACACGCACCACGACGATAGCGAACGCACACTGCAGCCGTGCGCCGTGCCACTGCTCGTGCGGGTGACGCGGTCCCTCTCCCCGATACCGACACCGTCGTGGATAGGCCTGCCGGCCTGCGTGTCAGGAGGAGTGGGGTGTAGACTCGTCGGAGGGGTTTGTAGTTACAAGCTAGCGCCGACGGCGCATATATACATGCGGTGCTTTACATTACTACTGTGTAATGCCATAATGTTGAGCGCATGAACCTCCATGGGTTCCCGAGGGTCCACAGATCATGCAGTTCAACGCGCCAGCAAACACCCTCAAATGGCACAAACGTTCGGGTGCCCTTCTTCACTTACAATCGTCTCACTTTCGAACCTTCGGTCACGCACTCCACGCCCACATCAGCCGCGGAAGTATTGGCGCACGAAAGGGTGAAACCGGTTGAAACCGACCGCAATGACCTGGGGGGGGCGAGGAGGACCAAAGGAAGACAAATACGACCTCCTCGCACACATGCGATTCCCGTCCGAGCCTACATCTCCGCCTGCAGGCTTAAGATAACTGGTTGCTGACTCGTCCGCCGAGCAGAACGAGGGCAGACTCGGGCGCTGTGAGCGGTCACTAAGTATGTCAACTTGGATTTGCCGTCGCGCGCTGTCCTGGACACTTGCGATTGAAGCGCGGCGACATAGGAAGAATCTGCGGAGGGCACGCGCGGCACCTCGGAGAGCTCTGCAACGATGCTGCACATCACCGCTCCCGCTCGTCGCTCGCTCGCACCCAAACTTTACGGAGGGACTCCGAAAGTGAGCATGGGGCCCAGGATCTCAGACGGATTGTGACAGGGACAAGACGTATGGATAACAAGAGAGGCTTTCATACGGAAAAGAAACGACAGCGGGTTCGTTAAACGTCTGGCACTGGTGAAGTCGGTGCTCTTCCTACGAGCGATTGCATGTCTATACCGATCATCTGCCATCCGAAATTGGGCCTCTGTAGTGGCGATCTTTCAGAAAGTGCGCGCATGAGCTCACGTGCGTCTCGAGGACTCGCTTCGGGTGTGGTGGGGCGCGTGCTGCTGTCCGCAGCTTCTGGATCGTCCGGTACGTCTGGAGCTGTGTCTTCGACTGGAGCGGTATCTTCGACGCTGTTCAACGAAACTGGTCAGCAGCGTTCGCACGAGGTGGAGCCAGCGCGCAGCACGTACCGATGCATTATGGAGCGGATGATGTCGAAAAGTGGTCCCTCGGATATGGAAGCCATACGACGCAACGAGTGGTTGGCCATCATCGCATACGGAGGAGTCGGGACCGTTTCCAGCAGGGTGGACAGATTCATTCCGCTGGCCAAGACGACTTCGGATCCGAGCACTTCAGGATCCACCCTGGGCGAATCTTCCGTGTCGACGAGCCAGATAAACACATTCGTGAGGGACGCGCTGAGATGCGGCGTGACTAGCCTTCTGACCTCCGGAGACTGATGCGAAGAAAAGTAAAAGAGGTCTGCGGAAATCTCGCGGTACGAGACGCAGGCGCGCTTGAGTTGATACGACGAGTAGAACGACCACGAGACCTCGTCAAGCAATGTGTTGATGGAGGAGAAAGCGTGCGTAAGGAACGGTAAGATCTTCGCGATAGCGTCAGGGTCGGAGACCAAGGGTGTCGAGTACTCGAGAAGTTCCCGTAGCACGCTGATGTGGCGGTATATGAACTTTAATTCCCACTCTACAATGTCTTCGGGGACGTCGGGACGACCGAGAGAGGACTTGCGAATACGGCTGTCAAGTCTGTGCGCAGCCGCGTACGCGGCTTGAGAGGAGGTGAGTGATCGCCCACGAAAAGGCAGTGCCGCGAGCGAACGTACAGATTTGCAGTGTGGTCACGTCGCTGATCTTGCGGAAGCAGTCTTCGCACCATAGCTCATACCATTGGAGGTCGGAAGGGTCCACCGCGGGGCCGCCCAAAATGCGTCCGGTGGTGTGCATGACACGCGCTTTGATCTCGTTGCTAGTGTTCGCAGAAGGTGTTCCTGTCTTGACGAAGCAATCCAGGTGATCCCAGTCTCCCTGCGAGAGATCGCCTTCCCGGTACGCGGGATAGAAGTGTGCCAGGGCCGCTTCGAGAATGGGCTGTCGCAGGAAGGTGGTCGTGGGTCCCGAATCCGTATTATTGATCGATCCGACTAGAAGCTGGGTGGCATGCTTCACGTAGGCCTTCGCGGCCTTGTCGTTGCTGGACAGGCAAACGCTCGCGCTGTCGTTGTGGACAGAGTTGATGATGGACCAGAGTACGGTTTGGGCGTCGAGATCCGCGTCTTGCTGGGATATGATGGATTTCTCGTCTCCCTTCCACACGGGGATGGGGAAAGTGGTCATAGCAACTCGGCCATAGTCGGACTTGTCTCGGAAGTATTCGTAGGCGCTCCAGAGAATCTCGCCGGGAACGAGTGCCGAGATACGACGGCTGTCCGTCATGCGATCGAAGAGCCTGTATAAGGCGGGGACAGCCCAACGGTTCAGGAAGTTCCATCTATGTATGATGCCGCGCCACATGTTGAAGACAATCTGAGCTTGAGGGGAGAAGTAGCAGCGCGTAGAGTCGATGATGGGAAGGACGGTTGTGCCGATGACGAAGAGCAGCAGGATGCCCACGAATACGAAGGTTACTGAGAAGACGGCCTTGTTTGCATGAAAGAGGAGGATGAGGAGGCCTGCGAAAAACAGCACGAGGGCGGCGATGAGGAGTAGGGGTACGAGAGCGACGATGATGGCGATATGCGATGCCTGGAGGTTCATGAGCCGGTACATGCGTAGTCTTGCGATGTCGGCGGAACTCCCTCGCACCCCGATTCTATGCTCCTTCAGCCACTGCTTGGCCATGGTTGCCGAGGATAAGCTGAACGTAAGACTTGTGAACCAGAGGGCGTTCACCCAGACGGTCCAGCTCGGCGGGTGCGTGGGGGACTGCAGAGCGGCGTCGATCACCGGTGAAGAGCTGGCGAGGGACGAGTCGAGGATGACACTTCTTAGTTGCAAAATCGCCTGTAGAACCGTAGCATTTGATGTACTGTTCGTCTGCGGCTGAATGAAGGCAAAAGAGATGGTATTGAAAGCGGTGAGCGCGGCCGAGAACAAACCGATCTGTGTCAAGCCGCATGAGAAAATATTGGTATGCAGCTCATGAAACGCTCACGAATGTCAAGAGACCATCGATCTCTTTGTTCCATTCTGCTACAAGCTCTTGACTCTCATTTTCTGCCATCATTCTACTCGAATGCCATGCACCTTGAATTTGTGCGCTTGTATACTTCTCGGGCTTTGGGAGGATGTTCTGATCAAAAAAGGTTACGTGGTGCTCGATACAGCACAGATAATGAGAGCTTACGCGCAAATAGTCGAGTGTTGCACCTGCACGGACTGTCTCTGTTGGTGCTTGCGCGGGCACATTGTCCTGAATACAAACAAACATGAATCCAGTCATGTCGATAATACGTGTACGTAATGTTACCTGCGACGAATTCTCAATTCCCCTCTCGCTCACTACGTGGTCGGATGCATGTTCACTTGCGCTCCCGGGAGACGTGTTCTGTGGTGTTGTGAGCACGGTGTCCGAAGATGAGTGATGCAGAAACGTTCACACCTCCAGCCGTGCTAGTATCGCCTTCAACAAATCGCAAATCTGATCGCACTGACCCTGAAGGCAGATACGCAGTTGAACATTCGAGCAACGACGATGAGTAGTGAAATCACATACGAGGTAGATATTCGTAGTCGCAGAAACTGGCTCAGAGGTCTGGACTGTTGCATCGCGTACGGCGGAATCGTCCTGAGGAAGTGTTTTCTAGTGGATGCATGTAAAAAGCGCAGCAGAGAACTCGAGAAAGACAGAGTACACACTTGTTCCAAGGGGCTCGTGCCGTCCGACGATACAACCGATGTATGTGGGGGAGGGGACGGGTCCTGCGAGGTGCTGGTCAGCTCCGAACGGGAAGGCACCGTGCGGCGTGCGCGCACCAACCTGAGTGGGATTGTGTGAGTGGGTGCTATCTGGGGGCGATGGAGACATAGTGGTGCAGTGTACGACGTGGGCGACGTCTGCCACCGTGGCGATGGAAGATGATGGAGTACTAGGGGAGTCAGGCTCCCGCACGCAAGTAGGAGAACGTTTAAAGTGGGCACGGGAGAACACAGGTGGGTGGATCGTGCCCAAAATAGATGGCGTGCTGACCACAGAAGCTACAGCCCTGTGAGTCTCGTATGAGCTGAGTGACGCAACTGGAATGATTGAACTTCATCGCCCGGATATCGTGTGTTCATGCGCGTGTCTTGCAGAAAGTCCGGACAGCGCGGCAGCCTAGTGGGACCTTCCATTCCGAAGATACCAACTGCAGGAGCACAAATCGGAGGCGATGATCAATGCATATGTCAAACAGAAGTGAAGCGCAGTGCGGCGCCGCAACCACGCATGTACCACATGGTGGACGTATGCCACGGGCCAGTTACAACACCGAGCGTAGCCAATGCGACGTAGCCGTGCTGTGGGGCATTCGGAGCCGATTCGGAGAGCGAAATGAGGAATGGACGAGGTAATAGTGCCTGGTCTAGCCATTCACTGCTGCTTTACACCCGCATAAGTACGCACCCAGCGATGGAGTCAAGACGCCATCAGCGCCCAATCTTGGTACGTGTAGGACGTGGGCTGGGCTGGGCTGGGCTAGGTGTTAACGCGGACCGGCGCCAGGTTTGGAGATATCAAGGCCACAAGCCAACGTACGCGATTTGAAGTGGGGTTTTCTGTGCTGCGGATCTGGAAGAGGATGAGCCATCAAGCGCCCGTGGCGGTGGCGCGATCGGAAGACTCCGGCATATCCCGGCCCCAGTGCTGACTCAATTTTCGCGCCCGTGCGCGCTTGCTATGACCTTAGTTCTCTGCTTCGACTCTCTACTGTACTCGCGGAAGACATCATCGTCATGTACGTTACTGCGACGCCGGCCCCCGCGGGGGTCGCTAGTAAACAAATGGTGGTCCAGCTCACGAGGGGGCGGCTAGGCCTTCATGATCCGTCGGCAAGTTGCGCCGGCCCTCCGTTTCTACACGTTCACGAGCACCCTTTCAAGCGCTCCCACCAGCGACAGTGTCACCCAGTTTCGCTGGACAACAGACACAGTACTGTCAGATTGAGATCGACGGGATGTGCACAAACCAGACCACATTCTCCATGATCCACGTGCCGATCTGGGCCTCGAACTGGGCCGAATCATACGCCGACCAGTCCATCCTCGTGTTCAGAGTCTCAATGGAGCCGAAGGCGTGCACGATGAACGGCAGAATTGCAGCGGCGCCGTCACGGCCGCCAATTGTGGGGGTGGCGAACTCGACGTGCTACGTGAGCGTGTCTGAGGCGCGATACATACGCCACGTCTCCCATATACCGCCTCATGAGGGGAAAACGAACACCCAAGAAAGCTGTCGTAGACACGGGCGTGCAGTCGATTAGAGAAAGTGCTGTTATTCCTCGTATCTGCCCACACTGTTTCAAAATGTGCGTCGTCGAACTCATGTTGGAGAGCCCAGCCAAGTAGTACTAGTGATGAGACGCACGTGGCGGAGCGGGCGTGAAGATTATTCGGCGCCGGGCGGGCCGGAGAACGCTGATGACACCGATGCTCATGCGACTCAAAACAACGCCAACATTTCAAATTTCGACCTCTTTCTTTTCTCCTCTTGCAAAGGCTCACGCAGTCTAAACACGCCCTCTCATGCGCCCAGATCTCTTCATTTGGTTGGCCTTCCTCATCTGCAATCGACGTCCAGTCACGCACTCCACGGCCTCAGCAATGAAAACATAAACTGGCGCACAGAGCGCGAGACCTGAAACCGGCCTCAATGATTGGGGGACTCGGAAGACGAGTTCGACCAGCGGGAACATCCTCGCATGTGGCTCGCGTATGTCCAATGTCCCGGACGATCTTACCCCCTGGCTTGGACAGACTGTTATCTGATTTTCACACCACGACGCTGTGTACGTACAAAGAGCGATGGGGCGGGGGCGTCCATACATAGACCACCTGAGGGCGGGTCGTCGGCGGTCGCCCTCTCGCCTTGTCGCTCTTCCTCAGGCCTCAGCTATGCCTGCACGCCCTCATGATCAGCCCCGCTCACTTTCTCCCACTCCCGTCTTTCCGGGGGACCCCCTCTACGATCCCACGGTTGCCCGCGTGGAATGTCCTCCAAAGTGGGCTACTGAAGCGTCAAGCTCAAGATCGGAAAGGTTCTATTTCAGAATGTTTTTCAATGAAGTCTGGACGCAAAAGCCTCCTGGCCCACCATCGCTGTGGAGGAGGGACGCGATCGGACGCATCGGCCATCTTATCGTGACCAAAGTGGGCATGGTAAGGTATGTCCGAACGTGATTTGAGGAGAGGTGTTGACGCTCCGGGCGATAGTGTCCCTCCCAAGCTTTAGTGAAGCATATCGGTGCAGCGCCGAGCCTTATCTTGAACTTCGTGGATGCCGCTGGTGCTCGCCCGTCGTCCTACAACATTGAAGAAACCCTACGCGCACCATACGACCGCGCCGCTGCGTTGCGGCAAGCCGGACAAGTAATGTCCCGGTCCGAGCGCCTGGAGTGGAAGCATTTCTCGGTTCTCACAGAGAGCGACCCACGCTTCCGCGACAAGCTACGCAGCTGCAAGGGTCGCCTTAGGCGATGCGGTGTCCGATTTCGCTCGTACCCTCTGATCGGCGAACAGCCCAATCCTTCTGCCCATCCGGATGGTCTCCCAGTACCATTCGAGATCGTCGAGGGTACCTCACGAGCTGGCAGCAATACGCGGACACTTGCATTCAGCATGCGTGTTTGTGTGAGCGGCTTCCCTTCCACGTTATGATCTCTGCTCATGCGTTTCGTGGATACAGTGCGACACCTGCTTCCGACTAAAGCATGGCGCATGTGCGGGCGATACAATTCCTTGTCGAAGGTGCAAGAGTTCGACGAAAGCGTGCACTCTGTACGGCATGCGCGCCGACGGATCCATATGCGGTGAGCTCTATGAACCCATTACTCGACCGGCGACATCCTCTAATCCAAATGCATCAGTCACACGCATAGGAACCCTGGCTTACTTCAACGGGCGCACGTTCCGGTTTGTCCGCGATCTGACGCCGATGCAACGCGCGCTCGCCGAAGGCATCGTGTCCTACACCCTCGAACACCTCAGTCCCCTGGACTTTGACACCATCTCGGAGAACGCTTTCGCCGTGACCGAACCCTCCGCCTCGTCCAAATATCTACTTCCTGTACCTGAAGACGAGCGAATATTCATGTACAACATCAGAGAGGCACGCGAGCTGGTACGCCGGCAGCTTGGACCCGTCAAGTTCCAGACGACCATTCCGTTCCGGCAAGACGACTTTTTACGCGTGCGAGAGGACCAGCCCCACACTTTGACGGCTCTCACTGTTCCATCACGGCGTTTCCGAGATGCCTGCCAACCCCCTCCCGCTATACCACCACCGTCAATTCCAGAAATCCCATGGCATTTAATTTCCGCGCCCCATGTCAAGACTGCCAACGCCAGAACGAACCGCCAACGCCGTAATGCGGGCGCCCCCACATCAACATCCTTGACCTTAACGGCTCGGGTTGGTCCTCCTCGAAAGCGGAAGGACGCGTCTCGTACGCAAAACGATGTGCTCGTGCCTGCGGGTGGCAGTACTCAGTCGGTACCGCGGTCCAGCCCTCCCGCGCTATCGCCTATCCCCGACAGCCCGCTATCGCCGATTCCCGACAGCCCACCCTCTCCAGCCTGTGCGGGTAGCTCAGATGCGCCAGTGGATCCTCCTGTAGCTCCCCATACGCAACTCGAGGTGCTCGCGCGCTCGCCCACCCGTGCGGGTGGCAGCACCCACCGGGCGCAATCAACCGGGTTGCATTCATCGCTCTTCGACTTCACGCTCCCCGCAGGTGGCTCAGTTGCGCCGCAGGACGCTCGTCCTCCTTCGCCAGCTCCTGCAGGCGACCAAGACGCACCGCCGGATGCCCCCGCTCCCGCAGAGGATCCCGCCGCCGCCGCGCCCGCAGGGGATCTCCAGCACCACGCCCGGATCGCGCGCCTCGACTTCAACCGGCACGCTGCGCAGTTCGAGGACTGCCGCGTCGGGCTGCTGGCCGCGCTCGCGGGGATGGCCGCCGCCGGGGACCGCGAGGCGGCGTGCAGCGGGCTCGCGTTCGGCGCCGGCGCCGCGGCGGTGGAGCCGACGCCGCTCGGGCTTCGCGGGTTTGAGTCGGCGGGCGCGCTGCACGAGTATGCGAGCACGGCGATCGACGACCTGGCGATGGTGCTGCGGGTGCCGGGGTACGGCAGAACCTGGGCCGATGAGGACTCTGGCTCAGAGGAGGATGTGAAAATGGAGTCGTGAGACGCGCCGTTGCGTCCCATCTGTGTAGTTGTGCAGAGTACTTGCTTAGTTAGCTTGTGGTAGTAGCGAACGGAGGGCATGCTACGCGCGCTCCGGGCTACCGGTCAGTGAGACATGGGCAGCAAGACATCGCACTTGTATTTCGTTCCACCATGTACGAGTCTCTTTTTTCGCGTGGACTATATGCGTGCACATCTAATGGCTTCGAAATATGCTCGTCCATTCTCGTCGCGTACTGCCGGGTCGACCGTTCCTTCCACATACCACTGACTCCGTTCCATCTTTCCGAATATTGGCATCCTCTGGGCTTTTGAGAATCGATTTTTACCAACTGATTTTTCAGTGCCCGACTCGTTGGAGAGTCCCGCAATTGATACATCAAGATTGGAAGGAAATCTGGTTCCCTGTGAGGCGTAAGTTGGTGGCGAAGGAGTATTCTAGTATCGGTGTGATGAATGTCTGTCCCATGTGTCCGCGATTGCTCTACATACCGTGCTTCTGTTCGAGGATCTCCTGGGGACAAGTTGATCCACATCTAAGTCCGTTTCAGAACCGTCCGCTACCAGAGAGACGCCTTGTCGCAACCGTAGAAGTCCTTCACGGATAAGTATGTCGAACGTAGCGAGGATTTGATCTCGTATCCTCCAGGTCATCGACGTTGAGTATTTCGAGGATATTCTTGAGGGATACGATAAGGTCGGAGGTGACCAACTGGCGATACACTGGGCTGATAGAAGAGATGCGCTCTACGTGCAAGACGAGTCTCCACAAGAGCCAGACCTCGTCGCCGTCTCGAGCCAGCGCCGGGTCAACCGTCTCTAAGATGCGCGTAGCTGACGTGAGCGCGCATGCGACGAGCGGCGCTATAGAGGCGACCACGTCAATGTCCAGCTGACCATCGCATTCCCGGTGCTTCAGAAGCCGGTGGAGGATTACGAGATGGTAGGCGACGAAACGGAGCTCCCAGCTGACGACGTCGGCCGCCGCCGCGTCCGCCTTTCTTCCGAGCATGCGGTTATGCGCCAAACTGTGGAGACGGAGTGCCGCCGCCGTCGCGACTGCAAGCGTCAGAAACAGAAACCCCACGCGTCAGCGCACCGGTGGAAAGAGCTACGACAAAAACAACCCCACGATGCACCCGTGCGGTACGTCACCAGCGAGCGCACATGGTCCACGTCGCGTTCCCAGACGATGCGCTTCCACGCCTCGTCCGCCGCGGCAGCGTCGAACGGGCGCGCCATGGCCGTGAGCGCGCGCAGCCGCACCCGCTCGTCGCGCGACACGCCCGCCCGCCCGAGTAACGAGCGCGCCTCGCTCAGCAGCCACCGCGACGACGCGCACTCCCCCCGCAGCGGACTGGCGAGCGCGCTCTGGAGCGCGTACCCGAACTTGCGCGCGACGCGGTCTTCGACTGCGCCCTGTGCGCCGCCCTGTGCGCCGCTGCCGCGCCTGGAGAGCGCGTCGCGGAGGGCACGGAGGTAGCGCTCGGCGAACTCGGGCGAGTCTGCATCGGTGACGCAGAGGACCGCGTCGTCGAGCGCCGCGGTGTCGAGCGTCGCGGCGTAGGCCTTGACGAGCGTGCCGGCGTCGAGCGCGGTGGCTTGTTCGGTCGATACCGCGTCCTCTTCTCCGCGCCAGATACGGGGGAGGCTGTTCGCGAGCACTTCGCCTCGTTGGGTTCCGCGTGCGGAGAGGCGTCCGACGACGCCTGTGATGGATGTGCACATGCAGCATAGCTGCGCGAGTTTGTCCGCCGCGAGCGCCGTGAGGATGAGGAAGGCGCCAAGTAGCCTCGGGAGAAGGAACCGCAGCGGTTTGCTCAGCACGAACGCGCCCCGCGCCTGTGGAGAGTAGCAGCAGCACGTCCTGCATAAAGTCGGCAGGATGGTGCTCACCGCGAGCAGACCGAGGAGAACTCCTGTGAGTGCTGAGACGACGGCAAAAAGGGATGCATGGATAATGTAGACGAGGATGACGAGTCCAACGAGGAAAAGCACGAGCGCCACGAGAAGAAGAACGGGGATGAGCCCGACGATGGTCCCGACGCGCCACGGCTCGAGGTTCTGTAAACGATACTGTCGGCGGCGGGAGATGTCCCGCGAGGTGCCGTAGAGGCCGGTGCTGTACTCCTTCAGCCATTGTTTGACGATGATGCAGGCCGTTGCGGAGGCGAGGCTAAAGACGAGGCTGGAGAATAATAAAGCGTTGAGTCAGATGGCAGAGACAGGGGGTGTGAACTGTGCAAGGGGCAACGCCTCAACTGATGGCTTGGTGGAGTTGATAAATGAAGGATTAGATTGGAAGCTTGCTAGTTGCGCAGAGACGCGGGTGAGGATGTCATTGGTCCGGTCTGCTGCTTGCGGCACTAGTAGTTGGTAGGACTGCACGTTGAACGCAGTAACAATAGCAGAGAATAGACCAGCCTGTGTACATAGCTGAGCGTCATAGTAACGGTTACGAAGCATGACGACATTGGTCCTTACAAAGGTCAAGAGTCCGTCTACTTATTTCCTTGTTCCAGTGCTGAACCAGTTCATCGTTGTACGCTTTTACGGTCTCCGACGATCGTTCCCAAGCTCGGGCCTTTTCTGTATCTGAATAGATATCTCGATACCAGTGAGAAAGCTTCTGTGCCCCCATTAATATGACAACTATGTCGTAGGGCAATAAACGTTCGTACCTCCACCTCTGTCGCGGGTACGCCGGCGTGGTTCCACTCTTTTTGCGTTGGTTCATCGTGCATCTGCCACAGAAAATGAGCCCTTGTCCGTCTTGCAAACATCCAGAGTCACACCTGGCAATGGGTGCTCTCTGTTGCACATTCCTCAAAATGCCCGTGTACATCGAGCCTCTCCTATGAGCAGCACCTTCAGTAGGAGATCGAGGATCATGATGGCAAAGTGGGGCCTCACCAGTGCTATCCCTGACAAGTGCTTCATATGCTCGCCGAAGGCGGGTACTTACTAGTATGTCTCTGAAGGATGAACGCGGGGGGCTCAGCGAAGATTCCTCAAAGCTTCTAAATAGTCACCGCAGATATCGTAGCTGAGGACCAGAGAAGGTTTAGCATAGCACTGTTGTTGGTCGAGAGGGTAGTCCTTCGGCGGATCGCAATCTGTCGAACTTCAGATGAGTGCACCCGTCTGTGACATTTCCTGGGGAGGGGCGATCCCACATGCTAACAACACATCACCGCCGGACGCGCGCGCACAAGATCGCAGCCGGCGACGGTGCTGGAAGACACCAGAGTGCGGTGAGCCTCTGAAGCAAGTGAACCACATCGACGCGCACCCTCAGTTCCGTCTCGCACACTGTGGTGCGCAGTGGATGTTTCGTCGACACGGATGGCGGACGGTAGCAAAGGCGATGCCGCGGCGCGGCGTTTCGGGCGTATCGGTCGGGCTGCGGCGCGGCATTGCGTCCGGAGAGGCGACGTCGTCCGACGCGGAGCGGCGAAGACGGTGGCGCAGGGAACGGGGCTGTGCTTCGCGACGAAGCATATCTGTGGGACCATTCACTTGGTCGCGGACGACGAGTCAGCGATGCGAACTATTTTGAAAGACGCTAGCGTGCACGGACAACAGCCCGTGACCGTGGTTGCGTGCCGGAACGTCCGAGAATCGATGGAGGAGGACGAAAGGAGACGGGTCGTCTTCCACTGGTGCCCGTCACATATGGGTGGCATCGAGTGGACGAAGATGCGAAAGCAGCGGCCGACCCGCCAACGGCAGCAAACAAACGAACGCTCGCGCGGGCCAACCGAGGCGAGCATGTGCGCAAACTTCCAAGGCTGCCAGTATTCGACTCACCGGCACGAGCGCTGCACCCGCCGCACACGCACGCTCGACATCCAGGACCGCGCCCGGGGAACTTCTCCCGCGCCGCACCAAACCACGCTAGGATCGGTCTGGAAGACCGTCTTCCCGATCGAGCCCGACTCGCCACGTCCTGGAAAGTCGGGACTCGGGCGCCCCGGAACCGGACCCCGTACGTGGTGGTGGCTCCTGCAGCTCGCGTTCGCCGTTTCCCCGAGAACGTCCAGACCGTGCATCCGTCGCCGTCTTCCGATTGTTCTTCGCGAACAGAAAAGAGTCCTCGGCGCAGCGTCGAGATCGGGGCGGGGTCGCAAAATCGACTCCGCACCCATAATACTTCCAGAGTGTAGGGCCAGCCGCCGGGAGCGAACATGATCTGCCTCTGCAGACACCGTGTCAGCCGAGACGATGCGCACGACCTGGTGAGTTTGAGCGACGACGCACGTTTCTCCCAGGTATGCACACTCGCAACCAACTGAGGGGCGTACGATGACCTCCAAACCGGTGCTCCCTGCCAGAGCCAGGAGCTGCTCGAGCCTCGAGCCCATCGAACGGCTCGCACCTCCAGTCTTCGATCTAGAACGGGCCCTCAAGTCCCCCAAACGAACCTTCCTCTCGAACCCCCCGACATCCCGAAACGCACGCGCACGCGCACGCCGAACGGCGGCAGTAGTCCTCGTACATAGATAAAGATCTTTGGCCCCGCCCGCGCCCGGGCCGAGAGCGAGCAGCGGTAAGTACGCGAGCCGAGCCGGTCTTCTACAGCGGAACGCAGCGCGGTGGAGCGGGGCGGGACGGGCGAATTCGGTGGTGGGTGATGTGGAGCGGCGAGGGTGGTGGGTGGTGGTGGTGGTGATGATGATGGTGATGGTGATGATACATTCTATAGATCGAGAGCAGTGAGGAACGGGCGAGAGAAAATGAGGGAGAGGGAGGGGGACGCGCGGTAGGGCCTCGAGCGAGCGAGGAGGGTCTACTTGGAAGGAGGAACAGAGGAGGGGACGCGAGGAGGGAGGGGGCGCGCGAACGCCGGCCGCGAGGGCGCGGGGAGTCTGATGGGCGGGAAGCAAGTGAGTCCGAAGGAGAGAGGAGAGAGGACGATCGTACACGGGATGCGGCGGTGTAGGCGGCGCGAGAGGCGGCGCAGGGATCGTGTGCCGGAGCGGGGGGGGAGGAGAGGGCCGAAGTCGAAGGGGGAGCGGAAGTTACACGGAAGGCGAAGAGAAAGGGAGTCGAGTCAAACCAATACCCGATGCGAGTGTCCGACGGCAAGGGTACACAGAGGGGAGGGAAGCGAGAGGATGAGGATGCGCGTATGACAGTGGATGAGATGAGCGAGCGTGATGAGACAGTGGGCGAGACTGAGGGAGCGTGAGGTGTCGTGCACCGGGACGAACCAAGCGGCGACTGTGTAGGCGATACAAAATGGGAGCAGAGCAAGACAAGGAGCGTGGGTGAATGACATGATGAGCAGACCGAGACCGGGACGGAAACGAGCAGATGGAAAGCGATGGGCGAGCGAGCGGCAGGCACCGATGCAAGGCGGATGCAAATATGCGTGTGCGTGTGACGGGAACCGCGACGGCGACAAGAGGAACGAAAAGACTGGTCGAAGCGGGTATGTACGTATCGCAGACAGAAAGCTAGCTCGGACGGAGAGCGAAGAGAGTAACGTGGAAGGAGTCCGGGGAGGGTGATTGGATGGCGACGACAATTGTGGTGGTGTACACGGTGTGGAAAGGCGAAAGTGTCCAAGAAAGCACAGCGATGGAAGATCCTGCAGGCGAAAAACAACAAAACATTGCGAAAGGGGCGGAAGGCACGACGCGCCGCAGCGTCGTTTTTAGGTCGGCCGGTCCTCTACAGACACCGAACGAAGCGCGAGGACGAGAACGGGTACGCGCGCGGGGTGAGGCGAAGAGCACTCAGCTCGACTGCTTCATCGACGGAATGGACAGCATCGGGAGCTGTCCGCGGGAAAGCGAGCCGATGTTGGGCACCTCTTCCCTGCGCCCGTTCAGCGCGGCCCCGGCACTAAGACCAGAGGCGCCAACGGAGCCCGTGAGGCCGCGCGGGGCGAGCCCGGAACCGGAGCGAGGGCGGGTCTGCGGCCAGCTGGAAAGACCATAGCCGAGAGGCGCGCTGTCGCTGCGCGCACGGCTGCTCTTCTTCGCGTTCGGGTCGACGGAGTGGGAGAGCGACAGAGAGCCAGACGGATTCGTCCGCTGGCGCTTCGCGCTGACGCGCTCGTCGTAGTCCATGCCACCCGGGGAAGGCGGGAGGGGCGTCGACATCGCCGAGTCGAACCGAGCGGCACTCATGCCATGGAGGCTGTGGTGCGGGCTATGGTGGGAGTGGTGGGGGTGGTGCATGGTGTCGTACGGCATGTGCTGGTACGAGTGCTGGCGCGAGAGCGTGTGAGAGGAGTGCGCATGCGAGGGGAACTCGGAGGCAGTGGGGCTCGAGCCTGGGCTCATGGAGTGCAACGAGTGGAGGCCGCCGGGAGGAAGAGAAGACATGGTCTGGAAGTGCGACGTGGGCGGGGCGGCGCTCTGGGGCGAGGTCACGTATATGTTGGGGCTCTCGGTGGAATCTAAGATATCCGAAGGGAATGGAGTCGGCACTGCAGACGAGATCAGGGAACGCTCTGTGTGGCCACGGTAGAAGCATGACGTACTGCCGCACGTCTTGACCATGACGTCGTACATGGCCTTGGTAACAGAAACGAGACGATCAACCTTCTGGCGCTCCTGCTGGAAGGCGACCATGAGGCGGTGGTTGTCGTCCCGCATCGACGAAAGTTGCGCAGCAACTTCGCCAGGAAGCTCGACACGGTGCTTGAGCGAGGGATCGGGCTCAAGTGCCTTACGCTTGATTTCCTCAAGAAGATCGGGGCGGCCACGCAAGAACTTGTGGTGAGAAAACTCCCAGGTCTGCACGTCCGCAGAAGTGCGCTGCGCACGGGGCGTCTAGAGAGGTGGGCAGCTCAGGGAATGCAGCTCCCACGCGAGGATGCCGAACACTTACGCGGTTGATCTTGTGGAAGCCGTACATGTTCAGCTGCCGCACAAAACTGGAAAACTGCGGAGACGTCAGCTGTCAGATAGCGTGGGGCGCACGTGAGGTACTGACGTTGTTGTGCTTGAAGTGGGAGCCGAGGATAGTGCGGCTGAACTCGCCCACGTTGGAGACGACGAAGCTGAGAGGGGGAAGGGTGAGAACGCGCCAAGGGCGAGGGTGAGGGAGACCGACCTGGTCCCGAGCTCTGTCCAGTTGATGAACTGGGAGGATTTTGGGTCGTTGATCATCCTGGGAGGTAACGTCACGCGAGGTGAGCGAATGGACGGATGCACCGATAGCGCCGACACAAGTACAGGCTATGCCGATCCTGGCTGTCGAGGTTCCAAGACGACGGAACACGGCCCCGACGGCCGTCTGGAAACCATCGAGGCTTCTCGAGGTGCGCACAGCGCCCTGCGACGCCGTCGACAGGGCTGCAAGAACAGCCGGCACGAAGCCTTCTCGCACGCTTCGGCGAAGAAGAGTCGAGCCAGATTGCTTAAAGGCGCGCGCGCGCGATCCGCCCGGCTCTGGCGCTGTGCAATCAACAACATCTACGGCGCGATCGCGTCCTCGGATGCCAACTGCCCGTGCTGTGAGAGGATGCCGAGAGCGTCCCACGCGCACAGGCCTCGTCAACTCCGCCGTCGAGCAAGGGCGCCGGCGCCAACGCCCCGGTGCCGTCACGTGGCAATCGCCGATCGCGTCTCGCTTCGCGCGCGCGAGGCCCTCTCGCTGCCCGGCCGCCCGGGGCGCGCGCAGGGGCAGAGGGCGCCGTCGAGCGCAGCAGGCGCGCCGCGCGCAGGTGCCGGGGGGAGGGGAGGGGAAAACAAAGCGCGCCGATAGGGGAGCGAACACTCACTGATACAGCTTGGTGACGAAGTTGTTCGTCCCGAGGGGCTTGTTGAGCACCCCGAGCGAGGGCGGGGGGCCCGAGCCATGATGGATAGAAGAACCCGAGGTCGAGACCTGGCCGTCCATCGGCTTGTCGTCCTGCTCTCCGCCCGAGTTGCTGCCGTCGATGGGGCTGCCCTCGGCGTCCATCGGGTAGGACATGTCGACCTCGTCGTAGAGCGCGCTCTGCGGGTTCTCGCCCATGTGGTAGCCCTCCTCGACGTTGGTGGTGAGGGGGGCGAGGGACTGGTAGCTGCGCTTACGGGGGACGGACTTGTCGGAGCAAGAGGAGGAACGGGAGCTGGTGAGACGCTTGCCGTAGCTGTCGTAGTGGCCATCGTCGTAGCGGACGCCGTGGTCGGGGGGCGCGAACTGGAACGGCTGCTGGATGTGGGGGTGGTGCGCGTGGGGGTGGTGGCCGTGGGCGATGAGGCTGTTGGCGGAGGGACTAATGGGGGTGATGGGCGAGACGTGGGAGCTCGCGTGGGTGGACGGGTGGGGGGAAGGGTTGATGGGGGACAGGTTGGTGGGGGAGGTGACGGAGAGGGAGGAGATGTTGAGCGAGAGCGCAGTCTTGTCCGGGCGGTCGCCGAGGGAGTCGGAGATCTGGGCGGACTGCTGGGAGGAGAAGTAGGGCGGATAGGGCTGCTCGCTGAGGGAGGAGGCGGGGGAGGCCGGGGACGGGAAGGAGGACTGGTTCTGGGGCGGGGGGAGGAGGTGGGAGGGGGACTGCTGAGACCACTGCTGAGCGGGGTTTGGCTGCTGCTGGGAGTAGGGCCCGTCCTGGGAGGACATGGTGTGCGAGAAGTGGGTGGGGGTGCTGTCCATGGGGAGGAGGAGGATCAGGCGATCAGCATGCAGCCGCAGACCAGGCGGGGCAGATGAGGACGGCGAGGGAGAGGGGGAGGTCAGCGTCGGGGGCGGCGGGGCGGGCGGGAGTCGAGCGGGCCCGGGATGTGGAAGAAAGAGGGAGAAGGGAGAGAGCCAGGGAGGCGGGAAGGCGACCGCGTCCGGAGGTGTGGTGGAAATAAATCTAGATTTGAGCGGTCGCACTCGCGCCTCGCGCCCTCCCATCACCCCCGTCCTCGCCGCCCGTCGCCCGCCGCCCGCCCGCCCGCCCGCGCTCGTCCCGGCGCCGCCCGCCGTCGACGCTCGCACCCGCGCCGGGGCCGCGCCTTCGACCGCTGCTCGCCGCACGTCCGATGGCCAGCACGGGCTCGGTTCTTGCGCGGCCTTCGCTGTCACCCCGCCCGGGATTCCCACCCCCGGCCGGCGTGGGCGCCCGGGGGTGGTGGCCACTCATCCTCCAGTGGCCACTGGCATCTGCCCGCCCGCGCTCGTCCACGCGCGGCCGCCAAGGACGCGCAGAGCGAGATCAGGTCTGATAGATCCCAATCCGCGTGATCAATGATCTTGCCCCGCCCGTCTTGCATCCTCGCCCGCGATCCCCACCACCACGTGCCACCCCCCGCACCCGACCCCCGCCCTGGTTTCGGCCCTCGGCCACGGCTGGATACGTCCACATCTACCCACGCACTACTCCCTCGCCTTTCGCCATGCTTCAACGCCATCTGGCACACAGCGAGTCCACTTCCCGTGCTTGGACCCCCGAGCTCTAGTGACTGCAGCACCCACGTTCACCAACCCATGACTTGCCAACGGCTCACTCGCCACCGCTACCAAGTCCAAACCCAGCGTCATCAGCGCTCGCCCCCGCAATCCAGCACTAGGCTATTTCGATCATCCTCCTCCTCGAGCGTCACCGGTCTCCAGCCGACCCAGATCGATCGCCGGCGTCCTACCGTTGGATGTCTACCTTCGCCTGGACTTCCAGTACATACGAAGCATTCGTATGTATATTTGTCGGGCGTTCATTCCACTTGACGGCCTCACCAAGTTCAGCAGGCCTGCAGATATTTTGCGTTGCCTTATCCTTGCGATTCAGCCTCCGTGCACGCCGCGTGAATCCTGAGATCGGGCAAGTCCCAGATCGCTATGGCGCCGAACAGGGACGGCAAATACTGGTCCGCACAACTCGCGCGCGAGTCTGTCTGCTCTCCCGTCCGGACAATACCCCCGGGTGGCCGCGTCGATTCAATGTCATCGTCTATGCTCTCCCTGCATCCACAATAACACTGCAAGTGCCCTCGCCAAAGTCCCACATACCATTCGAGTCCACTACACGGTACACCACTAATTGCAGCCGTTGCCCGGAGCTACAAATCCCCGAATGCTCGAGGCGTTATACCTCAACGAGCAACGTCCTCTACCTTCCTCCGACACAGCATCGGACGAGCCCTTGCACGGCGTCCTGATCACGCCCTGCGCTTTAGCCTTTCCGTCCAGACCCCTCTCAACACAGCGTATCATATCCCGCCGCCAAATCATACTTGCCTCGTCCACTCCCCCGCGTTCGCCGCGCCCGCCGCGCGAACTGACTGTGGGACAGGCCTTCCTCGCGCACAACCACCTCACTTCCGATTCGGCCCACCACCTCGGTCTGGCTTCTCGGGGCCCGGGGCCCTGGTGTTGGACGAGCTGAGCAGCAAGTACTCACTCCGTCGCGACTCAGTCCCGCGCGCACGCGTCTGCGGCGTGCCGCCGAACCGCCGGCTACGAGCGCCCGAGTGCCGGCGGGTGCCGGGTGGCTGAGCGGGGGGAGTTAAAGTTTAGCCTGACACTGCGCCTCCCCGGCCTCGGAGCGTGCGCAGTCCATGGCCACAGTCCTGCGCGCGGGGACGACGGGGGCGCAGGATCTCTCTCTCTCTCTCTCTCTCGCCACAAACACCGTCGCCTCGGCCGGGTGCGGCGCGCGCGCGAGGACGCGCCGCACCCGGGCCTCGCGTGGCGCCCAAATGAACGCCTCTCGACCGTCGCGACGCGCCGTCTCCTGGGCCTGCGTCTCGGTGCCGGAAGGAGGGGGAGGCGCCGCGGGTGTATGTTCTCGACTCCTGGCTTGTACCGTCCACCCCCGCCGCCCGTCCGTCCGAGACTCCCACATAAGCTCTAGCTCACGGCGACATGGCGACCGCGGCGCGCGTGGGCGCGCGGGGATCCGCATCGAGGTTTGAACTTTGCAGCAGCTTCCGTCCAGTGTGTTCTGCGCGAGCGGGCGCGTGCGCTCGCCGACCACGCTTTCGTCCCGCTTCGACTGCGGCGCTCGACGGTCGGGCTGACGGGAGGTTGCAAGGGGGAGATTCTGAGATTCAGTCGCGTCCTGCCGCCGGCCCCCATGCACCCGGGGGCGGTGCGGTTGCTATGGGCGCAGACGGCCGCGGGAGTCGCTGCGAAGGGGGAGGTGAGTCGCCGGCCGGGGCGTCGCCATGTCATCGCTGATCGCTCTCGCAGGGCGCGGGACCCGGGAGCGGGCTTCTTTTCATATCGTCGTCCGTGCTCCTGCGCGGGGCGTTCATTGAGTTCATACGCTGCATTGACGAATTACATAATGACGCATGTTTATTTCCAGGTGCCCGTGGGCGAGTTCGGACGACGGGGATGGGAGCGATTGCAGATATGTCGTGAAGCCGTGAACGGCTTTGGACGGAAAACAAGGATCGCACACTCTCCGCCAACCACCCACCACGTTTTAGGCTCACGACTCTATCGGATATGGCACCAGTCTTTCCCCACGAAGTGCGCGCCCCACTGCGCCATCTGTCCACACTCGCGCGCTCAGAAGCGGCGCCCCTCGCACAACCCTCGCACGCACGCTCTCGCCATCCCCCAAGCTGACATCGCTCCGCTCACACAGCGCTTCGAAGTACACATACGGTTTCGAGCAGACACCCTGGGATCCTTGCACGGCAGCGCCTCGCGCGCCCCGCCGCGTCCGGGCTCATCCTGCGTGATCGCAGGCCTCGGCGTCCTGCTCGTTCCCGTCACTGGTCAAACCCCAGGACTGGCGTGAGACCGCAGGCCCCGCGCGCGCGATACGTACATCCGCACATGTACGCACGTCCCGGACATACGTGCGAGTCCTGTGCGCGCAACGTCCGCCCGGGCAGTCGGAGGAACACCAATGTCCGTCACCGGAGTACGTATACACACACACTTGGAACGCGAACGTTAGGGCACTTTCTGTCCCCCGCCGCTCCCGCCCCCGGCCGGCGAGGGACCCCTGCCGCCGGTACGCGCGCACGCGCGCACGTCTATCGCCCCACGCCGCGCCGCGATGTCGGGGGTCGGGAGGGTCGGGATCTGGATTCCGCACAGACGTCTGCTTCCGCCTACGCGCGCCACGCGCGCCCGCGCGGTGCCGGACTACAGAGAGCTAAGAGCTTCCGCGCGACGTTCCACCGCCCCTCTCGCGGGGGAACCCTAAAGAAAGCGTGTCCCCCGCGCCGCTCCCGTTCCCAACGCGGACGCGGGCGCGCCCCTCGTCCGCGTGCGCGAGGCGCGTGCGTCTCGGGGTGCTCGGACTCGGAGTCGGGCGCACTGCGCAGTGCGCGATGCGCCGGTGCCGGTGCCGGTGATGCCCGCCACAGCCATACGGCACCCCGCCGCCGCTGGCCCACTTCTATCCCGCGTCGATGGTGCGTGCGTGCGTACGTACGTGCGCGCGCGCACAAGTACTTATCTGCCGGGACTGAGAATGTCGGCAGCGCCGCGGCCAGCTCTTCGGTGCTCGGCGCGAGCGCGCCCGTCGCGGTGATCGGCGCGCGGTGGTTCAAAGTCGGATTGGCCGGACGGCGCGACATTGCACAGTGCGCTCGCACGGCGGGTCGGCCGAGGTCGGGGATCATACCCTGCGGCGCGGGCTTCAGGGTCATAAGCCGCCATCAAGCGCAGGCCGCGAGAGCATCAATGGCAAATATCTGCCGTGCAGCTAGATCTGTCCCTGCGTCCCCGAGGCCGTGGGCGCTGGAGGGGTTGCAGAGGTGCAGATCGACAGGAGCCTAGACTGGAGAGTTTGCGCACACGCTGCGGGGCATTTCGGTGAGCCTCGAGTGTACGGTACATGCACGCAGAAGGAGTAGTGACGGCGCCGAACAATGTGCACCGGGCTCAGTGCCGAGCGACAAATGGGCACCGCAGACATCACGCCCGGGCATCATAGGCACGGGCTAAAAGTACGGAAAGCGCGAGCGCAGCACCCCGGGCGCCCAGCGTATCGCACCTCCAGCTGCCCTAGAAGCCCGCCGGGGCCCGGAATCGATCCGCGCCGCCCAAACGGAGGCCCGAGCTCGAGTCTCTGGGACGGCGGCCACGCGCGACCACGTCAAAGCGGAAAGCCTTACGGAAGTCAATCCGGGGCACCGCGCGGCGCACGCGCGCGCAGATGCGCCAGAAGCTAGAGGTGGGCCCGCAGGGAGGGAGGTCGAGGCACGCATCGCGCGTGGATCGGGTGCGCCCCGCGCGCGCGACTAGCCCGGTTTGGGCCTCCCGCCCGGCTGCGAGCGGTGTTCAGGAATCAGCATCGGGCCCCGGCGCGCCGCGCGCGACCGCCACGAGGGGGCCCGCCAGAACGTCACGCAGACGCAGACCGCTCCAAGTTCGACTGGGAACGTGGGGGGCAACACAACCCGAAGTCGAGATCAGTGCGCGCGAGCTCGTCAGGGCGCGAGTGCGACGGCCACGCGAGCGCGTACGGCATCGAGAGACGGCGTGGGTGGACGCCGGCCGGGGCGCGCATCTGGTGCGGCGCGGGATGTCGGCGTGCACGTGCATGCTCCGCGGTCGGCGGGCTGAAGCCTGAGACTGGGGTGTCGAGCGGCGACGTCGCTCCCGGCGCACATCACTCGACGACGGACGTGGGCGCACGGCGGCGAGGCGGAGGCGGACGTCCGGACAACGAGCCTATCATGCCCAAAGGCCTGATGCCCGCGCGGCACATGGACTCACATGGACCGCCGGGGGCTCTCTCAGGTTGAGCCTTTCAGGCGTCCCACACGGGTCGGACGCGCGGGGGGGACTTGGGTCTTATCGGACGGTGGACGAGCGAACGTTGCGATATGTCGTGCCCCGGCTCGGGCGCCGCGCTCGCCTCGCCTCCCGCGCACGACGCATTTGCACTCGGCACGCGCGCGAGCTGCCACACTGCACAGTCCCCGCCCTGCAGCCCTGCACCGACCGACGTCACGCGGACGTTCGCGAAAGAGACGGAGGAAGAGGCTCCTCGGCTCGCTCAGCGCTCAACGTTCGTTCAAACGTTCACGGAACGGCGCGGCGAGTCCCGCGCGCGTCTTCCGTGCCCCGTCCCGCGCGAGCAGGACCGGAACGAGCACCGCGCGTTATCGATCGGGAGCCGCGCGCGCACTCGCAGACGCAGACGCAGCCGCAAACGCAAACGCACCCCTACTTACTGAGCGCCCCGGATCAGCTGCGGACCTAGCGCGCGGCCGAGGGAGGGCTCGATTCGGGGGCACGGGACGGGGCGCGGGCTGATAAAGGGCGAGGCAGAGACCGCCCGAGGCGCGTCCTTACGTACCGCGCCCGAGGGTGAATACACACGAGGCGTGCGGGGCCCAATCACGGGAAGGCGCGAGGTCAGGCGTGCGTCACGTCTTCGGGGCGGCGGGTCGAGGGTGCCAGCCGCCCATGCGGGTGAACGTGCGGGAGGATAGAGGGCGTGGTGGACTGGGTGGGCAGGTGTGGGCCGCGAGGGTACCCACCGCGACTTATCCGTGATCATCATTCAGCACTTGGGCGGCCGGCTTCGCGAGCTGGGGAGGAATATGGGTGGCATTGGGAGCTGCAGAACTCGCGATAAGAGTCTAGAGTGCACGAAGGCGAAATTCAACTGACCTATTTCCGCGACTGGAATCGGCGGGGGCAATTGCGCGTGAGCGGTATTCAATGTCGATGCCGAGGATCGGTCAGGTGGCTCCTTCCGGGGCTGTGTGCCGCAGAAACGACCGGTGAATAGAAGAATTCGTACTCTCCCCTTGTACGGAGCCCGAGGTGAAGGAGCCTCAGTAGCTGGTATACACGAGGGGAGGCACCTGCGCTCGCCAAAGTCTGCTGATCGTCTGCATAACGTAGGCGGGTCGCGCCGAAGCGGCTGAGAGCTCATCCTCGAGGGTGCATGCATAATAATGCCGTAGGTTACGCCGGCGATGTCGCATGTGATAGACGGTGAGCGCACCACGCGTTAACGAGCGAGAGTCGAATGGGCGGCAAAAACGAGAAGCTCGCGAGCGGCGACACGTGTCTAGATATTTCCGCGCCACCAAGAGACGGCGGCTTCTAGGTGCTGGGAAGAACAAGAAATGAGCTTGCATATCTGCGCGAAGTCTATGAGCAGCAACGCTAGCCTCGCCACGGTGACTGGTTGAAGCGCCTCGCGCTGTTGTAGTGAATCAAACCTCGGAACTCGCCCCGAACATCAACCTAAAGGACACGTTAGAAGACGTGGCGTCCACAAGGCGTAGGGGCACCGAGGACGCACCACTCTCCGCGGACACCGCCTTCCGCGGTGGTTTATGTCGCTGCCGCAACGTGCCGCAGGCCACACGGTGCGCGCTTCGCCTTCCATGCGCGCCCGCAAAGAAGATGCCTCACGGGGCGCCAGGAACGGAGCCCACGGAGATTGCGGGTGCGTAGAAGGGCCTCGCGCGCGGGGTCCCCAGGGGCCCCAGGGAGCTGCGAGCCCCGAATCGGGGAACGCAGGCGATTGTGCGGGGGGGCCTGGCGGGGCAAAGGGAGGCCCGCTTCTGCGCCCGCCGGGTCCGGGAACGGGAGTGCTCGACGGGGGAGCGCGGGCGTCCTCCTCGCCAGACCTCCCCGCGAGCGTCGGGCTGCGCGACGGGGGTCGAACCGCACTAGAACCAAGGTGGCCGCGACGCGGATGCCGGCGTGGGTGGTGTGTCCAGGGATGCCGCTCTTTGTGGCCACCGCATCGCCTCGAGGCGGGCGGCGGCGGACCATTTCATTGACTCTGTCGACGCCCTGCGCGGGGACCCGTCAACCCTAACGCCCCCGAGTACGCTTCAGAAAGCGTTTCGTGATGCGCACCGAACGCCCCCGTGCTGCGCGCGATTGATTCCGGGCGAATATCCGCGCATACCGGCGACATGACATATGGGTGGAGACATGAGTGGCGGGCGAGCGCATCGCGCGGCTGCGACCAGATGGACGATCCTGTTTGCGAAGGAACCCTATTTGTTCGAGCCCGGATCTCGACGGGCGCGCCAGAGCGCTCCGATGGAGTCGTCGTCGGAAGAATGCAGAGTTAGACGTGGTTCGAATCGCCTGGCTCGTATTGATCAGCGCTTGGGATCGAGACCACGAGTGTGGACGTACTTGGGAATAAACTTCGGGAGGCACTAGCGGAGTTGAAGGAGTTAGTGCGGTCGAGCAAAGTTGGGAGGACCGATACGACATACAAGACACATCGTCCAAGGAGGAAACCTTTGAGGAAAATATCACCATCGAGAAGTCAGCAACTACCTGAGAGTCTGATAAGACAATACTCTGACCCTACGAACAACCCCGAGTTCGACTCCGCCGGGCGAGCCACAGTCATAGCAAATTAGGAGCTTAACGCACCCGAGCTTCAACAATAATCATAGAAATGTGTGCAATATGCGAGGACGCGCGTGCGGATACACCCTACGGAACGAGAGTACGACAAGGGCTATTACGAACGCTGTAAGATTATACATGAGCAGTCTATAACTCCCACACCGACCCCAGACGAGAAGGAGACGGGGACATATACAACGTGATCATGAAACACACTCCTCCCGACGCGGCAGGAACGGATCCGGGGGCGGCGCGTGCGCTGTTCGTAGGCCGTCGTCCACCGCGAGCGGATCGTCGTCCACGTCGTCCAGATACGCGAGCGACGAGCCGGTTGGGGAGTCGGGCGTCGCCTCGAGGTCGAACGCGTCGAGCTCGTCCTCGGGCGAACCTTCATCCACCGCGATCGACACTGACGTCTCCCGGATCGGCTCTCGATCGTGCGCGGAGGGCGGATGGTGATCGAAGACGTCGGCGGCGTACGAGAGATTGACGGGAGAGTCCGATCCCAGCACGGCCACCCGTGGTGGCGCGGTGGCGAAGCTCAATGGAGGCGCCGAGACGCGCTTTGAGGAGGGAGGTGGCAGCGGGGGAAGAGGCAGCATCGTCGGCGTCGGCGTGACTTGCTGCGACATCCGCCGCCGCTTCTCGCCGACCTTCCAGATGACGTCCTTGAGCTCCTGCACGACCTCCCCACCGGGTCCCCACCGGTCGCGCTCCCGGCCCATGTCGTCCACGCGCCCTGCTCCGTCAAAGAGTGGCGACGGTAGTGACGCGATGCCGAGGGGGACCCCGCTCGCGCGACGCGCTTTCATGATCTCGATGCGCTCCTCACGAGAGAGTTTGGAACGTGGACGCGCAAAGGCGCCGATGTTACCTGCGTCGGCCTCGAAGACCTGCTCGGCACCCGGCGGGGGAAGATGTTGCGTTGACGTCGACAACAAAAGGTGGGACGTCGCGTCGTCCACTTCCTGCTCGCCCTCCTCGGGGCCTTCCCGACCAAGCGCGAGCGAGAGCCCGAGCCCGACCGCAGCGCGGGGCGAGATCGGCTGGCGCTCCGAAGACTCACTCCCGGAGTCGTTGCCCAACCCAGGTGTGTTCGGCGAGGCATCGTCATCTTCCGCAGAGTCGACTGAGGGTCGCGGATCGGCAATAATGTCCAGCAGCCGTTCGCGGCCCCGCTCGCACTCTCGCAAAGCATATCCGAGCTCCTTGCGCAACCGGTCGTACGCTTGGAACGCAGGATGGTCTTGGACCGAAGGGGTGCCGATTTCGGAACTTCCAGGCGCTGGAGCATCGCGAATGGCAGAGATACACTCTTCGAGGTGTTCACGCGCCTCGTTGAGCGCACCAGAGATCGCGTCGACGTGGGTTGCCAAGCGCGTCAAGTTGCTGGGAACAGGCGCGAAACCGGACATCTCCGCGACGGAGCGTGCAGGTACGTAGGAGTGATGGAGAGGGGACGCGCGGCGTTGGTGACCGGATTTGCCCTGGGGAGTCGGGGTGTTGCCGCGTGGGGGAGTTGGATGTTCGTCCTTGATGCGCCGCTTGTCGACTTCGTTGAGCGCTTCCATAAGCCGAGCCGAAGCGTCCGAGAAGGTGCTGCAGAGAAGGGCCATGAGCGATCGCACGTCCTCCCAGTATGTCTCGTCCTCGTCCTCGGCGAAACGCAGCGCTAGCAGGTGGGAGCACGCGTATCGTTTAGATGACAGCGCGGCTTGTAGGGAGAGGTGCAGTCCCGACAACGACAGCGGATGGCGGTTCGTGTGCATGGGCGTCAACCGCGAGGACGAGGAGAAGGTGGGGGAAACGGGCATGTCGCTACCGCTCGATCGTGGTGGAGTGTAGCTCGGTGGCGGCACAGCATCGAACACTTCGAGCGCCGTCGACTTGCGCTTGCGCTGCAGGTCTAACGCGGCAGCACCAAAGTACGACTTGTCCTCGAGCTCGTCCTCGGCCAACTCCTCTTCCGCCAGCACCTCAAGTTGCGGCTTCGGTTCAGGAGATGGAGCGTGCGGAGATACAGGCGCGCTGACACTTGCGACCAAGCTTCCACGAGTGGGCATAGGTTGAAACAGGGAGATGACGTCGGTGCGCCGATTCCTCTTTTTGCGATTGACCAGGTGCGCGGTAGGACTGCCAGCCATCGCGAGTGTGGCGTATGACCCATTCCAGGTAGATCGTTTGTTCGAATTGGAATTCGGTAGTGAGATCGTTCGCGTGCGCTGCGAGGCAGACGGGTGGGAAAATGGACGCAAAGAACCTGAAGGCGAGGACGGTGATCGGGGGTGATCGGAGAGAACCAAAGCGGGGCGGACGGGGGAGGGCGGCGCGTACATCTCCGCTAGCTGGGAAACGGTGGACGGCGCGGCGAGGGCGGACAGCAGTTGACGAACGTTGTCGCACTGCATCTGCGTGGTGTAGAGGGAGGATTGAAGGGCAATTCGAAGGGAAGAAGACGGCGCGCCATAGAAGACGCTGAAATGACGTCAGCAGGTGAACAAGATGACTACATGGATTCATCCAACCTGCGCTCTTCTGTTTCAATCAACATGACGGCCTCGTTAACAGCCGAGTCCCAGAAGTTCCCGGCCGATATGAGTTCGTTGAGGGCATTTGCAGTCTTGAAAACGTCAGCCGAAGCGCATATAGCTGGCCTCTCGGGACTCACCTCCGTCGTATAGTTACACTTATCAGGGTCTGTATGAACGGCGCACCACGCATAGAGAGCAGCGAGAAGCACAACGAAAGCAAGGAAGTAGAACCCGATGGAGAAGACGAGCACGGAGACGGATAGAAGCGTGACAGCAAGCTGAGGACCTGAGAAAGCAGGGAGAGACGGGATATCTGGCAGCGCCACTGCAGGGGTTGGAACAGGCTGTTCACCGCCACCACCGCTGGTACCTTCTTCGCTAAGTCGACCGGGAATCTCTGGAGTGTTCGCTCTTCTAGCGGAGACGGGGGATGCGAGGGATGCTGCGAGGGATGAGGAGAGGAGGGAAGAGGAGATGACATCGTACTTGAAGCGTTCTGCGAATGTATTCTCTTGGGAGCTTGAGTCGGATGGGTGAAGGAGTTCACGGGCAATCTGTTGAATATGTTCGAGTGAGTATACGTGCGATGTGCAACTCACGATGGATCTGGATGTACAGCACTCCATCAACCTGCCACCGCTCTACCGATCCTTCCAAACGCATGCAGGACCCGACGTGGTGTGCGAATGCAGGAAAGGGAGGTGCTCTTACCTCGAGCACATTCTGAACAAGTGGTGGCAGATGAACCTCCGCCTCTGACGAGTAGGCATCGACAGGGTCGTCTTCGATCATGAAGTCGGGAGAGCTTCCCGGCATGGGTTCCGCAGTCTCACCAGTGTCTGTTGTACGCGCGAGAAATGCGGGAATAAGGAGGCAATACGTCTGAATTAGGGGGGTGAAACGCACTGCGAAAGTAGTCCTCGAGTGGGTGTTGGTCGAAGAGCGGTTGGGCCATGGTATTAGCGGGGGATGAGATCCAGGGCGTGAAGGTGGTCGTTACGGGCAAGATAAGAAGCAAGGAGCGGCTGCGGTGAGGAGGCGATACAAGAAACCTAGAAGACCCAGGCCACGGCCGTGGAGGAGGGACGGAACAGAGCACGAGCACTGGGCAAGAGCGACATCCGCCCCCGTCACGCTTCGTTGTCACGGGTGGGCCGGATCCGTCGCACTCCCGCCCTGCGCGTCGGGTCACGGGGGCCTGTCACGCGTGCGCGTCGACGCGGCGGCCTGCGCCCCGCGCGTGACACGTAAGTACGCCTTTGTCAAGACGGCGAGCTCGCTGCGACGGTTGACATGGCGGCAGAAGCGGCCGCCTCCGAACTCGTCCTCCACACCATCTCCGGACCCGAGGACCCGCGTCTTCCCGCCGTGCTCGCGCTCTCCAATGCCATCTTCAACTCCGACCCGGCCTCCAAACACGGCTCCCTCGACGCCTGGCGCGAACGCCTCGCCAACCCCATCAGCCAGATCGTCTTCCTCGCGCCCTCCACGGCCCCGTCCGAGGACGAAACCGCGATCCGCCCGGTCGGCTTCCTCTTCGTGATCCCGCGCGCAACGGAGCCGCCGCTCAACAACGGCGTCGTCCACTCCGCCCACGTCTGGATCGCGGGCGTGCGCCCCGAGTGGAGGCGCGGCGGGTGCCTCGCGACCATGGTCGACGCGCTCGACCGCTTCGAGCACCTCACCCTGTGCACCTTCCCCGCGCGCTTCCCCGACATGTGGGCCTGGCTCAACCGTCGAGGCTGGGTCCAGGAGCGAGAGTTGGGCGATGGAAAAATATTGTTGAGCCGCAGCAAGAAGTTGCCATGAGTCAAAGCGTGCGCCCGCTCTATTGCTTTCGCCTGTTGATCTTCAGCCCACATCGACTGCCACTTGCAGCTGTGCGTTGTTCCTTCTTGTTCCAAACACCGCCAGACCCGCCCCCGGACGGATATTGATGCCACTGTTGTCGTCTCTTGAATTTGACAGTGCAGCCAGATCGAAGAGGTGCGGAATGCTTCCCGTCTGCTCGCAACGCTGACCGTTCATAGGCTGTTCGAATGACATACGGACCAGAACATCGAAAATGTCCAGCGTAGTACCTCTTCGCTGTCGGAGTGATGGCGTTACCAAGTTCGGCGCTCCGCTTGCCCCTCCACGGAGCGAGGACCTGACCAGAGAGCTAGCAGCGGGATCTTAGTTCTGCGCCTTCCCTTACCTCACGGCGCTCGGTCGAGCTCTGTGGGTGCGGATTCTACTGCATGTTTTTATCCCGGATGATAGCCAGGCGCACGTGGCTGGACACGTAGCTTGTCAGTTTTCTACTAACACAATCGGTGGAGGCGATGCCGCGGGTCGACTCAGCGGCCCACACGGCCCCACAGGAGTTAAACCCGGGTCGATGGTTCGGTCGGGTTTGGCGACACCGCGAACGACAGAAAGTGTCGGATGCATTCGATTGTCCATGGCTACGCTATTATCTTGGGGACGTTGTGCGAACGATGGCGACAGCGACGAGCACTAAAAAAAAGATTAAGATTGGGAGTGCGAAGAGACCTTCAAGAGACGCTGTTTTGCCATCTTTATTCATACCAAGATGAGATGTGTTTGAGTGTAGTCCACGTACCTCAATTGTTGACCCCTCCTGAGAGCGGACTGGGCGCTCAAACAGAGGGGCTTATCACGCCTTAAGTGGTCACGAACCCACCACCTTCCAGTAAGTGATCGTAGCAATCCGTGCCTTTCCAACCAAACATTTTATGAACCAGATATTTCACATCGCTTCGAAATGCCTTCCCTACCTGGATTTGCACAATCCCTCCCACTGTCCGACCTCCACAACCTCAACGGGCTCTCCGACTCCAACGCGCTGCGAGCCTGGACTGTTGCGCGTGCGGCCGAGTATCACCGACTCGCATCAACACTCCTCTCGCTGCACAACACCGTTGCCCCAATCCACCGTGCCCTTCCTACAGAGATACTCTCCGAGATCTTTACCTATTGCTGGGAAGATGGAGATAGCAGGAGCATTCGCGTCGCTCACGTCTCTCGCCCATGGCGCGAAATAGTTCTGAAAACTCCTCGGTTTTGGGAAGAGGTTGCCACAGCTCCTGGGCCGATGTTCGATTTCGAAAATTTCGACCTATGGACGACAGAGAAACGCGATGGTCGTGAAGCTTGCCTCGCGACGGTCCTCGCCCACAGCCATCCCAAGCCTATCCGCGTCACAGTATACGGCCTACCTTTACCGATCGCCACGGCCATCCGTCATCACATCACACGACTTGTCAAACTGGACGTCACTTTAGCATGCTTAGAGGGGCTGGCGTCGCTGAACAGGCTGCTTTCTGCGTAAGTGCCGAACCTCGAGTCGCTTATTATCGATCCGGCTAGGTCCCTCCCGCCCGGCGACGACTTTGATCTATCCTCTCAACAGCTGTCTGTAACATGGTCTGCATTTACCGACGAACCTGCCGCGGTCATGCCTCGTCTTCGGACCCTACGTGTACCCATGGACCTTTTCCCATTTCTAGCCCGTCCGACACTGCAGTCGGTTCACATCAGGCAACCGCTTTTTAACACCCGCGACTTCTCAATGAGCGATCTCCGCGGTGCGCTGAAGAATTTTCGCGAGCTCTGGGATCTCGAAATCTTCTTCGACAGCACCGTCGGTCGCAGGTCTGTGCGGTGGCCAGAGGATATAGTCGAACGGCGGGTCCGACCGAGCGGGTCCCCTATCCTACCCGCGCTGAAAACACTGAAGATCTTCCACACGATGCTACAAGCTCCCCTTTACCTCGACTACTTCACGTTCTCTCCGCAAGCATCTATCGATCTCCACTCATGCGGCTCCGATAAAATGGACCTCCAGTACGCACTGCCGTCCAACAGGGACTTCCTCGGCGCCCTCGTCTACCCAGTCGCCAGCGTTCACGTGGAGGAGGGCGCCAGAGCGAAGCGCAGCTGGATACAGGATCCCGCAGGCGATCCCACGCACGCGACCACCACCGAGCCCCACGACACCCGCGGGCACCGCGTCCTCCGCGCCGTCTTCACCCGCACCCACCCGCACATGCCCGTGATCGTTTGCGTCGACTCCTTCGTCGAGCGGTTCCGCACCGTCGCCAGCGTGACCCGGCTCACTCTGCGCCTGGACCGCCTGTTGACGAGCGGCCTGTGCCACGGGATCTTCCGCGCCTTCCCGTACCTCACCACGCTCGAGCTCGGTGGCCGTAGTATGTTCTACAACATGCTCTCCGGTCTCGCCAGCCCTGACGATGACGCGGTGCACGGCCCCACGTGCCCACGACTGGAAACGCTCGTCGTCGGCGTCCCGGCGCTACACCCGGCAGATCTTCAAGTACTACGCCCTCCTTTCAAGCTCCCGGCGACGCTTCCTCCAGAACGGGAACTGGCATGGGATACCGAGGCGCGATGGGAGGTGGAGGCGGTCCGTGCGCTGAAAGGGACGTTGGCCGTGCGCGCTGCCCGCGGAGCCCGACTCCTTCGTCGTGTGGTGTGGGAAGTCCGTGGGTCCGAAGCGGCGGAGAGCAGCGACGTGGAGGATGCGATGGTGGGAGTTGATTGGAACGGCCTGTAGGAGTTCATCGATGGGCCGGTAGAGTTTGGTGACGTCGGGCATGGCATGGATTAAATGTCGAACTTGGCACCCTTCGCCTGACAGCATTTGTGCGTTTATCTTCATGCGGAATGTCTTAGACGATGTGTATCCTGCAATTTCCGATAAAATCCTAGGTGAGAAGGTGGGGAGATTACACAAACGAGCATCCAACCATTATTTAGCGTCTCCTTCATGCCAATCGTCACCGCACACGCTCTAGTCCCTGCGCTCGACCGAGCCATCCACCAGCCGATCCAGCCAGCCCAACTCAACCCCATCGACCATGCGGCATGCCCTCCTCAAAGTCCTTCATTTTCCGGACGTAGGACACCCGCGCATTAAGCTGGTCCACGAATTCTGGATCCGTCCCATCCCTATCCACTTCTTCGGCCGTCAACGTGCGCACGCCCCAGACCAGCCGGGAAAGGCGGGTTCCGTGCTTGGCGCGTTTGGAGACCATCGCGCCCAGCGCGCGCGCCGCGGTCCGTGCGTCCCACCCTGCTGCATCGCGGGTCCGACCATCGAGCAAACGAGCGTCCATGCGAGAAAAGGTGGCGACAAGCGTCTTGAGGAAGGGACACAGAAGGAAAGTACGATAGGCGTTTCGTTCGAAGTCCTCCGGTCTGAGGTGGAGGATCGTCGAGCCAATCGCGGGGCCACTGATTTCGAGATACGCGAGGTTGGGGAGGGCCTCGAGCACGCCTCGCTTGGTGGCGTAGCGCGTCAGGGAGCGCATAGTGAGTCGGGTGAGGCGTCTGAAGATGGAGGGGGCGAAGAGGCGTTCGTAATCGACGTATTTGTTCGCGAGCCTGTCGGCGCAAAAGATGCGATGTCCGTCGATATCGTAGAGCCTGACGGAGGCTTCCAGATGATCGGTCTCCCATTATTCGGCTATACGGATCTCGACTACAGGGAGATCACAGTGGTAAAAGCTGGGTACGGGTCCATACCACTGGTCCGAGTCGTGCATTGAAGGCGGGTCAGAAATGAATACCTCGATAGACCTCCGAGGATTGAACGTGAGGACATTGAGATAGGGGGCTGTGCTTCTGAACGGACCGTGAAGACTGATATCCTCCAAGGACGGAAGCAGGGGCTCTGGTTCGAGTGCTGGAGGGGTGTACGCAAGACGTGGCCAATCCAGGTTCTGAACGAGGAATGTCCCTTGTCGACAAAAGCGATTGTGAGATGGAGGAGGTTTGGACACTTCTTCAACGAATCCTTGAGTACTTGAGGATGAGGGACTCTGGTGTTGAATGGTGGTTGTGTAACGTGGACGGAGTGCAATGTTGGACAAACCAAGAACGGGAGAAGGTCAAAAGGAACGCGGTGTAAGGTCCGGAGACGTGGCATAATCGAACGGGCGTCGACTGTGGACCACATTGCAGATAGCTGTTCCTCTGAGACGCGGGAATTCCGTCGACAGTCGGGAGTGTCGGGTGATTCGATGTTCAATGTTTCCAGCCCGCTCACACCTTCTGTATGGCACAGCAAAGTACGCAGAGTGGAGAGCTGATCGACACCTGCCATGATGGTGATGCGGAGCTCCACAAGCCGTGCAGCGTGTGGTACCAGAGCAGATGCAATGGGAAGAGGAAATCCACGTGTCGTGACACCAAGGGATGCAGGTTTCGTGTGAGCGAAAACCCACGCCGCGCAAGCCACACGGCTTTCGTGCTTCGCAGTCGTCCACGTGTCCCATTCTTCGAAGTCGAACATAGTTCCCGGAGCCGTGGCAGCGGCGACCCAGAACCGAGGGGTCTTCAACGCGGTCGCGCGCCATCGGCGACAGACGTGCGCGACGCGGATGCTGCGGCTGTCTCCGGCGCTCCAGGAGTGAGCAAAGATCTCGGAGATCATCTCGACGGGGAGCGTGCGGTTGATGAGAGATGCGTTGTTGTGAACGCTGAGGAGGTCGATAGCAAGGCGGCGATACTCTTCGGCGCGGCCGAGAGCCCAGGATTGGATGGCGTCGGGAGAGAGGGCTGGATGCGAGTCGGAAAGGGCCCCGCCAGTGAGGTCTTGCCCCGCCATCTTCACTCTCAGCTGGATACAAGGCGAGGTTCAGCAAGAAAATGCGGCGCACATATACGTGAGACGGACCGGTAGACAGTAGCAAGGCTTGACAGGGACCACTTGAAGGCCGGCGAGCGAATACGGAGCCAAGGACAGAGAATTTGTGATCACGTCGATGGAGGGAACGATCGTGAGCGTAGGGCGACAGATGAAAGAGAAAAGATGTGGTATATCAGCCTATACTGGATCCACACGCTGGGAATGAGAATGTGCTGGGCCGGTTGGTCGCCTGTGAAGATAATTGGTTGGGGGGTCAGGGAGATGACAAATCCCACGTGACAAACACGTGCCTCTCCAATCCATGGAGAAACACATGAATTCTGATTCCTGAACGTTGAACGTCCCTAGTACGGATACGCCACGACTAAGCGACTCTCGAGATCAGCAGGATGGCTACACAGTCTCCCCAAACTAAACCAGGCCATCAACGAGCTCGTGTACGCAGCGCCAGGAATCGCTAGACAATATGGCTTCCTCCATGCAGGCACCCGCGTCCCACCCCCGGTTCCCTAACACATGTTGTGCTGAACACGCCAGCCGACGGAGACGTGTGCCACAGTTTAAACGAGGGGAAAGCACCCCCATGAGCGACTGGATGGGCCACGTTGCCGCCGGTCGCCGGCCCCATCTGAGGACATGGTTCTAAATCGTCAGCACAGCAGACAGCGGGCAGTGGGGCCAAGGGAGAAGGCGTCATAGCCGTCCGGTTGTTGCAGCTATACAGGAGGTCCGGCTGCGACGGACAAGCAGAGCGCGATATTTGGAACTCCCGCAAGCGGCAAGACACCGTATATGTGGTTTGTGCATCAAAAGTGTCGGACCAGTGACGATGAGCATCGAGACGGAAAATCTCCCCCAGGGCCGGCGGTGCATAACTTGGACATGCCATAGGTACATAGGCAAAATAGAGACGGGCAGAAGGAAAGGCGAGACTGAGGCAAGCAAGCGGCGGACGAGCGCGAAAATTGTGCCCAGCGCTATGATGCTCGGGCCGGGATATGCCGTGCTGTGGTCGGATACAGCGGCTCGTGGCCTCGAGGTTTTTGAACCTGGCGCCCATCCACCCAGCCCGTCTCCGCGCGGATGCGGGCGTAAAGCAGCGTGGTTAGACCCAGCGCTATACTCCGTCCAGTTATCTCGCATCGGTCCAATGTGTGGGACGGATACGTGCGCTTCCCTTCTTGTTTGACGTATGCACTGATCATCACCTCCGATTCGTGCTGGTACAGCTGGTGTCTTCGGAATGGAAGATGCTCATTTCCGCAAGACATGCGCATGAACGCACAATACCCGGATGCATGGGGCGTATTTATACCGGTTGCGTTCATATGCTCATCGGAGACTCACAGGGCTGTAGCTTCTGTGGTCGGCGTGTCGTAGGGATCGACCCGAATGCCCGTTCTGTGGAAGGTTTATGCTTATGCGATCTCCCGTGCTCACCTCAAGCCATCTGCTCATATAGTCCGCTCGCGCTTGCGTGCGGGATCCTGCCTTCCCCAGTACACTCTCCGTATTCTGCCATCGCCACTGTTTGTAGCAGACGTCGCCCACGTTGCCCACTGCAGCTGCCAACTATGTCGTCGTCGCCCCCCGATAACATCCATTCACACAATCCCACTCAGGTTGGTGCGCGCACGGTGCCTTCCCGCTCGGAGCTGACCAGGACCTCATAGGATCCGTCCCCTCTCCCACATGCATCGATCGTATCGTCGGACGACATAAGCCCTGTGTCCCCTTTGCAACAAGTGTGTACGACGTCTTTCTCGAGTTCTCTGCTGCGTTTCTTACATGCACCCACTAGAAAAAACTTCCTCGGGACGATTCCACCGTACACGATACAACAGTCCAGGCCTCTGAGCCGGCCTCTGCGACTACAAATCCCTCCCTTGTATGTGATTTCACTAGTCACCGTCGTTTCTCGAACGCTCAACTGCGTACCTGCCTTCAGGGCCAATGTAATCAGACTTGCGATTTGTTGAAGGCGATACTGGCGCAGCTTCAAAAGGTTTGAGCGTTTCCTCACTATGTTGCAGCATACTTACGGCACCTTAGAACGCGTCTCCCGGGAGCGCAAGTGAACGTGCGCCCGACCAAGTAGTGAACGAGAAGGAAATTGAGAACGCGGCACAGGTAAGCCTCGTTCCATTGTCCGTACACGTCTGAACATGACTGGATTCATGTTTGTTTCTACGCAGAAGCTTCTGTCCGCGCATGCGCAAACAGAGACGGCCGATGCAGGTACAACGCTAGACAATTTGCGCGTGAGCTCTCATTCTCTTTGCTGTATTGAGTACCGCATAACCGTTCTGGTCAGAACGTACTCCCAAAGCTCAAGACGTATTCAAGTGCAGAAATTCAAGATGCATGGGATTCGAGTAGAAAGATGGTAGAACAGGGGAGTGATGAGCTTGTGCGGGGATGGAACAAAGAGATCGATGCTCTTTTGACATTTGTGAGCATTTCTCGAGCTGGATGTCGATATTTTCTCATACAGATTAACACAGGACGGTCTGTTCTCGGCCGCGCTCACCGCTTTCAATACCATCTCTTTCGCCTTCATTCAGCCGCAGACCAACAGTACATTAAATGCTACGGTTCTACAGGCGATCTCGCACCTAAGAAGCGTCATCCTCGACTCGTCCCTCGCCAGCTCCTCGCCGGCGATCGACGCCGCTCTGCAGTCCCCCACGCACCCGCCGAGCTGGACCGTATGGTTGAATGCGCTCTGGTTCACTAGCCTTACGTTCAGCTTATCCTCGGCCACCATCGGAATCATGGCCAAGCAGTGGCTGAAGGAACACAGAATCGGGGTACGAGGGACTCATTCCACCGACGTCGCAAGACTACGTATGTACCGGCTCAAAAACCTCGAGGCATCGCATGTCCCCATCATCATCGCTCTCTTGCCCCTGCTCCTTATCATCGCCCTTGTGCTGTTCTTCGCTGGCCTACTTATTCTCCTCTATCATGCACACAAGGTCGTCTTCACAGTCACCTCCTTATTCGTGGGCATCTTGCTGCTCTTCATCATCGGCACAACCGTCCTTCCCATCATCGACTCTACACGCTGCTACTTCTCGCCACAAGCTCAGATTGTTTTCAATCTGCGGTGCTGCATCATACATGGGTGGAACTTACTGAGCCGCTGGGCTGACCTCGCCTTGTATCGGCTGTTCAATCGCATGACGGGCAGCCGTCGTATCTCAGCACTCTTTCCCGGCCAAATTATCTGGAGCGCCTATGTATACTTCGTAGGAAAGTCCCCCCACGGCGTTGGTATGACCCCTTACCCCTTCTTGGGCCTCCCCGCGTGGAAGGGAGACGAAATGTCGGTCGTATCCAAGCACGACACGGATCTCGACGCCCAAACCGTACTCTGGTCAACCATCAACTTTGTCCGCAACGACAAAGCGAGCGTCTGTCTGTCCAGCAACGACAACATCGCGAGGGCTTACATGATGTGTGCAGCCCGGCTTTTCGGGAGTACAAGGAGTATTGCGCCCACGACCACCCTCCTGCGACAAACTATCCTCGAGGCTGTCCAGGCACACTTCTATCGCACTTTTAGAAACGGAGACCTCTTGAAGGAGGACTGGGATCACCTGTATTGCTTCGTCGAGACAGGAAACACTTCTGCGAACAGCAGCGACGAGCTCAGAGCGCGTGTCATTTACACCACCGGACGAGTCTTGGACGGCCCCGCGGTGGACGCTTCCGACATCCAATGGGAACATTTATGGCGCGAAGATTGCTGAGCCCGCACCATCGGCGAGGTGACCACGCTGCAGATTGGTGCGTTTGATTATGGCACTAGCTCGTCATGGGCGATCATTCACCTCGTCTCAAGCCGCGTACGCGGCTGCGCACAGACTTGACAGCCACACCCACAACCCTTCTCTCGGTCGTCCCGACGCACCCGAACAAGTTGTAGCGTGGGAAATACAGTTCATATACTACCACATCAACGTGCTTCGGGAGCTTCTCGAATACTCGACGCCCTTGGTCTCCGACTCCGAGGCCATTTCGAAGATCCTACCGTTCCTAACGCATGCTTTCTCCTCCATCAAAAAATTACTTGACAGCGTCTCGTGGTCGTCCTACTCATCGTATCAGCTCAGACTCGCCTGCAAAGGGTACTGCGAGATCACCGCAGACCTCCTGTACTTTTCTCGCCATCAGTCTCCGGACGTCAGAAGGCTGGTCACGCCGCGGCTCAGGAGTCAGCGCGTCCCTCACGAATGTGTTTGTCAGGCTCCTCGACACGGAGGATCCACCCAGGGTGGGTCTAGAAGTGTTCGGATCCAAATTCGTCTTGGACAGCGAAACGAACCTTTCCGCCCTGCTGGAAACGGTCTCGATTCCTCCGTATGCGACGACGGACCACGAGTGTTTGCGTCGTACGGCTCTCAGCTCCGAGGGGCCCATCTTCGCCATCATCCGCTCCATAATGCATCAGTACGTATCGCGCGCTGGTTCACCTCGTGTGAACGCTGCTGACCAGTTTTGTTGAACAGCTTCGGAGATGCGGCTCTCTCAGCCATACCGAACGATCCAGGGAGCGCAGCAGCTGCAGACAGCAGCATGGGCTCCACCACTCACCTGGGCTTGTGCGCACAATTTCTGGCAACTCGCTACCACAGCTGACGTTCTTACATTTCGAACAGATGAACGAAGCTATGGAGATGTAGGCGGAGCACCGACACTAGACGCGGAGCCACGTCACCGAACCCACTGTCACTTATGCCCGTACGAGGACCTCTCTTGTTATCCGTGTGTTTCGCCCCTGTTACGATCTGTCCGCAATCCTATGCCCCATGTTCGTCTTCCCTCCGCAAATCTTGGGTGCGAGCGAGCGACGAGCGGGAGCGGCGATGTGCAGCATTGCAGAGCTCTCGGCGGCGCCGCGCGTTGTCGCCAGTGTTCAGAACAGCCCGTCCAAATACGATCCCCAGGCCTGAGCCACGACTAGTGGTATCAGCGAGCCCCCGAACGACACGCCCACCTCAGAGCCTTCGTAGATGAGCAAAGCCCGTACTTGTGTCTTCGTTCGATCTAGGGAGCTATGAGCCCGTCGCGACAAACTTGCATCTCTACGACGTGCAGTGACATTGGAAATAGGAGAGATGACGGTTCGTGCAACCTTGAGACATGGCGGGCCCGTGGGCCTGCCTCAAACTTCTCTGCGGGCATCGCACGGGAGCGTCGATAAGAGCCTCCGGAGGGGTCTTCTGGATCGCGGTTCGGTACGACGCCACTGTCGGACCAGGTCGGACCCATATGGATTCTCCTCGGATCGGAAGCCGGTGAGTGTTGAATAGCGAGCAACATTGGCCCCGAAGATGTCTTCCACGCTGCAGAAAGCATGAGAGAGCAGATCGCACGAGAGGGGAGGACACGGTTTACGGAGCCGACGCCATTGTCGACGTTGAAGAGGTCAAGGGCAAGGCGGCAGTACTCTTCTGTGCCAAAGGCTGTCCAGGCTTGCACTGGGGTGGGAGACCTATGAGTTGGGCGTAGTCAGAGGTGAGAACCGTGTCGGAGAAGTTGGGGAAGAGAGGGTCCGCGGCGGCTGCCATATTGTGCCGCAGGGCAACGAGAGTGCTGATTAAGCGATATATCTGGGGATTCGGTAAGAGATCATAGTTGATAAACATAGACAGTGCTGAGAGCGCCAACAGGTCCCAGACGACACGACGGCGTCCCCGGACTACAAGGTCATCCCGTTGTGACTTTGTCGCGTTGACCGTACACGCCTCGGCTTTGAGGTTTTCGGGGATTCTTGCGTCTATGGGTATTGGCGCACCCACTTCAGTCACGTATTGTCCTCAGGGCCATTGTAACAATATCCGCCTGCTTCAATGTTTGTGATCAAATTGGGAGAAGCAAGAAAAATGGCATAACGACAGGCAAATATATGATCAAGACATGCAGCGTACAGACTCAATCATCCATGCTCCTTGTCGGCAGCAGACGTGTGTCTACTTTGACGCCTCAACGAAGCGACGCTCGGCCTCCTTGAAGTTGACAACGTTCCAGATGGCGGTGAGGTACTGAAAACACCGTCAGCTGGGGGTGGCCACGTCGCTATATGCGCATAGAAACTCACATCCGCCTTGACGTTATGGTACTGGAGGTAGAACGCATGCTCCCAGATGTCAATGCCGATGATAGGGACGTGGGTGAGGAGCGGGTCCTGGTTCGCGGTGGTGACGATCTCGAGCTTCTTCGTCTCGGGGTTGTAGCCGAGCCAGCCCCAGCCGGAGCCCTGGATGCCGGCGGTGACGGTGTTCATCTTCTTCTTGAACGCTGGAACCGTGAACGTCAGTATATCGTCAACGCTGCAGAGACATAGACACAGGGCGACACGAATGCCATGCTTCCAAGCACTCGCTCCACATTCCGAGCTCAAGGATAGCCCACGCATAGACCTCCGACAACGTGCCTGCAAGGGGGGACAAGACACGCGAAAGAAAACCCACGATACACTCACCCTCGACGCTCCCAAAGTCCGCCTCGAGCGCCGCCTTGAGCGGGCCGTCCGCGAGCTGGCCCCCGCCCATGCCCGCGGGCGCGAGGTTCTTCCAGAAGAGCGAGTGGTTGATGTGCCCGCCGCCGTTGAACTTGAGCGCGGCCTGGAGCCGGATCTGCTCCTTCGGCGATGGCGCCGTCGCGTACGACTCCTCGGCCGCGTTCAGCCCGCTGACGTACGCCTGGTGGTGCTTCGAGTGGTGGAGCTCCATGATCTTCGCCGCGATGTGCGGCTCGAGGGCCTGCGCGGCGCGGGACGGGTGAGCGGGGGCGTGCGGGATGAGAGCGAGAGCGAGGGACCCACGTCATAGGAGTAGTCGAGCTGGGGGAGGGTGTGCACACTGCGCGCGGCGAGAGAGAGGGCCGCAGCGGGGGCGCGCGTGGCGGGGCGAGCGGTGCGGGCAGCGGTGCGGGCGAGGGCGGTGAGGACGGACATGGTGGTGAGGAGGCAAGCGGGAAACAGGCTGAGTGAGCGCAAGGATATATGCGACGTCATCTCGCCGCGCACGTGGCCGCGTTGGCTTTTCGGCGACCGTCGGCTTGCGATCGTCGCTGGGCGCCTCGTTCACGTTGTGCTGCTCTGGATGCGCAATGTATTCGAACACTGAAGTACTGAAGTCCTGACCACCGCCGGCTCTCGGTTTAGATTTCGCGCAGTTACCGCAGCCTTTCTCAGCTGTAGGCCTCTTCCAAGAGCTATGCGAATACGTCATCTCCCAAGTTCATTGGTGCATGCTCCACATTTTCTAAGTGCCGCCTTCTTTCGCCACATGAGGCTTCACAACCTGCCACGGAAAAGCTCGACGACAGTGATGCCGACGTAGCAGGAAGACTATGCTCGCGGAGAGTCTATGATAGCAAGCGGCCGGTATGATACAGTCTACAAGTCTATTAACCGATCCAAAGTCATCATAGCAAATAGCAAGCACTGTTCCCCGACGCAAGAGCGAGGGGACGTCTCAAACAGCCTTGGCTATCGCGACCTCGTGCTCGTGCTCGTGTGCGGCCGTCTCTTCCCGCTCCTTGGCGGCGTTCACCGAGCTCAGGTACGCGTCTGTGCGTGCGAGGACGTCGTCAGCGACCGGGTATCTGAAGGACGGGAGAACGGACGTACTCCAGAAGAGGGCGACGACACCGATGGTGACGAATCGCAGGTGCGGAGGAACGTACTTGAAGTTCACGATCTGCGTCGGGATGAAGACGCCCCTGCACAGTCGAACAGGGATGAGCGACCCCAAGAAGCACGCGAGACGACGGATGGCGAGGGCGGCGCTGCTTCGCCAAGAAGAACACGTACCAGTTGCGGATGATCGTGGGGACGTAGGCATCAGCTATCCGCTCCTGCGCGTCCGCGACGCTCTTGCCCTCGAGCAGGGTGTTCGCACCGAAGAACAGCGCAATGACACCTATAACACGTTAGATGACGGGGTCCACAGCACGAACGAAAGAAGGCGCTCACCAGGCGTGAACATGAACTGGTCGAGATACACCTACGGGCAGGGCAAACGTGTGAGCGACGGGGAACGCGAAAAAGGCGACGGACGGACGGACCTTGTACATCACCGCCTTGTTCGGCGTCGAGAACTGGAGGCGGTTGAGGAGCCCCAGCCACTTCGTGAGGAGCGGGCCGAAGATGGCTCCTGCATGGGCGAACGAAAGCTCATCAGCGACTGAGTGGCGATGCGGGGTGCGGGGTATGGAGTGCGGGGTAGTGGGCGTATCGATCGGCACGGCACGGGGAACACGTACCTCCGTAGAACGAGAGCCGGGCGGTGCGCATCCACTGCAGCGCACGATAGCACATACGCCTTGTCAACGCGCATACAAGAGGGGGGGAAAACGAGGACACGCACATCGTGGTTCATGCCCTTCTTCTCAAACGCCTGCTGCGCGAGGATGTCGCCCGTGCCGAAAAGCACGGCAGATGTCGCGCACTGCGTGATCATGGGCTTGCGTGCCGCCGCAGAGCTGTGGAAAGGACGAAAAACACGCAATCAGCATGGCGCACTATCAGGGAGTCAAACGCGAACGAAGCTCATTGACGCTCACTTGAACGCGTGGAGGAAACGAGACATGGCGCTTTTTTGGCTGCTGGCTCAGCGAGATGGGGCTAGAGAGGGCCCGGGTCGACGGGGTGGGTGAGGTGGCAGCGGTGGGAGTGGGAGGAAGGCAAGGGCGGGCACATCCTGGCGGGAAGTGGAGTCGCTTGGGGACGGGCGCACGACGCGACCCACGCGCGCCCGGGGTACGGACCGTCCCCCGGCGGGTGCGGCCAGGATTTTGCCGCCACTGCCGTCCCGGCAGGTCGTATGTAGCGGCAGCTGACAGGGGCAATACGCATGGGCGAAACTGCTCCATCACAAGGATGTCGGTCACTTGCTCTGGAGAATGCTCAATGTTGGCCGCGCAGACACGCTGCACATACCGCACCAGGTAGTAGGCACTCAGATCGGGCTTTCAAGCCAGCGAGGGCTCGTCAGTCGGTATGGTATAAGCAAGAACAACAAATGAAGAGTGGTTCCAAGGTATTATGCACGAAGCCGAGGCGCTACTGAAAGAAAGTCACGGAGAGCATGGAAAGACATACGCATAACTTACAACTGTAAAAGTCCAAAACCGACACCAACCAGCTCAACTTCACCGTATAAAAAGGCGAAAGTCACGCCCAATCTCAACACTACGATCGAGTCCACCGAGGCATCTACCGCACGAGCTTGAAGTAAAGAATGACGAGGATGAGGATGACAAGGACCGCGATGATGGCCGCGGTGACGACGCGTTGCTGGTACATCCTGCATTCGCCCGAAAATCAGATCCATCTGTCGACGCCCATGAAGGCAGCAGGAGCAGCAGTGCCAGCAAAAGACACACATACCTCCGGATCATCTTCTTCAGCGTCACCGACGCACGGTCGATGGACGTGTCCGCCCGGTTCAGCTGCAAAGCGCAAACGCCAAACGCGGCCTCAGCTCACCCGTCCTTTCGAATACAAACCGGAGCGGAAGCGGGACTCACCGTGTCCCTCGAGTTCTGGATCTGCTCGCGCTGCCCGCGCAGGCTGCGGAGGATGCCGGCGCCCTGCTCCTCCGTCTCGAGCGCAATCCGCTGGCTCTCCTGCAGCCGCCGCGAGCCGTCCTCGAGCAGCGTGGTGCCCTGGAGGAGCCGCGTGCGGTCGCTCGCCGAGCCGCCGTACGGCTCGTCGCTGCTCGGGGACGCCATCCCAGGGCGAGTGAGAAGCTCGGAGCGGGAGAGCTGCGTGTGGGCCTCTTTGGAGAGCTTCTTGTACCGCTGGAGGTCGGCCTTGGAGGCCTTGATGCGGGTCTGGTAGGACGGGCGGAGGGACTGGGGGATCCCTTGTATTTCTATCTCCATTTGAGATACCTGAGAGGAGAAGAGAGAGGAGTCAGCGATGAGGCAAGACGGAAGTCTGGGTTAGCTGTGGCGGGTTGAGAGGACAAAGCTGCTCTGCAACACAGTATAGACAGAGATCATACACCCCGCTAGCAGCGCGGTGCGTCCGTCGACTGATCTGGCTGCGCCTACGAACCCAACAATGTGAGAAAGGAGAGCTAGACACGCACCATCTCGTCCGCCTCGTCGAGCTCCATCTCGACGCGCCGGAGCGCCGCCTTGCGCTGCTCGCCCTGCACATCCTGTCCGCCGCCCTCAAGCTTCTCGCGGATGCTGTTCACGATCTGCTTGAAGTCGGACTCGTACGAGTCGAAGAGCGCCGTTGGGGAGTCCATTGTCGTTTCTCAGTGCTTCTAGGGTGGGCGAGTCGGCCTGCGAGCGAGGGGAGTGGAGATGGAGATAGAGATAGACGTGGAGGAGAGGAAAGGAAAGAGAGTCTTGTGGGCGCAGCACCTGCGCACCCTGGGCTTTGGCAGTGGCGGACAGCGCTCGCACTGGGCAGGCGTTGACGTCGCCCGGCACGGCGCAGCTGTGTGCACGTGTTTGCCCCGCTGCCTTTCTGGGAATTTCTCTGCGACTCCGAGCGCGCGTGCCAGGTGCAGGCCCCTCCCAGACTCAGAGACCACACGGTGAGCAAGTGCTCAGTGCTGCTGCAGGTGGATGCAGAACTGACGCGCATACACACAGGATCCATATTCATGGACGCCGCCGCAGCCGCCGCGCTCCAGGAGCGCCTTCAGACGGCGTCGGTCGAGTACCAGAAGCTGCAGTCCGACCTCTCGATCGCGGTCGATGCCCGCCAGAAGCTCGACGCGCAGCTGTCCGAGAACGAGCTCGTGAAGAAGGTCCCGCACTTCGTCTCCTCCACGTCTTTCTCGTCAGCTGATGGGCGCTGCGAGTGCAGGAGTTCGCGACGCTGAAGCCAGAGAACACGGTTTACAAGCTCGTGGGGCCCGTGCTCGTGCCGCAGGACCAGATAGAAGCGAAGCAGAACGTGGACACGCGGCTGGACTTTATCAGGGGAGAGATGTGAGTCCTTCGCGTTCGTTCGTCGGAATGGGAGCAAGGTCTGAAGGAACCGGGCGGGTGTAGCAAACGCCTCGAGGGGCAGCTCAAGGACTACAACGACAAGTCGGAAAAGAAGAAGATGGAGGTTCGTTAGATGATTTCCCCTGTGATAGGTCATGTTCATGCTGATGGGCGCGCGCAGCTCGTGGAGATACAGGCTGCACTGCAGCAGCCAGCGGGGACTGCGCCCACGCAATAGTGGTCGAAACGCTCAACGCTGGATGCTCGATAGTCCTGGGGTGTCGCTCGTAATGAGGAGAGAATGTATGTATCATTTTGTAGCCATAGCCAGGTTCCAACGTACAGAAGGGTGTTGCTACCTGTTGGAGGCCGATGGGGGAGGGTGTGGAAGCCAGCTTGTGGATAGGTGGAATACCTCCCGGACAAATGCATTGAGCCCGACGAAAGAGACAACATACGTCCTGAGCACCCATTTCTTTCATCCCACGCGTACACACTAGCCACTTCTCCCCGACGCCGTCTAGTCGATTACCGCGTTGCGGGCATTAGGTAGAGTGTGAGGTGAGGATGCAGGTCGAGTCGAAGAGTGGGCGATGGGTTAATGGTGTTATGACGGAGAGGTCGCCTGATTGCCAGCTTGAGTTACTCCTGCTGCTGTCGCAGCCGCCTCGGCCGCCTGCCTCGCGTGGAGGGCCTCACGGTCCGCGACGGGGCTCTTGATGATGCGCTCGAGGGTGAACCGCTTGCGCGCGGAGATGGGCGGGCAGTTGCGGATGAGCACGGTGTCTCGTATGTGCAGCTCTATGGACAACGTCAGTTGCGCGTTCACATCCAGAAGGACGGTGGACAGGCACCAAAACGCACCGTTTTTCTCGTCATGTGCGAGGATCTTCGTCGAACGGTTGAGCATCTGCAAACAAGGCATCAAGGCGAGCTCCCGGTCATGTGAGAGTCATAGAACGTACCTTCCCTGTTCTCTTGTGCGCGACGAGCCGCGACACGACCACCGTCGCGGTCTTGTTCATCACTCCGACTTTCGCCACTTCTCCGATAAAAGCCATGGGAGGCATGGTGGGCGCGAGACAGGGTTGGAGTGAGGAGGAGGAGGAGGAGGGCGTCGTCGTCGTCGTCGACCAACTGGTGCGTTGACGTCGTGCGCACTGCGCTAGCGGGTCTGTTCAGACCACGTGACAAGAGGACCTCCATCTCCAGGCGCCCAACGCCTTCAATGTCTCTCTGCCATTTGTTCCGTTCCATCCTCAATCTGTACGTACTTTGGGTCCCCCAGTCACAAAACCTCACACATTTCTAACAGCTATAGTACCCTCTTGCTGGATCCACAGATATATCGCTTGATCAGCACTCTCATCGACCAGCGGCCAAACATGGCAGCCTCCGCCGCGGACCCTCTCCCCTTCCCCAATTTCTCCGACGTGGTCCTCCCCTCCGATCGCGCGCGGCTTGCAGGCCTCTCGCCCACCGCGGTGCAAGCCTGGACAGCTTCCCGCGCCGCAGAGTACCGACGTCTCGCTCTTGGCCTCTTCAGCATCTACAATGCCGTCACCCCTATAAACCGCGCCCTCCCCACCGAGATGCTCTCTGAGATCTTCGCCCATTGCTGGCAGGAAGACAACAGCCGTAGTATCCGCGTCACGCATGTTTGTCGCCTGTGGCGCGCGATCGCACATAAGACGCCGCGCTTCTGGGCGGCCGCTGCTTCAGCTCCAGGCCCGATGCTCGACTTCGAAGGATGGGACGACTGGCCCTCAGAAACGCGCGAAACACGCTTGGCCTGTCTCACGACAGTTCTCGCGCGTACGAAACCCGAGCCCGTTATCGTCGCGGTGCGAGGTTTCCAGTCCCCTATTCCCTCGGTCCTGCTGCCGTGTGCTTCGCGGCTCGCGGCCTTGCACGTCACCCTCACAGGTCTCGACCAGATTTCCGCCTTGCGCGATCTGCTTTGCTCTTACTTGCCGAATGTTACCTCGATAAGCGTGGAGCCCCCCGTTTCCACCAATCCTTTACATCGCTTTCAGATCTCAAGTGATCAACTCGCATCGTGGTGGTTTCCCCGCCACGGACAGTCCCTCTCGGCCTTGCCTCGCCTTCGAACCCTACGCCGCGTCCCCATGGACCTCCTTCCTTCCCTCGTCCGTCCGACCCTCAGGTATGTTTACGTCACGGAAGCAATGTTCATCTACGAAGACCTCGACCTCAACCAACTCAGGGACGTGTTATCGATTTGCCCGGGCCTCTTACGCCTCACGATTTCTATGCCGGTGAGCAAAGAATATTTGAGTCCGGTAAATCCGTCAGTACCGTTCCCCGCCGAACCTGTCCTCCCCTCCCTCCAAAAACTCGTCATCCACGGGTCACTCCAAAGGACGGCCGCCTACCTCAATGCACTCACCACTACTTCTCATGCGTCCATCGAACTATGCCTTCCTACTAGAGACTTCAACAACTTCGGCTTGCGCTTTAATCGAGACATTCTCGGCAATTTTTCCACGCCAGTCGCTAGCGTCCGCCTCGACGAGCAGTGGAAGCAGAGGCGCTTTGAGAGCTCCGCAGCGCTTTACGACGCGAACCGCAACTGCCTGCTTCGGATTACCTTCAAAGAGGACATGTACCACAACTACCCGACGTACAGCGGCCTTTTCATCAGCACAAACACCGTCCGCGACATCACCCGGCTCACCATGCGCACCGTCAAAGCCCCGCAGAGCGCCCTCTTCCTCTGCCTCCCGCAGCTGACCTTCATCGACGTCGCCGGCCCCAGCGCCGGCGGCATCCTCGCCGCCCTCAGCGAGCAGCCGCACGGCCAATCTGCCCCCGGCTCCCCGCCACCCCTCCTCTGTCCCCACCTACAGACGCTGTTCGTCAGCTTCGACCGCACGCCGGAGGGCCTGCGTCCCGCGCTCTCGAGGCGCGTCGCGATGCGGGTGTGGGACGCGCGGACGGCCGCGCGCGCGCTGGCCGACGCGCTCGCGAGGCGCGCCGAGGGCGGGTCCCGGCTCTCCCGGCTCGTGTGGGGCGTGCGGACGCGGAGGGAGACGGGGCAGTGGTGGGGGCTCGACGCGGCGCTCTTGGGCGTCATCGACAGAGACGTGCGCAGCTGGGATCGGCCGGGGGATGCGGATGTCGGCGAGGGCGTGGTCAGTGAGGCAGAGGTGAGCCGCCTGCGTGGGTTGGTGGATGGTACGGTTGAGCGTAGGGACTATCAGAGTGACGACGGTGAAGTTTGAACGTTGGTAGCCGAGCCTACAAGGATCGTACTTGACATGTGACAGTGGAAGGGGACGAGGCTCATTATGACAACATTATGACACTTTCTAGGCCGTCTTACCCTGCTATATTGTCCAATATATATCATCATGTGCTACTAGTCAAGTTGTTGCTATTCCAGTCGGAGTGGCTACAGTGGGCCGGGCCGGAGCAGACAAGCGCGTCACGCCAAGATTTGGCGCTTATTTAGCATCAGTCGCACCTTGACCCAGAACCACTATCAAGCAGGACATTGAGTCGGTTGGCGTTTTCGGTACAACGTGCGTTGGGGAACAAGGAGTGGGATGCGGGTGGCGTGGAGGATGCCATATTCCTGGCGCCGCGTGCAGGAGCTCGTTTCATGATGGACCGGTCGAGTTTGGGGAGACTGCGTGTAGCCAGCTGATCTCGAGAGCCGCGTAGTCGTGACGTATCCGTACTAAGTAGGGGCGTTCAGAATTCTTGTGTTTCTCCGTGGATCGTAGAGGCACGTGTTTTCCACGTGAAATTTGTCATCTCTCTCCGTGCGCTGACCATCGCACGCAAAACAAATTCAGCCCCTTATCTTCACAGGCGACCAACCAGCCTCGCGCATTCTCACTCCCAGCGTGTGTATCCAGCTGATATACCGCATATTTTCCCTTTCATCCGTTGCCCTACGCTCACGAGCATTCCCTCCATCGTCGTAAATTCTCTCTACCCTAGACTCCGCATCCGCCCGGCCTCCAAGTGGCCCCTGTCACGCCTTGCTACTGTGTAGGTCCGTCTCACGTATACGCGAGCCATATTTTATTGCTAAATCTTGCCTTGTATCCAGCTGAGAGTGGAGATGGCGGGGCAAGACGTCACTGGCGGCGCCCTTTCCTACGGCTCCGACTTCCATGCAGCCCTCTCTCCCGACGTCATCCAATCCTGGGCTCTCGTCCGCGCCGAAGAGCATCGTCGCCTCGCTATCGACCTACTCAGCGTTCACAATGCCGCCGCTCGAATCAACCGCATGCTCCAGGCTGTCGAGATGATCTCCGAGATCGTCGCTCACTCCTGGAGCGACGGAGACAGCCGCAGCATCCGCGTCACGCACATCTGCCGCCGATGGCGCGCAATCGCGTTGAAGACCCCTCACTTCTGGGTCGCCGCTGCCACGGCTCCGGGAACTATGTTCGACTTCGAAGAATGGGACATGTGGACGACTGCGAAGCGCGAAAGCCGTGTGGCTTGCGCGGCGTGGGTTTTCGCTCATACGAAACCCGCATCCCTTCGTGTCATGGCACGTGGATTTCCTCTTCCCATTGCATCTGCTCTGGTACCACACGCTGCACGGCTTGCGGAGCTCCACATCACCATCGCAGGCCTCGATCAGCTCTCCGCTCTGCGTGCTCTGCTGTGTACAGAAGGTGTGAGCGGGCTGGAAACATTGAGCGTCGAACCACCTAACACTCCCGACCATCGACGAGATTTCCGTGTCCCTGAGGAACAGCTATCTGCAACGTGGTCCACAGTTGATGCACAATCAGGTTCTATTCTGCCACGTCTCCGAACCTTACACCGCGTGCCCCTGGACCTCCTCCCATTTTTGGTTTGTCCAACATTGCACTCCGTCCACGTTACACAACCACTATTCAACACCAGAGTCTCTCATCCTCAAGTACTCAAGGATTCGTTGAAGAAGTGTCCAGACCTCCTCCATCTCACAATCGCTTTTGTCGACAAGGGGACATTCCTCGTTCAGAATCTAGATTGGCCACCTCTTGCGTACACCCCTCCAGCACTCGAACCAGAGCCCCTGCTTCCGTCCTTGGAGGATATAAGTCTTCACGGCCCGTTCAGAAGCGCAGCCCCCTATCTCAATGTCCTCACGTTCAATCCTCATACGTCTATCGAGGTATTCATTTCTGACCCGCCTTCAATGCACGACTCGGACCAGTGGTATGGACCCGTACCCAGCTTTTACTACCACTGTGATCTCCCTGTAGTCGAGATCCATATAGCCGAAGAATGGGAGACCGATCATCTGGAAGCCTCCGTCAGGCTCTACGATATCGACGGACATCGCATCTTTTGCGCCGACAGGCTCGCAAATAAATACGTCGATTACGAACGCCTCTTCGCCCCCTCCATCTTCAGGCGCCTCACCCGACTCACTATGCGCTCCCTGACGCGCTACGCCACCAAGCGAGGCGTGCTCGAGGCCCTACCCAACCTTAAGTATCTCGAAATCAGCGGCCATGCGACCTGCTCGACGATCCTCGACCTCTCTCCGGATGACTTCACACGAAACGCCTATCGTACTTTCCTTCTGTGTCCCTTGCTCAAGACGCTCGTTGCCACTTTTTCTCGCATGGACGCTCGTTTGCTCGACGGTCGGACCCGTGATGCAGCAGGGTGGGACGCGCGGTCCGCGGTCCGCGCGCTGGGCGCGATGCTCGCCCAACGAGCCGAGAACGGATCGCGCCTTTCCCGGCTGGTCTGGGGCGTGCGCACGCTGACGGCCGCAGAAGTGGATAGGGATGGGGCAAATCCGGAATTCGTGAACGTGCTTAATGCGCGGGTGTCCTACGTCCGGAAAATGAAGGACTTTGAGGAGGGCATGGTCGATGGGGTTGAGTTGGGCTGGCTGGATCGGCTTGTGGATGGCTCGGTCGAGCGCAGGGACTAGAGCGCGTGCGGTGACGATGGGTATGCAAGAGACGCTAGAAAACACTTGGATGCTCATATAAATATGTATACTCCAATTAGATTCGGTCATCCCCTAGGAATTAATCAGTAGTGACAGGTAGAACGCCGTGAGTCGAACGGTGCCTTTGACATCGCCTCTTCCATAACCTTTCCGTTCTCGCCCCGCGGGCAGCGGGTATTGAGTGCACGGACCGCCTCCACCGTCTCCCATCGCCCCTTGCTGTCTTAGGCAGGATCCCGTTCAAACGTTGCTGGGAGGCTTACACCTCAACCTCAAAACTGAGGCATGTACGCCCCCCGCGCCGAAGTCGCAACACTAGGGCGATAGCTCGTCGGGCTGCCAACCATCGCCCCGCTCCCGATCGAGTCTGGGTGGCTCTGGTAGCCCGGGAACGTCGTCGGGTCGTCCGGGTTCTGTTGACGCGCTCAGCATTGTCTAGTCCACAAACCAATTCACGCTCACATAGGGCCTGAACGGCTTTGCGGCCATGGGAGACGGCGGGAGCTCCGCCATGAACGGCACACTCGCCGAACCTGGCCCCGGGGAGAACATCGCGCTTGGGACGCGGTCGGCGTTCGTCCGGCGGCGCCGCACCACCCATGCAGCCACGGCGGCGGCGGCGAGCGCGAGCACTGCGAGCCCGCCAACAACGCCGCCGACGATTGCGCCGACGTTCGTCTTCTGCTGGCCATTCGTGCCGCCGTCCCCAGCGCCATTTGGGGCTCCGGAGGGGCCTGAGTCGGGGGAGGTCGTGCTGGCGGAATTGGGGGCACTGTTGGACGCGGAGGAAGTGGGGAGCATAATGGCGGAGGAAGCTGACGAGTCGGGCTTATCTTGCTCTGCGAGGGCGAGGGCGGCCGTGGCGTTGAACGTGCCGCTAGTCTGAACAGAGGATCTCGCGCTGTGAGTTACAGGGCGCCACTGGACGTGGTTGAGGGAAAGACGTACGGTGATATCGAGATACGCCCAGGAAGGAATGGAGGTGCCCGGAGGAATGTTGAGCGAGTACCTATATACGGCGGGCAGCGTCAGGGCGAGTAGGAGCGCGCGGTGGAGAGCATGTGGGAGGGAGGCTCTGCTTACTGTCCGATGACCGCCTCCGCGTACGGGTCTGTGCAGTTCATAGACCATGTCGGCCATCTGCGGATCGCGAACTTTCAGTCAGAGTTGAAGCTTGATATGGAACGGGTCGGGAACCCACGGTTGGGAGAAGGTAGAGAGGCCCTGGCACGCCGCGCATGCTTGGATCATGGAGTAGTACACCGTGTTGCATTTGCACGGTGTGGCGGACGTGCTGGTCGCGATCGGGCCGACGTAGTGCTCTTCGGGGCCAAGAGGCCCAACCACAGAGTCTGCTCCGCGCCTCACGTCTGATATTGCACGCAAAAGAAGGCCTCAGAGATGTACGCACCAGCTGGAGAATTGCATGGCGTAAGGAGCCAGGAGACCACAAGGCACGGGTTCTGCCCCTTAGAGTTGCTCATCTAGTCAACGAGCCTGCGTCAGGTGCATGCTGCAAGTCACGTCACCGCCGATGAAGTTGAACGCACCCACATATAGTTAGCTTCGCAGGTCACCGTCGTATTCTGCGTGCGCGCCACCTTCAAGACGAAAGAGAGAACCACAAAAACAGAAGCAGAACGCATAGCTAGAAGGAAAGTAGGATAAGGTGGGAAAGAAGGGAGAAGAAGTCCCGCCAGGCCTCGCACGGTTTGCATACTTATATCCAGCGGCTCGCTTGGGCAGACGCCTCGCACAAACCCCACTCAGATTCCTCCGACCGCATTTCAGTCGTCTTGTTGGCGTGAAGTTCCGCTTCTGGGCTCGAGGCGATACCTGCATCGTGTGTCCTAGAGGCACGATTTGGACCAGAGGAGTGTGCGGTTGTGCTTCTGTGTCCTCCAACATTCTGCTGAGCCCCGAGATTGCGCAGGCGGAAGCCACATGCGACGGATGGGATCATTGGAAATGAAGAGCCATGAGGTTCGTGCTCTGGCAGCTGTCAGAGGATCACGTACTGCGCGGTAGACTGTGGTCACGATCATCGATGGTCAAAAGCGCCTCTCCTCGAAGAGTCTGGTACGGTGTCGGGCTGTGCGGGAGACGGTTCGCGCCTCGCAGATCTGACTGTGAGCCTGATATGACTGTTGCGCGGGGTGGACAAGGGCGGACAACTCAAGATGATGGTCACGTTCTCAAACGACACATTGACATTGGCAATATTTGTCATCCCACGTGACAAGCGAAACCTTCGGGCGAGAAATGGGCGCCAAAGTGGCAGTGGGACCGTTCTATCTCGCGCGCGTTTCGTGATGCGGTCCTCTCCTTCTCAGACCTCACTCCGTTTGTGTTCCTCCTCGTCGCCTCATATCTCCCAGGATGCTCTCTTGAATGGCGTATCTGTGGTGTTTCCCTGCGACGCAAGATTGATGTTGAGGCCCAAAGGCAAGTTTCTACTTCCGCACACCCATCATCCTCCCAGATGACACGGGCTCAGCAAGACGCAGATCTGGGGCACGTTGACTTTGCAACGCTTCCCCTCAACTCCGCTCCCTCACAGTCGCGGTCCATTACTAATCTCGCCACCCCACCTGTCACGAGTCCTATATAGGATCTGTCGCGCTGAGATGCGCGCCGTCGCTCGTCCACCTCTCTCTGCACCCCTGCCTCTCTAACAACAGTAATGCGCATCAAAGGTCTCCCAGGCCGTCATATCGCTCCCGGCGTCCCCGCGCCTTCCTCCTGCTGACACGGTTCCGGGTTCGACGCCAAGCGGGCGCAAGCGTGGCCCCTTGTGCAATTTGATACGGACCGGGCCGAGTCACTCGCCACCGAGTTCGCGCACGAGAACGACCTGGATGAGGGGTGGGGACCGAAGAGCGAATTCGTCGACCCGCGAGTGCCGCGGCGGATAACCGTGCTCAGGAAATCCCGCGAGACGAGCGGCGATACCTGGTGGATCAACGCAGGGACATCGACCCGACGAGGAGCCTCGATGGTGAGAACTTCACGTTGCTCACCCTATTAGCAGTTACAGGTAGAACGCCGTGAGTTGAAGGGTGCCTTTGACATCGCCTCTTTCACGACCTTTCTCTCCTCGCCCCGCGGGCAGCGGGCAGCGGGCGTTGAGCGCACGGACCGCCTCCGCCTCCCATCGCACCTTGCCGTTCCGTGCAGATTATCGTTCAAACGCCGTCGGGGGCTTGAAAGGGCTGAGCTTCAAAGCTGAGGCATGTACACCCCCCGCGCCGAAGTCGCAACACTAGGGCGATAGCTCGTCGGGCTGCCAACCACCATCCCGCTCCCGATCGAGTCTGGGTGGCTCCGGTAGCCCGGGAACGTCGTCGGATCGTCCGGGTTCTGTTGGTGGGTTCAGCACTGTTTAGACCACGAGCAATTTAGCACCAGTGCTCACGTAGGGCCTGAATGGCTTTGCGGCTACAGGAGACGGCGGGAGCTCCGTCATGGACGGCACATTCGCCGAACCCGGCCCCGGGGAGAACATCGCGCTTGGGACGCGGTTCGCGTTCGTCCGGCGGCGCCGCACCACCCATACGGCCACGGCGGCGGCGGCGAGCGCGAGCACTGCAAGCCCGCCGACAACGCCGCCGACGATTGCGCCGACGTTCGTCTTCTGCTGGTCTTTCGTGCCGCCATCCCCAGCGCCATTGGGGGCTCCGGAGGGACCGGAGTCGGTGGAGGTCATGCTGGCGGAACTGGAGGCCGTGTTGAACGCGGAGAGGGAGGAGGAGGTGGAGGTGGAGGTGGAGGTGGTGGAGGTGGTGGAGGTAGAGGTCATAACGGCGGAGGAAGCTGACGAATCGGGATTATCTTGCTCTGCGAGGGCGAGGGCGGCCGTGGCGTTGAAAATACCGCTAGTCTGAACGGAGGGTCGCGCGCTGTGAGTTACAGGGCGCCGCTGGACGTGGTTGAGAAAGGCGTACGGTGATATCGAGATACGCCCAGGAAGGAATGGAGGTGCCCGGAGGGATTTTGAGCGAGTATCTATGCGGTGCGGCGGGCAGCGTCAGGACGAGTAGGAGCGCGAGACGGAGAGTATGTGGGAGGGAGGCCCCACGTACTGTCCAATGACCGCTTTCGCGTACGGGTCGGTGCAGTTCATAGACCATGTCGGCCACCTTTGGATAACAAAATATCAGTCAGAGAGGGGATGAAGGCTTGAAGCTCGAGAGATGACGAATCAGGAACCCACGGTTGAGAGAAGGCAGAGAGGCCCTGGCACGCCGCACATGCTTGGATCATGGAGTAGTACACCGTGTTGCACTTGCACGGTGTGGCGGACGTGCTGGTCGCGATCGGGCCGACGTAGTGCTCTTCGGGGCCAAGAGGCCCGACCACAGAGTCTACTCCATGCCACACGTCTGAAATTGCACGCAAAAGAAGGTCACAGAGATGTACGCACCAGCTGGAGAATTGCATGGCGTGAGGAGCCAGGAGACCACAAGGCACGGGTTCTGCCCCTTAGAGTTGCTCATCTAGTCAACGAGCCTGCGTCAGGTGCATGCTGCAAGTCACTGCTGCTGACTCTAGAGTTGGACGCACCCACTTATAGTTAGCTTCACAGGTCACCGTCGTATTCTGCGTGCGCGCCACCTTCAAGACGAAAGAGAGAACCGCAAAAACAGAAGCAGAACGCATAGCTAGGAGGAAAGCAGGATAGGGTGGGAAGAAGCCCCGCCAGGCCTCGCACGTCCGCTTGTGTACTTATCTCCAACGGCCCACTTGCGCAGACGCCTCGCACAAACACCGATCCGGTTCCAGTTCGGTCTTCTTGTTGACTTGGGGATCCGCTTCCGGAGGCAATGCCTGCGTCGTGTGTCCTAGAGGCACGATTTGGGCCGGAGGAGTGAATTTTGGTGCTGCTTCTGTGTCCTCCAACATTCTGCTGAGCCCTGCGATTGTGCGGGCGGAAGCTACAGGCGACGGATGGGATCAGTGGAAATGAAAGCTATCAGGTTCATGCTCTGGCAGCTGTCAGAGACGATCACGTACTCGTGGTGGATTGTGGTCAATCACGATCATCAATGGCCCTCAGAAGCACCGTTCTCCTGGTCGGAGAGTCTGGGTATATACGGTGTCGGGCTGTGCGGGAGACGGTTCGTGTCTCGCGCCGATCTAACTCTCGGCCTGTAAGAATGACATGACCAGTTGACTGTTGGGCGGGGTCACGACTTATGATGATCAATGATGACTTTCTCGAGCTAAACGTTTTCGAAGTTGACCTGCAATTGGCAATATTTGTCATCTCACGTGACAAGCGGAAAGCCTTCGTCATAGGCGCCAAACGAGGGTCGGTCCTCGACTCCGAATCGACCGCGCACTATAGCTCGCAGGCCTTTCACTCCTCCTTGTATCCCTCCTCGTCGCGTTTTATATTCTGCCAACTGCCCAGGATTTTCGATTGAATGGCGTATCTGCGACACAAGATTGGCTTTCGTTGAACCTCCACCGCATACCTGCCGTCCTCCAGGCTCCTAATCTCGCCGCCCCGCCCGTCGCCCCTACGCAGGAGCTGTTGCTCGTCGCGCATCTCAGAACGACGACGCTCTTCCACTTCTCTCTGCAAGCCAGTCTCTCACTGCACCTCGAATGTTGTCTATCACTTCGCGGCCTCGCGCTCTCCTCCTGCCAACTCGGGTCCGGGTCCGACACCAAGCAGGTGCAAGCGCGGCCCCTTGTGCAAAGTAACGTGGACCTGCCGCCGGACCTCCCCGCCGAGCGAGCGCGCGAGGACGACCTGGAGGAGGGACGTGGGGGCCGACAAGCGAATTCGTCGACCCGGGAGTGCGGCGGATGACTTCGAAATCCCGCGACGTGAGCGGTAGCACCTGGTGGACCAACGCGGGGACTTCAACCTGGTGAGCAGCATCGATGGCGAGAACTTGGCGTTGCTCGCCCTAGATTTCTCCGGTGAAGTGTCGATACGAGCGATAGCTGAGCGGTTCCTGAAGATGAACTGAAAGCAGAGTAGGAAGGACCAGGAGTAGGATGACATCCATAGGGGCTCGAAGGGTTCGAAGACGGGGTATTTCCGCGGTAACTGGTTCTACGAAGTCAGACTGCGTCCGTCCGCCGGAGAAGGTAATGGTGTTTGAGCAGGATGGATCAACTCTCGGCGTCCCGAGATTCGGCGCATCTTCATCGAACATCTTCCGTAACGACCTCAAGTTCTCCAAGCCCCTGATAGTGAGGCTCAGCTCCACGATACGGTCTATGTGGATTTGGAGGGCCAAGGAAATCGGAGGAATAAAGCCGCAGACAGTCAGGCGGATGGGCTGTGGAGCGGTGAGCGCGAGAACCATCTTGGCCCAACCCTTGCGTGCGTCGCGTTTCGTTGTCGTCCACCGGTCCCATCGGTCGAAGTCGAACATCTTACTAGACGCTGCAAGAGCAGACATCCAGAGACGCGGAGTCTTGTGCACACCGCGCGCCATCGGCGACATACGTGCGCGATGCCTATGCTGTCCTGGTCCTGCCAGCAATGCGTGAAGACCTCCGAGAGCGTTTCGGTGGGGAGTGTCCGGTGAATAGGGGTGACAGCGTTGTGCAGTGAGAGAAGAACGAGCGCGAACTGTCAATATTGCTCCGCGCGAGAAAGGGTCCATGTCCGCACCGCGCTGTCAGAGAGACTGGCGAGGTCGTCAAGATCGGATGCGGGGAGGGATTGTGCGCATCCGGACAGCAGATCAGGCGTATCGAGGGGTGTTGTGGCCATGGCAATGCCTGAAGTAACAACACAATTATATATCAGGAATCACAAAAAATTGGCGAACCAAACTCACCTGGGAAGTGGTAGTTCGTGGTCAAGGTGTAAAAGCGCCCCTAACAACTAACACGACGATACCCACGCGCCTCCTCGCACGTGACATGCTCAATGATAATGATAGGCGCCAAATCCGCTGTCCATCGTTACTCCGATCCAGTATCCATCTGTTGGCGAAGCTGTCTCAAGGACCATCCACACCCTCTTGGTAGGCCTGCATAGTATCAAGACGGCTCACCCAAGTCTTGACTTTCTTCTGCAGAAAAGTATAATGGCAGCTGCTGTAGCCTACACCCTCCCGTTCCCCAATTTCTCCGACGTGGTCCTCCCCTCCGATCGCGCGCAGCTCGCGGGCCTCTCGCACACCGCCGTGCAGGCTTGGACAGCTTCCCGTGCCGAAGAGTACAGACGTCTTGCTCTTGGCCTCCTCAGTGTCTACAACGCCGTCACCCCCATAAACCGTCTCCTCCCCACCGAGATCCTCTCAGAGGTCTTCGCCCATTGCTGGAAAAACAAAGACAGCCGCAGCATTCGTGTTACACACGTCTGTCGCCTATGGCGCGCAATCCTGCACACAACAACGCGCTTCTGGGCTGCCGCTGCCTCAGCTCCGGGGGCCATGTTCGACTTCGAACTATAGTAGTGAATGACCGGGTGCATCTGTTCCCATGGCCTATCAGCAGGTGCAGATGCATCTGTTGCCCCACCGGCCCGGTTGCACTGCCTTCCCCGAGCGTGCTCACGCACCCACGGGCCATGCGCCACACTGCCCCGAGATGTCCGGGCACCGGCGCCTTGTGCCCTGCCACCTGAGCTCACCGTTCCCGACAGTGAGCTCACCTCTTTCATTATTTCACACCCCACCTTTTGTAGATGATCAATAAACAAAATATATTTGTCACCAAGCCACTACATGGTCCGCGACAACGCGGAGGTAGAGGTGGAAGGGGCGATGCGGAGCGCTGTGACGTGGTGGAGGACGCGCAGGGCGACACGGGCGGAGGTGGGTGACGCCAAGGAGGACAAGGCGGAGGAGGTGGGTGACATGGAGCGCCAGGAGGAGGTAGAGGGCCCGGGAGGAGAGGGCGATGCGGGCGACGTGGACGTGCGTGAACGCAGGCGATGCGTACGCAAAGGCGGGCAACGTGGAGGTGGAGGACGTGAAGGCGGAGGAGGGCGACGCGGAGGTAGGCGGTTCGAAGGAGACGGCAGGCGCGGGCGAGGAGGAGGGCGGTATGAGCGGGCGGCGCAAGGCAGCGCGGGCGGAGGGCAGTACGAAGGAGGGCCGCATGGAGGGCCACGTGAAGTCAGCCGAGGCTGAGGCGGGCGACATGAGCGGGCGGTGCGACGGAGGCGGCGGGCGTGGGCGGAGCAGGGCGAGAGGGAAGAGCGGGCGACACGGGCGGAGAGCAGCGCGGGGGTGGAGGAGGGTGACACGGAGGAGCGCGGGACTAAGGAGCGCGGTGCCAGCGAGGACGGTGACGCGGGCGGAGGAACGCGGCGCGGAGGAGGGTGCTGCGGAGGGTGCGGGAGATGAGGGCAGTGCAGAAGAGGAGGGCGGCACAAAGGAGGCAGCGGGTGTGGGCGGAGGAGGGCGAGGAGGGGCAAGGAGGGCGACGCAGAGGCGGGCGACGCAGAGGTGGGTGGTGCAGGTGGGCGACATGGGCGGAGGAGGGCAGCGCGGAGGAAGGGGGCGATGTGAAGGGCCGGGAGGAGGGTGTCCGGGCGGACGTCGTTGGCCTGTTGTAGTTGTCGACGGAGCGACAGGGAGTATGTGTGGGTGGGCGTCGGGAATGCAGGAAGGCGGAGGAGAGGACTCACCAAAACAAGGGCCGCGGCACGTCGCCGCGACCCCCATATCCTCATCTCCATACTGAGGTCGTCCGGATGGACGTCCTCGTGCAGTGTTTGTTGTGGGAGTGGCCGGGAGGGTGAATGAAGGGCGGGATGGAGGTCGAGGTTGAGGAAGGGAGGGGGACGGAAGATCGGGGTCACCTGGTGACGCCGGGGTCCAATAGCGGGCGACAGTCGACCGTATGGTCGCTATCGTCTGCCTGGGCAGAGCGGGGAAGAGGACGAGGAGGAGGAGGAGGAGGAGAGGAAGGACGGCGAAGGGGAAGGACGCGTGGCGTGCATCACAGCCACGCGTTGATGCGCGCCACGCGTCGTTGCCACACACTGATGCGCGTCTACATGGGCGCGCATCACGGATCAATAGGTGCATCTGTAGCTGCCGATAGGCTATGGCAACAGATGCACCAAGCGATTCACTGCTGCTCCTTCGAAGAGTGTGGGCGGGCATCGAAGAAGCGCGACGCTGCCTGCATGACGACTAAGGCTCGAACCTTTTAAACTAATTACTGATTATACACAGTAACAACGGTGTAAACTACTCACTATTTACGGTGTGGTCAGTACAAAGTTGTAATCAAGTAGTATACAGTTTATGGAACAGTATATGCACGTGCTAGCACTTCGCTGCGCATGAGCAGCGAGATGGTGGCGCGCATATATATTATTGCTACATCAGCCACTGCGCGCGTGCTTGATAGTGAGTGATCGGAGGACGACAAAAATCCAACTTGAGTGTTGAGTGTCGAGCTCTTCCCAACTTGCCCCACTACCCACTAAACTGTCTGGATTCCTCTCGCCATCGTCCTCCATGGCTGCCGCCACAGTCCCTCTATCTTCTCCTCTGCTTGAGATGGCTACTATCGTCAATTCCATTGCAACTGCCGCCAAATCTTTGCCCTCAAGTGTTCCGATCGGCAACGAGAACGACAAAATCTACATCATCATGACCAAAACCCATGGCGACACTGCTTGGGAAACCTTCAATCGGCGGTTCGACATCCTCTTTGGAGAGGATTGTCGTGACCCAGTGACCGGGCGTCTTCATCACCTCCGTCGTGGGGCGTGCGGGCTCGATATGGTCATCAAGGACATTCGCGTGCTCCTTGCTCGATATGAAGCCGAGCTTCAGTACGATGTGATGCGCATCAAGCTGAAGAGACTACTCACCGAGGTCGCCCACCTGAGGTACGTCGTTCTGCACATCCGGATTCCGATTGTATTGCCAATTGAAACTCTTCGAAGTGGAGTTCCGGTCGAGTCGCTGGCTGGCACTACTATTCCGGGGTCTCTGGGTGAAAGGACATTGGGCCACGAGGCTGGTGCGGGCAGCTCCACTGCTACGACTGAGAATGCGCTCGCTGCACTGGCAGAAAAGATCCTGGACCCGAACTATAAGAAGCCAGGCACCAAGAAGAAGAAGCGGGCACGCACCGGTGCCGCCACTAAGGCTGGACCTGTCCCGAAGGGAGCACACAAGAATGTGAAAGGTGAGCAATAGTGCATTCTCTCGGGTAGTCGAAGGCCCACCTGTACCCCTACCCTCGATACCATGAGGGTATGAGTTGGATTGCGCACTTGCATTGAGGGCCCCGTGTTGAGTGCGGCGCCGACTGTCTGCACGCATTGTCACGCATGCGACAATGAGCTGCCTGGTGCGTTGCGTCGTGCGGTGAGCTGCCCACGTCGCGGCAAGCCTCATGCGTGCGGCATCACGCACTTCCAGCAACGTGCGATGCACGTCGAGCATCGAGCGTTGAGCGTTGAGCGATGTCCATCGCGCGCGTTGAGCGACGTGCGTTGAGCGACGTGCATCGAGCGATGTGCGTTGAGCAATGTCCGTCGAGTGATGTGTGATGTGCGTCACGCACGTTGAGCGATGTGCGTCGCGTTCGTCGAGCGATGTGCGTCACGTTCGTCGAGCGATGTGCGTCGTGCGCGTCGAGCGAGGTCCGCCGCGTTCGTCGAGCGGTGTGCGTCGTGTTCATCGAGCGGTGTGCGTCGCGTTCGTCGAGCGGTGTGCGTCGCGCGCGTTGAGCGAGGTCCGCCACACGCGTTGAGCGAGGTCCGCCACACGCGTTGAGCGAGGTCCGCCACACGCGTTGAGCGAGGTCCGCCACACGCGTTGAGTGACGTGTGTCGGGCGCGTTGAGCGACGTGCGTCGGGCGCGTTGAGTGACGTGCATTGAGCGCGTTGAGTGACATGCGTCGTGCACGTTGCACATTTTGACCTATATTGACCATGGCGGGCGTGGCGAGCTGTATGCGTCGAGCGCGGCAGGCTGCAGTGTGTACAATGTACACGTCGATGCGATGAGCTACATTGTTCACTGCCCAGGAAGAATGTGCACTTACAAGGAACTTTATCACATCCTACTAGCAACGACAGCTAGTCTACTCACAGAAATTAGTGAGGCAAACGACATCAGGAAAACCCCAAAATCCTAATTAGTACTATCAAGTATAATATTAGTGCTATTGCTTCACTAATGGGACTACTGAGTTTTGACCCTTCTAACAGGTACTAAAGGGATACTAGTGCTTGAGCTTCTCATATAATATATCTATCTGCAACTATTACTTCACCTATCACTGGACACTGCTGTCTAGTCGGAATACACACACCTAGCACAGGGTCTAACCAGTGACTAACTACTGCATCTCCGGAGACCCGCAGAACTACCAACACAATCAATAGATCACAAAAACGTGAAGGAGAAGCAAATATATGTGTTCATTACACTACAAGGTAAACAGTAGACTACGAACAAAGACACTAAACACATCCACTCGGGCGAGACGGGTGACACAGGCAAGAGCGAGGTTGGTGAGGTAAGCGTCATGGATGATGCAGACGTGGGCGAGGCGGGTCGTGGACGCGGGCGCAGACGCGGGCAAGGGAGGCGACACAGACAAGGTGGGCGGCACGGACACACACAACACGACGTGGGTGGGGGCGAGGGCGACGTGGCAGTCACACAGGAACGAGACGTGGGTGACATGTCGACGCAGGGGTGAGACGCAGGCGACGAGGATGAAGTGGGTGAAATAGATGACGCGAGACGGGAGTGCGACGCGGGCGAGATGGGCGAGGCGGATGGGACAGGCAAGGAGAGCGGGACGAGCAACGAGCGAGAGGCGGGATTGACAAACGCAGGTAAGCGCGATGTGAGTAGGGCAGGCGAGGGCGAAGGGGCAACACGGCGGGGTGTGGGCGACGTGGGCGAGGGCAAGACGAGCGAGGTGGGCAAGATGGGCCAGATGCACAAAACGGGCGAGGCGAGCGACACGGGCGAGGCGGGCAAGGTGGGTGACACAGGGGATGCAATCGCGCGGTCAACGCAGGGGACGCGGTCGAGGTGCGAGACGTAGGCTCAGAGGGGCAAGATGCGGGCGTTGCGGAGGTGGCGACGGACGTGGGTGGCATGAGCGAGATCGCGGGTGCAAGACAGTGCAAGACAGGCGAGATCCGGGGTAACGCGAGCGAGGTGGGCGACACAGACGAGACGGACGAGGCGGGTGAGACGGGCCAGGCAGGCGAGACGGACGAGGCGGAGGTGAGAACAGAGATATAGGCGAGGTGCGGCGCGCAGGCGAGACGGGCGAAGTGGGCGACATGGCGGTGCGGGCAGTTCGAGAAGAGGGGTCAGTGCACGTCGTGCTCCCTGCAGTTGGGCTCGGTACGCGGCATTGGAGAAGACGGGGCGAGGCTTGGCGTCGGGGCGGCGAGGACGGGAGTCAGGCGGAGGGGATCGAGGGCAACGTCAAGGGGACGACGAGGACGCTGCTGGCAGTGCCAAGGGCGGGAGCGACACGCGTTGATTCCCACGCCTCCAGAGGCAGCGCCTGCTGTGCTGGCACCCTCTCTGTCCTCCGCGTCCTCCGCGTCCTCCCCGTTCTCCCCGTCCTCCCTGTCCTCCGCGTCTTTTCGTCCTGGTGCAACATCTTCGAGGAGCACGCGAGCACGCCCCTTGCCCGCCGCGACGAGCTGTCTTGGTGAGTCCCTCGTTCTGCCCTCTTGCGCTCCCCATCTTGCCCACCACCTTGCCAGGCCCTGGCCGCACCATGAACCCTGTCCCCACCACGAGCACGTCCCAACGAAGCTCGTTCCACCGGTGCGGCCGTGTTGTGCAGCCGTTGTCGCTGTCTCGTATATCGCCCGCTTGCCCACTACGACTCGGGCTCCTGCGTTGTCGATACACCCACCTGTAATCCCAGCCAGGCGACGGCGCGACTCGGTGCGAGGATTGCCCTGCGGGGCAGTTCTCGTTGGAGGGTGCGTCCGCCTGCTGCTCTTGGTACGTTCTTTTCGATGGACCGTGCTCTGTGCGTGTGTGCTCACAGCTGCTCCGGCTTTTACTCCGACCACGTAAGCGCGGGCAGCTGCTCGCAGTGCTCGACACCTGGCGCGTACTTCGTCGTCGGCGCGACCTCCTCGTCCGCGTGCTCCTCCTACTCCGGCGGCCAGCTCTACTGTCCCCAGCTCCTGGCCCACCCGCTGTGCGTCCCTCCGCCATTCTAACTTTCTTTCCGCTTCTTCTACGTGCTGACTTCTCGTCCACTCACCCCAGTTCGGCTTCACTGTCCCATCTGCGAGCCACCCCGTCAGCCGCTTGTCCACCCCGACGCCCAGTGCCTGATTCGGCGGCATCTGGAAGCTTGCGAACGGCCGCGCGACGGGCTTCCCGTCGCCCTCCCTCTGCACTGGCGCGAGGACCTCGGGGCCCGCGCGCGGCATCACCGAGACGAAGCCGCCGCGGTCGCCGAGCGCGGCGTATGCGAGCCGCTGCGTGTCCTCCATCCTGATCGCGACGTACGCGAAGGACACCGGCGCGCTCGAAGCGGCGGCGGAGACCGCGGCGAGGAGCTCGGGGATGGGGAGTGCGTGGTCGACGATGTGCGTCGCGCCGAGGGACTGGAGGAACGCGGCGTGCGAGGCTTGCCTATTTCGTTCTTACCTCGCTCACGTCGTCTGCCTCGCCCACGTCACCCAAGTCCCCGATGTCATTCGTCTACCTTGCCCGCCTCACCCACTTGGCTCACGTCCCCGTCCTCTTCGTCCACCCACCTTGCCCACGTCCACGTCTTGTCGGCTGCCCAGTCGCTCACGTCGTTCCCATGTTGGCTGAATGTCTACCTAGCATGCGCCATTCACGCGTCACCCACGTTGTTCCCATCCTGCCCGTCTACCCCTCGCCCGCCTCGTCTGCCTTCCCCGTGCTCTGTAAATAGCTGGTTGTCGTGTACAATACTTTGTGTAGTCTAATCGTCATTGCCAATATATTTCGTTCTCATTACCTCTCTATCTGTGTGACTGTCCCTGATATTGGTCCGCTAATCTGAACTATTTCTGAGCTGCCCTACTATGTCTAGATGTATGAACTAATGCTTGCCTACACCTATGACTATCCCTGTCTATTTGACTAGATTAGTTTTTGGGACTTCTAAATAGACCTAATCAACTATTCCTGACTATTGGTCTAATTAGTGCTAAATAGTCCTAATTAGGAGTTGGGGGTTTCCCTGACGGATGACAACCCAAGGGACAAGACCTACGAGCTGCCGAAGACTCGGTTGAAACACAACTCCGGGAAGCATAAGGTCCACAACATCGATGGTGAGACTACTGACGACTGCACTTCAAGCCGGGATGGGAGCCAGTCCGATGCCACCTCATTGAACGACTCCACTGAAGAGGTTGTGAGCGGGAAAGGAAAGCAGCCTGCCGCCGCTTCAAAGAGCAAGCGGCGGCGGCGGTCCTCTTCTGGCAGATATAAACGACCAAAAGTGAGTAAACTGTTCTAATTGGCAGTGAGCTATGCTTACCTCAATGATGTAGCGATCGCGTGGAAACGTTTCTAGTGATGCCATTGAGATCTCGGATGGTGAGGGTGCGTTGCACAAGGTCGAGGTTGAAGAAGCGGAGAAGGCCGAGGCGCGCGGTCAGCAGCGGGGGCCGAAGAACCGTTCAATCGTGCATTGGAGTGTTGCAAGACCAACAAACGACCCTCACAAGGGTCTCAGATGGACGTTTACTTGTCGTCATTGCAATGCGTGAGCAGCACACCAGTTGCATGATATGTTGAGCTGTGGCTAACAGGTTAGATTATGATCAGTGTTCGCTCTTTCTCTCGGACTCTCAAGGGAGATGACGCACTCTGGGAAGATGAGCCTCGCAAGCCGTCGCTGGCGAATCTTGCTTCACATCTGAAGCAGGATCATCCGGCAGTGCTTCAGGGCGATGCGGAGATTGACTCGTACCTGGCTGGGAACGGCAAGTTGGAGTGGGCGAATCGGACCAAGACCACTGGAGGCTCAAAGGACGGCTCCTTCTACAACCGGGAGGATGTGGACGCCTTCGAGGGGTACATGCATGGCGGTCCATTTGACCCGAACGGCTCGGCTACACAGCAGGGATTCACAACTGTGATCGCAGGATGGTTGCTGTATGAAGACTTACCTTTCACCACCGCCGAAGCAACGTCCTTCAAGAGCTTGATGCATTACTGCCGAATCCGCTTCTTGCTTCCCTCTGACAAGACCGTCCGCACTGAGGTGAAGCGCATCTTCAAATACTTGCACACCGTCATTGTTCGAGAGCTCTCGGTGAGTGAACTTGCTTGTTGATAGCGCATTCCCGACACTGAGCTCTGCTTAGCGCGTTAAATCTCGTATTGCATTCTCAACAGACACGTGGACGAACAAGCAAATGATACATACCTTCGGCGCCGCCCTCGCTCACTTCATTGACGATGACTGGAAGCTGATAGAACGAGTTGTCAACTTCTACAATGTAGGAGAGGACGAACATGAGGGAAAGGCGAGTGCACGGGCGTTCGTTAGAGCGGTCGCGGCACGAGGCGGGCTGAGGAAGATAAGTTTTGTAGCAAGTCTTCACCAATCGTCCGTGGCTGACGACCCAACCGGCTTCATCCACCTCATAGCACTGACCGGAGATAACGTCGCAGCAAATGATGTTCTCGCTCGAGAGCTGATGCGCCTGCTCCTTGAACGCTACGATGGAGCAGTCCACTTCCATCCCGACAATGGCCGAATCCACTGCTTTGCGCATGTAGTCAATCTCGTCGTCCAGAAGGTGATACACGACCTTCTAAATGCATCTAGCCCACCAACCGAGAACGGAGAGCCCCAATTCGCTGATCCCGACAAGAAAGACTACTACAAGGAACTGCACAAGCACTTGCCTTTCCATTATGAACCTCCCGACGACGAGTTTGCAGACGATAGGGACTTGGAGGACGAGATAGACGCTGAGGTTCCGGAGTTTTCAGATGCCGAGATGAGGGTGTTGGAGGCTGAAGAGGCTGAGCTTGATAAGAAGGTTGAGGTGAAGGAGGTGAGCGAGATGTATAGGAAGGTGTCTGAGTTCAGTGCAAAGAATGCACTGGAGAAGGTGAGTGCACGACGCTGCGTGTCCGCCGTCAGATCACTGCGCAGTGCGCTTCGCCCTGGGAATGCTGACCAGCCTCGCCGACAGCTCCGATTCATCTGCACGAAGATCACTTCCTCCCCTCAACGCCGCGCTCTCTTCCGGCGCATCACCTGTGCCATCTATCCTGACAATACACCTGAACATGTCCGACTCCGCCGCCTTATGGTTATCCGGGATGTCAACACTCGATGGAACTCTACCCGTGGGATGACTCATCGTGCTAGGGAGCTTCGAGAGGTGAGCTACCTCCCTGCCACATACTACACACACTGACTGCAAATCTCAGGCTATCGACCAGTGGGTTGAGAAGGAGAAGGCCTTCAGAGTGCTGACTCTCCTGCCCGAGGAATGGGATCTCATCAAGGAGTTAGACGAGCTACTTTCGGTAAGTTACTCCTCTTGAATGACGATTTCCAGCGGCGAGCATACTATGTTTAACATGTTGGCACTGCGGCAGATCTTCACCACCGTCACCAAGGAGGTTTCATACAAAAATCGACCTACACTCCCTCTCGTCATCCCACTCTATCGCCAGATGAAAAAAGAGCTCACAGACTACATGAACAACCCCAACACCTCGCCCGCATTGCGCACCGGTGCCCGAGGAGGACTCGAGAAGCTGAACAAGTACTTCAGGCTCGCTCTAGAGTCACACTACACAGTTCTTGCATGCGGTGAGCACTCCCTGCATCTCAATCCCCCAAATCCTGTGAAAAGGCGGTGTTGTCTGGCCCGCACCGTGCATTATTTCGTGGGCCCGACGTGTGTGGTTTGTTGCGTGCGGCGTGTAAGGCTCGTAGCGCGCGATGCCTATGGCTCGTTGCGCGCCGCGATGCGTACACGGTACGTTTCGTTGCGCGCGATGCGTACAGCCTCTCGTGTCGCGCGATGTGCATGGCTCGTTTCGCGCGATGCGCATGGCCCGTTTCGCGCGATGCGCACGGCCCGTTTCGCGCGATGCGCACGGCCCGTTTCGCGCGGTGCGCACGGCTTGTTTCGCGCGGTGCGCACGGCTTGTTTTGCACGATGTGTGCAGCTCACGACACACGACGCATGCAGCCTGGAACCCCGCGACGTGCGTGGCTCACCTTAGGCGCGATGCTGGCTGCTGCCCATATCGCGCGATGCGTGCAGCTCATCCCATGCGCAACGCGCTGTGCAGCTTACTATCGTGCACCGTTCAGGCGTGTTCAGCTCGCTGCAGTGGCTCGGCATGACCAGGCTCGGAGCGAAGCCCAGGGCTAACTTTGTGATGCTTCTTTTCAGTTCTCCATCCCTCCCTCCGTCTCAGGTACCTGGAGTCAGCATTCAAAGGAGAAGATGTTGCGGAGAAAGCTCGCACCATGCTCGAGCATGTCTTCAAGGAGTATGCAAAGACCTACGAGCCACCTGTCGCCTCGTCTGCCCCTTCCAAGTCTCGCTCCGAGCAGCCCTCGAGCTTCCTGCACAAAGCACTGGCATTTGAAGAGCCTGATGACGAAAACGAGAACTTGGACAACCAACCTCCCCCGGAGGACAACGTCCTCTCGGAGCTCACTCGCTATCTCAAGAACGAGGGTGGCAAGGCCGACGGCGATGATGGAGTGTTGAGTTGGTGGAAGGTGAGCCAGCGAGGCCTCTCTTAATCGGGTTCATCTATCTGAGGTTTGATTGGTGTCTTAGGCCCATGAGGGATCCTTCCCAATTCTTTCACGCATTGCTCGGGATGTGCTTGCCATTCCCGCCACGAGTGTGGCCGCCGAGAGGTTGTTCTCATCATCTCGTCACCTCTGTACAGACCATCGAGCTTCCTTGTCACCAGAGACCATCACCGAGTCCATGTGTGCTAAACACTGGATTCGCGATGGTCTGTTTGACTTCCGCAATCCACCGAAGCTCCGGTAACATCGAGGCGGCCACCACAAGCGGCAAGGCGCAGTATACCGCGCAGTCAGGATTCCGCTTTGTCTCCCACTAGCCGCATAGCTACAGGGCTGTGGTTCATGTAATATGATATATTCATTCTGTATTCTGTGGTGCATGTGTATACTTTGCAAGGTTGAGGATCCAGCGGCGAGCCCAGATGTTATCGTCGGAGGACAGAGCCTCGCACCGGAATGCGCGCTAAAACCGGCGGGCGCACGTGCCTACAAACTGGCTATACAATGTGTATACACCGTGTATAGTCGGTACACTGTTTACTCATTATATAAACCTTGGTGTGTAAAGGTAATCTAAATAGTTCGAGCCTTAATGACGACGGTTTTGGAATGGACAGGGATCAGGCCGATCCACCTTGCACTGTGTGGATTCCCGCACGGTGTTGCCTTGGTTTTGGCCCCATACTCGGCGCGGCTCACGGCGCTTCATATCACCCTCCCAAATCTCAGCCCGCTGCTCACCTTGCGTAATCTGCTGTGCGTAGAAATGCCAAATCTTGTCGTCTTGAGCGTGGAACCCAAATCAAGAAGTCACCAACCCCTCTCTGAGGAACAGTTAGCTACCGAGCTATCCCCGGTGTCCGGACAGGCTTTCGCGGTCTTGCCTCGTCTCCGGACCCTACAAGGCGTCCCCATGGATTTCATCCCACTCCTCATCCGTCCGACGCTGAAGACCGTCTATGTCACGAAACCGGTGTTCCTCACCAGAAACGTCAATCCGCATCTGCTCAGGAATGCACTGTCTTCCTGTCCAGGCCTATTGCACCTCACTATCTCCGCAGAGAATGGCATCGAGAGCACGAATAGCCCAGCATCACTTTCTCCCCAGCTGCTCCTTCCATCTCTTCAAACACTAGCCATCCGTGCTACTGAAAAAAGCACGGCGTTCTACCTTAACTCCCTCACCTTCGGTCCACACACGTCGATCGAGCTCCGGGTTCCCAATCCATCCGAAATATTGAACGGCCGTGGTATGCTTCCCGATCGGGATCTCCTCAGCGACTTTGCTCGCCCAGTCGTCAGTGTCCGCATCGCCGACTACTGGCACAGGATGCATTCGGAGGCCTTCACCGAGCTGCGCGACGCCAATCAAAAACGCGTTCTCCGGGTCGTTCTAGAGTACAAGCTCCACCTCTTCCGCCCCCCGTACGACCGCCTCTTATCCGGCTCCGAATCCGTCCGCGGCATCACCCGTCTTACCGTGCGCACCGTCGAAGCCCCGAGGGCCGCCCTCTTCGACGCCCTCCCACACCTGACCTTCCTCGACGTCGGCGGCCCCGGCGTCGGCACGACCCTCTCCATCCTCAAAGCGACGCTGCCGCGGTCTGGGGCCCTCGCCGTCGAACAGCCGCTGCCGCAGCAGTCCACCCTGCGCTGCCCGCGCCTCGACACTCTGGTCGCCACCTTCGACCACCTGCCGGACGGTCTGCGTTCCCCACGCCTCGACAGCGTAATCTCCACCTTCGATCGCGGGCTGCATGCGTGGGACTTTCCCCGGGCGAACGAGTTAGCGCGCTTGCGGGGGTGGAACGCGCGGTGCGCGGTGCGCGCGCTGGTCGCGACGCTTGAGACGCGAGCGGCGAGCGGCGCGCGGCTCTCCCGGCTGGTGTGGGGCGTGCGCTCGCAGACGGTCGGTGAAGTGGAGAGGGAGACGGGGCTGTGGGGCGCCGTTTCCATGATCCCGCGCTCTTTCGACAGAGGGGCTCGCGCTTGGGTGCTACCGGGAGACGAGGATGCTGAAGAGGATGCGGTGGATGGGTTTGAGTTGGACCGCCTGCGTGGGTTGGTGAATGGTTCGGTCGAGCGCAGGAGCTAAAGCGACGAATGTATTTATATTGATGGGGGTTATCGCTGTTCATGTACGTACTCAATTGCACTGATACACTTTCAATTACATACGGTGGTTCCCTCAGACACTCTCTCGTTTCACACAATGTACACCACCGTACACGACCGGACCATCGACAAACTTCCGCAGACCACGCCAGTATTCAGTTGACAACGACCCCCACGCGACTGCCCTCTCCTCCTCCCCGAGTCCATGCAATGTCCATGTCAAACGGCTGAGACGTGTCCCACGTTCATCACGTACCGCGAGTGTTCTATTGAGCGCACGCGCTGCCTCCACCTCCCATCCCACCTGCGGATCCCATGCGAGATGCTGTGGTCCTCTGCGGACGGGGGCTCTCCTTCGAGATCTTTGGGGTGCACAGGAGGGAACGTGACCACTCAGCTGCGGGCATCGCAGTCTGCCCCATGTGTCCTCCCAACTCCGCGAGCCCGTCGAGGAGACGGGGCCACACGTGGTCGTAGGCAGGGGGGCGTTCCTCTCGGGGACGGTGTCACGGCTTCCCGGGTGGTCAACCCCGAGAGTCTCGAGGTTCGGCACTTGTCCCGAGAGAAGCTTCTTCAACGACCTCAGATCGTCAATGTTCGAGAGGGTAACTCTCAGTTCCACCAAGCGTTGCACGTGAAGTTGGAGGGCGGCAGAAATTGGGGAGGGTAGGCCGTCCACCACCACGCGCCGGATGGGCCGTCCGGCGGTGAGCGCCGCGAGAATCGTCTTGAACCAAGCCTCGTGTGCGTCGCGTTTTGCGGTCGTCCACTCTTCCCAGTCCTCGAAGTTGAACATTGTCCCGGGAGCTGCCACGGCGGCTGCCCAGAACCGCGGGGTCTTGTGTGCAATTGCGCGCCATCGGCGGCAGACGTGCGTGAGGCGGATGCTGCGGCTGTCGCCGTCTTGCCAGCAGTGGGCGAAGATCTCGGAAATCATCTCGGTGGGGAGCTTCCGGTGGATGGGTACGACGGCGTTGTGGAAAGAGTGGAGGGTGAGTGCAAGTTGACGGTACTCGGCCGCGCGAGCCAGAGTCCATGATTCAGCCTCTTCTTCCGAAAGGCCAGCGAGGTTGTCGAGATCGGTTGCCGGAAGAGATTGCATGCACTCGGGCAGCTGAGGCATGCTGGATGATCTGAAGCATAAGACATCCGTCTCATTGTGGTCAATGGATAAGGACAGCTCACTGGAAGGTGGTCGTGGTTCGCGGTCAAGGCGTGATGCGGCGAACCCAGTCACGTGACACTTGGCCGGGGCATCTACGTTTTCCGTGAAGTACGAGATAACATTTGCCTTGCGTAATTCAATACAATGGCCGTGTGCCGTGATGCAGACCGTCAGTGTCCTCTGTGGAACAGGCGATCCGTGAGCCACGAACACTGTCATTGGGATCCATCCAAGGTCAAACTACAACAGGAAGCCACGAGGAGCGACTCGCTGTACGCTGTAGGTAAGTCGGCGAGCGGCCGCATTCTGCGCGAAATATCTCTCCGACGCCTGTCTATCGCATGCGATTTCGACTGGACCGTCCACCAACTCCTGAAAGCTAGCAGCCCAGTCAACGCCGGCCACTTCCCTCTCCCTTCCAGCTCGCCGCGTCCCCTTCCTTGCCGTCCGCTCCACGCACGGTCCAGCGCAAAGAACGGAGGCGGACGCCGCGCGCGGCCAGCTCGGTGACCGCCCCCACGAGCGCATGCACCGCCGGCCGCGCCTCCCCTCCCGCGATCCGCGCGCGGAGCACGTCCGGCAGAGCGGCGAGCTCCGCCGGGTCGTCCGGTGGAGGGTAGAACGCGACGCCCTCCGGCGCTCCGGGAGGAAACCGGACGACGAGGTCCTCCAGGCGTTGGCAGAACGGGCCGCCGACGATGGCGTCGTACGCCGGCGTGGTCAGCGGGTAGAGCGTGTGGTACGCGTCCGGGCCGCCGAGCTCGAGGAAGGTCAGGTGCGGGAAAGCGGCGAGCATCTGGGCCGCGTGCACGATCCCTCTGCGCTCGACGGCGATGTGCATATGCAGGCGGGTGATGCTCGTGATGGCGCGGAACATGGAGCCATTGGCGTACGGCGAGAGCCCGTAGTCGCCAAAGTCCCCGCTGCGAGCGCGCAAAACGCAACGGCCGCGGACGTCGTGGAGCTCTGTCACAGCGCTAGCGCGGTACGGCATGTGGTGGCCAGATACGAAGTGGTCGTATACGCGCACGGTGGAGACTGGATCAGCAAGGGAGCTGAGGATATTCCGGTTGGACGGCAGCATGCAAGCAACCTCCAACGCCGATGAGTCAGGATCAATGAGATCGATGAATGTATACGGGGGAAAAGTGAGCAAGTTGAGGAAGAAGTGCCTTGATTCTTGGATTGCGTTGATCTTCAGTGTCCGGAGGGAATGGAGGAGAGGTATCGCGTCTTCAGGCACTGGGTCGAGTAGGTCTGTCGGCCATCCCAAGGTTTCAGGGCCACGAGCATAGGATATCTCTAGATCCAGAACACCTGCGCACACTTCCAATGCGTTCCTGAGGGTACCTGCGCTGTAGCCTTTGACGGTGAAGAGTGGTTTTGTGACGCGAAGGAATTGCAGCGTTGAGCAAACGAAGAGATGGAAGATGTCCATGGGGGCCCAGAGGGTCCGCAGACGGGGACTCAAGACCTGCCCATACTGGATCGGGATAGAACCCACTGACGCGAGGGGGTAATCCTTGGGAGGCTCCACTTTCAACGTCTCCAGGTTCGGCGCCTCTGTCCTTAGCAGCTGTCGCAACGAGAGGCAGTCGTTCACGCTCGGAATGGTGACCGTCAGCTCCACGACGCGTTCCACGTGAAGCCGAAGCGTGGCGGCGACCGGGCGAGGAAGGCCGTGCACCGCAACGCGGACGGGACGCGGACTGGCGAGCGCGAGGACCGTCGCAGCGCACGCTTGGTGTGCGTCGCGTGTTGCGGCCGTCCAATGCTCCCACCTTTCGAAGTCGAGCATCGACCCGGGGGCGGCGACCGCGGCCACCCAGAACCGCGGGGTCTTGTGCGCGATCGCGCGCCAGCGCCGGCAGACGTGCGCGACGCGGATGCTGCGGCTGTCGCCGTCTTGCCAGCAGTGGGCCAAGATCTCGGAGATAATCTCGGTGGGAAGCTTGCGGTGGACGGGGGCGACGGCGTTGTGCAGAGAGTGGAGGGTGAGCGCGAGGCGTTGATACTCTTCGGCGCGGGAAAGCGTCCATCTTCTCACCGCGTCGTCACCTGAAAGGGGGGCGAGGTTGTCGAGATCGCATGCTGGTAGTGGTAGAGACTGTGCGAACTCGGGCGGTTGGAGAATGATGCTGGATATCGACGATCTAATGCGCGAGACATCCGTTTCAGTGTGATGTATGGATAAGGACCAAGAGCTTACCAGTGGAAGGTGGTCGTGGTTCGCGGTCAAGGGGTTCAAGCGCCTGAGCTGCGGCGATACAGACATGACCCCTCTGACATAGGCCCTATTCTACATTCCTACCTAGCACGCAGGCACGGCCCATCTGTCTGTAGGACAGGGAACCTCCTTTGCACGTCCTCCGTGTGCCGACCGAAGTGCCCATAAATCAGAACTTCCCTGCGGTTCCGCACATACGCACCCAGAAGATTAACCCTCGTTCGTAGATAAAGATACGGATAGCAATACAGTAAGACTTCGCAGCGTCTTCGCGTCCCTTCGAGCTCCTAAGTACAACGCGCGCGCGCGCACTCACGCGCTCAGCCCGACCTGGACCCACTTCCACTGCCGCGCCTCGAGCTTCCACCCGCGCCGCATCCCGTCCACCGCCTCCACCCCGAGCACGTGCACCCCGTCGGCCAGGAACTCGAAGTTGTCCTCGCCCACGTCCCGGTGCAGGATCTCGATCGGGCCCATCCCGTCCTCCGACGCGTCCGGGGTCCCCTTCGTCTCCTTCTCGTCCTTCCCGCCCTCCCTGTCCCCCTTCTCCTTCTCATCTTTCGCCCCGACCAACCGCCCCCTCGTCCCGCCCGACGTCGTGAGCAGCGCGATCGTGTACCGCCGCCCGCCCTCCTCCGCCGCCGCGCCGTTCGCTAGGGGTGCGACCGCCGCGTTCTCCTTGTCGCCCTCGCCGCCGTCGCTCGCCGGGATCTGGCCCCGCTGGGAGATGAGGAAGCTCTCCCAGAGCGTCTCGACGACGACCGCGCGCGAGCCCTCGCCGCCGTCCTCGCTCGCCTCCGACGCCGCGCGGTCCTGCGTCGCGCCGAGCTTCCTGCGCTTCGCCGGGCGGCTCTCCGCCGTCGACTGAGGCCGGGGGAAGAGGACCGCCCTCAGGGCCTCGGGGTGGTACTTGAATCTGCGCGCCGCGGTGAGCATGCCGCAACGAACCGCGGAAAGAATGAGAGATAGAGAGAAAAGAGACGCACCCGATCTCGGGCCACGACCCGTCGGTGCCGAAGACCATGACGCGCGTCGCCGCGGTCTCGTCGTCGGCCCTGTTCGCGCGGAGCTGCACCGCGCTCTGACTGTCCGCGAACGCGGGCCCGTGGAACCGCCGCCGCTTGCGGCTCGTGCGCGGGGCGCACCCGAGCGCCGCGCGCCGCTCCGCGTACTCGAGCATGCGCTGCGGCCGATTCCGGAGCCCATACGAATGTGCGGTCCCAGCCTGCATGCATTCTCGTCAGCTCCACGCAACCGGGCGGTAAAAACGAGCGCACACTCACCGGAACGAACTCGGCCTTGACGATCTCCAGCCCCGCGCCGTCGTGGCCGTTGCCCCACCCCGAGCTCAACAGCGTGCTCCCGTCGTCGTCCGCGCCCAGGTGCTCCACCTCCGCGCCCTCCTGCCGGCGCAGCGGCGCGCCGAGCCCGCCGATGTACCGCGCCTCCCGCGTCAGCCTCACCTCCATCCTCAGGTCCCTGCCCTCCCGCCGCGCCTTGCGCGCCCCGCTCCAGGTGACCCACCCCGCGTGCAGAGCGCACAGGAACAGGTCCGAGTCGTCCGTGTACACCCGCCGGCCGTCGCGCACCTCGTCCGGCCACGGCTGCCCGTGGCGCGGGTTGCGCGCGCACAGCTGCGCCGTCGCCCCCCGCTGCTCGCCCGTCAGCGGCGGCACGGCGGGGATGAGCGCCCCGCCCCACACGCGCGGCTGCCGCGGGCGCGTGAGCGGGAGCGCCCGCGCGGGGAGGAAGAGCGTAGCGCGCACGTCGAGCGCGTCCGCGGGCGCGCCCGAAGGCGCGAGCGGCGACGGGAAGTCGAAGAAGGGGAAGGGCGTGCGTGGGAAGACGAAGACGCCGAGGTGCCGGATCGGGATCGGCGGTGAGGGGGTCGTGGCGCTCGTGCGGGGGAGTGTGAACGGTAGGATGGACTGGGCACCGGGGTGAAGGAAGGGAGGGGGCGAAGGTCGCCGTGACTGGTAGCCAGAGATCATGCCTGGAGCGAAGGCGTCTGGCGGGATTTGGCGGTTGTGCTGGCCCCCGGGCAGCTGAACTTGCTGGTGAGGGATGAGATGTGTTGTGTGGGGCGGAGGCATGGGTACGGAACCGGTACCCTTCGTAGGGCCTTGCTTCATGTCGCGTTCGTGCATGAAAGGAGGGGGCACATCGCCCGGCAACGGCTGACCCTGCTTGCCCTGCGACTTGCTATGCGGGGCTTGTGGTATGGGCGTCACAGACTGCGAGTGGGGGTGGAAATGGGACGGCGGACCGTGAGGCGGCGCCCCGTCGCGCGCCCGCGCTGCGCGGATGGCGTGCATCTCGTGCTCGCGCCGCTCGCGCTCGACGGCCTCGAACTGCGCCTCCTTGTGCCACGCGAGCTGGTGGTCGCGCAGCCGGTACTCCCGCTCCCGCTCCTCCATCTCGGCCTGGTTCGCGACCGCGGCGATCTTCTCGCGCTCGCGCTCCTTCTCTCGTGCGTTGGTGCGCGACCGGCGGCTTTGCGACTCCTCCTTGGGGGCGGGAGGGCCCTCCTTCGCGCGCTCGCGTTCCTCGCGGTCCTTCGCGCGTGACGACTTGCTGGGTGCGCGACTGGGCGGAGCTCGTCCCCGCTCGATCTCGACGCGTCCCGCCTCCCACTCGAACTCACGGGCGCGCATCTCCAACGTCCTTTGGAGCTCTTGGTCGCTCTGGATCCGCTCGTCCTCGCCAGTGGGGCCAGTCTGGGGGGTGACAAACCTTGACCAGCCGCCTTGACTCTGCGAAGGTGGTGGGCCCATCGGGGGCATGTTCGAGGGGCCATGCGGGTGCTGGTGATGATGGGGGTGGGGGAGGGGAGGAGCACGGAGGTTGGGGTGCACTTGCGCCATCTGGTCCTGCTGCTTCTTCAGCCACTCGCGCTCTTGCATCCGTTCGCGCTCAATGGCCTCCGCGTGCGAGAGGCCCATGCCGGCGCCGTGCCCGAGCCCGACGCCGCCCATGCCCATCATCTCGTGCGCGTGCTGGCGGAACCGGTCTTCCTCGCGTTCGCGCTCGCGCTGCCGCTCCCTCTCCCGGTCCCGCTCGCGCTCCCGTTCGCGTTCTCGTTCCCTCTCGCGTTCACGTTCTCGCTCCTCCCGCTCCCGCATCTCCCGCTGCTGCATCTCCTGCATCGCCATCTCTCGCGTATGTCGGTCCATCCGTTCCCGTTCCCGCTCCCTCGCCTGCTTGTCCGCCTGCCGCATCGCCCGCTCCCTATCCTCTCGCTCTCGCTCCCGCCGCAGTATATCTGGGGAGTCGTGGGGGCCCACCACGCTGTTCCGCCGCTCCCGTTCCATCACCGCCGCTCTATCGCGCTCCCGTTCCCTCTCACGATGGTGCGTCTTCTCGCCGAGCGCGGACGGGTGGAGGCCGGGGCCTGGCAGAGCGTGGCCCATCATGTCCGGGGGGCGTCCGCCGACGGGGGTCGGAGGCAGGGAAGTGGGCATGCCGTGCACGGACCCGGGGCCGCCGCCCATGCCTGGGGCGCCCGAGAGTCCGCGGGGCCTGCCGCCCGGGCCGGCGTCCCGTGGGTGGTCCCTGTCGCGCTCGCGCCCGTCCCGCTCGTCGAATGGCGCCGGCCGCTGCAGGCTGGCCATCACCGGGGACGCGGTGTTGGGCTTCGGGTCGAAGGCGCCGCCGGGACCTGGGGGCGCGCTGCTGGTGCTGCTGCCCCGTCCGCGCACACGGTCGTGGTGCGACAGGGAGTTGGAATGATGGTGCGAATGGTGGGGGGACGGGATCTGGGCTTGATGTGGGGGTGCGCCGTACATAGGCGAAGGCTCACCGATGTGCAGGGGTGCTGGGGGTGGGAGCCCATCAGAGGGCGAACGCAAAGAACCACCGGGTGGAACTCCAGGTCCGACGGGGGTCGGGAAAAGAGGGATGCTTCCCTGGCCGGGGCCGTGGATCATGTGGGTGGTTGGGGGCGAGCCGTGGTGGGACCTGCCTGTATTCGGCGGAGGCATGTACATCGGGGACGGTGTGCTTGGGTGGGTGTGGGCATGATGGTGTTGGTGGTGGTGGTGAGATTGACTTTTCGGAGGGTTTCGCTCGACGAAATAAACCTGCGCGATTTGCGCGGATGGCGGGCCTAGGTTACAAGCCAGTCAATCGACCGTTCAAGAGGACGGCAGACAACGAACAACCGCGGGGGAGAGCAACATCGCAGGCTGGGGTGGCTGCGGCGCAAAAAGTCATGACGCGTGCGACGTCACCATGCGCGCAGCTGCTGGGAAGATGCGATGCCCTTCGCGTGATAAAATCATCCGAAGGGTCCGGATTGACACGTTGGCCCCTCCGTGGGTTGGTGCGCCTCCGAGGAGGCCATCATCAATGATCCTGCGCGCGGCCGCGGCCTCCCCAGCAGCCGCATGCCCCGCCCGGCTGGCGAAGCGTAGGGGTGACGGTGTGCCCGACGTAGGCGCACGTGCCCCAGGGGACATGTGGCTCACGGCCGGGCGGGCCGTGCCCGATACCTCCACTGACGGACAGGGGGACATGCGCCAGGCGGGACGCGACGCGCGAGGGGAGATGCCGCCGCCCGGCACCGCATACGGCGGAGGCGCACAAGACCGAGACCAAGACCGGTACGCGCAAGACAAAGGGTGGGGTGCGGAACACTCACCTGGTGGGGGGCCCAGACGATCGTTGGGGAGGGGCGGCAGGGCATCTGGGTTGTGCCTCCTCGGGGTGTGCGCGACCTCGTACGGCTCGGGGAGGATGGTGGACGGGGGCGGGAGCTGGTGATTGCGGGGCGGGAGGAAGTCGGGTGGGGGCGCGCCAAAGGACCGTGGGCTGAGGGGGCGCGAGTGAAGAGGAGGAGAGCGGCGGTAGGCAAGGTGGGAGGGGTGAGGGGGGAGGTCGGGGAGGCGGTCGCGCTCGCGGTGGTCGCGGGGGCGGTCGAGGGTGGGGGAGTGATGAGGTGGACGCTGGGCGTGGGGTGGCGGTGGCTGCGGTTGCGGGGCGCGTGGGGGTTCGTGCTGCTGCTGCTGTTGTTCTGGACGCTGCCTGGTGCGGAGGGAGTCGGAGGGGGCGTCGTCGAGGAGGTCGCGGACGTTCATGGTGGTGGGGAGGGAAGAGGGCGGCGGATGGTGGGAAATTGGCAGACGTCGATTGAAAACGCGGTCGCTGATCACAGGGGCAATCGAGATCGTTATCTCGTTACCTCATACCCGTTGTCCTCTTCCCCAGCTGCCCCGGCCACCGCCTGCAGCCCTGAGCTTGGCTGCATGCGCACCGCACGCTCCTCTGTCTGCCCTCCCGAGACGCGTGCATGTGCGCGGAGAGAGGGCCGGGTCTGGCATGTTGGCGGGGCGAGGCGGGCGGGGAAGCGGGCGGAGAGGACGCATTGCCACGCGACGCGCGCGCTCAGATCTCCGATCTCGCTACCCGGATGTGGCCGCCTATTCCGCGCCACCTAGATTCAATCATGCGGCCTCGTCCGCCTCGGCCGAATCCAACTCAAAGGCAAAAACGCGAAACCTACCCGCACAACTAGGCGTTCTGCGCCCGCCGACCGTCCTTGTTCCCAGTAGACACGAACAAGGTTAGCACGTGTACGTCATCTGCGCGCGCCACCTCGGGAAGACTGGTCGGTCCAGCCGACAGAACGCTAAAGTCGTTCGCACACATCCAGATATCTGGCCACACTCGCAAACCCTCCTTCGTCGCCGATACACGCCCGCGCTACCGTTCTGCTCGAGGTGCTCTAGGGTGCTCTCGACGCTCGAGCGACACGTCGATGCGCGGGGTCGACGCGATCGGGCTCGCGCGCAGAGCCTGGCGCCACACCCTGGGATCGATCGACGATATTTCGGCCCACGCCTTATTTAGGGGCGCTTACCCGACGCCCGCCCCTGAGCGCTGGGCGCGTCCCATGCACTCATCCCAAACATCTACTTGGAGAGATCCTGTCAGCGCGGATACCGCGAAATTACATCGGCCCTGCAGCTGTTCCGGGGATGTGCAAACATTCATTTGGATTTTCACCGGGGCTCAGAACGCGCAGCCCATGTGTGCTCGGCATAAATTGTCAGAATCGCCTGCAGAATCAGTATCAAGTTTGACCGCACCGCGTAGACGCTAGTAGATAAAATGATGTGTACGTGATTCTCCTTTCCATGTAATGTATTTATGCGCCACATCGCCGTCTCAAGGGGAGGCGAAACTCCTTACTTGTATCACTAGCTTATACGACGATGACGACGACGACGACGACGTAAAGAGGGCAGACCAAACAATAGATATACAGTGTCGTGTAACTACTCATAACCTGATACCAAACGTACGTTCATCATCCTCGAAGCAGATCTCCACATGCACCTAAATACAACGGTGTAGGATATTTCGCACCTCCCGGGCCATCTCAGTGCTGACGACCCGGTCACGCGGGCGCCGTGGATCAGCGACGTACAGTATATACAACCACCTTCCTTCGACTCGGTCGATCCTCCAAGCAGCGAACCGACGGGCCTTCAGAGACCCACGACGCGTCTACGACAAATCACGCGGGCGGTCACTCGGACGGGATGTGCGCGTTGATCTCCTCCAGGAGCTCCATGGCGATCTTCGCGCTCGACACCTGGCGCAGGAAGATCAGCAACTGGTCGCACAAGCACGAGCTCAACGTACCCTCAAATTATAGTGGGTCGCGACCCCCGCCTCGAAGACGCCGAAGCGAATGTACCGCGGATCCTGCGCGAGGACGCAGCGCATGCCCTTGAAGAGCGTCGCGTTCAGGAGCACGTTGTGGACCGCCTCCTTCCGCATGACTGACGATCCACCCCATCAGCGTGCGCACAACGCAGACGAAGAAGAAAACGCACTGAGCCGCGCCCCGCTCCCATCGTCCCTCCGGACGTTGATCCTCAGCATGCCCGTGCCCCGCTCCTTCCACATGTTCTGGTCGCTGAGCGCGAACAGCTTCCCGCGCACCTGGTACACCGTCTCCTCATCCTCTTCGCCCGTGTGCACCTCCTGCTCCGTCAGCTGCAGCTTCTTCTCTTCCTCGCCCTCCTCGCCCTCTTCCCAATCCTTGCCAGCACGCAGACGCTCCCCGAAGGACACCGCCTTTGCCCCTGTGCTCTCCTTCTCTCCACCCTCCTTCTCGCTCTCGTCCGAATCGCGTCCAGAGTCCAACGCGTTCTGGTTCGCTAGCGCAAGTGGGTTCGTCAGCGCCGACGCCGCCGCTCCCTCTCCGAACACGCTCCGTCGCGGAGAGGGCGCCGCGAATCCCTGAGCGCCGCCGAAGGCGTACGCTGAGAACGCGTTCGTCGCGCGGGCGGGCGTGCCGTGACGCGAAGGGGACCGGCTCCGCCCCAGAGCGTTGGCCGTCGCCGGCGGCGGGGACTTGGGCCGCTTCGCCGCGCTCGCCCAGGGCGACGTCGCGGACGCGAAGGCCTCGAAGCCTGTGCGCTTCGCTGGCGTCGCGCCCGTGCTAGAGGAGCTCGACGCGCTTGACGCGGCTTGTGCCTCTTGCGCGGCGACGGCCGCAGCGAGAGGGGAGGGAGACGTGCTGCCGGACGCGAAGGGGGATGCGCCGAACGGGGAGGGTGACTTGGCACCGAAGAGGCGGGGGCCAGAGACGGTGGCGAAGGGCGAGTTTGGCGCTGCATACATGGCGAAGCCGCCCTGGTAGACGGTCAGCGCGTGGCCGGTGCGGGGGACACGCGAGAGCAACTCACCAGGACCGACGGGGCCGGGGCATCCTTCTTCGCGCCCTCCTTCTCCTTCTCCTGCGCCTTGAGCAGCTCGATCGCCTTCGCCTTCTCCTCGTCCGGCGGGGGCGTCGGCCGCTTCTTCTCCCGTGTATTCGGGTCCACCTCCGGGTCGTCGCGCGGCCGCTTCGTGGCGACTGCGCCTGGGACTGGTGTGCCGTTGCGGCTCATGGACACACCGTCCAGAGCGGCGCTGGCCGTCCTGTCGCCCAGCTTGCGCTTCAGCTTCTTCTCGCCGTCCGAGTCAGAGTCGCGTCGCGAGCTCGGCAGCCGTGGTACGTCGCCGAAGGGGATCTGGTCCGACGCCGCGGGAGCCTGCAGCGAATCCACGACGGCAGAAGTCGCGACTGCGCCGGACGGCTGTGGAGCCCCGGCCACACGAGAGTCGGGTGGCTGCTCCGCACCTGCTGCCGCGCCCGTGCCCTCGCCGTCGTCGACGATGGGCGGATTCGGGCCCACGCTTGCGGCTGGTGGTGGTAGTGCCGGAGGCTGCTGCCCCTCCACCCCCACCAGCGCTTGACCCGTCGGCGCCGGCGCCGTTGGTGGGGCGTCCGCGTGTTCGCCGTGCGCGTCGGGGATGGCGACGTCCTGCGCGTCCTCGGCGGGCGCGGGGGCGTCCTCGTCCATCAGCGTCGGGGACTTGTCTGCCGGCTCGTCTTTCTTCATGTTCTTCCAGGTGATGTCTTCGACCCCCTGGCTAATTTGCCGGATTTTGGTTTCGTGGGGCGGGGATCCGGTGGTCGGCATCTCCTCCTCGACCTCTTCCTTGGTCGACTCGAGTGTGGTGTCGCTCGTCCGGTTCTTCTTCGCTGGTGTTCGTCGATCCTTCTCCTCAGAACGGCCATTTTCAAGTTCCTGAGGAGGGCGTTAGTCCCGCCACCGAGTGGAAGATGATGGGGAGGGTGGTCAGGACGATGTCGAGGATGGGGTGGTCGGACCGCCGCAACCAGCCGTCGACGTGTACTCGATGGGTGTGTGGCGCGAGGAAGAAGGACGATGGGCGATGACTAGGGCGATGGAAAAGCAAAACCGGTTGATCGAGCACATAACGCACCTGGACGACTGGCTGAGGTGTCGCTGGCTCGAGCGAGACCTCCCGCTCTCGCTTCCTCGAGTTCTTTACGTCCGTCCCTGCAAGCGCATTATCTCGTCACTCCCCGTCCAGCCGAGGGTGAGGCCGACCACGCTCACTCACCATTGCAATCTCCTGGGGGTGTTGTCGGCTCCTGCTCCGCGGGCTTCGCAGTTGGGAATGGCTGTGCGTCTTGTGCGTCGTGTGCGTCGTCGGCCATGGTGGGTGTAGGGGGGAGACAAAGGGCGGGAGGGGGGCGGGGGCGTGGGGGTTCTTGTTCAGGGACCGAAGCGAGGGCCATGCCTCCAAGCCACCACAATTAGGCGCGCGGAACGATAAGATGGAAATGGTAAGTCGGTCCCTCCTGCCGTCGTTGCCGCTTAGTCATTATAGGACACCTTGTTATCTCCTGCTTGCTCGGTTTTGTGGTCCACTCGCTACCTGTTGTATGCGGGGACGGTGCTTGGAAACCCGCCCACAAGGCCACAGGCATCGCGCGATCCCAGGACCCACTTTCGGGATATCACCGCCCCAATCAACAAACCCTTCGGTGCGGGGCCCTCTGCCGACGTGCATGTTCGTGTGGCATCGCGCGCCGACGCCATGCCCGCTGCCCTGCCCGGCGTCCGCCAAGTCCGAGTCTCTCATTCCGTCTACTCGCTGTCAGCCGGTAGAACTTGGATGCTGCGAGCGTTCGACATGCCCAACCTTTCTACAGCACATGTTCGTTCCCGGTGATCGTCAATCTCTGCGAACTGACTTCTTGCAGTCGCCGTCTCTTGTATCTGTGCGACCTCTCGGTCGACTAGGTCCTGGCCGTTCCTCCCGTTAATTGCACAATTTCCTCTGTCCCGATCGTGCCACGCGAGCGGCCCGAGGCTTTCCGGTATATGCGCAGTGAGTGTTGCTTGACGTCATCGCAAACTCAATCACTCTTATTCTGTACATAGTGAGCACTGCCCATGACATACGTTTGCCGCTTGTGCCATGGCAAAGAGAAGTTGGAAGTCGCACACGCGCTTGCGTCCAGCCCCATCTTCAACGTTCAACGTTTCAACCTTCCATCGTAGCTGACGACAAACGCCCCACAACGCAATTCAAGTTGTCCGTCAGAGGTGGAGCGCTCTAAATCCATGACTCGCCCCGCAGCCCCTGCCGTCCGCACCTTGGTCCCACACTCCCATCCGCCCCACCGTCCTATGGACCTCGTCACCGTCGTGGACCGCAACACCACCCTCACCATCCTTCCGCCCGAACCGACCGACGACAAGCATGCGTTCAACCGGCCCGCAACGATCGTGGGTTCCCCCTCCATTCCTGCACAGCATGCGCACACCCACTCACGCTTATGCCGCGGTGCAGGTCATGGCCGCTACGGAGGCCCCGCCGGACTACGACTCGTCCTCGTCTTCGCCGACATTTGTGAGCGGCGAGCACACAACGAGGGTCAAGCCCGTCCCGCTCGAGCCCGTCACGTTCAAGTACGAGTCTCCGACGCGGGGCGTCGCTCGACCCACAGTCGAATCTGCTCCGTGGCTAGAACGGGCGCACGTGTCGCCCTCGATGCTCAGGTATTCGCAGACGGCGCATTTCGACCCCAGTGCCGTCCTGGATCGGTTCCCCGCGACGAACCGCATCACCGTCTTCTCTGGGAAGGATCCCATACGCGGTCAGCAGTCTAGTCGTCGTTGATCGGGGCGCATGCACTCACTAATCCGGTCAGGGACGTATGTCATCGATCCGCAGCTCATGACGCTACATTCTACGAATATGTTCATCAAGCACAAGCACATGCGCACGCAGCGTATCTTACATGGCGCGGAGATGTCGAATGTCCGGGGAGCCGGCCGCGAGCAGGACGGCTGGAGCTGGGACCAGGCCATCAAGCGCGTCAACGATCGCACGCTGAGCGCGGCTTTTACGAGTCGCAGAGGGCCAATTTCGTTGGACCTCATTATTGCAGCGACTGTCCGGGGCTCCTGGAGCGCGGTACCGGACGGACGATGGCCCGCCCCTATATCAGTGACCACGAAGCAAGGAGACATTGCTCTAACTGTGGTATGCCGCGATGCCGACTTGAACACTTGGCGTATGTTGCTGAAGCGAGCACCAGGTTGACATAAAACCTGGGCGATGCATAAACCTCGATGCGACGAGTCGGAAAGGTGATGAACCTGATCATGGACATACAGGAAAGCTAACGATACTTGCGCATAGGCAACATCCTCGTCCTGATGCCTCGGTCCTACTCTGGCACAATTACCCTCCGCACCGGTCGCGATATCACCAAAGAGAACGCCTGCTTTCTCCCAAAGCTCTCTCAGGAAGTCCGCGTGCTTCGCAAGTCGGTCCGCGAGGTGGTCGCGTCCTTTCGCGCGCCGAACGCTGGGCAGCAGCCGCAGCAGTCCAGTTCAGAGCAGCAGATTCCATCGCAGGATTACTGCATGGTCACGTCGAAGCGAGGACGCATAGCGGTGGGCCTATGGGGCCTGGATGAGGCGGTTGGGTGGGACAGACAGCGAATAGAGCTTCATGGAAGAAGAGAGTCGGGGGCGAATTTCTACCTCTGACCTTCGCAGAACCTTTTGGGACTTGTGTTATTTTATGTTGTGATGAGTGAAGACTGTGACGTCTACAGTGCTAGTTGGTCAACGATCTGGGAGCAGTGGATCGCGTATATACTCACCTACACCGACCCCTTTGACTTCTTCATCTCTCGGTACAACCTGATCGCACGCTCCCGCTCCTCCTCCATCATCGCCTTCTGCGCCATCGACAGCACCCCTTCCTTCAACGACCTTGCTCCATCGCCCGAAGTTTGTTTGGCTTTCTCCGCCACGAGCTTCTTTGCCTTGCGCGGCAGCTTCTTCAGCTGTGGTGGGGCTAGCACGATGTCATTCAGCCGTTTCGGTGCAGATGTCGAAAGCCGCTCGAATTCCTTCGGGGTTTCCTTCGCCTTCCCGCGGGAGGGGCCTCTCGGTGCGTCATCTTCAGAGTCCGAGTCCGGCTCTGCCTCTCGAGCCGGAGCTTTGCCTTTCGCTTTGGACGTCGCAGCCTGGTCTTTGGCACCCTTCGCCGCCGCAACTTCTTCCTTCTTCACCTGGCGCACACGCGCCGCGGACGCCTGTATGGCATCACGCACCGACCCGCGCATCGAGTCCTCCACGCGCCTGCAAAGTCATCTCAATGCCCAGTCGCAGCGCCGGCCACAACCGCGAACGCACCGGCTGAAATGCACCATGGACTCCCCAGGCATGATCTTCAGCTTCCCCGCGCCCTTTTTCTCCGGGTCCGTGCCCTTCTTCGACCGCTTCTGCGCGGACCCACTGGACTCCTCCTCGGCGTCCCGCTTGCGCTTCCGGAAAGCCTGCTGCACCTGCGCGGCGTTGAGAACCCGCGCCGCGCCCTTCGGCACCTCCTCGTTCTCAAGGGCCCGCTTCGCACCCGGGGCGAGGTCGCTACCACTGCGGGCGGGCACAGGGTGAGCGGTGGGGGCGGCCGGCTGGAAATTTTGAGGCTTACATACGATTCTTTGCGCTTCTGGACCCGGACGGAGCGTTTGGCGCGTTTGTGCGGCATTATAGGGGGTTCTTGTGGATGCAGAATATGACAGATCAAAAGAGAATGCAAGTAGGGAAATGGATGGAGGTGGTGGCAAAGGGAGCGATCGGAATCCAAGTCAGCCTTGCCACCCGCCATGGGCGCCGACAGATGGACCGGGCCGGACCCCGGTTGTGTTGCGACGTCCGACTACAACTGGCACCTTTACCGCGAACCACGATTACCTTCCAGTAAGCTGTCAGTATTTGTCCATGTATCGAACCCAGTCCTCAAGGCCTCACACCTTTGTAGCATGAGGGCACTTCAATACGCATCAGCTCGAGTTTGCACAATGTCTACCCGGGCTAGCGACTAAACAGCCTCGCCATTGACCTTTCGGAAGAAGTGACTGAAGGAACATGGAATCTGGCTTACGCGGCCGAATAAAATCAACTTGCACTCACCCTACGCTTTGTCCACAAGGCCGTCGATGGTCTCCGAGATTTTCGCCCACTGCTGGCAAGACGGTGACAGCCGCAGCATCCGCATCTCACACGTCTGCCGTCCATAACAAGACCCCGCGGTTCTGAGCGGCCCCCGTCTCCACTCCGGGATCAATACTGAAGGATGGGAACAGTGGACTGCAGCGGAGCGCGACGCGCTCGAGGCTTGTGCCACAATGGTTCTCGCGCTCACCGACCCATAACCCTTCCGCTTCGCGTTACGCGGCTTGCTTACCCCGATCGTCCCCACCCTACAGGCTACAGCTCCACTTAGGATACGTCGTTGCATCGAAGCTCACCCTCCCACACGAAATCCACTTCCATTCGTCGCGGACACTGAGAATTGACGTACCCAGACGCCATGACAACATCTTTCCCCGCGCCCTAAAGACCGCGTCCGATGCGGTACCAATGGATCCCGCAAACACATTGCCATCGAACCTGGAATCTCCGAGCTCTCTCCCCGACCCAGTAGCCATAGTGCGTATAAAACCGCCGCTGAGAACGATTGGGACCCACCGCGGTGGAGGGATGGTCACCACATCGCCGCCACGACGGAGCTCTACGACCCCCGCGGCCTCCGCGTCCTCCGCGCGGGCGACACGGGCTTCCGCGGCTACCTCGCCCTCGACCCCGACCGCTTCGCCGCGGAGTTCTGCGCCGCCACGAGCGTCGTCCGGCTTGTGCTGCACCTGCACAGGTCTAGTGCGAGCAGATTCTCGACGTCTTTTCTCTCTCGACATCGGCGGCCTCGGGATCTGGCACCTCCTGCGGACTGGTGATCGCCGCATGCCGTGGCTGGCGTTTCGCACTCACCGTGGTTGCAGACCCTCGTCGTCGCCTTCCCCCCAGTGCCCCGGGCGACACTGAAGGTTGCATCCGGCGACGCTCTATCCCCTACACGGTGTCGTGCGGTGTGGGAATCGGTGGGGGGATAGGTGGTGGAGGCGGTCTGTATGCTCACGGCGAAGCTTTCCCGCGGGACCTACCTCGGCCATCTGGTGTGGACAACGCGTGGGATCGAGGCGGAGCAGAGGCCATCGTGGACGCGGCGATGCCTTCTGCTGAATGGAGCGGCTTTCGGGAGCTTGTCGATGGTCTCTCTGTCGCTTTTGATACAACCTGAACTTGGCCTAGTAGTACATCTACTAAATACGTTGTATCGTGAACAGCTTCAATTCATTCCTCGCTGCGCTATCCATAGTTCCTGCGCTCGACCGAACCATCCACCAGCTTCCGCAAGCGGTTCAATTCAAATTTACTGACCGCGCCCTCCTCCAGCTCCTTATCTCTTGGGTACGACCAGCCGCGGACCTCCTTGTCGATGTTGGGCAAAAACCAATGATCGACGCACAACCGCCCCATCTCCGTCCACACCTCCACCGCCGTCCGCGGGCGCACGCCCCACACCAGCCGGGACAGCCGGCGCGCGCGACCGTGCTCGGCCCGCTTCGCGAGCATTGCGGTCAGCGCGCGGACTGCGGACCGCGCGTCCCACATCCGCACCGTGGTCTCGTCTGGGGATCGCATGGGCAGCCCCTCTGGCACGCGGTCGAAGGTGACAAACATTGTATCGAGCTTCGAGGTGGATGCAGACACCACAGGGCCTGACAAGCGGGACAGCGTGTCGCCGATGCTCAGCCCTCTGAGGTCGAGAAAAGTTAGGTGTGGGAGGGAGTTGAAGATGTCGACTTTCATAGGATGGAGGGTGCGTATGGTCAAATGGGTGATGTTGTGTGTGGACCTGGAGGACCTTTCGAAGAGCCGGTGGTATTCCGGGGACATGCCAGGGTACTTGCGCGTGTACACGAAGACAGTGCGGAGAACGCGTTTGTTGAAGTCATCGTAAAACTCGGCGGTCGCCTCGAGCGTCCCTACTTCCTCTCGCAGGTGTTCTTGTATGAAGACGGTGGTGACTGGGGGGCTGAAGTCGAGAATATCCCGATCGGGGAGCATGCTACCGCGGTCGTCGAACATAAATGCATGGGGAATACGGAGCTCGACGGAAGCATAAGGGTTGGACGCGAGTGCGTTAAGATAGTGGGCCATCACCCCTTCTTGTGCATGGACGGTTAGGTTTTGGAGGCGTGGGGGAAGTGGTAGGGTCTCAGACGGCGTGGCCATGTTGTTCACATTGTGCACCCATTGAATGCGGCTGTTTTCTGATATGGAAATTGTGAGATTCAAGAGGGCTGGACAGGTGGAAAACGCGTCCTGGAGCTTTCGTAGACCAATATCTCTGAGGGTGAACATCGGTGGAGTGACGTAAATGGACTGCAGGGTTGGGCGGACCAAGAATGGAAGAAGGTCCATGGGGACGCGGTGTAGGGTCCGTAGACGAGGCGTGGTAGTGAGAGATCGTATATCGATGGGGTAAAACGTGGCCGCCAATTCTTTCTCCGAACAAAGAGCGCGCTTGTTGGGAAGAGAGCCTGGTCCTATGCGGAGAGAGGTGAGGTTCGGCAACTCTATGCAAAGAAACCTATGGAAGGCGGAGAGTTGTTCGAGATTCCGGAGGGCGATATCAAGTTCCACCAGCTGCGCAACGTGGGGTACTAGAGCTCCGGTAACAAAGGCAGGGAATCCGCGCATAACAAGGTGTAGTGCCATGGTCCCGGTGCGGGAAATACTTGTCACAAGATGGGTCTGACGCGCTTCGAGTGCTTCCGTCGTCCACCCTTCCCATCCTTCGAAGTTGAACATCGTATCGGATGAGACGGCGGCGGCCCAGAAGTGAGGACTCTTGTGTGTAATCTCACGCCAGAGGCGACAAACACGGGTGACGCGAATGTTCCTGCTGTGTTTCTTTGTCCAGCAGTGTGCGAAGATTTCGGAGAGCATCTCGGTTGGGAGGATGCGATTTATGAGGGAGACGGAGTTGCAGATGCTGAGAAGGCCCAACGCGAGGCGGTTGTAATGCTTAGATCGGGATTTTGTCTCGGTGGGGAGGACGTGATCTATGGGGTCGACGAAGTTACGGATGCCGGGCAGGCCCAGCGCAAGGCGGCGGTAATGCTCAGATCGGGATTTTGTCCAAGATTGCACCTCGGTGTGTGAGAGACCTGCGAGCTGTGCACGATCGGAGGCAAGGACGATGTCGGAGAAGTGAGGGAAGGGGGTAGGGGTGGGTTCGGCGGCAGCCATTGTTGTCAGGGATGACGAGGATACTGATTGGACCATATCTTGAGTATATTGAGAGTTAGACATGTCATGACGAGCGGGGGAAATGAAGGTACGCACATGTCGGCAATGGAGCGAAGCGAAGACGAGGACCTGAATGATAAATCTGATTGAGTCGCCGCAGCCTGTTTGGCTGTCACGTGCGTGATTCCATTACCACTTTGGGCGCTAAACGGAGTCTTGTCGCGCCAACCCTCACCAACCGTACTACTTAACTTGTAAGTATTTGATGGCACTGGTCCGTACTGAGATACCGTTCCATATCCTTCCAATCTTACGCAGCTTTATTAGACATGTGTCCCCCCCCCCCCCCAGCTTCGCTCAGTTTCCTCCTGCATCCGATCCCGACAGCTCCGTCAATCCGCCCGACGATATCATACGGTGAGAACCTGGGCCCTCACTCGTGCGTGCGACAGAACATGCAAGGCCTGCCCATCCAGTCACCAGCGTCGATGCGGACGACGGGACCGGGATGGGTCCTCCGCGCCGCCTTCACACCAACATAAGCATACCTAGGGATTACTACGTCGTCCTTGGCGTCCAATCGATCCTTCGTCACCCGCCCCTATGCTATCGCAAGCATCACCAGAATTTGACACCCTACTGGCCACTAGTTGGTATGGACATAAATGATCTGCGCTTTTCCATACGCCCAGCCGCTGGAGCGCGGCGGGCGAGGCGCCTACCAGTTTCTCAACGCAATCACTATCGCCGCAAGCAGGCTCCGATCTGCATGGCGTCCACCCGCTCCGGGCTAGGTGACAACGTCGGGCATTGGACTAGCGGAGCGCGTCTGGTTGGTCTCACTGACTGGTTCTCGGGTGATGTCCGGCGGCGGGGAGTGCGTCGTGTAGGGACGGTACGTCTAACGGCCGATCTCTTGCTGGGTGCCGCTGACTGTGCGCGTGTGTAGATAGAGTACGGTGAAGCGTGGGTACTCATGGAAGAGGTGTGTAGGAGTCATTGGGGAGGTGATGGTCGATGGTCGACGCGTCGAGAGGCGTCGGTACGCCGTAGTTGTGTCGACCGCGATGCGCTGGTCCCGGGTCCGTCAAGGGCTGGCCGGCTTGCACCAAGGGCAGGGCGACAGTATAGAGAGCCTTCGCCGCAGGCGCTCGATTGTATCATGGAGGTGAACCAGGGCAAGTCGACTCCCCGTCGAGCGAGCTTACCCTCTCCGCCCTCTAGACCGTCTCGTACTTTCTCAGGCCGTCTCATACTTGAATGTTGCTTGAATGCTTTTGGGCGTCGAGAAGGACACCGAGTCCCGCCCTCTGTGTTCGAGCTCTCCTGTCGAGGCCAGGTGAGCAGCGCTGAGATATCCCCCTCGCAGTTCCTGCCTAACATACACTGACCACACGATCGGGCGCACCGAGCCTAAGCACGGTTGTCCAGCGGGCATCCCAGAGAAACACCTTTCACGAGTTCCACAGCGAAAAGGACGAAAGCTAGACAAATCAATATTTATACACTTTTTCTCGAGCCCATCCGCTTATACGACGAAGCCCTGTGTACGATACGTGAGATCGTCGCTGAACAAACATCCTACAAATCTACTCACCCCATTGACCATCAACGTTTGGCCGTTGACCCAAGACGCCTCAAGGCTGACGAGGAAGTCTACCACCTTCGCGACTTCTTCCGCCTGGCCGAGACGCTTCGCGGGGTGTAGGTTTTCGGTGAACGCAACCTCCTGCTCCGTCGTTCCGTTCCGAAAGAGGTCGGTATCGATCGGTCCGGGCGCGACAACGTTGGTAGTGATACCCTTCTGGCCGAGATCCTTGGCGAGGACGCGCGCCATCTGCTCCACAGCGCCCTTGGTGCAGTTATAGAGAAGGAAGTCGGGAGGAACCATCGACGCGCGGGTAAGTGATGACGACTCAGATGAGGATGATACGGCTCCCTGAGTGTGCCGAAGTGTATGAGCGGCGTGAGATGGCAGAGCACGGGGCGCATATACTCACCCGAAGTCAAGTGAGGGAGGGCAGACTGGATGAGGAACATGGGCCCCTTGACGTTCGTGTCGAAGGTCTTGTCGAAGGTCTCGGGAGTCGGGAGTGATCTGAGCTATGGTGGCGACGCTAATGATACATAACCGCATTGAGGACGACGATGTTGAGGCGGCCCCACTTGTTTACGGCCTTCTTCACAACGCGCTGGCTGGCCTCAAGGGAAGCGGCGTCGGCCTGGGAGACAATTGCCTGGCCCGCACCTTTCGAGTTGATGTCGGCAGCAACTTGAGCGGCAGCATCAGCACCGGCGACGTAGGTGATGAGGACATTCGCGCCCTTTCCAGCGAGTTGAGCGGCGATTTGAGAACCCCATGTCTCTTCCTCTCGCCGGCAAAGTCGCTATAGTCACTGGTGCAAGTTCGCGCTCAATCGACAGAATACATGCGAGCTCACTTATATACCGTCCGTCATGGTCTGGAACTCATCCACGGTAGAATTTGATTGTTGAGCCGTCGGGGACACATTGACCTCAAAGGCCGTAGGAAGTAAGTTCCGGATATGAATGACGGAGAACAAGGTGGAGGTCTCCCCTTCCCAGTGATATTGTCGACGTGATGTGTAAGCCAATGTGTTGATTATATATCCCGCCCTGATGTTTGATTACACACCAGCCCCGATTTATAACAACGACATCGGTATATGTGTGTATGGTCGTTGCATCTCGGGACCCGAAGTTCTTCAAGTGGAATTCAGTACGTCAGCGGCAGCGCTCCCTTTCTAACGGTCCAACATCTATATTGCCTTTCACCTATCAAAACGTTTACTATAGGCGTTTCTCGCTGTCGAGTTGACTGATTAGATCATCTGTTAATCCAGCGCTACACCGCCCTTGATTGCGGCCACGTTCACACTTACCGCCACTTCTGACGCGTTAAGCCGGTGCTCGCTGTGCTGCGCAGCGAGCAACCTCTCACTATGGCCCCTCACCACCGGGCCCTTCTCATTCTCTGGAGCTTAGCCGTCTGGTTAGTTCTCGTCACTAGCCAACCCCAGGACACCGTCAGCTACTTTGACAATCGCCCCGCCCGACTCTTCTTCTTTGATGACGCCTCGGTACGCCGCGTGTGCTCGGGAGAATCGCGCGTTCGTTCACCTTCGCATTCCAGAGCGCGATATATCATGACTCCAATAACGGCGAGCTCTATGTGTCTTCAGACGAGGGCAAAACATGGGAAAGGGCAAACGGCGTGAGCGAGCCCATCTCCATGGTCATCCCCCACCCGTTCGACAACACCCTGGTAAGCACCCCCACACCACGCATGTCTTCGGTCCCCTCACGCGCATACAGGCGTTTGCATTGTCGCGAGGCAAGAAGCACTTCCGCACCCAGGACCGCGGCAAGACATGGCGCTCCTTCGACATGCCCCTGGCACCCGCACTTGTCGGCCAGCCTCTCTCCTTTCACTCGGAACCCAAGAAGTTCGGCCACATCCTCTACCAAGGCACGACGTGCGACGGGTCGGGCGGGTGGGGCCAAATTTGCTATGACGAGGTGAGTGTATGCGCGTTCCGTCTCAGCATGATGTCTTCCTCCCTTGGGTCCCGTCTTCCCCTACCTGATTGCCCCGTAAGGGATGGAGGGTTGCGTACGTCTCTTGTCCCTGATTGTGCTCGTAGTTATGCAGTGTGCCCTTTTTCGACTCCCGAAACTGACTCTATTCACAGACATACTATACATTAGATGCGTTCGGCGGTGGCCCAACAAAACTGCTCATGGCGGACTCCGCCCGCTGTCAGTTTGCGCACAGCAGCAAGGAGTTCAAGCACAGCGCGCATGAGGACCTCATCTACTGTGTCGCGTACGAAACGTCGTCCACGGGCAACCACCACTCTGTCTCCGCCAGCCGCGTCTTTTCGTCGACCGACTTCTTCGCTTCAGAGAAGACCGTCGAAGACTTCGGTATCGGGAGCAAGAACACGCGCGGCGTCGTCGCGTTCGCGATCGTGTCCAAGTTTGCAGTTGTGGCGATGAAGGACCTTGCAGAGGGGTCGAATGGTGATATGCTCTTGTACGTCACCGTGGACACCAAGACGTGGGCGAAAGCGACGTTCCCGCACTCCTCTTCCGCGCGCCTGCGGGAGAACGCGTACACCATTGTCGAGTCTACCACGCACTCCCTGGGCGTCGACGTCCTCGACCACCAGCGCAGCGCCATCGGCACGCTCTTCGTCAGCAACTCCAACGGCACGTTCTTCGTGGAGTCGCTCAAGGACACCAATCGCAACGAACTCGGCTTTGTCGACTTCGAGACTATCTACGGCGTCGAAGGTGTCGGGCTTGCGAACGTCGTGCGTAACGCGCAGGAAGTCGAAACGCGCCGCGCTGCGAAGCAGTTGCAGACGCGCATCACATTCGACGACGGTACGTGGCCGCAGCGGTTTAGCGTTAGAGTTTGAGCTGACAGACTCTATATCAAGGCCGTAGTTGGTCGCGCCTGAAGCCTCCCGCAGCGGACAGTGAAGGACGCCCGTTCAGCTGCGGGCCCAATGACGGGTCGTGCGGGCTCCATCTGCACTCGGTGACGCTGCCGCACAACTTCGGACGGGTCTTCTCCTCACCCGCCCCAGGGTTTGTGATGGGAGTCGGCTCCGTGGGCGACTACCTTCTCCCGTACGAAGACTGCGACACGTTCCTGAGCTCAGACGGAGGTATCACTTGGAGCATGGTCCACAAGGATGCGCACCTGTACGAGTTCGGCGATCAGGGCAGCATTCTCGTCATCGCAAATGATGAGGAGAGCTCTACAGCGGTTAGCTATTCCACCGATTTCGGTAGGACTTGGTACGTCACATCCGTGCATCTTCTACCTCAAATCTGACGATACACCAGGCGCGAGTACAACCACGGAGTTGCCATGCGTGCTCGCATCCTCACTACCGTTGGCGACTCTACTTCGCAAAAGTTCCTTCTCATCGGCCAAGTCCCCCGCAGCGAAGCGAAGGACGGGAAGCAATACGCGTCGGTCTTCTTGGACTTCGCCACCCTGCAACGGAACAAGTGCAGAGACAGCGACTTCGAAGAGTGGACGGCGCGTTCAGCGACACATGAATGCCTCATGGGTCACAAGCAGTCTTACCGCCGTCGAAAGCAAGACGCCGACTGCTTCGTCGGGGAGAAGTTCAGAGACCCTGTTCCCGTCGAGACCAGCTGTCCTTGTACGGACGAGGACTTTGAGTGGTAAGACAATGCCTGATGGCGTTATTATCACCACTAACGCGCTCCCTCAGCGACTTCAATTTCATCTCGGATGGGTCAAAGTGTGTGCCTGCAGGACCAGAACCCGTGCCTTCCGGCGTCTGTCTTGAGCTCCATGATAAATATATGGGCTCGTCTGGGTATAGCCTTATTCCTGGCAACACTTGTTCCCGCGAACGCGGCAAAAACAAGGATGCAAAGGTCGAGAAGTCTTGTGAGAATGGTATGTACTGTCTAAAATCGCTTGGGGCTCCTGCTGAATGGTGTTGTAGCTCGGCCGGACGAAGGGAAGATCATCCACAACGAATTCTCATTCCCTGCTCCCATCGTACAGTACGCGTATTTTCAGAAGTCAACCGTGATCCTCGTCCGGCTGTCCGATGGAAGCATATACCAGTCTCCGAACGAAGGTTATACCTGGAATCCCGTCGTTCCTACAGAGAAGTTCGTCGCCTTCTACCATCACACCTTCTCACACGATCGCGCCTACCTCATCTCGACCTCAAAACGCTTCTACTACACTACAGACACCGGCCGACAGTGGTTACCGATGGACACCCCCTCCGTACCCAACACCTTCGGTCTTCCTGTTCTCCACTTCCACCCGCAGAAGTCCGACTACATCATCTGGACGGGCAACGAAGGATGTGAGGGCTTCGGAGAGAACTGCCACGTAGAAGTTCACTATTCCCTCAAGAACGGACGGGATTGGACGGAGGTCGGCAAGTATATGCGCAACTGCGCGTGGGCGCGTGACCAAGAACTGCTTGTGGACCCGAACCAGATCATCTGCGAGTCATACAGGGACAAGCGTGGTAGCCAGCGCTTCTTCAACATGGAGAACCCGCTCGAGCTCATAAGCGGCTCCGACTTCTTCAACAAGCAAAGGAAGCTGTTCAACCACGTGGTCGGGTTCGCAAAGTTCTCGGAGTTCCTCATCGTCGCGGAATATCAGGCGTCGCAGCAGACTCTGGACCTCCAAGTGTCTCTGGATGGACGCGTTTTCGCGCCGGGCGAGTTCCCACCTACGATGCGCCCTGACCAACATGTACGCTCACTCCCGATTCCTCCCGTGCAGCTTGGTTCTCACTACTTTCATAGGCCTACACCATCCTCGAATCCAGCACGAAGTCAGTCTTCCTGCACGTCACCACGTCAGAGCCGCCGGCGCCCTACTGGGGTAACATCCTGAAGTCGAACTCCAACGGCACCTACTACGGACTATCGGTCGACAATGTGAACAGGAATGATGCTGGATACGTCGACTTCGAGAAGATGGTTGGTCTCGACGGGATCGCGCTCGTCAACGTCGTCGGGAACCCCCATGAGGCACCACTCACTGGTCGCAAGCTGCTCCAGACTCGGATCACACACAACGATGGCGGCACTTGGCGCCCGCTCCCTCCACCCCTGACAGACTCGCACGGCAACAAATACGAGTGCGACACAACTGCTTGCGCCCTCCACATTCACGGCTACACGGAGCGCTACGACGCCCGGGCTACCTACAGCACACCAGCTGTTCCAGGTCTGCTCATGGCCGTCGGGAGCGTCGGCGAGTCCCTCGACGCGTACGACCAGAGCGACACCTTCCTCAGCCGCGACGCCGGGTTCACCTGGGAGGAGATCCACAAGGACGCCCACTTGTGGGAGTTCGGCGACTCGGGGTCGATCCTCATCATCGCGAACGACGAAGGCCCAACCGACCACATCCTCTTCAGCACCGACGAGGGAAAGAGCTGGCGGGAGTACAAGTTCACGGACCAGCCGATGCGCGTCAAGTCGATCGTCACTGTACCCGAGGACACCAGCCGGCGCTTCATCCTCTTTGGCTTCTTCCCTCGAACAAAGAACGCTGCGGTCGCGATTCACCTGGACTTCACTTCGCTCACTTTCACCAAATGTGACTTTGACCCCGATCATCCGAACAACGACGACTTCGAGCTCTGGAGTCCCAGCGAGGGGCGTACTGAACAGTGTCTGTTCGGCCGACAGGTGATGTGCTTCTTCATGTTAGCCAACGATACAGGGATTAACGAGCTGCACAGGTTCTTTTCCACCGTCGCAGACGTGAGAGACAATGCATCGTAGGTGATCAACCCAAGCTTGTGCCGCAGGAAAGCAAGAGTTGCCAGTGCACCGAAGTCGACTTCGAGTGGTACGTGGGCTCGCATATATCTTCGCGCACGTGCGCTGACCACCTGTCACTCTCAGCGAGTTCAACTACGTCAGGGTCGACGACAAGTGCGTCCTCCTTCCCGGTCTGAAGCCACGCGACCCCGACATGGACGCGCAGTGCCGCGGGGACGCGACGGAGTGGTACGACCTCACCGAGTACCGCAAGATCCCGTACTCGTCCTGCGAGGGCGGACGGCGCATCGACCGCGGGACGGCGCACGCCTGCCCGGGCATTAAGGGCCACGGCTTCTTCTTCTGGCTGATGATGCTCTTCATCGCCGGCTCCTTCGCCCTTCTCATGGGCGCGTGGTGGCGCAAACGCTCGCAGCGCGGCGCGATCCGCCTGCCCGGCGGGGACGCGGGTCGGGGCTTCGGCGGGGACTCTGGCGTGCTCGACACGCTCGCGAGCGTGCCCTGGTTCCTCGTAGGAATCTCGGGCATCGCGTACGAGTGGGTCGCCGAGCGCGTCGAGAGCGCGTTCGTGCAGATGCGCGGGCGGAGAGGGTACGGGTACCGCAACGTCGCGGTGGACGAGGACGCACAGATCCTGCGTTTCGAGGATGAGGAGTAGGAGAGGTGTGGAAGGATGGAAGCGATCTGTCTGTTAGACTCGAGGAAAAGGGCGCCGCGGCGCATCTGGGCGTGGACTCTGGAGACGAGATGGAGTTCGCCGCTGTCTGTGCAGGTTCGAGTCTATTGTTCTCTACTATAAGCACCTCGCGGTGGGGTGGCCGTCGCAGCTGACTCTAATATGCTCTCGAGTACACTCTGGTCCAGTATAGCTTTGGATTGTATATGCGTATTATATGTATCGTTGTCTCGCATGGAGCTAGGAGTCCGGAACGCGCGCCTGCCATTACCTGGATCCAGTGGACCGAGAATCGGAAGATGGCGTCAAAGAAGCTGACGGAACTCGACGGCGCTTTCGCACACTACGAGGAAGCTCTGTTATTCGACAGATGATACATGGATGTTGGACGCTCCAAGTTGCAGTCTAGGGCGCGACGATAGTCAAAGTGAACTAGTGGGGTCGATTCTTTGCATGACATAAGCCTACATAGACGGAAGGCGCCACGTACGTAAGTACAGCCAGATATCCTCCGCAGCGAAGTCGGCGCCGGCGCTCGACGACTTCATCTGGATACTCGGGGCTGCGGACCAAACTCTACGTAACAGTAGTAGACATTCCAGATATCCGCATACAAAACCCTCATATAGCACCCCTACAGCTGCCCTGGGGGTCCAATGGACAGGCATTGTCCCCACACCATGGGCTAATCGCCGTGCGGTATTCGCAATGTGATCCAGAAGTGAAGATATCCGGATACACAGTTTGGTACAAAGCCAGGATATCTACCACTCTTCCCGCGCCCACATCCCCACTGCTCAACGACAGACGATGGCTGCATCCACTACAACGACGGAATACTATACCGAACGCACGTACGTGCTCCGCGTCACGGGGGCTACAGATGAGAAGGCTGACGGGTGGTGGCGCGTTCCGCAGGACGACGGCGAACTACTCCACAGCAGCGAGTGCCAGTGGGTGGACCCCCTTGTTAGTCGAACCCGCCAGCGTAGACTAACGTCCTGCGACGGCAGTGTTGTTCATCTACGACTTCATGTGCACCTTCCCGGACGAAGTGGACCTGTACTGGGGAAAGCGGGCCACCGGGGCGTCCGTCCTCTTCTGGGTGCTCAGATATTCCGCGCTCGCGTGCAACGTGTACAACATGTGCGCGTTCTTCCCGACGCGCTACGCCTCCGTAAGCCACCTCGCACTGCTTGCCACGGGGAAGATGAAGGCTCACCGCAGACGCCCCGCACGCTAGCATTGCCGCACTCGATTATTAGTGGAACATGGGTTCTTCGTCTTCTTGTTCTTGCCTCCGGCTGGTGAGCTCAGATCTCACCTAGTCACGCCTAGGGTGCTCAAGCGCTAGAGAAGTATTTGCGGGGTTGAGATGCTGGGCCGTCACAAGAAGCCGGTTCATCGCTGGCCTCGTGTTTGTGCTCTACATGATACCTATAGCAATTAATATTGTGAGTTTTTTTTTTTTGGAAACTCTAGACATCCGGAAGCTGACCCTCATCCCGTCGCAGATCGGCATCGCAGCTTGGGATTTCTCGGCGAAAACCGTCCCTAATGCCGGTTGTCTGGGAACGTATAGAAGCGATTCGGCGAATCCGCACCTGTAAGTGGAAATCGTGGAAGTCGGCGCATGAGTTCACGAAGGCGTTTTCAGGTGTAAGCAATCTCGGGCGCAACAAATGACGAGAGGCTAACCTGGCGCAGTGACGATCATTTCTAGGAGTTGCTTCATCCTTGCAGACGTAGTGCTGATCGCAACGACGACACAACATCTACGTGGCTTGTGGAACCTCAGCAGTTCCTCCTTTGCCCGTGTGATCCTGCGCGATGGTAAGTGCCACCCAGTATCGAATGTTGCCGAGGCTGAACGCCTGGGACACTGACAGGAACGATGTATTTTGTGTAAGTCTCCTCGGCATGCAGTCTCCCTCTCCCACGAGCTTACCCACACCAGTCTTCTCTGCACCCTGAACATAACGCATATAGCGCTATCACTGTTGTCGGTGAGTCCTAGACCTCTCGGGATGGGCCTCCAGTCACGACGGGACACTCACAGCCTTTCCTCGTTCGCGTAGACCTCGGGCCGCTGTCCGGGCATGAGCAACGTCGGACCCTTCACGCAATCGTAGGACTATTCCTCGCTATTGTTCCCGAGTTTAGCGCCGATCACTTCAGCGCAGGATCACGGCGGCATTGGTGTCGCGCTTCCTGCTGCACCTGCAGCACGCCAGCCGAAAGACGCGAGTGGGGCCCACGTCGCAGGACAGCGGGCTCTCCGGGAGCAGGATCGCGGGCCTCACTTCGTTGGGCTCCCTGGGCTTTTGCGGCAACGTTGATCTGACAGAGGAGCGGTTTGACGGTGATTGGGAGACGTTCGCTGATGGGAGCGAAGCGACGCAGGATGACGTTTCTCCCTTTGACGATTGCAAGTCGACGGAGTATAGCCCGTCTGTGTACCAGTGGACATAAGCGAATATTGATGTATGAGTTACTCACATGATGTGGTGTCTTGGCCGCGGTATTGAAGCGCCGTGCGGCAACAAGCAAGGGCACACTCGGTATAAATCGCGATGATCTGAGTTAGAATTAGAGCGACTATACACAGTGAGGTCCCCTGGGCGGTGATACAGATAGCAGATACATAGCATAAGCAAGGAGGAACGAGTCGAGCAAAGTGAAGTCCGGGCTTCTAATCTATCACACCTAGGTGGTCTTCTTTTATCGTCCCAATCGCGAACTGCGGGAGCACATAACATCAGCATATTGCATACACTCACTACGCGCGGGGCTTGAAGAACAGAGAGGGAGACGGGTAGGACCACGCGTAAGAAAAACGAGGACAACGACTCACGATCTGCGTCGCGTCGACACGCGTGCCGACGATTTTTAGGCGGACCCGCGTGTTCTTCTCGATGATCTGCAGACGCGTCGCAGCGCGCGTAAACGCGGAGAGTGGGAGCACCAACCTGGTCCTCCGACGCGAACGACGGCGGGTTGGAGTTCGGGTCGAACTTGAGCTCCGGGTGGATGAGCTGCGAGGGAGTGGCGGGGTGAGCCACCGAGGTTGCAACGGGGGGTGGGTGGCTAGAGGCATGCTCACCTGCTGTGACACGAATACGTTCAAGGGTCCGACCTCCGCGAAGAAGCCCATCTGCGATGCGTCCGTGTGTGCGCGAGCGGCGAGGGCGGGGGAGGGGGCGCACCTTGGACACCGAGGCCACAACCCCGTCGACGACCTGGCCCTTGAACGGCTTGAAGACGATGGCGCGGTAGCGCGTCACGAACTCGGCCTGGCCGTTGCCGGGCATGACGAGGCCCTTGCCGATGTCGAGGATGGAGACGACGGCGATGATGTAGCCAAACTCGCCGGAACAAGTGCCCTCGACGTCGGAGTAGAGCTTCGACTCGAGGAAGTTGAGCATCCGGGGGCCGAAGTAAGACGGGTGGAGATGGATTGTGTGCGACAGTTCTTTCTGCACGCCAGAGAGCGTCAGCCATGACCGAGAGCGAGCATCAAGGGGGGTGCTTTACGATGAAGAACATGGTGGCGAAAGGCAGAGGCGCGTTTACCTCTGTGGCACTCGCGTGCATACAAGCCCTAACTGTCGCCCCAGAGCAGCCACACGCCACTTCTATGTCATGGCCGACTAGCTCAGTTGGTTAGAGCGTGGTGCTAATAACGCCAAGGTCGTCGGTTCGATCCCGGCGTTGGCCACTCTGTCAGATTGGAAGCAATTTTTTGGCCGAGAAACGGCGCATGCACTCTGCACATACAACTAGCCCCAAATATTCATCCAATGCCCATCGCGACCCCTCTGAGTTTTACATGTCGCGTGGCGCGTACAATACAGAATGTTACGACATGCCTCTTACACCCAACTGTGCAGTACCTCTCCCCCGACGTGCTCTCATGTTTCCTCGACCAAACGTGTTCGCTCCTCTGCCGATGCCTCGCGAAGGCACCGACCCGTGAGGGTGGTCGACATCCATTGATGTGCCGCGGCCATCGCCCCTTCCTCCATCTCTCCACGTCTCGTTGGGCACTGTCCGATTCCGCGCCCCTTGCAGTCCGCCGCGCTTCGCACCTCTGCCAAACTGCACCGAAGTCGGCACAAGCGAGAGCGCGTCGAGGCTCTGCGCAAGCGCATCGATGCTCGTGTCCGGTCCGCTCTTCGCGTTCCGCGCCTTGTTCTGCCGCTGGCTCTCCCGCTGCCGGTCTCTGGGTTTGTGTCGCGGGTGCGACTTGTGTCCCTTCTCGTCTGAGTGGGGTGCTGGAGCAGAGGTCGCGACCGGTGCCTCGGTGTCCGTCGCCGGAGCCTCGCGCGCCGGGATGTGGATCTTCTCCAGCAGGACCTCGTCGTCGTCGTCGTCTTCATCGTCGTCTTCCTCCGTCTCCGTCGCCCCAGCGTCCGCGCCCTGCGCATCCTCCATGTCGACCTCTTCGATGCTCTCCAGCACGTCGTCCTCGTCCTGCGTCTCCGCATCATCGTCCGAGTCGCGGTCGTGCGCATCGCCGGCAGGCTCCCGCGCCTGCCACGCCTTGCGGAGCATGCTCGCGCCCCCTCCCCAGCGCGAGAGCAGCCCGCCGATGCCCTTGTTCGTGACGGCGAAGAAGTACTCCTTCGGGTACCCGTGCGCCTGGATGAGGTGCATCCGCCGCGTCTTCGGCGTCGAGAACTTGCGCGGGCACGTCGCGAGGTGGCATGCGAACTGCCCGGCCGTCCGTCAGCTTCGGTAACATGAGAAGGAAAACGGAAAAGGAAGGGGGCTTACGATTTTCTCGCCGCGGTCCTTGCGCACCGCCGCGAGCGGGTCGTGGCATTCGGTCTGGTGCTGCGGTAGCGGGGACGCAGGGAGTCAGCATGCGCCGCCCATGCCTTCGCCTCGCCTCGGCCACCCAGCGCGCCGCGCGGCCCAAGTACGCCCGTCCTCGCCATCCACCCAGCTTCCGCCTTCCGACTGGACATATACAGCCACCCAACCACCCAACCATAAAGAAGCGTCCCACCGAACCCAAAAATCCAACTCAGACGACAAACAAACGAGGCCGACTCACCAGCTCCAAGAGGCGCGCGTCGGGGAAGACGCACCCGCACCCGCGCAGCTCGCACACGTGCGCGTGGAACCGCGCGTAGTGCGCCTCGAGCTCCGCCGAGCTCGCGAGCGCCGTCGGCCGCCGCGGCGGGTGGCACGTCGGCGGGAGCGTGCAGACGATCGGCGCCGGCGCCGGCGCGCCTCCCGCGGACGGGGAGGGCGGCGATCTCGCGCGAGTGCGCGCAGTCTTGGGCGGGGGCGATGGTGGGGGCGAGGCGGCGCGCTTGATGTGCGCCATGTGCGGTGGGGGTGGGGGCGAGGAGGGCGGGGACGGGGATGGAGTGGGGTGTGGGAGTGGTGGGAGGAGGACGAGAGGCAAGCGTCAGCTTGGGCCGGGCGGCTATTATAGGCCTGGGTGCGCGTACGGCCCTGATCAAAAACACACCGTATGCGGGTCTGGCTGAACAAAAGACATGCGCGGACAAAAATCGGTTGTATCGTTGATAATACATGCAAAGCCCATAGGACGTGACGGAGCTCACTAGATCGACTGATCAAAAGTGATAAGGGCATAGTCCTCCACTTCGACCACATACACGCAGCTGCAGGAGTATCTCACCTCACCAGCCCAATCCACGTCAACGAATCTTCACGACCATGCTGCCGCCCGCAGCAACGAGACGTCGGGGTGCCGGATGTCTCCGTGAACCACTTGCTTCCCGGGCTTCCACCGCGTCGCGTAACTCCGGATGCTTTCTCAACAGCTCAGGCCGTCTCACCCTCGAAGTACTCCATCATGACCATCCCGGCTCCTGTGCATCTCCTCTGCCCCATCCCCGACGTCCAGACAGGTCTGCATTGCAACAAGGCGGACACGAAATCGACCTCGACACTCTCCCTGTGCGCGTCCTTCCCGTGGGCTTGACAAACTTGACAAAGACTATGTGGCACCCGTGGTCTTCGGTGACTTTGGCTTTGAAGACGATGCAAGGCTCGTCTGTGTCGATTGTCGGTCCCATGTTGGGTTCCTCGTACGAGCCCGGGAAACAACGTTCAATGTTTAACGTCCTAACGGTCGTAGAACACAAGGACGCGCAACTCGATAGACTGGCGATACGGCGCGTCGTCGGGCGCCGTCGGGTCCGCAAACGCAGAATGCGGCGTGAACCTCGCGACGCTCCCATCGTCTATCGAGTCGAAGCTGCACCGACGCCTTCGTGAGCCCGCGCACGCGCACACGAGCCGACGGCACTCACCACTTGAATATCACGCACTCCTCCGGCGTCATGCCCCTCAAGAAGTGCCACCGGTGCCCCTTCCCATGCCGGACGCTAAACGTCTCCCCAGCCCTGCCTTCGGGGCACACCATTCGCACCGGGACCAGCTCCTTCGCGACGTCTACGGTTCGCGCGTCGCAGAGCGCCAACGGCCAGTCGACCGCCGCGTTCTCTATTGGCCGCCAGAGGTTGAGGATCTGGAAGCGGCGTTTCATGAGCTGGTCCGCGAGGTGGGGGAGCGCGGTGCGCAGGCGGATGACGGCGGACTTGGGGGTTTGGTCGACGTGCACTTGATAGACGGGTTGGCGCGGGTGTATCGTAGGCGAGACGTGACCGTGTGGATCCCGACACCGAATGGCTGCGAGAAGAAATGAGACGGGTAATGGCATGGCACATGCACGCGGCGACAGGGACGGGGACGAGGGGGATAGGACGAGGGGAAGGAGGCGAGGGACGAACGCGCGCGACGTACTGTGGTCGAACACAACCACGCCCACCGCGCCCGTGACACTCTTCACAAAGTCCGCCATCTCGGGATAGTACTCGCGCGCGATGTCGGCGTCGTCGTCGAAGCGGGTGTGTCGTGCGGGGCGGTAGGCGAACTGGAAGCCGTGCACGTCGAGCGAGTACGCGTGCTCGCTCCCCCGGGCGTCCTCGATTGCCACGAATCGCATCTCGAACCTCCAGTTCGCGCGTTTGGTGTCGCAGTGGGCCTCGTCGTCCGTGGCGTTGATGAAGGGCGGCGCCCCGTCGTCAGTCTCGCGGAAGTACTGGAGTATTATGGGCAGAGTTGCTCTTGCTGCGCTAAGAGTCATTGGCAGAGGGGCGATCATGGTTGTGGCTGGAACAGTCTTCAGGCAAAGGAGGAGTACGAGACCGAAAGCCGGGGTCTTATGACGGGGTGGAGCGGATGCTGTAGACCGGTCGGAGCAGTACTTGTGTCCGAACAAGTACGTGGGTGAAACCCGTCAGTCAGCTGCATCATCAACGTGTACGTGAGGCATTGCAGCAGCTTCGGGCTTCACTGAGTTTTGCGGTCATCATCCGTCGGCTTCCGTGCGAGGGTTCGGGGACATATTGAAATATGAGTCGCAGCGTCCTTTTGATCGGGGCCGAGAGTGAGTCGAAGTGAATGAAACGACGAGGACTGTGGATCGGGGATTGAAGTGGGGCTAGCCAGCGTATATACGCAGCAGTCCGGGTTGGCCGGATGGCTTTTCCAGTGAGTCAGAGGGAAAAGCAGCGACGGTAGTGGGCGGGAGGACATGGCAAAGACGCAAGTACTCAGGATGTGATGACCAAGGACGATTGGGAAGTTTCGCAGACGATTACCAACCGGGCGCTTGACCTTCTGCCTCCTGCTTCCACTTCGCGTTTTGCTGTTGGAGGCGCTCTGCCTCGAATCATACCCCTCCGTTCGACCTTTCTTATAAGTACTCCGAGCGGGCGAAAGCGAAGGGATGATAAACTCCGTCCGGAGCTATGTAGATAGCCGCGCTTTACAAAGGAGCTCTTACCACCTGCCATCACCAAGGCCACATCCCCATGCTGCGCCGTTGGGCATGTACATTCTTGAGCCCCCAGACCATGTGAAGTATTGCTCACATGTGTTTGTGCGAGTCGCGAGGCGCGCGATGGTTGCGCTAGACGTTCGCATCCATGTGCGACTCGAGGTCAGGTACCGTTACGTATGTACGGTTCTATGTGGTACGGACAACATGCGCGTCGATACCACGCCCAGCTTTCCCATTTTCAAGTCTGGTGCCTGCAAGAGCCTCTCAGTGCTTACTTGGCAGAACGAGGTGAGCTTCTCGTACTGATGCACCTTCCAAGCGTCCCTTCCAACTTATCTTATCCCCCAAGAGCGCAGTACATTCGAATGTTCCTGCCCCGCGTAACGTGGTCGGCTCATACTTGTTCCACCCGGATCTGCCTCATCAGGACTAATCAGGACTAGCGGCTCCTCTCGTGCCTTCTAGCAGAACACCTATACGTACCGCCCAGCTGGCACGGCGCGATTGCGACACATAAAGACAATTGAGCACGATGAGGGCGTCCGGCCTTGCTTCTGGCCCCATATCCGCTCTTCAGCTCATCGGGCTACTGGCTGTGGTCCCGTAGGATGTCAACATCGGACGCGGAAGTTGCCGAATTTGAAGCCTTGTAAGCTCCTTCCCAACCTGATCCGTTTCGTGGCAGTCCCGGGCGGGTACTGATGCGTACGTTGACAGATACACCAATGCCTACTGTGCTGTTGCAGTATGCAGTAAGTAGGAGCGAGGGTCGAGTCAATCCACAACTTACACTATCCCCTTGCCAAGGCCTTATGTTTTACGACTACACCATCACCTTCAGCCAGGAAGTCGATCTTTTCTGGAGGCGTAGGATCAACGGCGCTTCAATCCTGTTCTTCGTGAACAGATATGTGGCGCTTGTTGTATATATTATCAACATTGCTTCTTTTGCTCCCATGACGGACAAAGTGGGTATGAATCCTGTCTGGATTCCATCGATGCTGACGCCGATGTTATCTAGAGGTGCCTGAGACTTTCGAGGCAGTGGGAGCAACGAGCTGACAACGCTACGTAGCTGCTCTTCATTGGCGAATGCAGGGTTTGGCCTTGGTGTTTCTCAATACATCCCATGGGCAGGTGAATTGTTGTAGTCCCCGCCTGTTTCGCGTTCTGACGCGTTTGCCAGTCTTCTCCGGTCTCCGCGCCCTCGCTCTTGCCAAACACTGGTCTCTTGGGGTTCTTGTTTTCCTTCTCTCCCTCGTCCCCGTAGGGTTGGACTTCGTGAGTCCAGCATTTCTTATGCGATACAAGCTGCGGCCCTCACCATAACCGGGTGACAGGCCTTCTTTCGGTTTCATATCACAGGGCAAGTCATTCCCGTCCTCGGATGCGTCGGAGATGTAGACATCCCGTCTTTTCTGACGAAACAGTACGCCGATCTTGGTTCAATGATGCTCTACATGCTCTAACTACTACACTCTAGATGTAGGCGCGTTGTACGACACGCTCACACGCAGCTTGCTGACGCTCTTCTGCCTGGTAGTCACGATTGCCATTCGCACATGTCTCATCGCCGCGGACATCATCATCCTCTACGTAACATGGCGCGCTCTCCGCTTCCGCGTCAACGATTTCACCAGTAACTCGTTCACGAAGGTTATTTTACGAGATGGTCAGTATCGCTTTTGATCTTCTCCGGGTGTGATGTCTGATTGACCCTGTAGGAGCCATCTACTTCATGTACGCACGCTCGACGGCCACCACGAACCGTCTTCGCTGACGCACTGGCCACTTCGGCAGTGTCCTGCTGATCCTCAACTGTCTTCATCTCGCCTTCACAATGATCTCCTTCAGCAGCCCGAACACGTCGGCGAGCAACGTGACGGTGTTCACCGAGCCGTACGTTCCTTCTCACGCTCGCTCCGCACCCACGCTAATGCCTCCGACCCCAGGATCACGGCGACGCTCGTCTCGCGGTTCCTGCTCCATCTCCAGCGCGCCGGCCGCACCGCGGTGCGCGCGGGCGGCGTCCCGCCCGGCAAATCGCACCTGTCGAGCAGCACGGTCATGTCCACGCTCATCTTCGACGACCGCGCGTTCGGCGCCGTGGGCTCGTTCATCTCTCCGGAGGACGAGTTCTTCGCCGGGCCTGGTCGTGGCGGACGAGATAGCGCGTCAGATAAGGGTGGGGTGGAGACGGAGGGCCCGGATGAAGCGGACCCGGAGGCGGAGGGGGGCGGCGAAAGGGAGGCGGCGCGGCGAAACCACGCTGCCGCATACCAGCTCTCCGTGGTCTGTGAGGTCGATGGGGAGATCTCGGAGGCGCCCCCCTCCACGGCGTAAGTGGGCTTCGAAGAGGTATCGATGCGACGCGAGCGACTCTTCCTTGAACCTGGGCCGAGGCGCTTGCTGGAGGGTACAGGTTGGATGAGCGAGAGAGGCAATCCAACGATCAGGTTTTCCATCCCCGCCCGTCCCCGCTGCAACGCTTCCACAGGAAGATTCTCCGCTTTATTTTCCGCTCGGAGGTCAGAGCACCGACCGCGAGTTGCCACATCCAGTTTAGCGTCTCTCCATATAAGGTTATCGCTTCCGGCGGCAGACAAGGTCGGGCTTTAAGGAGGCTTTACACATGTGAGGTGCTCCGATAAAGCACGAGGGAGGCGACCAAGCCTTCGGGCACGCGTCGCTCTGCGCCCCCACCTCTTCCCTGCACTAGCTCTGACACACAGGGGATGTCGTCGCAAGACCCGGAAATTGCGGAATTGATCGCCGAGATCGACAGCTTGTGAGTACGCGGGTTTAACCCCTCCCATGTCTCCCGTCCGACAAGGATTCCATATAGGATTATCAACGCTTACTGTACGATAGCTGCCTGTGGTGAGTTTCATCGCATCTTCGGTTCGGTACACGAAAGGCTGACACTGTCACGCAGCTTTCATCTTCTACGAGTACTTGATCACCTTCGGGCAAGAGGTGGAGCTGTTCTGGGGGCGCAAGATCAACGGAGCATCTGTCCTGTTCTTCGTGAACAGATATGTCGTCCTCACAGTCTACTTACTCAACACATCCGGCTTTGCGAAGATGTCTGATAACGTGCGACCCCTCTCCATTTGTTGAATTGGCCGCACTGACGCCATCCCTTCTTTGCAGAGGTATACAGCACGGCTCCTGTCGGTCTCACCCAGCGCATCTCATCGTCCCCCGCGACAGATGCTCGACTCTCGCGCGGTCGGCCGTTGCCTTGACCCTCCTGCAGTACGTCCCATGGGCAGGTGAGCGGTTCCAAGAATTCATCCCCGCTCTCTCCAACCCTGATCCACGCACGTCAGTGTTCTCCGGGCTTCGTGCGCTGGCACTGGCGAGACATTGGTCCCTCGGGGTTCTTGTATTTCTGCTCTCGATCATGCCTGCGGCAGTGGACTTTGTAGGTTGCTATCATCCTTGAACGGAGACGTCCTATTCACGCTTTTGTGTTCCCAGAGCTACTTCCGCTTCGGGGTCAGCGGAGAGAATGTTCCTATCGTAGGGTGCGAGGGGAACGTGGACATTCCGGTCTCTACGACGAAACAGTGAGCTGCTTTTGAAGCTTAGTCCCAACCAAGAGTCTTACGTATGCCTCGATTAGGTGTTAGTGTTGAGTGGGGACCTCACGCTCCAACTCAGGGCTTACCTTGGCGGCGAACTGACTAACAACGTTGTCTTTGGCAGTCACCATCTCCACCAGGACATGTCTAATCGCCGCAGACATCATCCTTATCTACATTACCTGGACCGCAGTGAGGTTCCGGGGAAACACTTCACGACGCAACACGTTCGCCAGCATCATTCTCCAAGATGGTGAGCTGGAGTGCCACACTCGCGCCTATAAACACTCATACAACGCTCTTCTACGTAGGCACAATATACTTTGCGTGCGTCCCCCTGCCCGTCACGTCGTCTTCCTGCACTCAGCGTGCCCCCCCAACGCACCGTCGATCAGCGTCCTGCTCCTCCTGAACTCCCTCCACCTCGTCTTCACCATGCTCTCCTTCAGCGTCACCAACAGCACCTCCAGCAACGTCGCCGTCTTCACCGAGCCGTCAGCCCCCCGTCCCTCCTCTTTCCACCCCACCCGCGCTGACCCTTCGCCGGCAGGGTGACCGCGATGCTCATCTCGCGCTTCCTCCTCCACCTGCAGCGCGCGAGCCGCGCGCAGGGCACGCCCTTCGGCGACGCCTCCACCGCGGACTCGTGGTCCTCGCGCGGGCACGGGCAGGCCATGAGCTCGGTCGTGTTCGGGGCCGTCGGCGCCGCGATATCGGGCAAGGACAGCAGCTTTTCGAGCTCGTCCGACTACTACGACGAGTCGTCGTCGTTTGGGGAGCGCGGAGCGGCGGAGGCGGGCCCGGGGGGCGTGGCGATACCGCTAAGCCCGCTGAGCCCGCTCGGTCCCGACGCGGAGATGGACACGGACACGGGGCCGGGAAGCCCGCGGTCGGCGAAGCTGCACTTCGCGCGGCCGATCGATGGGGTGAGGGAGGATTCGCTGGGATGAAGTGGAGTGGTGGTATACCTGGAGTGGTGCGCAACGCTACTGCGAAGTGCTTTCGAGCTTGTATCAATACGATTCCTCTTGGCGAAAATGGCATGTTTTGTTTCTTTGTCGGAGGCAAGAGAGAGATTAGAACGCATGAGAGTCGAGCGGCATATTCCGTCGGCAGTCCCCGTGCAACACGTGGCGCCCCATCGCGGGATCTTCTCACAGACTGTTGTCCCGAACCGTCATCTCCGCCTCCGACGTCCGGAGTTTGACCCGCGAGCGAGACTGGAGCGTGATGGTGAACATTCGCGTCGCGCGGGTGAGTACGTGGACTCGATCGTGGCGGTAATCTTGCCCAGCAGGTGTCTGTCGAGCGTCGTGTCGCCGCCCGGGCTACGCCTGCCGAGCCCTCATTCTTTGCTGACATTCTGGCCATTGTTTGCAGGTCGAAGACCTGCCTGGAATGCAGGCGTGCAACCTGCATAACCTCCCCGAGAATTACACCATGAAATATTGTGAGCGTTCTTGGCCAGGGGGCGACAGGCTGGATCCTGACCGAGACCTGGGCCCTGCCTGCGGCGGCTCCACTTTGACTTTGCAGACTTGTTCTACCTTCTGTCCTGCCCTCAGCTGTCGTACGTGGCCGAAGATGAGGGGAGGATTGTCGGATACATCCTCGCGCGAATGTGAGTGCTTGCCGTCATGTGATCGTGCTATTTTTGCTGTCTTCCCTTTCAGACGGTATTTGCTGACCACGGTGGTCGCGTCGATCTCTCTGGGCGTTCGTGCCCCTCGTCTCTCTTAGGGATGACGACGACAAGGACAAGGCGGACAAGGAGGCAATGGGGCACGTCGTCTCGCTCTCGGTCATGCGGACATATCGCCGACTGGGGCTGGCCAAGCGGCTCATGATCCAATCGCGTGCGTGGTTCTGTGTGCTCGTATTTGGGTTCGCGCTGACCTGGGCCCGTCGTCATCGGACACAGAGGAGGCGATGGCAGGCGTCCACGGCGCCGCCTCCGTCATGCTGCACGTGCGGAAGTCGAACCGGGCCGCGTTCAGCCTGTACAAGGACAACCTCGGCTTCACGGTGCACGACGTCGAAAAGGGCTACTGTGAGTGCGCTCGTTCTGTGCGGGCGGGCGTGTGGCAGCGCTGACTTTGGGCGGGGACAGACGGAGACGGAGAGGACGCGTACGTGATGCGATGCTCGCTGAAAGGATCGGATGCATCCGCGGCGGCGGTGGTCTAGGCTGTCGACATGAGGGGCTCAAGCGTAGTAACGAGGCCCGCACCTGTGGCAGGGAACTGCGGGGCGGTGAGAGGATAGAGAGATGCATGGCACGCCGAGGCAAATAGACGATGTAGAAGAGTGGAAGCATCGCGGGTTTGAGCCCGACTACCGCCTGTTCCGCCCAGTCTCGCACGCTTGGACGAGTGATCGAGCGCTGGAGCGTGCCTGATCCGGTCTGACGTCACTGGGAGACCTCGGCTGAAAATTGGAATCCAGGCCCACCCCTCCGCATAAGGCGGCCGAGGCGCCCGGTCCACGGGCGTTCGCTCGGCTTTAGGACATCGTCTTCGACCTCGGTCACTCGCAGTCTCCCACCACCACTCTCCTCGACCTCCTCTCCCCGCTGCCCATCCAGCGACGACCCTCGCCTCGGTCTCCGGCCCTGCCTCGCCCTGGCCCCGGCCATGTCTCAGAAGGCCATGCTCCCCCTCTTCCGCCCCGTCCGGTCCTTCGCCTCCTGGTCAGCCACGTCCACCAAGCGCGACGACCTCACCCCTGGCAGCATTCTCGAGAAGCCCTCTGCCATCAAGCTCTCTTCCTACGGAAACCGCCCCGCCGCGTCCACCAATAACTCCGCGATCCTGCCCACGCCCGTCTCGCACGACCCGACTTTATCAGGCCACCGCTCGCGCACCAAGAAGAACGCCCGGGTGTCGCACGGGCTCCGCGTCCACTGGGACCGCTTCGTCCGCAAGCTCGGTTCCGGCACCGCCCCCTCCTCCTCCTCGAACTGGGACGAGAGCGCGGGCGAGAGCGGGGACAGCTCCGGCTACCCGCGCTCGCGCATCGGCGGCGCGGCGGGCGGCGCGATCGAGATGCAGGACGAGCGCGTGGACGAGGTCGTCGTCGACCGCGAGTGGTCGGACGAGATCAAGAGCTCCTCGGTCACCCACTCCGAGCACGCCGGCACCCCAGACAAGTCGGGCAGCAACCATCTCGGGGGCACGAACACGGACCGCGACTCGTTCGCCGTCCGTCCCGAGGGCTTCTGGGGCTCCGCCGGCTTTCTCATCTTCCTCCGGTGGCGATTGTGGCCTTTCATCCACGCCTTCTTTCAGACCCGGTTCATGGACGAGAAGTCGGAGATGCACTACGCGAAGGAGAACTGGTTCTTGCGCAAGGTGCGTCTCGTTTCGATTTCTCTCGCCCTTCTTTCTGCATTCGGGCGGCGTGGCGTTAGGAGAAACCTGCTTGTATGCGCTGCATGCTGCTTTCTCCGCGTTTGTGGGCCTCGACGGCCGTCTTTCTTCGGCCATCGTGCCTGAGAGGTCAAGAGATGGCGGTGGAGCAGCGTGAGACAGACTTTGGCGGAGGTGACGCGCGCACGCGCTCACTCGTGTCTCGACGCCAAGCCCTGTCTCGCCGCCCGCGGTGGTCCTCGCGATCGTCGTCAGCGCACGTGGCGAGGCTGGTCGCATACGACTCGGCTGACGTCACGAGTGCCTGTTCCTTTCACCTCGCTTGCTCCTTTCATTTCACGCAGGCGAGACGTGTCCGCTGACGTGCTGCTTCATAGAACTTGGCGCTCTGGTCTTCGGCGTTCCTTGTCGTGAACTGGGCATTCGGCGTCGGCTTTGTCCCAAGGCCGATTCTCCTGGCCGATCAAATCTTCCTCTATGGCGTCGCACCCGTTTTTACCTTCCTCATCCCGCCCATGGTGATTTACGACTGGCCGAGGGATCGCAACACCATCTACCAGGTTGTCCTCTTCTTCGCCACCTGGATATGGGCCATCTATCAGATCATCTTCATGTAAGCACAAGCGTCCTACATGCCCTGAACCAGGGCTCATGTTATCGTAGCTACCTCTGTGGGAGTTATAACGTGGTGCACTCCCACTTCAACTGCAACAACAAGGATTTTTTGACGCTTTTCTAGTACGTATCCAATACTTTTCGTGGACTTCGCCACTCACCTTCTCGACTAGCTATACGTCTGCCCTGCAAACGATCGCTCTCTTCGGATTGAAGCTGCATAGGTTCCCGGCATTGCTTGGCGCGCTGCTTTTCTTGGCCTTGTGAGTTCCCCAGTGTAAACTTCTCTGGCTTTGAAGCTCATGCAACCCATAGATCGTTCGCGCTCGTCGTACCCGACAAGGCATCGTTCCTTCGCAGTGAGCATGCATGTTTGATGCGGCGGATGTGATTCTGATTGTTCGCAGGTCTGGTTAACGTCATATTCTTCCAAGGCTTCCTGCTGTATCTCCACTATATGCGCGAGAATGTGTGTCTTCAACCCTTTTGTTATGAATATTCCCGGCTCATTTTTCCTTCAGGCCGAGAGGCGATTGTACACTCTCCGGGATCAGCTCAAAGTCCAGTTCCGCGCGACGCAAAAGGCTCAGGTGAACGAGAGGAAAGCAGCCGACTCGAAGCGACGTCTAACGTCGTAAGTGATTTTGATTCTCAGGACCCTGAGATCACTGATACGATCCTTCCTGGCAGATACGTCTTCCATGATGAGTTTTTTTTTCTCTTTCAAGTTTTTAGTTCTCGATATTGACACTAGCGGGCGTTATGCACAGGTCCGAGTCCCTCTGAACACGGCTTGTGAGTGACGCACGAAACCACCACATCGATATGCGGCTCACTTCTCCATGCAGTGCTTGCAGTGCAGAACATGCAAGCATCCGGTGCATTAATCACGCAAGACATCGAGTTCAAGGCGCTGGAAGGCAGTCTTAGCATGATGTCCAAAGGTACGCGCCCCCTTTGCCTCAGTTCCAGTCGTTCACAAGGGTGCTGATCATTCCATTGTACGGGCGTTGTCATTCAGTGCTCAATGACGTTCTTGATTTGTGCGTACGAACCTATGGCGATGATGAATAGTTAAATACTGAATCCGGTGCTGCAGCAACCGCATGGACAGCGGCCGGTTCGAGTCTGTGCTCAAGCCGTACAAGTTCCACCAGGTGATGCGCTCGTTGTTCGTCCCGCTCCGCCTCGCGACCGACGCGCGCAGGCTCGAGTTCGTGACCGACCTCGACCCTGTTGTCGACAACGTGCGTGCCCCTCTCCCTTGTGCCCCCACGCGTACGTCTGCTAAGATCGGCCCGCAGGTCGCCCGGCGCGCGCTCTACGAGGCGATGGGCGAGACCGATGGCCAGATCAAGCATCGACTCGAGTCCGTGCCCTCTGAGGACGGCATCGTCGTCGGGGACGAGACGCGCCTCCGGCAGATCATCACCAACCTCGCGTCGAACGCGTGCAAGTTCACGCCCGCCGGCGGCAAGCTCACGATCCGCACCCGGCTCGTCCTCCCCGAGCGCTATGCGCGGTACGACGAGTCCGACTCCGACGGCGACGAGGAACGATCCGTCGGCGAGGACGACCTGAGCAGCGCGGAGAACGGGGAGGCGCGCGGGGACGAGCCGGCGCGGCTGTCGAAGATGCACCTGAAGGAGCATGACGTGCTGCACACGAAGAACCCGCCGCTGGAGTGGATCGTGGTGCGGATCGAGGTGTCGGATACCGGGTATGGGATCAGGCCGAAGGATATGGTGCAGAGCAAGCTCTTTTGTGCGTGGTTTGCTTTGTGTCTCGGGAGCCAGATGCTGATTGTGTGGCACGCCTGCAGCTGCGTTCAACCAGACGGAACAGGGCAGGTTACAAGGTGGCAAGGGCACGGGCCTCGGTCTGGCGCTCGTTCGTCAAATCGTGAAGCTCAGTGGAGGTCGGTTGGGCGTGCAGTCGAAGGTCAACGAGGGTTCCACGTTCTGGGTCGAGCTTCGTGAGTACTCCCCGCTTTCTAACGTGGTCTCGCCTGGCTCATCGGGACGTGTAGCTCTCGGCGTTGGAAGCAAATCCCTCCCTGCTCTTACTTCGGCTGGAGACCTTGACGATGACGACTGGGTTAGCTCTCGACATTCAGACACGAAGAACCCACTTCCCAAGGTCCCTCACGCTCACTTCCGAACATCTGGCCAGTTCAGCCCCTCGTACTCCTCGTCGGCCTTGCATAGCATCATGGAGCAAGGAGGACTGGTCGAGATCTCAACGAAGCCGACCGAAGCGGGTCCACCAACACGAACGATCGGCGATCCTTCAACCGGCACCGACCCTCACCACGACCCAGAAACCCCGGGTGTGCACACAGACCGATCGTCACCACCCCTGGAGGCCATGCCGCAACGACCATCACCGATGCTCGCTCGCTCGTCCCAGACCGTCACGGATCTCCAACTCACCCACCTCCCGAATCCTGGGACCTTCACCATCGACGGCGCGCTCGTCTCCCCCGCCCCCACCGCCGGCTCCTCAGGGTCAGGGGCCGGGCCGCCTCACGGCGCGAACGGCTCCTCCATCGCGGGCGGGAACGGCGCGGCGGTGCAGTACGAGACGAAGCTGAACGTGCTCGTCGTCGACGACGACCCGCTCACGCGGAAGCTGATGTCGCGCATGCTCACGCGGCTCGGCTGCCGGGTGACGACCGCGGAGAACGGCGAGGTCGCGCTCGAGCTCATCCTCACCGGCACGACGACGCACGCGACGCCGTCGAGCGAGGACACGGGCTCGGGCGGGCTCTCGCTCGACGGCGCGCTCGCGGACTCGGTGGCGAGCGTCGCCGGCCCGGGCGGGGCGCGCTTCGCGGTCGTGTTCCTCGACAACCAGATGCCGGTGATGTCGGGCCTGGAGGCCGTCACGAAGCTCAGGGAGCTGGGAAGGGGTGACTTCGTGGTGGGCGTGACGGGCAATGCGCTGTTGGCCGACCAGCAGGAGTATCTGGAGGCGGGGGTGGACCAGTGAGTGCTCTTTCTCCTTTTGCTGCTGTGGGCGATTGGCAGCTGACGGGTCCATCTCTCTCAGTGTGTTGACGAAACCAGTATTGGAGAAGAGTCTCAGGAGCATGCTCGCCATGGCGGACGACCGTCGAAGACGAGGGCCGTAGCCGCCGGGGTCTTTGATCTAAGCGCCCAACGATCTTCGCGTCTGTATGTTCATGCTTTCTTTCCTCTGGTTCCTCGTGGTGCTGTCTTTGCTTCATTACTATCTGCTGTTTGGTGTCCATCTGCCGTCGCTCTCGCCATTGTACCCGTATCGCTCTCATCCCAGTCCACCCTCACCTCATCACCCCTCCAAGATGTAGTACTACCGCCCGTTGCCCTCGCTTCCATCTCCATCCTCATCCCCCATCTCCTCCATTTGCGCATTAACACACGCCTCGTCCCATGCCTCTATCGTGCTTCCGTCCCATCCACCGCACCGCCTGACCACCGAAAAGCATCCTCGTCCTGCTCATATTTTTCCCGCCCACGTCGCTCGCATACGATCGCCACACACGCTCTGCTCGCATCTAACGACCGCTCTTCTGCCCCGCCTGCTCTGCCCCGCTTAGTCACATGATATAGACGTTGCACTCACCTACGCCCCTCCTCGACACCACGTTCCGATCATCCTGCCCTTGTGCTAGTATAATACCCTGTTCATTATTCTTTTAGCTATTCGTTTCGACGTGACATGGTCCTTCGTGTTTGAGGGATGCGTGTTTGATGCTTGGATTCCTGCCCTCGCGATGCCCACTACGTACCTCACGCCGGTTGCATTATGACATCCACGTTGATCCCATTCCCTCATCCTGCCGCGCTCTTCGCAGGGACGACAAGCGCAATGATCGCCGATCTCCGAACCATCCGCCTGCACCACGTGGGGACGTCAACGCGCAAATCCCGCAATTTCAACCTCGACGTCCTCCGACAAGCAGGCACCTTTACATAAGGAACAGCAAGGGTCATTCGCCCGACGGTTATGATTTCGTTCGATCGCCATCGCCCGGACGAGATCGCCCTGGGTGCGTCCGCACCTCCATTCCTGCCTGGGAGCTCATGCGCCTCTCAGGAGTCTTCTGTCGCGCGAGCGGTGGGCGCGAACGCGAACGGTCGCGCGAAGTGTGCGCGCGCGGGCGGCGGGCGCATCAGTGGCATCGCGACGCTCGAGACTCGAGCGGCGCCTCCGCCTCCGCGACTACTTGATCCCCGGACGAGGCGCGCGCGCGCGCGGTCCGGACGCCCTGCTGGAGCACTCTCGAGCACCGGGGAGGGAGTGCTGCCTGGTGCGGTGCAAGCAGGTGGGGTTTCGGCGTGGTGGCGGTTCGGCGGGCGTACCACTGGCTTGAGGTGAGCTCGTCTGAACGCTTCGTCCGCATTTGCTTGATCACAGTGGCTTTGGAATGGCTCTCGGCTTCGCCTGGGCATCTGTGCGCTGGTAGGTTCGTCTTCGAGCTAGTGGATCTATGACGCTCGCATTGAATAGATGCTCGTCGCGCCCAGCGCCCGTTCAAACTCGGAGGACACTCGTTCACCCCGCGCTCCATTCTACGCAGGCTCTAGGCTTGCGCTCACGGAGCTCAGTGCTTCTCGCTACAGCTCCTGAGCGATTTCGTGTTACAGCTAAGAGCCCTATTGGAGTATAAAGGCTCTCATTTTGTCGACCGTCTCCTCAATCAGTCAAATCCCCCAAGTTTCCCTAGTCCTCAAAGCCCAACTCTCATCTGCAATCATGACCGCTCTACCCTCTACCATGCGCGCCGCCGTGTATTCCAATGGTGACAACGAATTTGTCATCCAGGACGTCGCCGTTCCAACCCCTGGACCAAGCGAAGTCTTACTTCAAATTGCGGCCGCGGGCGTGTGCCACTCGGACACGTTCATCCTTTCCGACGACATCCCAGACTCCCGCACGTATGTCGCTGGGCACGAGAACGTCGGCTACGCCATCCTGTGAGCGCTCTGCCCCTTGCTCAGTTGTCCTGTCCGCTTCCTGATTTCGCCGTTCCACAGACTGGGCTCAGACGTAGTCGGCATCGACATTGGCAAATTGTACGCCATCTGGGCCATCGTGCCACATGGGCCCAACCCGCTGCCTGGCCTTCCGGAGTTCACTGATAGCATCGGGCTCGGGTTGAACGGCGGTTTTGCCGAGTACATCACCGTGGACGCGAGCAACCTTGTCCCTGTCGTTCGTGTCCATCTCCGAGTGCAGCTCTTGTTACGCTCATGTCCGTCCTCTTCGCAGCCCGATGGACTCGCCCCCGAGATCGCCGCCTGCGCGGCGGACTCGCTCATAACCGTCTACAACGCAATGCACAACCTCGCCCAGGTGAGCCTCAGCGGCCACCCCGTCATCTGTCGGCGTCTCCCGCTGAACAAACCGACCCCGACGCCCGACCTGATCGCCTTCGCCCCTCCACAGCTCCGCCCGGGCACCACCAAGCGCGTGCTCGTCTACGGCGTGGGCGGCCTCGGCCACCAGGCCGTGCAGCTCGCCGGCGCGTACGGCGCGACCGTCTTCGCCGCTCGCGTGCGACTACAAGCCCGCCGCGCGCGCGCTCGCGCTGCGGCTCGGCGCCACCCAGGCCTTCCACCCGTCCGAGCTCGAGGCCAGGTTCGCGGCACAGCCCGTGGGCGCCGCGGGCCGCTTCGGGGTCGACGTCGTGTTCGACTTCGTGTCGTGCGCGCAGTGTGAGTGCTCGAGTCCTCGTCGCGTGTCGCGTGGCGCGTGGCGCAGACGTCACTCCGTCCAGGGTCCAGGGTCCAGGGTGCCAGCCGCGGGTCCGGTTTGGGGCCCTGGACGCGCACGCGGTCCCGTCGGCGTGCTCGTCCACGCGGACGGTGGACTGTGGGCGTCACAGGGCGCGGCGGGCGGCGGGCGGCGGATATAGGGCTCCTTTCGTCCGTGCGGGCTGCCGTGCGCCTCGAGCCTGAGACTGAGGTAGCGCCTGGGCCACACGTAGCGCACTGCTGATGGTTCGTGCGGCCCCCCAGCATTCGCGCTCGCGCAAGAGGCGGTGAAGAACGTCGGAATCAGCAGCGTCGGGCCGCCCGGGGTGATTGTCATTGTGAGTGGAGCGCGAGGCCCTGGCGCGTCCGGGCGTGTTGCGGAGACGGTAGAGCTGACGCGGGGTTTCCCACTGCGAACAGGTCGGGGTGTCGGGCGAGACGTTCACGTTCAGCCCTGCGACACTTCTTCTCTTTCGGACGCATGGTGAGCGTATGCGCTCCGTGCGCGATGTCGTGATGATCTTTTGTTGATGTGATGATAAACGCAAAATTTTACTTAACACAGTGCTGACGTCGCTGTATGGCTCTAAGAGCGACCTCGCAGCGTCCCTGGAGCTGTTGAAGAAGGTGCGTTCCGCTCGTCAACGATCACATTTAATTTATGCTCACCTTTTCTCCGCTCTGACTCCAGGGTACCATTACCCCCGTGGTGACGACCGAGCAGCTAGAGAACACCGACAAGGTCATCGAGGAGCTCCGTGCATCCAAGGTGGTGGGGAGGAAGGTCATTGTGCCGATGCGCAACAATTAGTGTGTTTGTTCCAGAGTGTAGTGACTATGTACAAGAAGATCCTCGATTCGGTGATTAGTAACGTATAGTTCCGACCCGTCCACTACCCCCTCCCCTGCCCTCGCTGAGTGAAGTAATAGTACAGCAGATCTCGGGCAGAGCGAGCCGGCAGAGGCTTCCCTAATCGAACATGCGCGTCTGCCGAAGTCGAATGTTCACGCACCGCCGCATAGTCGGCGGAGGCACTGTTCAGCGGCGAGTTCTTTGGCCTCCCCAATGGAAAGTGCGCTCCCCTTGCCATATTCGTGGCCATTATCTACAACGTTTTTGTCAGCACGGGGAACCCTTCAGATTGAGTCACACTGACAGACGACAGAGACGGTCCAAGTCGGCCGTTGAGGTGGACCGGTTTGTACTGCATCTCGGTAGACGAGAAGGTGAGAGACACGGTGCTTCTGAACGAAGGCGTTGAGCTCCATTCTCCAGTCTGTTTGAAAAGACGTCAGTATCATTATCTTCCTCACAAGAAGTGTGGACGACGGGGTCTACTTACGCTGAATCGACATTGTGAGGCTAGTTGAAGAAAGGCGAAGAATAACTCGCTGGTGTCGGGGGTGAGGCGAGGAACGACTCGAGAGGTATTGAGAGAGCTGGTGAGGACTGAAGGAAGCAAAGTGAACATATATATATATGTCCTCGAGGCGCGGGGGACAGGTTCAACCCAAGTAACATACCAGTTACGGTGGACACACTTTTCCACGTGCCACTGAGTCAACAGGATCGGTTTCCCAATCCACATCTGACCACATCTTGATCTACTCGAAGACCCTGGGCGCCGAGCCAGAGCCTCGGATGGCGTTGCTCGCACGCCTCGCGGGCCAGAAGAGCAAACATTGATTCGGAAGGTAAGGAAGGGAGTCTCGCGAGCGTGGTGTAGCGCGCCCCTATCGGCACGAGGCGCCAGCCCAAGATGGATCCGGGTGCCTCGACTGAGCTACAGCCTCCGTCAGCCTCGCAGCGACTTTCGTCGCCCCGGATGGATCCCGGGAGATTGCATTGGGAAACCGCGTGAACAGACTGGCGATCGCTGGTCGCTTGCTGAGGTCCAGGCCGGCGTGGATGCTTGTTAGGCGGACGTCTGTTGTGGACGGGCGTGGGACAAGGGCTGCTGTGCGCAGAACAAGCATGCGAGGTGGGAACGTGGACGGAGCAGTGAGGTGGTCTCGACGAGCGTGATGCCTTGCTGATGGCGGGAAAGAGCAGGCTCGAAAAGTGGCGGTGCTCGGATCGAGGACAGGTGGACACCGGCGCCTGTCTCTGTTTGTCGGCCAATGTACACCGCACACCCGCCTTGTGACTGTCTTCGAACCATGTTGCTCCGACTCGCTCACAATGACGCCTCATATGCAGCTTTCTCAAGCTGGCATGTTCTGCGGGATGAGGGTCACAAGTCCGGCTGCATCAAGACTGCCACTGCGGCAAGAATATTTGATTGACATACAATGGTTCCAGGAATTTCCAAGCGACTCAAGAAAAGAATTTGCGCATATCTGACGCCAGAAAACCGGATGGAAACCACTCCGAAGTCATAGCCGCGGAGCCAGGACAGATGCCGTGACCGCCATGTGCCTTCCGAGCTCTGGCGCGTAGCACACTGCGAAACGGCATCGACTACTGCATGTCTGAAGTACATCAGTGACGCCTTCATACACCAGATATCAACTGAGACGCTCTCATGCCGTACAGTGAGGTGGCGCGTGGAACTGTTCGTTACGGCAGAGGCACTATATGACATGTGTCGACCTTCAGGGCTTGCCTTCACTAGCCATTCCACCGACCGGAGGATTGACCGTTGGCATATGGCGGTGATACCAGCGATTGCGTGTAATAGCCCGGCTGACAAAAACCCGGTGTATCGGTGACAGTTGGAGCAATTTTAGCAACGTACATATGTCATAGCGTCGTCGCCAAATACCCTGACCGGTGTAGCATTTGCGCACTCGATGGCGCTGACCTTCCTCCTTGGAACCGTACTATCCTCGAGGTAGTTGACGGCCAAATCCTCACTGCTCAAAATCACACGTCTTCTATTATCCGGTGTTCAGAGCTGGGAAGAACGGTTAGCGAATGCTGCGTATCACAGAAGCGCGGGCGCCGACAAACCACATTTCGGCAGATGCGGGAGCGCCTCTGTGGGCCGCCGAACCGCCGCAATTAACGCTGACACAATACCTTTCGCCAGCGGTCCATGCCTTGGTGGGACAGGAATCTGTTGTATTGGGTACGCCGTGCGAGACTGGAAGGGACCTACAACGAGGCAGAGAGTACAGCCTTGACTTTCTTTGATTCTCCTGTCACGAAATCAGCACCGGAACGGAGTACCGCCGGATTTCCGCGTCTCCCCGAGAGAACATCATGCTTTTGGCTTCGCTGGAGATGGCATGCTGAATGGGATACGTACACCTCGCCGCGGCCTTCCTCAGTCCCAGGACGTCGTGCTAAAGCGCTTTCCCTGTCGAAAAACAGCGACAGCGGCCTGTTACGAGATGTGAGCGTGTTGCGACAGTTCAGCCGCGCTCACCATTCTTGTTCGCTTGAGCCCTTGTGGACGAACAATGGACCTTGGCTTTCGGACCTGATCGGCCGCCACAAACTGAAGCCCATCTGTCTCAATGTCAACTTCAAGGTTCAAGTTGGGAACAAGAGCCAATATTGAATATCGAAACACCGACCATGCTTCGTACACCTCTTGGGACTCGCCTCTTCTCCGGCCAAGGTCGCGGACCGTCCACATCCTGTCATGCATTGATAAGTGCGTTCGGCAAGTGCCTGCTCACGCGCTCCAACCACAGGGGTTCTGATCCCAACACCGTGATATACACCATACAGAGCCCCGAGCTCATGGGCGGCCTGCCCCTCCCCGCAAAACGCAGCCCACGCAGCGCGTCTTCTTTGAACCTAGAACATGCTGGACGACTCTTCCCTCCCGGCGCCCGGCGCGGAGCTGTCGCCTCAGCGACCACCTGAACCACATCGCGTCCGTGCGCCGCGTGCGACCCCACCTCCGACCCCCGATTCGCACGGCGGCGATTAAGTAGTGCCCCGATCGCGCAGACGTCATGCGGTCGTGGCTGCACCGAGACACAGCGGTGCGGCGCCCTGCCACCCTACGCAACTTGGCAAGTCGGCACGTCTTGTGTTGGGGGCGGGTGGGCGACCTGCCGCGTCCAGTGCACAGTACGTACTCGCGCCGTCCGAGGCACAGCGGCCGCCGGTGCGGTGCGGCTCCTCCCACTTTGGTGTGTCGCGCGTCCGTCCGAAAGAGCAATGTACGGGCGGGGCTGTGGAGGGCGCAGAGGGCCGTTGAGCGAATAGGTGTCGGTTGGCCCGGCATGCGGGCGCAGGCGGTGCTCCCCGAGGCTGTATGTATTGCTTGATTAATTCCCCGGGGAGGCCCTGGACTCCTCGTCCGATAACGGTCCCGAGCACGAGAAGGGGGACCAGTTCAGGGGCTCGGGGCTCGGTAGGAAAGCACGAGAGGGATGGCGGTGATGCTGATGGTGATCTGCAGAACCGCCGGGCATTGTGCGCGGAGCTGTGTGGGCGCCAACAGGAGTGCGGGGCGAGTCGCCTCTCGCAGCGCCGCCACGGCGGCCCGCGGCAACTGACTCGGGAGACTCTGGGATGGGGAAGAGGGTGATGTCCATTTCCAGCTTCGGCAAAGTCGGGCTCTGCTCCAGTGCAGTGCCCACGGTTCCACTGGGTATCTCGATGGCGGGGCTTGTAGGACTGGCTCGAGGGCTGCCTCCAAGGGAACCTCCAGGCCGCAGCCAGGTCGGATCAGCGACAAAACCGTCGTAGACCTCGGCGGTGTTTGGTACGATAGGAGTATCCGGAAGCAGGAGGTTGAGGTTCTCAGCGACGTTGCCCGCGCGAACGTCGATGGCTCTGCGACGCTGGGCTGTACGCGGGCGCCAGTGGAGAACGCGCGTGCGGCGCGCGTCGCGCGCGCACGCAAGCCGGCGGCGGAGGACGCTCTCCATGCTCGCGTTGTCGGGGACGTCGACGCGCGAAAGGATGCTCTCGAGCTTAGGCGTGAAGAGGTCCGGGTCGAGCTGCATGAGCTCTTCAAGAGAGAGCAGGATCGCCGCGCTCTGGCCTGGGAGCGGGTCTACGTCGACCGCCGGCTGGAGAGGGGATCGGGGTAGGATAGCGTCGCAGGAGTGCAGAGCTTGTGCGGCCGTTGAGGGTGCCGAAAAATGGGCCTCGAGGTCCTGTAAGATCAATTGCAGCGATGGGCGGACCGCGTTGAATGCTATACTGGGAAAGTTGGGGGCGGTGGAGAAGGCTAGCGCCATTTCGCACGCGAGCTGAAACGTGGCAATGTCGTTGGCCACCTTGGAAGCATGAGCGAAGGTCGCTATATTCTGGATGACTTAGAACGGAGAAAGGGACCCTATGAGACTGAGATCATCATTGCATGAACAAGAAACGTACCTGAAGGGGAAACATCGGCAGTAGAGCGAAACCACACGCTACGCATGAGTCCAAATGAGGCGCGCTGGACGAGACTTTCCTTCGCAAGGTAGCTTGACAAGGCGTCGAACAGGCGTTGATAGAGACAGAGAGTATCGGGATGCCCTTTCTCGAAGGGAATTGCGCGGCAAAGGTTGTTGGCAACTGTGAGCATGGACACCGTGGTAGAGTCATATTGATCACGAGCGGTGAGCGAGTCTATAACGATGTGAAGAAGCAGGTTGACCCCTCCATCGGCGTCATCTGTGTGCCTCCAGTGCGGGTCGCCATCTTGCACGTGGTCTGATCGATGGGTCGCGATACGAAAGAGGCTGTTTCCCAGAGTAGAATGGCCGGTGCTAGCAAGGCATGGTCGTAAAACGTGTTCAAGGAAATCGTCGTCCATAAAAGTCTCGTCGGCGTCCACCAAGATGCGGGCGTCCAAAGCCGCCTCATCTTCACGAGCCATCGCCTTCTCGCGATCTCGCCAGTTGGTGCAATGTTTCTCCTCCATGAAGGAGCGAAGCCAGCCTGCAAGGGTGCGACGACGGCGATTCTTGAAGAGAGAAACGTTGACATACAAAGGCCATTGGCGATGACTGTAGCCCATGAAAGAGTACAGCTTGGTGGCGACCCAGGAGCTAAGCCAGCGTAGAGATTGGACAATGAGAAAGACTCCTAGGGACTGCGGTGACTTATATGGACAGGATATCGAGAAGGTGGGTAGGATGGTGGTGACAACGAGGAATGCCAGTGATATGGCGACGAGGGTTGTGATGACGCTGGCAACTCTATTGTCCAAGCTCCAGAGGAGATCGAGTAGCCCGATTAAAAAAAGAGCAAGTGCAACTTGGAGTAATACTGGAAGGAGAGCGATCGTGAGTGGAATGCGCCAGCGTACGAAGCCTTCGTGGCGTATTTGTCGGATACGGGCGTTCTCTCGAGTTGAACTGGCGGAGTTGCTGATATATTCGCGGAGCCATTGTTTTGTGAGGATGCCGACTGAGGCGGATATCAAGCTGAGTACGAGGCTTGAGAACCACAATATGTTGATTCTAATGGACCGAGCCTCGGGCTGGAAGACGTCTGATGGTTTGGGCTGTGCTCCGGAAGCAAGTTGCATGGAAATTTGACGCAGCAGATCGGCGGACGCTTCTTCTGAGTCCTCTTGCAAGAGCTTGTATGCTTCCACGTTGAACGTAGTCACGACAGCCGAGAATAAACCAGCCTATGAGAGGCTTTAGACGGCTCAAACGGAATGCAGTGTAATACCACACTCACGAATACTAAAAGACTATCGACGTCTTCTTTCCAGCCCCTCACCATCTGTTCGTCATATTCTCGTAGGACCTTCAAGCATTCAACCCAAGCCTCGGCCGGTTGAGAATTCACTCCAGGAATAGCCGCCAGCGCGTCCCGGGGCGGGGGCGCTTCGTCTCTGGTCTTGGGATGCGCCTGAATGCACATCTGAGAGGCAAGCCACTGGAGATGGACAAAGGTAGGACTCACAGAACGCTGGAAATGACCGTCCTTGCTCTCAGCAAAGGTATTGACTGGTACAGAGGAATAATTGGAGAGTGGAAGTATGTGTACGTGGTGACTGAGGTTGCTACCGCTGAACCGTGAGGAGCGAGGGCTGCGGGTTGCCACGGAATCGTCTTCCGTGGCTCTTGCCTCTGCTATGTAGGAGTCTGTGAGAGTCTGCTGAATGCCGGCAGGGGTGAGGGACACAGGTGATGCTCTTCGACTGGCAGGCCTGGACGCCAGATGAAAAGACTGGGACCAGAAATGGCGCCGTCAGCTACCTGTTCACATCCGGTACAGAAGAGACGTATGTACCTCGAAATCGGCAGAGTGCGACATTCGTTTGAAAGCGAGCCGACAAGTAGAGGAGGAAGAGCTGAAGGGATGCGCCCCATAGGTTCAGGAAAAGTACACCGCCTCGAAGATTGTGCGGTGATACTTGTATCCATAGATGGACGAGAAATCAATGTCATGACGTAAGACGACATCTGAGCGGCCTCGTAGACGCATGTGCATTGACTGGCTGAGGAGGCTTGGATTGCATGTGCGCAACGGAACAAGCAGGCGGGCTAGAAGCCGGAACACCTGAGAGAGGGATGGGATGTAGTAGATTGCCAGAGATCCGTTGGAACGGCTGTTAGAGTAAGGATGGAGCCTCTTCCCACGCCTCGGTCACGTGCCAGGCGCGTCGATGCGTTCAACCGTCTCTTGACAGACTCGTGGATTAATTCTCGTTCTCCTGTCCCCCTACCTCTTCCTTTTCGCCCTTTTCCTCTGTGACACCACGCGGCGTAGAAAACGGGGACTACGCACAGCCCCTGGCCATACGCCATGCCTGCAGCGACGCCGAAGAAACTCGTTCATTGGGCTTTCGACGCGTCCTTCCCTGAGCTGGGATCCCCTTTCTCGGAAGCCCCGTCGACCGACTCGTACTGTTCGACCTCAAGTCTTCAGTATGTCAACTCTCAGCTTCTATCCCATGGGTTCTTGCACGACGCGGGTCTGTCTTTGGATGGTCTGGGGAAGGACGATACAGATCGGGTGGTGAAGTGTATCCTTGGGATGTTGAGTCAACGCGTCGTGAGTGGCCCTCTCCCTCTCTTCCGCTGTCTGTCTCAACAGCCTTCAGGATGATATGTCGCGGACAGAAGACCTCACGACCAAGCTTCGCACCCTCTCTTATGATCATGAACGTCTTACCTCTATGTACAAGTCGGAGAACGAGAAGGCAGGGAACGCAGAACGAGAGATGAACCTGCACAAGACTCGCATGACGTACGTCTCTCTCATCCGCCTTCTCCAACTGTTTTGGTTCCCTCCCCATCGATCCGACCTCAACTTATGCGCACCTATGATCCAGTGCTGCCACCAAGTCCCTTCAGTCTTCCGAGAACGCCCATAAGCACACTACCGCCGAGTTACAGCGCACCCGCACCAGTCTTCAATCTCTACGTGGAACCCATCAGACTGAGATAAAGAAGCTCGAGAAGGAGAAAGAGCGTATGATCGAGCGATGGGGCAAGCTATCGGACAGCCAACTCAAGGCTAGCAGCCTGCGCTCAGGACTCAGCTGTGCTAATCTCGAGGCCGCCGAGGCTTCCGACGTGCAAATGCATGGCCAGGGTACGGGTTTCCTGGACGTCGCTCTCGAGCAAGCAGAGGCAGCAAGGAAGGAGCTGCTGGAACAGAACAGGAGGCTCAGGGATTTGCTGCTGTCGGCCGCGAATGGGCTTCAGAACGTTTTACACGAAGTTTGTTCGGCCAGGCAAGTTGGTGCGGTTGAAGAGGTGCGTAGCTACTCACTGTATGCGCCGTTTCATGCTGAGTACTCGGAAAGCCATCTCTTATCCTGTCAAGCTCGCTCTTTCCCGAATCTCCGGTAGAGTCTGCCAGTGAAACTTTCAGCTCCCTGTTCAAGTCTTTGCGCGGCAGCCTTTCGCAAAAGACTGAACCGCCGCTATGCAACTGCCCCCGGAAACAGAAGACATCTGTTCAAAATCCTTCTCGAGCATCTGAGAGCGCGGAACTTGAGCGATTACAGGGTGTCATCGACAAATTGCGTGAAGAGCTTGGTACGTTCCATCTGCGTCCTTCGGATTCCATCCTCACTCGTCGAAACAGACAATTCCCAGAAGCAGGCAGCCGCATCTGCTGCTCAAACCCAAGAACTATTCGACCGGTTCGCGGAAGAACAGCGACTGGCGGCGAGCAACGTAGCCGAGATGAGCGTAGACCTCATGACATCCACGGTGTGCGATGAGGAGAAGGCTCGACTGGAGGAGCGTTTCAAGCAGCTCGAGGAGGAGCGTCGGAAGTTCACCGAGGCTGCGATACGATTAGGCAAGGAGAAGGCAGCAATAGAGGTGCGCATTCTTTGCTCCTTTCCACATCAGCGTGTCTAAGCGTTGCGATTAGGCGGAACGATTGAAGCTGCTTGAAGAGAAGCGAGCATGGGAGGTGGAGATGATGCTGGCAGAACTTCCGCCAACTCCAATACCTACTGCGGGCTCCTCGTCGCAGCTGGCCGAGGTTCCTCCGTCAGTCACTTTGCGAACCCGCAGTCCACGGAAGTCACCTCGAAAGCTGAAGAGCATTGCTGCGGGCGCACGTAAGTCGCGGGCATCACGACGGTCTTCGGGACTTGGAGCATTTGCCCCTACACCCAAAGCCAAGGTCAAAGCCAAGGTGTCGTCTTCCTACGAAACAGAAGTCCTCCCATCCGCTGTCCCCGTATCTTCTGCCCCACCATCGCCCCGGCGCCCTCCTCCAGAGTTCAAGACCAGTATGACGATACCTGCCGCCCCTTCTCCAGCACATCTTACCAGCGCATTCGTGCTCCCTCCCCCTTCTCCCGCTGCCGCGCTTCCCTCGATTTTCGCAGAGCCTTCTGTGTTCCCTCCATTACCCCCAATTCCGAAGCTCCAGATTCCCCCATTCACCAGCGTCGACGGCAGCATGGAAGCCGACTCGGACCCATCGCCTTCCGCCGGCGCCGCATCATCATCGTCATGGTCATCATCATCCAGCAGTACCGCACCCTCCACGTCCTCTTCTGTCGCAAGTTCCTCAGCCCCTCCCGTACCCCACACCCCCGTCGCGCGACCTTTCCCTATGGCGAAGCCATTTGCACAACGCATGACCCACGCCTACTCCCCGGTCAAGCCCAGTCCGCTCTCCCGCATCCTCATGCTCGGCGCGTCCCCCGACAGCCCTGAAGGCGACCGCCTCGGCGCGCTCGCGGAGACGAGCGAGTCCTCGTTCGAGATGGACGTCGCGCTACCGCCGCCCGTGCGCAGCCTCGCCGAGGAACTCGGGGTGTCCGAGAGCAGCGACGACTACCCACTGCGCGAGACCCAGCCCGCGCCTCCCGCGACGAAGAAGGTGGCGCCAGCCCCCCCAGCGCCAGCGAACAAGGGCAAAGGCAAGGCGGCGCCTGCGCCCGCGCCTCCAGCGAAGCCTAACCCGCGCACGCGCGCGGGCGCGGCGCTCGAGAAGGAGAACGTGAAGCGCGTCAAGCTGTCTGCACCCGCGCCCGCTGTGGCCGCGGGCTCCGGGTCCACAGGAAGCACGAAGAGCTCAGGGTCCGCGGCGTCCTCCCGCGAGAAGCGTGGGACGGCGGCTCCGAAGCCACCCGCTGGTGGTGCTGGTGCGCGGACGCGCGCTGCGGCTCAGGGGAGGACGGCGGCTCCGAAGGGCGGGGCGCGGAGGGTGCCCGCGGGGAGCGCGCAGGCGGCGAATGTGCCGTCGTGGAAGGGCTGAGGCCTAGGCTGCTGAGCGCGAGCGTTTGTATGTTTTCCACGCATGTATTGATTCGCTTTCCTATCGCATCGGATTCGTGTTTTGCATCCGTGTGGGTTCTTTGGACATTTGGCACCGACCGAAGACATGTTATGTGCAGGGAGGGGATGAAGTCGTGTGTGGTGCGTGCACAACTTGAGTGGCCCAGGTCTCTTCTGGTATGGCATCGTAGCAAACCAGTCGATTGTACAGCTTCTCGTGGCTATGCTGACCTTGGCTGTATTCTGCGTTGCGAGCATTGCAGGCAATGCTAGATGCATTGTTCTATCATCTTGCGGTTCACCAGATGACACGAAACCAGGCCCCATGGCATTACTAGAAGCACATACTCTCACCCACCCCAATCCATGCTATGGGGGCCTTGGGGAAGACTGTTGACCCGGCCGATCTCCAGGTAAGGCTCTTCATACTTATGCCGTCCTACTGTCCTCCGACTTATGTAAAACTTTGCAGGATGTGAGACTGCCCATCGAAATCTGGTGAGTATAAAGGGCTCATTGTCCAAGACCTATCGATACTCCTCGACGAACACCTTGAGGCTTGCCGCTTGAGGCAAGTTCAACGGGCAGCGCACCACGTGGGATAAGTCCGGAAGATGCCGCTGGCAAGGTTCGATTCCCACAAGTGCATGCTCTTTTGCCGTCGTTCAACAAAATTGCCAGCCGATATCCCCTTCGGCTCCAGCACACCCACTAATCCCACATTGTTGCGCCAAGGATGTCCATGTTTTCACAAAGGAGACCCAGAGCACTCCACAGTGGAGAATTCCCGCCATTTGGCAAGAAGACTCTGATCTTGGTCCTCTGAGTTCACTGATGACTTTTTTCATGATCTCTAGTTCCATCGAGGACTTCTTTGCTCAACTTTATCACTAGGGGACTCAGACACGTAGCATAGCGGGCTTCGCATGCTTTCAACACGGCCTTCCTGATGGGGAAGCGATAGAGCGTTGAAGGACTTCGGTACGTTTGATTTGAAAACTTCTCCCCCGCGCCGCAATCAAACACTGACTCATTATCTCATTGCGTTGCCTTCAATGATGCCGTATACCAACTCGCTATGAATCATCCAAGGCACATCCCCGCTGCGCCGGTGGCATTGCCATCTCTCTGGATGATAGTGCATCCTGGGCCGGCAACTTACGGTCCACGCATTCAAGGGCGATGGCGTGAAGCGCCTCGTCCAGGAGGCGCCTCGCTGCTAAAGAGGCTTTACTTCTCCGCCCCCCGCCCCCCAATCTACGCCCCAGCTGACCGATCGCCGGCGCGTTGCTGGGCATGGACAGTAAACCCTCCGGGGGAGCTGCTGAGAAGGCGGCTACAAAAAGCGACACTCTTCTTTCCCTCGACACCTCGACCCGCGCGCACGCCTTGCCATCGCTTCCCCTCTCCCACAATGTCTTCGGCAGACGACGCAGAAGCCATCCAGGAATTCAGCGAATTGTGCGCCCTGGCCATCCTCTCGGTTCATGGATGGAACCCGTGTGCTCATGTATGCCTCTGCGCAGCCTCATCCAGGGATACTGTGCCACCGTCGTGACAGGTAAGATTCTTCTTCGTCCTCCTCGACACGCGCTGATAGTTTCACAGTTCTGGTTATGTACGAGTACCTCGTCACCTTGTCAGACGAGGTGGAGTACTTCTGGAAACGCAAGTTCTCGGGAGCATCCATTCTGTTTTTCGCCAATCGATACATCACCTTGGCATATCTACTATTCTCTCTGGCGTCGAGCTGGGTGCCATTATCGGATGCAGTACGTGTACCCGTCGTAAGGCTGAGTATCTGCTAACTCACCTTCAAGGGGTATGTCATATCGTGCAGTCCATGATGCTCCGATTGACTTCAATGCAGGTGTGCCGCTGCTGCTCAAGCCGACGAGGCGTTGGACGTTGCTCAGTATCTACCGTGGGCAGGTGCGCACATGATCGACACTGCGTTCCGGCCGTCAATAACGCACGTCATAATTTCCAGCCTTTTCCGGAATGCGAGCGTTTGCACTTAACCGCAATCGCCCAGTTTCGATACTCATATTTCTGCTATCTATGGTCCCCTTCGGAATCAACATGGTGCGTTCTTGAGTCTTTCTGCCACAGGCATTTGTTGTATCTAATACCGAATCGTAGGTCGAAGTTGTCGAGACTAGTGGGGTCATTTTGCCAGACTTGGGATGCGTAGGAACGAGTTCCGTGAGCGACGCACTTGGACTCAAGTATGTACTCTCACTTTCACACAGCATGCGCTACTCACTCTCCGTTCACAGTTGTATGTGGTTCAGCCCCATAAATAATAAATGCTGACGGCTTTGAACAGTGACCATTGCCTCTCGATCATGTCTCATGGCCGCAGACGTCCTCCTTGTCCTCGTCACCTGGCATGAGCTCTGGGGAAACCAAAAACTCACACGGCTATTCCAACGGGACACATTCGCGAATGTGTTACTCAGAGACGGTATGTTGGAATTCCGAAGTCGAGGCTGCGGGACGTATCTGACTTTTCACTGTTGTATAGGTACCATTTACTTCATGTACGCGTCCGACTCTTGGTCGTCATGTCCGCCTTGATAGTTGCGACTGACGTCTCCGCGAACAGCGTCCTGCTGATCATGAACGCGCTCCATCTCGCCTTTACGCTCATGGCTGTGAGTTTCCATCCTTCCCTCACATCCCAAGACTTGACAGCCGTGCTACCACACAGATCGATCAACCTGGCACCACCGTGTCATACGTGACCATCTTCACCGACCCGTGCGCTCCCCTACACACTTTCCCCGCTCTCACAACCATTGATCCCGTCGCTCGCGCACAGGCTCACGTCGATCCTCGTCTCGCGTTTCCTCCTCCGCCTGCAATCCATCAACCGGCGCTCCGTTCAAACGACCTCCCTGTTTTCCGACACCCCAGTCAACACGATCATGTTCAACCGCGTCGTCGGCTCTCTAGGCTCCTCCGTCACGCGCACCGGCGGCGCGGAGGACCACACGCACTACGACCCCACGTGGGCAGAAGACAGGCCCTCGGACGACGGCGTCCAGTCGAAAAGACAGCTGGACGCGGTCTTTGGACGACACTCGACTTCCCCGGCGGAGGCGATCGAGCTGCGACCGGTGCAGTCGCCGTGAGGTCTGGGCTTTCTGTACTTATGTGTATCTTATCTTATCTGTATGATTGTCTACTCGGCACTTCGGAACCTTGAAGCTTGCACAGCGTAACTCTGATTGTGGGTCAGCTCGGCTCGTTGTCCCGGCACCATCCGTGGATCTCAACGTCTCTGCATTGCGCGGCTCGAACACGGGTCATCCCAACGGTGGAGTACTTCTCGACGGTGGCTCTGCTCCCGTAGCGCCAGCCCAAGGTGAATATGCATGTATTGATTCATTTACATGTACGCCATGTGTTGTGCTGTGCATGGAGTATCGAGGGCGGGGTGATGGTCCTGGTTCGGAAACAAAAGCTTCGGGGCTGTACGAGTACGATTGATATTTAACGTACCCTGGCCAGGTTCGTGACGTGCGCTGTTCGAAGCCAGAGCCTAGGAACACGGCGTCTCGTGGTAGGTGTTAGAGTCATGCGCGCCGCCTCAAGGGCGTGTCACCTGCAGTGAAACAGATGTGGAAAGATACCTACTCTTCCATATCGCGCGTAATGTCTGTAGGACCTGGCCTTCGAACAGGTTCGGTTGCAGTCGCCGTGGGCCCGGCCCGGTATCTGGGGTGGTGAGAGGTGTGCTCTTGAAAGTCGCGCAGCCCTCGTGCTGGAACGAGAGGCCGCTTCATCGTCCTGTGGAGCGCTGCTTTTCGCGTGAGCGTTCGCTGTCTGTCGCCGACTGGCTCCAAACCGCGCCTCACCTACAATGCATCCTGTAGAGTGTTCAGGACAAGAGGTGATACCACGGTAGACACGACGCACCGGTCAAACTGCTGAACCGCACGCGCTGGTGAGATCGCACTGGCGCGCTCCCAGCGCTCTTCACGGAGACCTACTCACGCCGGGAAACCAGAAACCAGAACGCTTGACATACTCGCAGGCGCGAGCACGGAAAGGAGTGGAATGCGTGGTCTAGTCCATTGCAGGTGCGGAAACAGATGTGGTGGTACATTTTGGGTTGATGTGTGCCGTCGTGCTATGCAAGATTGTAGAAATGCCGTCTAGAGTTCAATACATACCATTCACGCCCGCGCCCTCCGTCCAGTCTCCAAAGAGAAGAGAGATGCTCTCGCCGTTGTGCGTCCGCCGGATGCTCTCTGCGATCGTCGGGCTCACGTCGATCGTGACGAGCTTCGAGCAAGCCGCCTCGTGCGACTTTTGTGGCACTGAGTTGGTCACCTGAGAAACGAAGAGAGTAAGACTGAGTCAAAACACGGCAATACCAGGCTCTACACGCGCCGGGGCTGACGGCAGTGTAGAACGCAGACCCAGGACGCACCGCAAGCTGCTCAATCGGGAGCGCTTCGATCATCTTCATGTTGGTCTCCGACAAGAGACCTAGCCACTCTCTTTAACCGGCGATTTCGCGAGGAGGAACAGAAGGACGCACCATGAGAGATGATGGCGTACACCTTTCTCGCACCATTATCCACGAGCGAGCGAGCGGCGAGCGCGAGGGTGTTGCCGGTGTCAATCATGTCGTCGACGAGTATTGCGACCTTCCCCCGAACATCTCCGACGAGGACCTCCATCCGCTCCGGCGCGCCAGGTTTCCGCTTGCGCTCGCGGTGGATGAGCGCGAACTCGACCCCGAGCTTGTCTGCAACGGCAGTCACCCTGCCGGTTGTGTCAGCGTTACGACACGCTGATCTGGAGAACACAAGCCAGGCCAGAAAATCTCCTCCCCGCGCTTCTGTTCGCACGACGGCCTTACAGAGCGCTCGCGCAGCGCGCGACGCCCCCGACGCCCCCGACTGCCATCTGCGCCTCCGCGCACTACCTCCCCCGCCAAGGGTGATCTTGCACTCCTCCCCCGCCCACACATTGAGTCAGGATGACGCCACTCACCTCTTCGCCCCACCGGCGTCGGGGCTGACAATGATGCTATCCTTCCAGCCCTCAATGTTGCGCTTGATGTATGAGATCATGAGCGGCTCCGAGTACAGGTTGTCGACCGGGAAGTCGAAAAAGCCCTGGATCTGGCTTGCATGCAGGTCCATGGTGATCACATGGTCACAGCCGGCGACGGCGAGCATGTTCGCGACGAGCTTCGCGGTGATGGGCGCGCGGCTCTTGTCCTTCTTGTCCATGCGGGCGTAGGGGAAGCAGGGGATGACCGCCGTGATCCTCCGCGCGGACGCGCCCTTGCAGGCGGAGATGAGGATGAGGAGCTCCATGAGATTGTCGTTGACGTCGGTGCAGCCGGTCTGGATGATGTACACGTCCTCGTCGCGTACCGACTCAGAGATCTTGACGTTGATCTCCCCGTTGGAGAACTTCTTCACCGTGCAAGGGGTAATGGGCACATTGAGGCTGTCGGATTGGACATGAACGGCTGCGGGGGAACCATCGCAGCCGGATGGGAACAAAAGGCTCACCGTTCGACCACGGCCTGCGCAAGTCCGGGGTGGGAGTTGCCTGTATGCACATGGCGGGCACAGGGACATTTAGCGCATGAAAAATGCCGGGACATGGTGAGAGACGCACCGGCAAGAATCCTGACAGAGTTGCCACGGAGCATGGTTTTAGGGGTAGTGCAAGAAATATTAGTTCATGTGCGAAATAGAGTAGACGGAGGGGGTGGGGAGAGGGATGGAGGGAGAGGGAGAGGGAGGGGTCCGCCTCGGCGCTCCGCATTACTCGCAAGTTCCGTCCTGCGGCCACCCACGTGCGTCGCCCCCCAATCGCGGTGCACGTATCCAAGCACGTGTTTTGAAGGCGTAGCGCGAGAAAACATCCAGTGCAAATCCGGTGTTCAAGCTCAAGTCGTGCCGAAGCGGCAGAGTCCGCCTATATAAGACCACGAGGGCGGGGTCGAAATTGCAGACTGGAGTCTGGAGGCGTGTCGGTATGAACAATCCCGGGCGTGTTGGTATGAACAATCCCGGGCTGTCTGTAACATAGATTACTAACAAACCGACCCTCAGATGCAATCTAGGAAGTACTTACTAGCATGCAACTAACTCGAGATGCAATTGCGCAGTCGGGACTCGGAATCTAGCCCTACATATCGGCCCCAATCCTCGCTCGCCATCACAGCGAGTTTCGTGTGGCGTCTGCAGCTGTGGTACGCCGGTCTCTTCAAGTGACTCGTCTGAGAGCATTCCAGGGCAGAGAGCGTTAAGTGACTGGCCGACGAGCTCTCACCAACCTCTCCGACAACTCAGTTCAAGTTCAGATGGTAAATGGCTTGTCACCCCTCGGAGCCCCATGTGACTAACGCGCTACTTACAGTGTTAGTAACAGTCGAGAAAGCGATATTTATAAGCCATTCAAGTCGAACCCAAGTCAGCAAGAGATGACAAACGGGACGGCCCTGAACGGCCACTGAAGGAAACAGCACAGGAGCGGTGGATCGACTGTAGGTCTATGAAGTCCTTTACTCATCCCTCAACAACTATAAGCTTACACATCACTAGAGCTGAGCCTGTCGTACTTGTGTCTCGAATAGCAGTCATTGCGCCAACAACTCAGTTGACAAATACCCGACTTTCGGGGAACAATTTCCGACTGGTACTAGGCCGCAGAATATACAGTGAGTCAGCACCTTGCCGTACTAGGGCCGGAACAATTCGACTCTGAATGACTGTAAGTTGCCGTTGAGCGTTTTCGACAGCATATATCAAGACAGACTGCTATCCACGCTGCCAGTGTACCATCCAACACCGTCTTCTCCTTCTTCAGCATCAGGAAAACCCCAAAATGCGAATTAGCACTAACAGCGTGAAATTAGTCCTAATGGCTTGTCTAATCGGGCTAACAGAATTGGAGGATCTAGTCACAACTAATGTGTGATAGTTGGGTACTAGCAGTACAGTCGATCATCTAATCTCAATAATTCTACCAGCTCTCTCACTAATTGGTGTAATTCACTCATATCTGATCTTCTGTGTCACTAATTTGAACGTCACACAGATATATTGCAGCTAATTAGAGTAACATTGGAAGGACGACATAGGGGGCCATATGGACGACGCCGTAGGCGCAACACACGGGCAGAACAGGCAACACAGGTAAAGTGGGCAATATAAGAGCGACGAGGGCGAAGGTGATGCAAACACGGGGCCGAGACGGGGGTGGGGTGGGTGACGCGGACACAGGCGACATGAGCCGGGCGAGGGCAAAGTGGGTGACGTGCGGGCAATGTTGATGAGGACGTGATGTGGGTGAGACGTGGACGACGCGCGGGCGAGGCGACGAGACGTGGGTGAACGCAAGCGTGGTGAGCGACACACGGGCAGACAAGGGCAACGTGGTGACGCGAGGGCGAGACGGACGACACAGGGTGAGATGTGGACGATGCGGGGGCGACACGTTGATGCAGGGACAGCGCGGGAGACACGGGCGACGTGGCGACGACACGTGGGCAACGCGGGTGTGGTGGGTGAGGAGAGCGACACGGGGGCGAACGCGGACAACGTGGGGGCGATGAGAGCGCGGTGGGTGCTAGGTGAGGCAGATGAAGTTGGCGATACAGGCGACGCAAGTGCAAGACAAAGGCGACGTGGGCTAGAGCGAGATGGGCAAAAGGAGGTGGGTGACTCCTGTGGCGAACGAGACAGAGACGGAATGAATACTCGCCGAGAAAGACGGGCTGAACGTCAGGCTGAACGTCGGCGTCGCGGGCGGGAGCTAGCTTCCCGCTTATGCCGGCGCGACAGCGCTTGAATAAGTGTATCTTGTGAGTCCTCAGTCCTGGCTCGTAATCGATAGGATAGATATTGATAAGGGAGAGCTGTGTGTCGTTCCGTCGGTGACGCGGGTGCGCAGGTGACGCGGGCGAGCAGGGCGAGGTGGAAAAACAGGTGAGAGGGCGAGGCGGACAAGGTGGGTGACGTGGGCGACACGGGAGATGCGGGCGCCGTGGGCAAGGTCGAGACGGGCGAGGTGAGTGATGTGGGCAAGGGCGAGACGGACGAGACAGGCGAGAGCGAGACGGGCAAGACGAGGAGCGGGAGGCAAGGAACGATGAGGGCGACGTGCCAGGCGCCAAGCGCTGGAGTCCACGCGACGCGCGTCGATTCCCACGCGTCTGGAACTGCCAGCACGTCGTCCTTCCTTTCGTCCCCTGCAGCTGACACCGAGCTCGTCCTCCCCGTCCTCCACATCCTGGCCCCCTTCGTCTCCCCGGCCCATATTCTGCGCCCTTCGTCCCAACCTCCTGACCCCACAATGTGCAACCGCAACGACGTCTGTGGTCACGCCCCGCCCCGGTGAGTCCCCCGCTCCCCCCTCTTGCGCTTCCTACCTCGCCCACCGCCTCCCAGGTCCTGCCCGCGCCACCGTCCCCGTCCCCGCAACCAGCACGTCCCAACAGACATGCTCGGGACGCTCGTTCCCGATGTGACCGTGGGACGCCGTCGTCACCACCCGCCCGCCGCAACGCCGTTCACCCGCGCTTTCCCGTGTGCAACCCTGGTGCACGGTCCCCTCGTCTCGAGTGGGCCGCGAAGGAGAAAGAGGCCGGCACTGCGGTGGTCACCCGTGTGAAGATTCACGCCCTCGGACGACAGGGTACAGAGGAGGGCAGCGCGCGACCTCAGTGCTTGGAGGTAAGCCTGCCCCGTCTCACCTGCCCTGCGCTCGCTCGCTCACGCATTCTCGCCTGTCTCGCCCTCGTCGCTCGTTTCGCTCATGTCCGTGTCACCCACGTCGCGCACGTCGCCCGCGTCCCTCTTGTCTGCTTCGCCCACATCTCCCTCGCTGCCTTGCCCGCACTGCCCGTGTCGCCCACCTGGCCCATCTCGCCCTGCCCCGCGTCACCCACCTCGCCCTCGTTCTGGCCCGTCTCCCTCTTACCTGCTCGCCCTTGTACTTGCTCGTCTCGCCCTCGTCCACCTTGCCCTGGCGTCACCCACGTCGCTCTTGCCAGTCTCCCCCTCACGTGTGTCACCAACCTCGCCCACCTCGCCCTCGCCCGTCTCCCCCAGTCTCCCCCTCACACATTATCCACCTCGCATGCCTCACGTCAGCATCATCACCTGGTCAGCGTCGCCCACCTTAGCCTGTCTAACCCCCGCGTCGACGTCATCCCTTCCCCATATCGCTTGCGTCGCCTATCTTGCCCGCGTTCGCCCTCACGTCGGCTGCGTCTTGCCCCCACATCACCCACGTTCACCCCCTCGTCGCTCGCGCTGCGTCGCCCTGTGCGTCGTCCGTCTGCCCTCACGTTGTCTTTGTTCACCCACGTCTCGTCCCCGCGTGGCACTTTGCCCACCTCGCCCGTCGCGCCCGCGTCACCGTAGCATAGTACTTGTGTCCCTGCATTTAAATATATCTGCTTTGAGCTCTCCGAATGCGTGACTAGTCGTGTGATTATCATCTCTAAAGTGTGCCTATCTGTGTCTAATTGTGCTTATTGTTGCTAAACCCTGCCTAACTGTGTCTCTAACACATCTATTCATGCCCAAATCCCCGGAGTAGTGCATGGCTAATTGTTGAACTATTCTGTCTAACGGTGCGAATTCGCAGGGGACCGATCTAATTAGACACTAATCGATAATCCGCGCTAATGGCTGATAATCAGCTAAATTAGTGCCATTAGTGCGAATTCGCACTTTGGGGTTTTCCTGATGAGAATGTCCCCAGCATATGACTTCGCTGCTGCTCCGGATGTGCCTTACTTCACACCCGCCCAAGTTCCCGTCGCGGGAACCGGACGCCCTGTCAAGGACTCAACAAAGCCTCTTGCAAAGCTCTTCCAGCCTCTCAAGATCCGGGGTGTAGAGTTCCAGAATCGCCTATGGGTGAGTGTCAGACCCGCCTGCAGCTGCTCGACACGTGCTCACCTATCCACAGGTCGCCCCGATGGACTTGTCCTCTTCTGACGTCCGCGACGGTATGATGAACCTCTGGAACATCACTTCGCGTGCGTGTGTTTCAGCCTATCCATGTTCGCCTCTCGTGCATGACACTAACAATATCGGCTCCCTGCACAGTCGCCTCGAAGATCGTCTACGGCCCCGGCCTGACGATCATCGAAGCCGCTGCAGTGACCCCGGAAGGTCGTGTCACGGTGCACGACGTCGGGTTCTGGTCGGACGCGCACGCCGTGCCCATACGCCAACTCGCCGAGTTCACCCACAGCCAGGGCCAGAAGCTCGGCATCCAGCTCGGCCACTGCGGCCGCAAGGGCACCATGGCGCCCATCTGGCACGCCGGCCACGAGGTCGTGCCGTCTTCCCGCGGCGGCTGGTCCGACGACCTCGTCGCGCCCTCGGCCGTTGGGTACCCCCCGAGCGTAGGGGAAGAGGGCGCGGTGCCGCATGCGCTGACGAAGGAGGAGATCAAGACGCTGGTCGTGAAGTGGGCGGAGGCGGCAAAGCGCGCAGTCGACGCGGGCGTGGACGTCATCGAGCTGCACGGCGCGCACGGATTCTTGATCCACAACTTCCTGAGTCCGGTCTCGAACAAGCGCACGGACGAGTACGGGGGAAGCCTCGAGAACCGGGCGCGATTCTTGTTTGAGGTGGCGGACGCGATTCGGGGGGTCATTCCGAGCACAACGCCGCTGTTCCTCAGGTGAGACGCTTCGGTGGGATGTGATTGCTACGGGATGCTGACCTTGATGTAGGGTATCTGCGACCGACTGGTTGGACAAGGTGCTCCCCAACGAGCCGTCGTGGACGCTCGACGAGACCATCAAGCTCGCGAACCTGCTTCCGGAGCACGGCATCGATTTGATCGATGTCTCGTCTGGAGGGACCGACCCCGGGCAGAAGATCGAATTCATCGGTGGGCCGGCTTATCAGGCGCATCTGGCGGAGGCAATCAAGAAGTCTGTCGGCGACCGCCTCTTGGTCGCGGCAGTGGGTGGGATCACGACTGGTAGTATCGCGGAGGAGGTGCTGCAGAAGGGCCAAGCGGACGTGGCTCTGGTCGGGAAAGCGTCGCTGTTAAACCCCGCGTTTGTGCTCGATTTTGCAAAGGATCTGGAAGTGGACGTGAAGATTCCGCATCAGGGAGACTGGGTGGTACACGGAAGGAAGAGTATGTGGAGATGGGTGGACTCCGCGTAATAGAGGACTGCACGCACTGTACTAAGAGTTACTAGAATTTGAAGACGAAGGCTCGGCCCGCTCGATGTCGTCCAGGGCCATGAACAACGTATTACGGATATGTGGTGGATCGGTGATCGGCATTGTTTTTGCTTTCCTGGCACTTCTAATTGCGCTCCACTTGATTCAAATCTCCTGTAGTGCCCTTGTTTGGCGTGTATTCCCACTTTCCCTTCGCCGATCGCGGAGCCCCACGCGTGATCGGGGCTTTGCTTGCACACGGAAAAGCAGATGACACGTTCTGTCATCGTGAATTCTTTCTGCGCACACTGACGTCATGTGGTGGTGTATTTCTGTCCCAGATCTAGACCAGGCTGTAGAGTCCAGTGTACGAATCTTCAAAGCTTCAGTCCTCCGCGCTGAAGCTGCGTCGCCGCGACAGTACTTGCTCGCCCTCAAAATCCAGCACTTCGGTACCTGCAACACAATCGGGTTCAGGGTCGTGCACTCATGGCCCTCGCGTGCGCTGGCTCGCGTTCGGCGCGTGGCACCGACGCCCGCCCCGGTGCCTCCATCGCGACCGTTCATGGACACGCGCGCGAGTGCGGCGGCGGAAAGGACCCGCAATTCACGGCTGTAGAGGAGACGTGGCGCGCGGACCGCGAGGTGCACGGGCGCGAGCTCGAGCGTACACGAGCGGGCCTGGCGCAGATTCCACCCTCACCGTGTTCCGCCCCGTTCCCCCGATGTGCCGCCGTGTTTGCCCGGCAAACCTGACACTTACTATAGCTAAGCACAGTCACTTCCAGACTAGCGTAGCACACATAGGAAGGGTGGAGGATGCTAAAGTGGAAGAGGAAGAGGGGATATTGAATGAAACGAGCGAAATGCACACTGCCAGGTTGGGACTCAGAACTTGGCGCCCGTGATACGATAAAGTTGTTTTTGGCGCTTGTCCCAATGCCGCCGGAGCGCCTGGACGAGCAGCCGGATCACGATGATCGATGACCAATCTCAAGCTTGGCTTCAAGCTTCAAAGCTTCAAGCTTCGCCGAGTCGCGCCGACGATTTACATGATTGAAACGCCCCTTGAAGGACAGTCTGGTAAGCACATCATTCCCTATCCTCAACTTCGCGCACTTCGCTAGGATCGCTTTGTACTGTACCATTTCGATCTATTCGAACGTCACGCGTCACAAGCCTTCCAAAAGTTCGAAATTTCTGGGGTCAGTCACGCATCACAAGCCCGCAGTTCGAAACGGTTGTATGGGCGCCTAATTACTTGCACACTCGTTTCGCGCATTCATAGCGCTTTCGGCCTTTTAGGCACGTTCTGAGTTAATTCACGACATAGCCAAGTGCTCTGTGTCTCAGTTAACCGTGCGCACGGCTCGTTTTAAACCCTCCGGTTCGAATATTTCGGGACGGTCACACCGGGCCGGCCCCTGGTTCGAATTCACCTGGCATACTTGGGCTGTCACGCACCAAGGCCCGGTTCGAATAGATCGAAATGGTACAGTACCAGAAGGCGTTCTTAAACAAAAGGAAGAGAAATGATGGTCTAGGTCAGGCCCGGATCCAGCCTGCAACAGTCCATATGAACGTACGTGTGGATCAACAGTGGCATTTAAAGGTCCACTGAGGGCCAAGTCGTTGGGTGACATTAGTGACTGTCACACTGGCTCGGCGCTTCAGCGCCAGCGACCAGTGATCACGCCGTGACTAGGCTGTTGCAATCATGTGCGCGCGGGGCCGGTGGACCTTCGTCCACCTCCTCCTAGGTCCTTTCATCCCACCCTGAATCTCTTCATGGACGTGGAAGCTTTTGAGGCATGGATGGAGAAGTATGGCATCTGCCAAGAAGGCACCATGGTGACCCATTCCAGCGGCAACGGCGTGTCCGTCATCAGCTCTTCAACTTCCGTCGCTCACCCAGCCCGAGGCGCGTGCTCTTCTCACACCACCGGCCGTCTCTCTGAAACTATAAATCAGTTGCAACAATTCCCAAAGCTGCCATTCTGTCGGTCCGCACATCCTCGCTGACCTCGCACATCGCGTGGGTCCCCTACGGCCATGGCGCAACATTGGCCCTCTCTTTCGCACTTTATTCAGAAATGTAAGTCATACACGGAGCCTGCACGTTTTCCTTTATACTCACATGCGCAGCGGCTGCACAGGATCATAGGCGATCAGTCGCGATGGTACGGATATCTGCAATCATTGCCCTCGGACATCGTCCCCATTGCCCGACTGTGGGCTCATCGAGAAGCATTCGCGGACGACGACACACAGCAAGCCATGCGATGGCTGGAGAGAACCGAAGTACAACATGAGCTGAATGACGCAGAGGGCGTTTCTCTCGCCGTGAGCGTCTCTGCTTCTACATACCAGACGGTACACTGACGAGTACGTTGACCAGGACGAGATCGATCAATACTACATCTCCGAAGTGGCCCCGATTCTGAGCAAACTTGGGTATAAGCCACATTTACGTGACTTCCTCCACGCATACTCCCTCGTCTCATCTCGTGCATTCTTGGTTGACGCTTACCACGGCCTGTCTATGGTACCTCTCGCCGACGCGTAAGCTTTGGCGTTTCTCGAGGGGTTTTAAGCAGTTTCTCACAATCCTTGTGCAGATTTAACCATAGCCACGACAACCACGTGCAACTCGCCGTACGTCATTATTCACACTTTTCCTTCTGCCTCACGTCCTAACTATCCGTACCCAGAGCGAATACGACGTCTGCCCTTATTGCGGATCATTATCTGAGTGCGCACATGACGACGACTTTTCGAATGATCATCGCTCCGCCGCGGTTCACAACATCCCCACCGAGGCCGACACCGTCGACATGGTCACCGTACGCCCCATCGGAGCGGGGGAAGAGGTTTTCAACACCTACGGAGCGTCTCTGGGCAACGCCGCGCTGCTCGCTCGATACGGTTTTATCCTCGAGGGCGGGGAGACGGATGTGGTGACCTTCGGCTGGCCAGGCTCGGACTTTTTCGATGTCGCCGATCAAGAAAGACGGTGGAGGGACGCGTGCGACGCAACGAGAGGAGAAGCGAAGCGCCTCCTCGAAGGTTCAGATCTCGTGTACTTCCCGGACGAAAGGCGTGGGGCTCGTCCTTTTCTCGGCATCAACAGCGACGCGCAAGTTTCTATCGGGCTGCTCACCTGGGCCTTGAACAAGGTCCTCGCTCCTTCCAGCGCTGATGTGGACATCCACAAGCGGATATCCGTGCTATGCTCGGCGCTTCAGGACGCTGAAGAGGAGCTGTCTCGTGATGACGAGGGGATTCTCGCAAGTGAGAGTCATGCCGGGGGCGGCACGGTGGGTCCATTAGGCTCTTCGTCAGGACTATAGGGACTAACGAGCTAATGTGTATACAGATCATTCAAGATCTGGTCGCAGTGGCACATACTCTGCTGGATCTGTTTAAATCCCGTCTGGATGTGATTGGACAGGGTTGCAGCGCAGAAGAGTTGGGGCTTGAGCTTGACGTGCGTGCATTTATACTATCTTCTTCCACGTATGTCTTGATGAGCTCACTGTGCCTGGTAGGCGCTTCCACCACATCGTACGAAGACGAGACTGGCACTACAGTATGTGCTAGGGGAGCGCGCGATCATCGAAACGTGCACGGCGCAATGGCAGGACATGCACAAAGTGCTCCTCTGTCGACTCTGACGGTTCAATTATGCCTCACTGCGACCGAGCTACTCTCACGCAATCCGCTTTTCTGAGAGTACTCCCCTGGCCCTGCCTACCGCCGGACACCATAGACGCCCTCCAGATCCAAATATTTCCCCGACATCCCCAACTTCTCAGTCTCTCCCCCCGCACTGCTCCCGTCCGACGCCCCCACGATGCCCACCAGCGGTATCACCCCGTACCGTCTGCCCTCTCCTGTTCCTGAACGCGATCTGTTCGATGTTGCCACGACGCGCGGCGCGAGAGCAGAAGGCGCTCGACGCGGCGGACGTCGCGTTCCTGCTCGAGCACTGCGTCCGGCGGCGGGTGGAGGTGGACTCGGTGCAGGTGCCGGACGTGACGCCGGAGTTGGCGGAGTACACTGTTGGGGAGGGGTGAGTCGAGCGGGGGCTGTGGTTGGAAGCGGCCGCGGCCGCGGGGTTTGTGTTGGGTCGTGAGTCTGCACGGTCTCGACGGGCGGGCTTGTTTCTTACCTTGGAGCTCTCCGGGGGGCTGGCCGTTATGAAATGATGACGGCGATTCATTGACTCGAAGGCGGAATACGGGTACAGCGATATAATGCACGTTCTTGTTCCACATCTGATCACGATTCACAGCAAGTTACAACACGCATGTCGCATGTTTATTTTGCGCCTGTACTACATGCGTCAGCGTGACTCTAGGTGCTTGTGCGGTGACGTCACGAAGAGCATGGCGAATCGCGTGACAACGGACGAGCCGTCTTCTTCCGCCCATCCTCAGGGATATGGATATCTTCAAGGGCGTCGGTGAGTCGACGTATTATCCAGGTCGTTCCTACGCCCAACATATCTGCAGGTTCTTTCAGCCCCTCCGTGCCGCCTTACGTCAGGCAAGCGTGGAGTAAGAACGTCTCCAGACTCAAAGTGTAGCTGCATAACACCTTTTCCAGCGAAAGGAGGAGGCTCTCTGACTACACAAGACTCAGCGGCGTCCATGACACATGTATTTGTGGATGCCGACAAGGATCTGTGGGTGCCCCAGTGCGTAACGCGTTCTCTACCATTCAACACCTCGCTTCTGACCGCATATATGCGCGTCCAGATTGCGCTCTCGCTCTGTTGTGGTGCGATCTACCCTCCTGTTTTTCTTTCGCCACGTGTGACGAGGGTGCTTCATAAGGTCTTCGATTGGCGATGGGTCGTCGACTGTGCAGACGCCGGCTTCAGGCTCCCGATATGCTCCTATGTCATTGACGGTAGGCCGTTCGCGAGTCACAGATCACGTCGCACATGTCGGTTCATTCTTATTGCAGGACAGACGCAGGACGATGAGCAAGGACACTCTCCGCGTGCATACACCCAGCCTGATCACGCACCCACTCCTCCCCGGACGTTTCCGGACGACGACTCGGGCGACACGCTCGTCATGCAGGAGCTCCAGGGAGACCGGGCGTGGCTGCACGACGCCATGGAACGCAGCGTACAGCCATCTTCCGACGACATGAAGGCGACGGACGACACCTTCGCGTTCCTGCGTCGCACCCCACCGCGGCCCCCGCCCGCTGCCGTCCCCACGAACTCGGACGTGGTGCAGAGCCTCGGAATCCGGTGCGTTCCTGCGCGCATGGGACGGTGCGCGGCTGACGACCGTGCCGCAGCTCCCTCCAAGCCCGTCTCGCCAGGCACCCCGTCGTGCCGATGTTCGACGCGTGGGACATGCTGGCCGACGTTCCCGTCCGCCGATCGGGCGTGTTCGTGCGCGGGGCAGACCATCGCGGGGGACGCTTTGACTGCTGCTATGTCGACGAAGACGTGTAGGCTTCGCCCGGGGTTTGTACCTCTACATTTACATGGCACGAGACGTCCGGCTACACGCGGAGCTTCACCGGTGATCGATGACGTTCGGCGGGGTGTACGGCGCCTCGAGAGCCTTGATCTCCTCTTCGGTGAGCCTCACTTCAAGCGCGCCTGCATCGCAGCAGCGCACCAGAAGCGCTGAAAGACGTCGTAAGCCATATTAGCGACGCACCGAGTATGTCCTCCAGGTTCGCGAGGCTCGTCGTCCCGACGATCGGCGCGGTGACTGCAGAGACGGGCAGGCGGCACAGAAGACATAAAAGTGGCAAGTGGTGGATTCGAACCCTCGGCCAGAGGCTCCAGCGCCAAAGGCTCCCACACTGCGCTTTGCCGTCTTCCCGTCGTCCCAGCCGACACCTCGCTCTGTCACTCAGGCTGCATATCCGTTTCCTTGATACAGCCTCAAAGGCGTGAGTGTCATTCCGGGCTCTTCAAGCTTACATGAGCGCCATCAAGAAATCTCGAGTGTCATGGGTCGACCCAAATTTGCTCACAACTTCAACCAGGCCGCCCACACCAAACAGCCCTTGTTTGGCCACCCTTCCGAACTCCGCCGTCCAGCCGGGGCCTGACTCGAGCACCCCAAATCATTCGTGGGTGCCGTTCTCTCGGATCCCTGCGCCGCCGCTTGGGCTTTGCGACCAATCCGCGACACACGACGGCCTGCGATGCCTTCCTGCCCCCTGGCCGCCGTGATCTCTCTGGACGAGTCTTCTCGCGCTCGGTAAGAAAGCCCTTCTGTCGAAACTCGGCTGAGACCTTCTTGATTAAAATCAAAATTTCAGGAACTGGTTCAAGATCCGAGAGCACCTTCTCACCAGAGAAGCACCTGATCTTGCTTGGGCGCGGAGAAGTGCAGGAGGCGATTGGCCAGGGCGATACTCGTGACCCCAGTATCGCGGGCCTCGACGCGGCCTTGTGCCAGCCGAGTGCGCGACCTTGTGCTCTGCGCGGACTGGGCGTGATGCGGTCGCCACCCGGGATTCGCGGTGGGGTCCGACGGGCGAGCATAAAAGCCCTCCCCCCCGCGCTTTCTCTCCTCAGAACCCCCACCACCCGCCATCTCGACGATGCTCTCCCCCCGCGGCGCACCCATGCCCATGCGGCACACCATCGGCTCCCTAGCCACAACTCAGCCCACCCCCTCGCCTCTCGCCCGCCTCAACGGCGGCGACGGCAGCACGTTCGCCTCCGGGTGACGATGAACAATGGGTTCATTAACGGTGAGCCTTTTCCTTGAGCACACGCGCCACCATTCATGCTGACCACTTACTAGGACCGGTCCTGTCACTCTCCTCGCCCGGCACCAAGGCTCTGGCGTCGCTCGCGCGTTGCCATCCTTACCGCCGAATGGGCAGGCGAGAGACACCGTGCAACGGCTTCATGCCACACCGCACGGGGTGCCCGAAACGTACGCCCACTTCGCAATCCCACTTGCCTTGCGGCACGCGGAGCCTACGCGCCGCGCCCGGACAGAGGGCTCTGTCAAGCTGTACCCATCTCTGCCGAGCGTGTGATTTGTGCGTCTTTTTGTCACTCCGTCCAGCCGACGTCGATGCTGATTCCAGCACGGCAGCTAGTTCGATAGTAACCTCCCAACATAGTGAGTCACTGGCCTTTCCATCGCTTTTGAATACATCCTGACTTCGATCGTTTAGCAGCGACCCGGACTTGTGAATAGGCTCCTAGTAAGGGCGCGGTCGACCGCTTCCCGCTGTCCAATCCAGCGGCGAAAGTAGGATATGGTCCCGCGCCAGGCGGCACGCGCGTGCCCGACGGTTGCCGCTCCGTAAAAAGTTGGCACCGGGAAAGTCGTGCGTGTCAGCCTCAGATTCGGAACCGTCTTTCTTTTCTCTCGATCACCGTCCCTCTCCTTCTCCTCCCCATGTTCATTCGTGTCCACAAGCACGGCGATCGTCAGGCGGCGCGCACGACCCGATGAACGCCGCTCCGTGAACCTCACGGAATGTTTTCATGGCTCCGGGACACTCGTGCGCGCCGACCCCAGCTCGGCCCGTCCTTGTTTTCTTTTCCTATATGCTTGCGTCTACTCATGTATCGGGCGACGGAGGTCCATACGACCTCCGTTTCAAAATGCCTCCCGAGGTATCGGCGCAGGCCTCTCCGTGGCCCTCGGGACTAGTAGCCGTCGCTCGCGCGGCGGGGAAGCCAACATGCGTCGTTGATGTATTATGTAGTCGCTACAATCAATGGTATTCGCTCCAAGTTCGCTATTAAACACGACGATCTCAGTGAAATGTCCGCGAAGACCGGATGCGTCGTCGGCGAACACCCGTCCGGATGTACCGGAGAACCCATATTTGTGCGTGTTCCCAGCCAGCCTTGAGGTGATGGCTTCATCCATGTTCACCTCGACGTTCGGGATCGCGGACGAGCGGATGGAAATAATACGTACAGCAAGGTCTCGATCGATGTCAGGCTCGACATACCTCTTGAGAGCAGTAAAGTGCAGGTTGCCGTGCGCCCAAGCTCCTCACCCTTCCACCTCCTGGCGGACCCGTGCGTACCGCTGCTGCTTATAAACGCCGGGTCCGGGAAGAACACTGGCAGGTGGGATGTGCTTCATCAGCTCTTGCGACGAAACATTCCCCGAGGCTGAGCAACGCGCAAGATCGAGTTCGAGACAGGTGGAACGGGCGCTGTGAAGACTTGCTGCTTGCGGTCCTCATTCTGTAGATCCTTCGGGCGAGTATTCTGCCCGCTGCGTTCCAGATAGCACGTACGGTTCCTTGCGTCGAGAACGGTCCTCGGGTCCTGGATGACAGGCCGACGAGAGACTTCTCTGGGTGCAGACGCAGCGGGAAAAGTTTAGAGGATGAGCCTTGGGGCGGGAGATCCGTCGTGAGTGGAGGGAAGCTTTAGAGCCTAGCCGCGGCCTCGAGATGGGCGTCTATTCCAACCTACCTTGTTCCCACCATCATCGCTTTCCCCAGCACACCCCTGACCCTCCCTGGCCTCGCCCAGGCGCTAGGATTTGGAGTGCGTAGTACTCAAAGGTAAGTGCCGTGAGCCCGGAGCATGCAGTAGCAGCGGCACTTGAAGTGGACACGCGGCCGCTCGACTCATCCCCGACCGGGGCCGTTTTGGTGAGTCCCAAAATTTCTCAGTTCCTTGCATGACCTCTGTCTGATCGTCCGTTCAAATTTCAAGACTAAGGAATCAGACTCGGACGTTTTAATTCTGATTAAGCGTTTACGAGCGGCGCGGTCGCTGTTCCGGTGCATCGGAGCATGAGAATGTCTTTGCAACCGGGAAATTGATGGCATTGGGATTTCAATTGAAGGATGAGGATGTGTGGATTCTGAAAGCACTGTCTTGAAAAGGCACCCATAGTTTCAAGAGGACATCTCCAAGTCTCGACAACCGCTGCACTTCCCGGCCGAAAACAATCACTTTGACTGTTCATCAAATACACTCGGGCCGGATGCACACCCGGCGGCCATCTTCGGCTTGCGTGGACACACTGACACAGCTTGACAGGTACGTGGCGCTCACAACGTATTCATCGCTTGTTGCACACGCACACTGCTTTCTGGCTTCAAGCGTTGTCACAGAGGCACTCCATCGCGTGTTGGTCACCGCGCTGTCAACTATGCCAAGCCCTTCAGCCAGCCCGAGTCACTTTCGGACTCAGTACGGACATGAGATCGGGCGACCCGGCCAACGTCCAGGTGTCGTGCGGGAACGGTATAAGATGAATCCATTCCCCGCTCTTTTGACACCTATACTTTCCTCCACCTTCCATTCCCTTCATATTTCACTATGTACCCCCTCGCGATAATCTCTCTCGCTCTTTTCGCCACCCACGGTACGCCCCAGAACCGCGCTCAGACCAGGCGTGGCCTCTCAGATATATATCCGATAGCGTCCGCATCGGCAACCACCCATGCGCCTCGATTCACGCACATATTGACCACTGTCGGCCAATTGGGCGGTTTCGACTCGGGAGACTTTCCGTCTCAGGTCCGTTCGCGAGCCTCCGCGTCCATCCTTGAGGTTGCCGCTCATTTCTCTCTTGCCGCTCACAGTGTACGTCCGACTGCAAGGCGCTCGCCGACACTGCCAGCGTATGTCGTCATCTTCCCGAGATCTATGTGCGAGGTGCTGAGCGTAGAGCTGCAGTGCGACACAACCGACGTCGGCTGTGTCTGCAACGAGAACGTGAACAAGGGCTCGCAGTCGTGCATCGACTGTGCCATCCGGGTCGCGAACGGCACTTTGTCCCAGTCGGACATCGACGGGTTCCAGAGCGAGATGAAGGGTGCGTCGTCGTCTATGCGTGCTTGGCGTCGTCCATATCAGTCCCCTCACAAATGCTCAGATTTCGAAGACTCGTGCAAGCAAGCCGGCAAGGCACTCGCATCGCTCACTATCTCGTCGGACGGTGTCCTCGAGACCGGAAAGAGCGCAGCAGGGAGTGGATACACGCTCTCGCTGGCTTCTCTAGGAGGAATCTTGGGTGCAGCCGGAGTGTTGCTGCTTTGACTGTTTGACTGTAGCGCTGCACCGGATATCGATGACCACCTCTCTTTTGGTTTTATGCTGAACCGCACTGGTAACATACCCACGCTTCTCCGAATACTGTGCTTTCACACCACGGGATAATACCACGCGTTAGTTTGTCTTAGTAGTGCGATCTGCTTTTGTGGTGCGCTCACGACGCCTGCGTACTACACGCTTTTCTAAGTTGCAAAGTAAGACCATATAGCCCAAGGAAAAACAAGCAAACCAGAGTGTTCGTCGAGTTCATAACACACTCTCTTAGCACACAAGTTGGCCGTTCTCGTTGATTTCTTTCTCGTCTTCGACGACGTCCCCAGGGGTAAAACGAAACCGACCGTCAAAGCGTGCTCGTACCACCGTGCTATCTGTTCCGGCCGCGACGAGCCGGCCGCGAGGCGCGAAGGGAGGGATGTGCCCGAGAAAGCCGAGGTGGCATTCCATCGTGTGCCGCTAACTTTGGGTTTGCAGGGCGTGTAGTAGATCCAGCACAGGAGCCGGTTAGGTGTCGTGCGCGAGGTACGTATACGTACACCCCCAGACGGCGCGCCGCCGATTTCTTGCTGGCGCCTCGCCCGCCAGAATTCCGGTGGAAAGACAGGTGGATTCTACGTGGCTACCGCTGGATTCCACGGGTGGGGCCGCAACGTTGATTCCACATTTCATCAAGCAGAAATCCACCTCTCGCTCTGCTTGCTTCCAGAGGCCATCATGCCCTCTGTTTTCATGCTGCTCGTCAGCCCGTTTTCCAGTACAATTACGTACACATGACTGAATCGACGAGTGCCGCTGGCCGCCGAGATCCTTGGAACAGCTAGGCGCCCAGCCAAACCTGGGTCCAGCGTGTCACGCTCGAGTACAGTGACACAGAGAATCTCACCGTACTTCATTCTGCATGAGGGTCCTCGATATCGTCCTCCTATATGAGAAATAACACGCCGCGCGAGGTGTGCACAAAATTCATTCACACTCATATAATTTCCCACAATCAGCGTGGGCCGTGGTCCCATTGAACATCGTACTGTTCACCATGAACACAGGTATCCAAGGTGAAGGGAGGGCCTGTGTGTGTGGCAGACAAAGGAAGCTGGTAACTGAGGACTTAGGAAACGCCAACGGCGAGTTTGACGGCATGAGACGGTCGAACCCCATCTGTGGAAGGTTGTTCCCACGCACAGACCTTTGGGCCGCAGCTGCCAGCAGCGCGCTGCGCGGCTCTCGTTCGTCTTCAATCCCTCCTCGCTGTTTCTACCGCCACCTCTGATCTTGCACTACAGCTGCTTCCTCCTAAGGGCTGCTTCACAGACATGTAAGCCCAAATTTTGCTCGTGTGTGCCTTACCTGATAGAACGTCACATGAACAGGCCACCAAAGAAAAAGGACAGCAGCTTGAAGTCCCCATTATTGACTGGAGGACATGTCAGTGCCGAGAGTCATCGGGTCACATTAGCACCACCCCGGTATGTAATGTCCACTGTGCAATCACACACGTCTACTCCCTTTGTGCTGTCAAGGACGCCGCAGTTCACATGTTTTGTGCGAGGTTTGAGCGGCTTCGTGGCCCGCTTCCGGCGTCCATCATCGTTGCTCAGCCCATCGACAACAACGATGTCACTGAGTAGCTCGATGACCCGGTTGATCTTAGTGTAGAACCCCCTGCTGTAGTCGCTCCTTTAATACTGCCTTCAATAGAGGTCTAATACATTCGTTCTTCGAGTAATTGCTAGTGCGTGGACCAGTTTCGTAGCCCCCGCGTGATGCCGTTGCAACCGACACGATGGCTGACAAACATATGTCACACTGGTCACTATTTTATTCATTGTGACTCTCAAAACAAAGGGCCTGCACGGTGTCGGGTACCTTTATCGGGGGCAGATCTGTCAGGTGGAATCCACGTATCAACCAGCTGTTTACCACCTGTCGAACACCTGGAAACTGCGTTGCGGCCCGACTGCTTGAATCCACGTTTCGCACGAGGAATTCCCCACCCGCCTTCTTACACGTTGTTTCCGGCGGCGCGCCGCCTGGGGGTGTAATAGTGGAGGGCTCTTCCAATCGCGGGCATACGGGCGGCCGGAAGGTAGTGCAGACTCCGATATCCTCGAGGAAAGGGAAGGATACAAGTACTCATCATCGTCGCTGTATTGAACGGCGACCGGGATTAATAGTCCTACTAGTCCAGAAACAAAAGCTGAGAAGCCATTGAATCGAAGATGACCTAACGCTTACTGTGAACGATGTTGTGAGTCCGCCGACTCGGCGTTGCGTCGAGAGTGGACGCGCAGGCTTCTGCGCTGTCCTGTCCTAGGTGCGTGAGTCCTGTACCTTACAGATGTCGTGGCCGTTCGAAACCAGTCAGCCAGTTAAGAGTCTGTTCCATAATCGATGGAGGCGCAGGCAGGGCTATGATAGGACAGAGAGGTAAGTAAATGCGCCGTACGAATACAGAGGATCAGAGAGCATAGGTGTAGTATCCAGAACATAGAACGAAGGAACACGAGACCCAGACGCAACGTACGAAAGACCAGCACTCAATCTCACTTTCTCGCCTCTATCGACGCTGTCTTCTGCCTCTGCCTCTCCACCTGGGTGTCGATATGCCGTGCGATCGTCTCCCCACGCTCCGTCAGCTTCCTCTCCAGCTTGCGCGCCTGCCCCTCGACATATGTCCCGAACGCCGCGCCTTGGCTCTCGAGGATGCGCCCCAGCGTCTCGAACAGCCCCCCGCCGCGCGCCGCTTCAGGCTCGCGGTCGACCCCGCTGATGCCGATGAGGATCTTGCCGTGCTTCGAGCGGACGAGCGCGCGGTCCTGGCCCGGGTCCGCCGCCTTGACGTCCACGAGCGCGTTCGGGGGCTGCCCGGGCGCGGAGACGACGCAGAGCGTCTCGCGGTCCGTCGCGCGCAGCGTGCGCGCGCGCGCGGCGAGGCCGGGGAGCAGGCTCGCGTTCCCGCGGCGGGTGCCGATGACGAGCGGGCCGGAGAATGCGGGCGGGAGGAGGACGGTGATCTTGCCGTGCCGGGTCTCGACGAGGAGGTCGAGCGCGCGGGAGGGGGCGGCGTCGTGCACGTCGAGGAGGACGCGGCCGTGGGCGCTGTGGACGTCGACGCGGGTCGGCTCGCGGCCGTAGGCGAAGGGCGGGGCGACGAGGGCGAGGTCGAGGGTGAGGGCGCCGTGCCGGGTGGTGAAGGAGGCGTGGACGTCGGACTTGTGGCGCGACTTGCCCCAGGCGCGGTCCTGCTTCCGGCACATGCGGCGGGAGAGGCCGGAGGTGGGAGAGGGGAGGGCGGGGTCGATGAAGTAGGTGCCTTTCATGGTCTTGCGTGAGGCGGGGGGCGCATACAGTGAGTCGGGAAGGACGAAGGACGCACCTGAGACTGGGGCATGCTTTGAGAAGACCTCAAAGCGGTTGACGGTCTGGGGGTTGTGAGGCTGGAAGATCGGCTCCGAGCGCACTGGGGTCGGTTCGGGGACGCGACTGGGACCAGCAGGGGGGGAATATGGGGGAGGGGGAGGGAGCGCGGACTCTACCCGAGGAGAGGGGGCCTGCAGGCTCGATTGGCCAACGTTGAAGGCACAGCAGAGCAAGCGACTCACCTCAGCAGGCCGTGGATGTTTTTCAGGGACGGGCGGGGACTTGACGTCGTACGCGTCTTGAGGGTGGCTGTTGACGATAATCATGTTGAATGAAGGGATGGGGCGAAGGACGAGAGTCGAGGGTATAAGTAGGATGCGCTACGGCCCGGAGCTGTCGCCTGCGGAAGGCAGGGCTTTGACATGCCGCGGCGCAGCCGTGAGCGCTCGAGCTTACGCACTGCCTTTGATCCACCACCGCACCGTATGCGCATAGACCGCCTGCTCGGAATCCTAGCGGACTAGCTTGCTCTAGAGAAAAGTGGGTGAATGAGCCACCGCAGGATCGCAAGGACCCAGCGCACTTACTGAAGCAGAGACTCTCGAAGCTGGCACCAGTGGCAGCGAAGATGCCCGCGGATCTTATCAGATATAACATGTACAGCTTCCAGGCCGCGACCCACGCTGATTCCAGCCGACCCACAGCAGGCACGGCACGCTTCTTGATCATCTCGCGCTCGCTCGGCCTCAATGCCTGCCGCCTCCAAAGCCGGTGTCCGATTTCAACGGCTGGAACCTGCTATATAGCACCCGACTCGTCTCCAAGTCGATCGCCTGAGACAAGTCGTCTTCCGACCACCGTCACTTGCACCACCACTGCAAACGCCCTCGCCGCCCAACGTCTTCATGATAGTCTCACCGGAGGGATTGAACGATGTGGTGGCATCGAATGGTGCGTGCCTATGTGCTCTCTCAGGATCTGACCCCTGACCCCCCTTGCCCTTGCACAGAGACGACTGCGGCCACGCGTTTAGAACTCAGGGTGCGTATCTCACTCTCCCCCCTCGCATGTATGCCGACAAGAAACAAAGGCAGGGACATCTGAAGATGACGCCCCTCCCCCTCCGTATTCCCTCCTCGACCCTGGGCCCTCTCCTGCACAGGCAGCTTCCTCCCCCAATACCCTCCCTCTCGCGGCTGCACAGGCTCACCACGATGTCGTACCGTCTCCTCCCCCACTCACGAGGACCGCGCTGAGCGAACCTGTAGCGTCATCTTCGACCTTGGTTCCTCTTACGCACCCGGCCTCGTCTTCACATTATGGCTCTCCGTATCTATCCCACCAACAGTCGGAAGACTCTTCCCAATCGGCGTACTATTCTCCCACTCCAGCTCCCCATCTTTCCTCCAGCTCATTTACTCCATCAAATACTTCACTACCCGCTTCTCGCCAGTCACCAACGCTCGCATCTTCCCCGCCAGACGTGGACAGCTTTACCGCTGCTTACTTCCCGGAAGAAGTCGCGCAACCTCGTCCCACCAGCCCCTCCCCCGGACCCTCGTCGCAAGTAGGCGGTACGGCAGAGCAGCCACAAGTCATCAATGGCGTCGACATGTTCGCGCGCAACGAAGCGGTCACGGGTGAGTAGTCTTTCAGCTTACCGTCTTCACATGCGTTCAACCCGGTACCTATCAAGGCTCGTTCGACGTCGATCCAATGTTGGAAACCCAACCTCTCATGATGCCGTCAGACATGTCCAAAGCACATGCGGCTGTCTGGGGCACAAGCACGTCCCCACTGCAATTGAACGCAGCTTTCCGATCGCTGAAACTCTCCGTTACGGTGGACGTCGCTGTTGTCGGGCCGCCTACGCACGAACCGCGCCGGCGGAGGACACCAGTGCGACTATGTGCGTCCACCCGGTCGGAGCCGGTAATCATGAACATTGTGAGTTCCGTATTTCCCCACTGGTCGCGACTGTAACTGACACACCGACAGCGCGAAGTCGACCTCCGATACTGCCTGGACCTCCATGTCGAGTCAAAGTCCGGAGACATCACCGTCCTCCTCCCGCCCTCCTTCTCCGGCCCCATCATCATCCAGAAGAAGAAGGCCGACTCGCTCACCCTCCTCCCCGACTTCGCCACCACCACCCGCACCCTCCGCACGACGGACCACGAGACCGTGCTCCTCGTCTCCTCCCCCGCGTTCCCCGTCCCCGCGATCGACAAGCCGCTCGCGCAGACGGCCGACGACGACCTCGCCCGCGCCCTCCTCCACGCCAAGCACGGGCGCATCACCATCGGGCTCTCCGCCTCCAGCACCGACGCCGCCGTGCTCGCGCCCGCGCCGAACGCCGCGGCACCGAAGAAGCCGACGATCGCCGGCGCGCTCGGCGGCCTCGCGCGTGCGTACGTCGACGCGCAGACCGACGCGCTCCGGCGCGAGCTCTGCGCGACGAGCGGCGCGCTCCGCCAGGAGTGGGCGCAGCAGCGCGAGGCGGTCGCGCAGGAGTGGCGCGCGGGCGTGCAGCAGACGCAGCGCGGGCGCCAGGGCACCGCGCGCGCCTACCGGCAGACGGCGAGGGGCGCTGCGCGCGGGGCGCAGCAGACCGTGCGCGGGTACGCGCAGCTGTCGGCGGGCACGATCAAGGCCGCCGCGGTGGCGGCGGCGCTTGTGGGGAAGGGGCGTGCTGGGGAGGATACAGGCGCAGCGGACGCGGTGGCTCGGACCTCGGGCTCGAGCCTCGGTCGGAAAGACAAGTAGGGGGCACGAGAGGTGCTAGTCGTTTGAGGCCCGGAGTGGTTGGAGCCCAGATGTTTTCCGGTTGGATGCCCTTGCTGTGCCGGTATGCGAGTACATTGTCGCTGGCGCACGCTTTGCACGGGTCTTGTGGCCTCCGCAGGTGGACAGCCGCAGACTGCGCGGCAGTAATGGACGCAGGCACTTATTACCAGGCTCCTACCCATCCTCGTCTATCGTGTTCTCGCTCCAATCCTATAGTGCTGTCCATCTAATCACCACCACATTTGTACAAAGGATACCAAGCACCCAGATGTTACTCGATTTCTTAGTTGTCTAGCCAAACGCATTATCTCGACTGTCTGAGCAAATCCCTAAGACGGTTTGTCAAAATTCTCAATCCCTATGAAGATGCAGTCGGGGCTATTGCCACACGTGCTGATGGATGACTAAGCGTGACGTCACTGATCAAGCGCCTGCGCAACGGTATCCGGGATTCGCCGGTGGGACTTGTACTGACGAGAACTGAACTGCTTCACCTTTGCTTGAGCATCCTTCGCATCTAGACCTTCCGTATAAGCATCAATGAACCTCCATGCACGATGCTCCCACTTCCGAATGAGCTCAACCGGCACGGAGGCCATGGCGGTGGGCATGTTGGCCCGGATTGTGTCGAAGCTGTAATCACAGTGCTCCCGCAACCAGCGCTTGACAATGCCCCAGAAGTACTCGATGAAGTTGATCTCGCAATGGTACTTCAGCAAGAAGATGCAGATGTGACCTGCATTGTGTATGTCAGGTCAAGTTTCACCAGGTCTGAAGGGACACTCTGACACTTGCCTTCGGCCTTGAGGATCTCCTCGACGAGTGACTTCTGCTTGCGGAAGTCATCCTGTACTGACAGAATCCGAGTTGCACAACAAGATGTGGCATCATCGGCACATTTGTTCGCCCCTCCACACTTCATCAGAAGTCCCTGGCGCCACAGTCCACGTTCCATGAGAATGTCCTTCATGCCGCGTGGCTCGTTTCTGTAATTTCCGCTTGCATCACCGTCCGGCCCGAATACCATCAGCTGTGCCACTCGCTGACCATCGCGCTCGTACCACCCCACTGTTACGGACACCATGCGTACGCCGGACCTTTTCCTCCATCCCTCGTTATCTCCGTCATGGACTACGCCTCGTGCCCTCAGGGGCTACTGTACTACCACTCCTATCTCTGCCTCATGCTGCTGCGCAGCCTCGTCCCGGACATGCACGTACCTCATGGCAACCTCACTACGACCTACCTCCTTACACGCCGTAGCCATGATGCGTACTGACTCGTATGGACTCGCTGTATACGTACCGTTACCTCACCCCTCACGGACCGCGGCCTCGAGGCCTTTGTACTTATAAGAGGGACAACGCAGCATAGCGCTCCCCATCTTTCGACCTCCTGTATAGCTACGTCCTCTGGCCTAGTGCCAATCTACTCTCTTGCTTGCCTTCTACCTCGCTCGCTCGCCAGTCCACTCGATAGTGCACTGTGCTTACTCGCGTCGGCATCAAGAGAACTCTCACAGACATAACCACTCGGCGTCTAGGCCTCGTTCCCGACGGAACTCGGACTTCGACGTAACATTAGGTCGAAAGATTGAACCCTCCACTTATTCAAGTGCAGAGGACCCATCTACCAGGACAGAAGGTTGCGAACTGCTCGATAGCAGAACACAATAGAAGAACAGGCACCACGGACTCCACACAGAACACCCAGGCTCGACAGGACACCCCTCGAGTACACCCACTCCCCATTATCCTCACACCAACCCCAGAGGAAAGACACGCAGCACAACTGCAAGGACCAGGACAGGAAGGCAGCGGTCACACCCTACCTATTAACGAGGAACACGAAGAAACACTCGTCGCCACATCAAACAGCGGAAGCTCGGACACATACCTCCATACGTTCTCTCGAGCGGTACAACAAGGGGTACAGAACTTTGAGATTCTCGCAGACCACCCACTCCTACTCGCGAGGTTCAACAAAGAGGATCTCCTGGACTTCGGTGGTCACCTGCGCGATCTCGAGAACATCATCAACGTACTCCCACAAGTTCCAGAAGCACCGCAGGACGCGCCAGACCACATCCAGCTTCCCCTGAACCACGCCGCTCCCATTCACGTCCTAACAGAGAGGCTCGAGTACGACATCAAGGACCTTGAAAACTTTGTCTTCGACCTCCCCAACAACCTCGTGCACCCGGAATACCTCGGAAGACTACAGGAGCTTCAAGAGTTCCGGACCGCGTTGGGAGTTATCCAAGACTACTTCCATGACTGAACCAGACACGGCTTGCAAGAATAGAATTCACGCATTCAATACCGACACCGGAAGAGACGTACATCACAATAACAGAACGTGGAGCAGCTGCACATCAGCAAGGTGCCCAGCCAGATACTGGAACACGCAAACGCTTCCAGCAGGAACGGACAACAAGTACAAGGCCTGTATCGAAGCACAGGAAAGAGCGATTACGAAAATATTCGGTCAACAGAGACCAATCTTCAAAGTCCCACAAACAGGAAGGATAGGAGCTACCAGAAGGACAACATCCAGTAATCAAAACACACCAAGGAGTTCACCACTATCAGTAGCAATCACCCCGCTACCAGATTTATCCGAACCAACCACCGAACCGGGACTGAGTACACGAGCCCAAGAAAAGGTTCCAGCTGGAGAAACCGAGAGCAACTTCTCAACCCACGCACGACCGCTCCCAGAAGAAGCGTACATGGCCACTCAAACCATGACAGAACCGACGGAAACGATACCAGACCCAGGATCAATATCATGACATCCCCCTACTCGCTCTCCGAGAACCTCGGGATTCACCACACCGGAGGACGAGATAGACACCAATAAACCCATAGGACAACAGCTTGAAAGAAAGCGTGAAGACATGGAAGAGCAAATACGCAAGATGAAAGAGAAGCTAGCCAAGATGGAAGAAGAAAGGGATCAAGCCGATTTTCACTTCTGACACCTCTCGGGAATCCGCCGACAAGCAGTCCCAAGCTACGCAATTGGGAGACCAACGGATGCAGGAGAATCGGCAGCGAGCCTCGCCACCATCACACTCCGCCCTCAAGCAGTCGTCCTTGACCCTATACCAGAAAGACACGATCCGAGGGGGAGAGGTCACCATCGTCACCGAAGGGGAGACCCAGATGACGAACCATCGGACGATGACAACCCTCAAGGCGACAGGAGGGGACGACAAGATCCAGACAGAAGAAGACCACAAGGACCCCCCGGTGGAGGAAATGACCCTCCAGAAGGAGGGGGAGGAGACGGATACCAAGGAGGAGGCCCCCCAGGAGGACCATTCGGAATACCAAGAGGCAAGGGCAAAGTCAAAGTACCAGAAGTATTCGACGGCACACGCGACAAACTCGACACTTTCGTCAAATCACTCCTCCTCATGTTCGACGCCCGCCCTATCAACTTCCCAGACGATCAAACAATGATCACCACCGCCCTCTCCTACATGGAAGGAGGGACGGCAGGAGTCTGGAAGACATCTATCCTACGCAATGCATGGGTCAGAAACGCGGCAGGGCGAAGGCAAGGCTACGGAACCTGGGACAACTTCCTCAACAAGCTCCAGATTACCTTTGCCCCTATCAATGAAGCTTTCGCCGCAGCCAATCAACTACGAATGCTCGGCAAGAAACAATTCGACTCCATCGACGATCTCAACGGAGAATTCATCCATCTCATACGCAAGTCGGGTATCACGGACCCACAAGCACAGCTCGGCTGGTACCAACAAGCATTGCCACCAGTCATCCGAGATAAGATTATGGGTCTACTCCCAGCGCCACCCGATCTCGAAGGATGGATGGGAAGAGCAGTGGATTCAGATCGCAACTGGAAGCTCAAGAAGGAGCTGGACAAGGCACTCGACCGACAACCCCGAAACAAAACCAGAGTTGTCAAGGCCACACGAACGGACAAGATAAACATCAACACACTGTCAGCCGAGGAACAGAAGGAATTGATGAATAAAGGACTCTGTTTCTTTTGCAAGAAGGGAAAACACCTCGCCAGGTTCTGCCCTAACAAGAAGAAGGGAAAACCTCAGCAGAAGATCAGAGAAGTCACCGTAGAAAACGAGGCCGAGGAAGAGGAGAGTGACGGAGATGTCCAAGTAAACGCAGCACGATTCGATGACGAACAGGATTTTTGAACAGGCAAGACGAGTCGACGCTGGACTTGCCTAGTACCCCCAGCTTTCATGTAACGCTAGTATCAAATACAGAGCGACGCAGGCACGCGCTCTTGCTCTCTGGTCACATGGAAGTGGGAAAAATCGCCGTCGAAATCAAAGAACTCCTCGATTCGGGAGCAGACGCAGTCATAGTCAATCAAAGACTGGTGGACAAATACAATCTCCCAACCGTCCAACTCCCCGTCCCCATACGATTCAGAAACGCGGACGACTCCATCAACAGTACAGGAAACATCACCCACCGAGTAGAAGGACATTTTCGACTCCAGAACAAACTACTGCCAAAAAATTGGTATGTCGCCAACATCGGACGAGACGACGTCATCTTTGGCATGCCATGGATAAGAAAATACAACCCAGCGATCGATTGGGAATCAGGACGAATAACCATCGACGCTACGCATATCAAGAAACAGCAGCAGATTGACAAACTACGACGAAGTCGACCAGCTCCAGAAGGGAGACTGTGGGGTTATCCACTCCAGGGCAAAGTACAGGACAGATTACTGGCCTATCTGGAGATAGATGAAGACAATGAAGGACTCACACACTACCCCTCCAAAATCATCCAGCGATTATACGAGACCGCACAAATCCAGAAGGTTACCAAGTCAGCGGAAATCGCAATCGAAGCAAGCAAAGCGAAAGTAGAGAAAACACTAGACGAAATACTACCAGACTTTGTGAAAGACTACCGACAACTATTCGAAAAGAAAGCGGCGGCACGATTCCCTCCAACACGACCATGGGACCATGCGATTGATCTCAAACCAGATTTTGATTTCAACAAGAGTCGTACATGGAACAAAATCTATCCTCTGACACTCACGGAACAAGATAAACTAGACAAGTTCATACACGAGAACCTAGAGAAAGGATACATCAAGAGGTCCAAGTCACCCATCGCGTCACCGTTCTTCTTCGTGACCAAAAAAGATGGTACACTACGACCTGTCCAAGACTATCGAGCACTCAATGAAGGCACTATCCGAAATGCGTACCCATTACCTCTCATCAGCGATCTCATGGACAAACTCAAAGGAGCAAACTTCTTTACTAAGTTGGATATACGGGCCGGATACAACAACATACGCATTAAAGAGGGGATCAGTGGAAGGCTGCCTTCATCACTCCTTCCAGTCTATTCGAACCTACGGTCATGTTCTTTGGCTTATGCAACGCCCCGGCAACTTTCCAAAGCATGATGAACGACTCGTTCGAAGACATGATTCGCGAAGGATGGATCGTAATCTATATGGACGACATTCTTATTTTCTCCCACCACATCAAAGAACATCACGAACGAACACTAAGAGTCCTCAAACGACTTGAAGAGTTGGACTTATTTGTCAAAGGAGAAAAATGCGAATTTGATGTCACCGAAGTCGAATTCGTAGGGTCTATCATAAGACCAAACCAAATCCTTATGGATCCAATCAAAGTCAAAGCAGTACTGGAATGGAAAACACCCAAGAAACTCAAGGAAGTACAAGCGTTTTTGGGTTTCGGCAATTTCTATCGACGATTCATCAAGGACTACTCAAAAGTGGCTAAACCACTCACGGCGCTTATAAAGAAGGACACACCATTTGTATGGAACGAGGAATGCGAAGCAGCTTTCCAAGAACTCAAGAATCGCTTCACCAACAGACCGATTCTACAAATGCCAGATCCACACAGACCGTTTCAAGTAGAGTGTGATGCATCGAAAGTCGCAACTGGAGCGGTACTCCGACAACAAGGACCAGACGGACTATGGCACCCTTGCGCCTATCTTTCCAAGTCGTTCACAGAAGCAGAACGGAACTATCAAATATATGATCGAGAACTACTGGCCATCGTACGGGCTTCAAGGAATGGAGACACTCTTCAAGGTCACCACACCCAATAGACGTCATACGGACCATCAAAATTTGACGTACTTCAGGCAGCTCAAAGACTGAACACACGACAAGCACGATGGCACAGCTACCTCAACGAATTCCATTTCACCTGAAGCACCACCCCAGCAAGACGATAGCACAAGCGGACGCTCTGTCCAGGAGAACAGACCATGAACAGGGGGAGGATGATAACAAGGATATCATCATGCTACCAGAACAAATTTTCACCATCAATACAATCAATCGAACTACAACACGAATCCGCAATAACAAGGCACGAGACGCGACCTAGTACACTTCCTCACAACCAAAGACTCAAAAACTAACGACCAACTGGGGAAACCCCGAAGATTGGACAGAGAAGACGGCTCTTACTCTTCAAGGATAGAGTATATGTCCCTCCAGATGAAGAACTCTACCGAGACATACTCAAACTTACCACAACTAGCAGTATGGGCCATCTAGGATCAGAAGACTTGACCTAGTCCGAAGAGAATATATATGGAACAGAATGCGAAACTTCATCACACAATACGTCCGAGGATGCCCAAATGCCAGACACTCAAGGTTAACACACACCCAACAAAACCTGGCCTATCCCCATCGCATGCATACACGTGGCAACACACACGACCCATCAACCTGATGCATATGTCGACCATGACACAAATGGCATCTTGCACCATGCACGAAAACCATTACAGCAATGGGAGCGTCCAAACTCCTATGGGAACAAGTCTTCAGCCGTTTGGACTCCCCGACAAAATCATATCAGACCGAGGACCGCATTCGCAGCAGAAGCTTTAAGAATTACACAAGGCCATGGGAAGTGAAACATGATGAGCACGGCTTATCACCCACAAACGGACGGACAAACTGAACGAGTCAATCAAGAACTCGACTGCACTACGAATCTACGCGCGAATGACCCAGATCACTGGGCTGACCGCCTCAAGGAATTCGAGTTGCACACAATCAACGCACTCATTCAGTAACCGGAAAATCACCGTTTGAACTACTCTATGGATACACCAAACATAGAGGAACGGTCCGCAGCAATCTCAAACATCCAGCACGCAGAACGGCTAAAACAGCTCAAGGCCGATCAGAAAATACAATCGCCGCACACAACAGGCCGCCGCAGCAATGGCACGACAGTCACCAGCACGCCCAATCACGTTAAAAGGCGACAAGGTGCTGTTAGAAGCAACAAATCTCCGGCTTCCATACCCCTATCGAAAACTAGCGCCGAAACGACTCGGCCCGTTCCTATCTCCGAAGTCATGGGGCCAGTCACATTCAAACTTGTGCTTCCGCGCAGTTGGAAGATACACCCCGTGTTCCACGCCACGCTGCTCACGCCGTATCGAACGACAAAAGAACACGGCCCAGACCAGCCCAGACCACCACCTGACCTCATAGAAGGTCAAGAAGAACACGAGGTGAGGCCAATCCTCAAGCACCAACTGCGGGGAAGCAGATCAAAGCCAAAGCTCTATTATCTTGTCGCATGGAAGGGCTGGGAACCAGCAGAAAACTCATGGGAACCAGAACACCACCTGACCAACGTGCCAGACGTCCTCCGAGCATATAAAAAGAAACATCGACTATGAGCCAGCCCTCATCCCCCACTCGCCACATCCGACTCACTCTCACAACTCGTACCACTGCAACAATGCCTCGCACTCGTAACCCCACTCCCAACCCGCGCTCCACCCGCTCATGGGCAACCCCTACACCTCAACCACTGGACGTACCGTCCCCCGGTTCATCTCCGACAGACCTCTCGTCTCGTACCAACACCTCCCGGTCACGTTCCTTCGCAACGACGCCCCAGCCCCTTTCGGCCTCCGCATCAGGTGGGTTATCGCACACCCCGACCTCCACGACCAAGTACGTGTGCGTACCGAACACATTCCGGGAGCTACCTATGCCATCGAGACCTACCGAACCTTCACCGAAGCCTACCAGACTCACCAAGAGGCCAACACGTTCGTACACCGGGCGGCCGGACCAGCGCAAGTCAAAGAGAACGCAAAACGAGCTGCATGCGCCACCATGCACCTCCTCATCCGAGGGGCTGAACTTACGGTCCGCCAACTTGCTACTTACCAGGTGGGACGTGCCCTTGCCGATCTTCTCCCCCGCCGCAAACAGCACACGGACTACACATGGTGCGGACACGCATCACCTACTCCCAACGAAGCCGAACGCAACAGGGCCGTGTGGGAAGAGGAGGACTACCGGACACGCACCGTCGCTGGAGGGTGGATGGGCATGGAAAGCTCGGCCATAGAATGGGGATCACCGGAAGAGGAGGGGACAACAGCGAGGAACCCACCACCCCCACGCCAGGCCTGACCCTGTCCGACATGATCGCCGCACTCGGACCTCGCGGATCTCACACCCCACCTCCTCGCCCTCCTACCCCGACACCACCCACGCTGTCCCTGAACGAACGAGTAGCCCACTACTACGCGGACGACGAGGTTCACTACGAACTTGTCATTCCGGTCCAGGCCCCACCTCCGTACGACGACGATGAGGACATGGGCAACGACGCGGACTCAGAAGGAGGAGAAGCCTCCTCCAGCGACCACGAGGACGAGGACGACGCCCCCCGCCTGGAGCTCCTACGAGCCTACAACCCGGTCGCCCAACCCTTCCGCCTAGAAGGTGCCACCAGCCGCTACGCCCTCCGCGGATACCTATCCGCCAACCACTTCATCGGAGTGTACGCGCTCGATTGGCCAGCACGGTATTCACCCGAGAACATCGAGTTGAGGATCGCCGCAGCCCTTCCCTACGTGGCCCCAGGCATTCGCCTCAGCCTCGAACTTCATGTCCTCAACGTCGTGGCTCAATGGTGCAATGCTCACTGCGAAGAGGTCGTCGACGACCGTGTGATCAATGCGGGACACTGGCGGTGTTTCCTCACGTACTACAGCCAGTACCGAAGGATGGGTATCCCTCTACACGGCGAACCCGAGATGTCGCTCGAAGGGACGGTCCACAAAGTGATCGTCAATCTGATCGAACGCCTCCGCCAGATCGGCTACCGCCCTCGTGAAGACCCTGACCTCGACGCCGACGACATCTTCGGTAACTGAGGGTTGGGACAACCCTCACAGGAGAGGGAGCTGATGTTACGGACACCATGCGTACGCTGGCCCTTTTCCTCCCCCCTCGTCATTTCCGTCATGGACTGCGCCTCATGCCCTCAGGGGCTACTGTACGACCACTCCTATCTCTGCCTCATGCTGCTGCACAGCCTCATCCCGGACATGCACATACCTCATGGCAACCTCATGGCACAACACCCACTCACACGCCGTAGCCATGACTCGCACTGACTCGTATGGACTCACGATATACGCCCTGCTACCTCACCCCTCACGCACCATAGCCTCGAGGCCTCTGTACTTATAAGAGGGACGACGCAGCATAGCGCTCCCCATCTTTCGACCTCCTGTCTAGCTACGTCCCTCTGGCCTAGTGCCAATACATCTCTTGCTTGCCTTCTACCTCGCTCGCTCGCTGGTCCACTCGATAGTGCACCGTGCTCACTTGCGTTGGCATCAAGAGACTTCTCACGGACATAACCACCCGGCGTCTAGGCCTCGTTCGCGACGGAACTCGGACTTCGACGTAACAGCCTTCTTCGATGCATTCGCAAATGAAGTGATAGCGGATGTCGATGTGCTTCGTGCGACGGTCAACAGCAGGGTTTTCAGAGAGAAAAATTGATCCCTGGTTGTCTATGCAGAGCAGTGTAGGACTCAACATATCATCACCAACTTCATGAACGAAAGTCCGAAGCCACTTCATCTAACAGCAAGCGTCTGACACGGACATGTATTCCCCTTCGGTGGAGGAGAGGGATACTGTGCGTTGTCGGTGAGAGACCCAGGAGAGTGCACCTCCTGCCATCAGGAAAACGAAGCCGGTTGTCGACTTCCTGTTGTCGCAGTTTTCACCCCAGTCCGAGTCTGAGTACGCAATCATGCCAGCGCCATCCTTTCCATCGTAACGAAGACGATAGTGCGAGGTACCACAGAGGTAGCGAAGGATGTAGCGAGCATAACACATGTGATCTTCAGACGGGTTGGCGTTGTACTTGGAGAGACACGTGATGGCGTAGGAGATGTCTGGACGAGTACCAAGCATGGCATAAAGGAGACTGCCAATGAGGCTCTGATACTCCCGACAAAGGGTTGCAGGTGCTTCATCCTGTTGAGCGACGAGGACGCAACCAGCGGGGAGAGGAGTGAACGCAGCATTGCAGTTAGACATATTGAACTTTTTGAGGACGGCATCGATGTACTCTTCCTGGTCGATGTCAAGGATGTGTTTGACGCGATCACAATGAATGCGAGTACCTAGGAATTGTTGCACCAGTCCTAGATCAGTCATCTTGTACTGCTTGCTAAGAGAGTCCTTGACGAAGTCGATGCGCGTGCGTGAATTGCCCATGACAAGTAGATCGTCGACATATAGAACAATCAGCGTGACTTCGCCTGGAACACCCCCTTGTCAACAATAAACGTAGACTCTGGCATCTGAGTACGTGCGGACAAATCCCAATTTGATGAGCGAATTGTGGATTTTGAGGTTCCACTGGTGAGAGGCTTGCTTCAGACCGTAGATGGCCTTCTTGAGCAGACAGACGTAGTCCTCTTTGCCAGCTTTAACCCATCCTTCCGGCTGCTCCATGTAGATCTCCTTGTCGAGATTGCCGTTGAGGAACGCGGTTTTGACGTCCATGGCGTCGATATCCTAGTCTTCAAGCGCGGCGTGTGCAAATGTGAAGCAGGTCGACTCGTTCCTTGATACAGGCGAAAAAATCTCGAAGTAGTCTTCTCCCCAGTTCTGTGTATAGCCCTTAGCTACGAGACAAGCCTTGACTCGACCATCCTGCTTGATGTCATACACCCGACGACATCCGATGACGTTACGACCCTTGGGGCGAGGTACGAGCACCCAGGTTCGGTTTTCCATCAACGAATTGTACTCCGAAGCTTCAGCCTTGAACCATTCATCACTCATAGGTGAGTTATGCGCTTCGTGGTAGGACTGAGGGATGCCTTTCTTGCTCGCAGCGTGGTTGATGATAGTATTGAGCAGGTCGAAGTACTTGCGCTCTTCAGCTGTACGTAGCTGTCCGTCTCGTCGTGTCCTGGCGTCGACGCGTGCAGGCGGTTCATCTGCATAGAAGTTATCCCTGTTACGATGCGGATTCTGTCCTGCACCATGACACTGAGGGCGCTGAGGTTGTAGTGGAGGACCAGCATCGACATCAGGTACTTCTTCAACAGTAGGATGACGATTGCGACGGTGGTTGGGAGCACGGGGCAGTGCACCTGGTACGGTGGGAGGTGGAGGTGGAGCTTCGCGCTTTGGTTCAGGCTCAGCATTGGGTGGAGCTTGAGGAGGGTGTGGGACCATAGCAGGTTCCGGAGGAGGAGTTGGAGGAGGAGGTATGAGCTCGACTGGTTCATCATCAGGCTCTCCTTCAGGGATGTCTGGGAACGGTGAATCGTTGGGGGCTACATGACAACGGCCGGTGGGGTTTTCATGTGCAGGGAAGACGTTCTCATCAAAGTCCACATTGCTAGAGACCATGATGGAGCAGGTAGAGCGGTTCCAGAAACGATAACCCTTGGAACTCTTGTAACCAACAAACACAACTTCGAGTGCCTTAGGCTCGAGTTTGTTGTCGTGTTTGTCCCTTTGCACATGTACGACTGCTTTGCAGCCGAAAATGCGAAAGTGGGAACAGTCTGGGACGACTCCGTTCCATGCCGTGATCGGGCACTTCCATTTTAGACGACGCATTGGCTGACGGTTGTAGATATGCACCGCAGTGTCAACCGCACATTGCCAGAAACCGTGAGACAGACCTGCGAAGTGAAGCATACACAGGGCCTTGTCTATGATGGTTCGGTTCCAGCGTTTGGCACGACCGTTTTGCTGCGGCGTTCCTGGCATGGTCATGTCGTGCTCAATCCCAAGTTCACGAAGAAGTTCTTGGAACTCTGTTGCGGTATATTCACCCCCTCGATTGGATTGTACCTTCTTGATTTTGCGACCAGTCTGCGTTGATACCCAGGCGTAGTATGCTCAGAAAGCTTTCGTCTATTCCGATTTCGCCTTAAGGTAGTAGATTCGACCAACACCAGAGAAGTCATCAAGGTATGTTACAAAGTACGTATATCCGCCGATAGAAGTGGGCAGTGGGCCGACTAGATCAGTGTGGATCATGTCGCCTGGGGCTTCTGCACGCTTCGGTGATAGAGGGTGTGGTTTGCGCGTCATTTTGCCTTTGGCGCAACCATCGCAAACAGTAGAGGGGGGAGGAGCAGGACCAATGTCGTCAACACCTTTGACTGCCTTAGGGAGCTTTTTGATCGCTTCCTTAGAACAGTAACCCCAGCGGTTGTGGATGAGTTCCCAGTCGACAGTAGACGACGACGACGACTGAGCCACGGGTTGAGGTTCTGAGGGTTGGACAGGTTGGACGACAGTGCCATTGATTATATCCATGGGCAGCTGATAGAGGTTGTTCATAGGATTAAACAGAGCCTCAAGACGCATAGCACCAGGGAAAGTCAAGCCAGCGTGTGAGAAGGATGCGTCTGGGACGCGAGGATCGGTTCCTTGGATTCTGGGGTTTTGTCTGGCTGTTTACCAGTACGACTCATTCCTGGGATTGGGGTTGTTACTGGTTCCTCCTTGGTTGTCAAGGATCTGGGTGTGAGTCTGAGAGAGTCTCTTGCTCACTGTCCTGATGTGGTTCTAACAATCCTGGCCAGCTTCGGGGGCATAGGTTGGGATTGTTCCTTCGTTCACAGTGGTTTCCACAACCTTTCGAGGCCTGTAGGGTATTGCGCTGTGAATAGTTCTTTCTGTAGCTCTGAGACTGATTCATATAGGGGTTCTGGTTCTGGTGTCTTATACTTGTGTGCTGCCCAATATCTGATAGGACAGTCTGTGTCGTGCACCGTTGATATCCTCGTCTGGTGATTATGATTAATCAGGTAAGAATGAATCGTTCTTTATGGGGTGGGCTCTGGCTGTGATGCGCGACACCCTTAAAATGCTAGTTGTGGGAGTATTTTTGAGATTCCACTTACCTCTGATTAGCACAGCCACTTCCCACGCATAGGATTTCTACTTACTGCCATTACCCTACTCCAGGGTTAGGGTTGCTCTCTAGGGTTCCAATAGCCGCTGGGTTTGCACTGCCACCTCTGGCCTATGCAGTTCCGGTCTGTATGCTCTAAGGCCAATGTTATTGCCTACTATTGATAGTACCTATGCTGCATAGTTGTTCTAGTTACCTACTAGTGTTATTATCTATGCTCTATAGTGAGTCTAGTTGCCTATAACTGTCTCCACCTGCACTTTAGAGTACTACTATTGCCTCTAGACCGGAGTTGCTTAACATGCTAACTTGGTAGGAGTGGGCCATTACTGGCAGAAAACGATTAATGAGATGTGGAATATAATGAGAAGCTATGAGAGACCTTAATATGCTACATTTAACATTGTGTTAAACACCACTACTATCACCACAGACAGACAAGAACAGAACACATAGCAGGAGTCCAAACATTGTGGAAGCTAGGACTAAAGTGCTTACTATGCATATCAAAGCCAATACAGTTACAACACCCTGTGTTATAGCTACCCTTCTCAATACAGTCAAGATTTTATGTGCTGTATTTGATTTTACAGAGGCAGAATACACACTATCATTCTACATAGCTAGACCACCTGAAGGGGGAACTAGAGAATACAAAGAGGTTGCAGTCATGTAGGCCTTCTACATAGCTTTCTGATGCATATACAATCACCCCAACAGATAAGAACTGAGATCACAGAAGCAATTTAAAGTTAGTAGGCACCAGTGATAACATATATACTGTGCCTCATCTAATGCATTTAAAGCCAAGCTGTAAGCACATTAGTAACACACTCTATAGTGCCTGCTTTCATGAGTATAATCAGGACTTTAGGCAATTGATTGGATTTTACAAAGCCTGAATACCCTTTGTTACAACCAGGGCTGTGTAGCACAGCCAAACACAGAAAAAAGCGGCACTACCAGGGATTGAACCCAAGGCTGTGGGGTCCACCACCCAGCAGCTAGACTAGCTGAGTTAAGCTGAGTTTGAAAAAGCGTTCAAAATAGGCACCTAGCTGCACTTTCAGCCACTGTGGCAGCTGTGGCAGGGGCAGGAGGGTGCAAACATTGCCAAATAGTGTCCATATATGGTGGACAGGCATGGGAGAGGCTGCTGACAAAGATTGAGTAGCACAGCCCCACCAAAAGAGGATGGATTGCCACCAGGGCTTGTGGATGACAATTTTAGGTGGCTTGGTGTGGCTTGCAGTAGCTGGCAGTGGTGGCTGTGGCTGAGAGCGAAAATAGGCGCCCAGAGGCGCTGAGGTGGGCTAGGTGGCCAGTCCCAGGCTCTAAACATGCTGTTATGGACTCAAATCTAGGAAACAAAGTACATGGATCATATATGCAGTACTACTAGTGCCTACCTACCAAAAATGAAGCAAATCTGACCATGGGAAAGGGATGGATGGCATGCAAGGCTTGTGGATGTAGCAGCGCAATAGGCGCCTCTGAAATAGACGCCCGTGAGCGCTGTGCCAACACACATCATCAATATGTACATAAAGGGGCCAAAAATGCGAAGTGGGGGATGAATGAGGGGTCAATAGAAAGAGCATGCACCTGACAACCAGCTAACAGACAAACAACACTTACCTACGACCTATAAACACTAAAACCTTACCAGAGAGTTGAAAAGAACACTGAATCTATCTCACACAGAACTTGGTCTGTGCTCCAACGACCAAGCCACCCAAAATGACAATGTCGCAGGCATCCCAGGCTCAAGACCATCAGCTCTACATTGGTGCACCAAGTAGGCATGTATCAGAAGCACAGGGACTGTAGAGGGGCATTCTCCCACTCATAAGCACTGACTTTGGCCAAAAGCTAGGCAACAGAAGTGAAGGGTGGATGAGAGTCCCCCAAGAGAGGAGGAATGGTGGCAGGAGCGATGAGAGTGCACTGCTGGCGCTTATGTAACAGTTTTCTCACACACCTTATTAGGCAACTGCATCTGGGAACATTGCACACCCTCCCTATCATTCATTTCTTGTCTGTTTCTTATAACTCAAGCTGTTCCAAGTACGTCTCATAAGTAGCTTTTGAATAGTGTATGTTACATGAGCATATTCTCAGGCACAGCACTATAACCCAGTCAGCACTACCAAGTGGTAGTTGCTACAGTATAGCAGCTGCAATGCACAATATATAACATAACATATACCCTTGTGTAGCCCTTTAAAGAGGTGTTCTAATGCATCTACATATATAGTGATTGGTTCAGAAACCAGCTTATAACTGGCCATACACCGTCCATACAGTGTTCTACTAGTGTTACTCAACCTATTGCACAGCATCTGCTTCCCGTATCACATGATATACACCGTTAGGTTAAGCTTGTCAATACGTATCCAACAATTCCACGATCATCCCAAACGGACAACATCTGAGCCATATGTTGTAGACCCCATTACACCCCACCCACTATGTATAAATGAGCACCTCTTTCATAATCGTACCAACCACTATGAGGACTAGGTTCACAGATATAATCAGCATTTTAGAGAATTGATCTCATTTACTAGTAGGCAGATGTGGGTGTAGTAGGCAGGGGCAGGGCGCTATAGCCACTGGGCGTCTAATAACTTGTGGAAGCCTCACTTTTCTGAAAGCAGCCCTTCAAAATTCGAATGAATTCCGATAAATCCTGAGTGTATTGCTAGTATTAGTCCACATAGACTCTGACTGAAGCCACCAAAGAGTGCCCATCTCAGTCTAGTTGAATAGGTATAGACACTAACAGGCACTACAAAGTGTATCAGGGAGTGAAGCGCTGGGCCCAGGTGGCAGTGCAAACCCAGCGCTAGTGGAACCCTACAGGGGGACCCTAACCCAGAGCTAGGGTGATGGGAGTAAGTAGCAAACCTATGCGTGGGAAGTGGCTGTGCTATTGAAAAGTGACAAAAATCCCAGAGACTAGCATTTTCCGTGTGTCGCACGTCGCAGTCTGAGCCCACCCCATAAAGAACGATTCATTTTTACCTCATTAATCGTAATTGATGGGTGCAAAATTGATTTGGAGCTTGTTGAGGAAGCTGTCCCAGGTTCTGTAGCCTTGCCTTCGCCCTGCCGCGTTCCTCACCCATGCGCTGCGTAGGATCGATGTCTTCCAGACTCCTGCAGTTCCTCCCTCCATGTACGAGAGGGCGGTGGTGATTATAGTTTGATCATCTGGGAAGTCGATGGGTCGAGCGTCGAACATGAGGAGGAGTGACTCCACGAAGGTATCGAGTCTGTCGCGGGTGCCGTCGAATACTTCTGGTACTTTGACTTTGCCCTTGCCTCTTGGTACTCCAAACGGTCCTCCTGGGGGGCCTCCTCCTTGGTATCTGCCTCCTCCACCTCCTCCTAGAGGGTCATTTCCTCCGCCGGGGGGTCCTTGTGGTCTTCCTCTGCCCGGATCTCGTCGTCCCCTTCTGTCATACTGAGGATTGTCATTGTCCAATGGTTCGTCGTCTGGGTCTCCTTTTTGGTGACGATGGTGACCTCTCCCTCTCGGATTATGTCTTTCTGGTATAGGGTTGAGGACGACTGCTTGAGGGCAGAGTGTGATGGTGGCGAGGCTCGCTGCCGATTCTTCTGCATCCGTTGGTCTCCCAATTGCGTAGCTTAGGACTGCTTGTCGGCGGATTCCTGAGAGATGTTGAAAGTGAAAATCGGCTTGATCCCTTTCTTCTTCCATTTTGGCTAGCTTCTCTTTCATCTTGCGTATTTGCTCTTCCATGTCTTCATGTTTTCTTTCAAGCTGTTGTTCTATGGGTTTGTTGGTGTCTATCTCGTCCTCCAGTGTGGTGAATCCCGACGTTCTCGGAGAGCGAGTAGGGGTATGTCTTGATATTGACCCTGGGTCTTGTGCCGTTCCAGCCGGCTCCATCATGGTTTGAGTGGCCATGTACGCTTCTTCTGGGAGTGGTTGCGCATGGGTTGAGAAGTTGCTTTCGGTTTCTCTGGCTAGAGCCTTTTCTTGGGCCCATGTACTTGGTCCTGTTTCAGTGGTTGGTTCAGACAGATCTGGTAGTGGGGTGATTGCTACTGATAGTGGTGAACTCTTTGGTGTGTTCTGACTACTAGACGTTATCCATCTAGTAGCTCCTATCCTTCCTGTTTGCGGGGCTTTGAAGATTGGTTTCTGTTGGCCGAATACCCTGGTGATGGCTCTTTCCTGTGCTTCGACACAGGTCTTGTATTTATTGTCTGTTCCTGCTGGAAGTGTCTGCGGGTTCCAGTATCTAGTGGGGCACCTCGCCGATGTGCAGTTGCTCCACGCTCTGTCGTTGTGGTGTGTGTCTCTTCCTGTGTCGGTATTGAATGCGTGAATTCTATTCTTGCAAGCCGTGTCTGGTTCGGTCATGGAAATAGTCTTGGATAACTCCCAACGCAGTCCAGAACTCTTGGAGCTCCTGTAGTCTTCCGAGGTATTCCGGGTGAACGAGGTTGTTGGGGAGGTCGAAGACAAAGCTTTCAAGGTCCTTGATGTTGTATTTGAGTCTCCGTCAGGACGTGAATGGGAGTGGCGGGGTTCAGGGGAAGCTGGATGTGGTCTGGCGCGTCCTGCGGTGCTTCTGGAACTTGCGGGAGTACGTTGATGATGTTCTCGAGATCGCGCAGGTGACCACCGAAGTCCAGGAAATCTTCTTCGTTGAACCTTGCGAGTAGGAGTGGGTGGTCTGTGAGAATCTCAAAGTTCTGCACCCCTTGTTGTACCGCTCGAGAGAACGTGTGGAGGTATGTGTCCGAGCTTCTGCTGTTTGATGTGGCGACGAGTGTTTCTTCGTGTTCCTCGTTAATAGGTAGGGTGTGGCCGCTGCCCTCCTGTCCTGGTCCTTGCAGTTGTGCTGCGTGTCTTTCCTCTGGGGTTGGTGTGAGGATAATGGGGAGTAGACTGTGAGGATCACACGAAGAGACGAGAAGACGAAGGCTGAAAAGACTGTGTTGTTCGCTGCTCGAATACAGTGTGTGCGCGGAGACTAAGTACTGCTGTAAACAGGAGTACGGAGACTGGAGAATGCGTGTATCGTAATGAACGCTGTCATGGGCATGGCGAGAACACGGAATGTAAGGTAATACAATGAACAGTCGCACGAGAGAACGGAACGGACGCGAGCGCTGAGCTGTGCGTAGCCAGGCCCATGACACCATCCCCTCTTCAAGGGAACGGCATCAAAGATTGAGGCGGTTCGGTGGCTTCGATACGCGACCAGCGCGAGTGGTGGTACGCGCGGGTGGAACGTAGTCGTTCGCGAGGTTGATGCGCGGAGCGTGAGGAGGCGATGGTGATAGCGGAGGCACCAAAGGCGCATGTGCGACAACTGGAGAATGTGCAGTGGAAATTGAATGCGCTGCCGCATGCGCAGACACCGGAGTAATAGATCTAGCTGCAAAGGGAGAGTGTTTTTCGAAAACAATAGAGTGAGGGCGCAGAGCGCGCGGATGACGGCGGTGAAAACGTTCAACGAGTTCATGAACAGCATCGTCGAACGGAAGGTCGCAGAGCGCGAGCCATACACGTTCATCGGGAGATGGAGCATTCAAAAATGAAACAAGGTAATCATAACGCTTACCAATACGTCTTGTGTCGTGGATCTCCGTGATGATAGCGGAGGGGTCCTCGGGGAGTTGCATGGGTGCTGGGTGGGCATGGATGTGGAACTCGGACGGGTCGTGGTAAGGTTCGAGAAGGGAAGTGTTGAAAACGGGGTGGAGACGTGAAAGATAGTGTGGAAGGTCGAGCTCGTACGCGGATGCCCCAATTTTGCGCTTGACAGTGAATGGACCGAGACGGCGATGATCGAGTTTGTCAGAGGGACGCGTGGTGGTGATGTTGCGGCGAAGCAACCAAACGAGGCGGCCAACGGGATAATTGGGGTCAGGTATCGCGCGGAGATTGTGGTACTTAGCTTGCAGGCGCTGGGTGTTCGCTAGCTCAGTGCGGAGTTCTGAATGGATGATGTCAAGCCGCTGCACAAGATCGGCAGCAGCGGGGACGTCAGAGGGTGTGGTGAGCAAGGGTTGAAAGGTCGGGTGATAACCGAGATTGGCGAAAAAAGGGGACTGCCGGGTGGACGAATTTTCAAGATTGTTGAAGGCGAATTCGGCAAGTGGGAGGTAGTTGGTCCAGTCATCTTGTTGATAGGATGTGTATGCATGTAGGTATGTTTCGAGGGTTTGGTTGGTGCGCTCGGTGAGACCGTCGGTCTGCGGGTGATAGGCGGTCGAGGGTTTGAGGTCGATTTGAAGCAAGGAGGCGAGCGCATGCCAGAAATGCGAAACGAAAACGCTGCCGCGGTCGGAGATGATAGAGTCGGGGAGACCGTGGTAGCGGAAAATGCGGTCAAAGAAGAGGGAGGCGAGAGCGGGAGCGTCAATGGTTTCGTTGCAGGGGAGGAAGTGCGCAGCACGCGTGAGTCTGTCGCAGATAACAAGAATAGAATCGTACCCCTGGGAGCGCGGTAGCTTTACAATGAAGTCCATTGTGAGAGCACGCCAAGGGCGGTCGGGGATTTCAAGGGGTTGAAGGAGACCGTATGGTGTGACGAGGCACCTTGATGCGTGCGCATGTATCACACGCTTTGCAGTACCGGCGAACGTAAGTCGCAATGCCGGGCCACGAGTAGTCGCGTGAGACGAGAGCGAGGGTGCGCGTGCGACCGGGATGGCCAGCAGTAGGAGTATCGTGGCGAGCATGGAGGATGGTAGGACGAAGCGGAGGAGGAACATACAGACGACCTTTGTGAAAGACGAGGTCTTTCTGAACGGCGAAGTCCTGATCACCCCGCACAACGGCCTCACACCAGACGTCATCTGACACGAACGCGGCTTGGAACTGCGCGAGAAGGTCTGCATTGTCAAGAGATAAAGCGGTAAGTGCAGAATGGGTAGACAGAGACGGAATAGAGTGTGGCTTAAGTGAGAACGTACGCTGCTCCGTGAGGAGCACCTTGTGTTGACCGAGAAGGACGTCATCCCCTCTTCGAGGAACGAAGTCCGCACGATGAGACGGAGCGTCTGCGACGTTTTCGGAACCAGGTGCCCATGTGAGATGGAAGTCGTAGTCGGAAAGGAACATTGACCAGCGTGCTTGACGGCGGTTGAGTGGCTGGGTTTGCATGAAGAACTCGAGGTTGCGGTGGTCGGAGATGACAGAGATGGGGTGAGGAGAGAACCCAAGCGCGCATGTCGCGGAAAGTGTCGACAATGGTGAGAAGTTCTTTGTCGTGAACTTCATAGTCGATTTCAGCGGGGGAGAGCTTGCGGGAGAAGTAGCCGACGGGATGGAGAACACCGTCGTCGTCGGGTTGTTGAAGGACGCCAGTGATTGCGAAGTCAGAGGCGTCGGTTGTAATGGTACAAGGGCGTTGTGGTGAGTAGTGTTGGAGAATGGGCGCTGTGACGAACGCGTCCTTGAGCACAGTGAACGCAGAGCGCGCGCGATCGTCGAATGAGAAGGGACGTGGGGGAATGGTTTTGGTAAGTTCAGTGAGTGGGAGCGTGTTATGGGCACCATGCGTACGCCTACCCTTTTTCCTTCCCCCTCGTCATCTCCGTCACGGACTATGCCTCGTGCCCTCAGGGGCTACTGTAACACCACCCCTATCCCCTGCCTCCTGCTGCTGCGCAGCCTTGCCTCGGACATACACACGCCTCATGGCAACCTCGCGGTACCACATCCCCTTACACGCCATTACCATGACTCGTACGGACTCGTTGTACATACACCGCTACCTCACCCCTCGCGCACCGTGGCCTCAAGGCCTTTGTACTTATAAGAGGGACGACGCAGCATAGCGCTCCCCATCTTTCGACCTCTTGTATAGCTACGTCCTCTGGCCTAGTGCCAATCTACTCTCTTGCTCGCCTTCTACCTCGCTCGCTCGCCAGTTCACTCGATAGTGCGCTGTGCTCACTCGCGTCGGCATCAAGAGATCTCTCACGGACATAACCACTCGGCGTCTAGGCCTCGTTCCCGACGGAACTCGGACTTCGACGTAACAGAGTGCAATGCGCGAGAACGCGGGGATGAAACAGCGGTAGAAATTTGCGAAACCCAAGAAGGACTGAACGTCCTTGACAGTCGTGGGTTCAAGGCCAGTCGGTGATGGTGTCGAGCTTGGCGGGGTTCATGCGGACGCCGTCAGCGAATTTCGCGTCTCGTAGCTTGTCTAGGATCAGACGAACGTGGCGTTCATGCTCTTCTGGCGTGGCTGAAAAGATTAGAATATCGTCCAAATAGACAACACAGAAAATATCAAGATACTTGTGTAACACGTCTTGGATGAATGATTGGAAAGCGGCGGGAGCATTGGTGAGACCGTACGGCATGACTAAGTGTTTGAAAAGGCCAAGGGGTGTGCGGAAGGCGGTCTTCCATTCGTCGCCGTCCTTGATGCGAACGTGAGAGTACGCGGACTTGAGGTCGAGGACGGTGAAGATCTTGGAACCTTGAACACGGTCGGGAAGGTCGTTGATGAGCGGAAGAGGGTAGTGATTCTTGCGCGTGATGGCGTTGAGACCACGGAAGTCTACACAGAGGCGTAGCTCACTGGTCTTCTTTCAGGTGAAGAGGACGGGAGCGGCAGCGGAGGAGGTGGAACGGCGGATGTGGCCGCGCTTGAGATTGTCGGCAAGATGCTTGGCCAGAGCATCGCGCTCGGTGACGCCGAGGCGATAGAGAGGGCCGAAAGGTGGTGAGGTATCGGGGTTGAGATTAATGTTGACATCGTAAGGACGGTGTGGGGGGAGGTGGTTAAACTCAGCGGGATTGAAAACTGTCTCTTGATAAGCCCGATACTGAGGTGGTATGGATTCTCGAATGGTGTCCCACTCAGCGGGGTCCATGATGGCATCATAGTGTTGTTGGAAGGCGTCGGAGAGGTCGGAGGAAACCGCATGGCTAGTGGGGTCGAAGGTGAAGGAGGATAGTACGCACGTAAGATCGTTACGAAGGACTTTGGCGAACTTCTTGGCTGTGAGCGTCCTAATGTGGTGTCGAAATGGTGATGTGCGAGAGATTGGGGATGAGGGGCAACCAAAGCCATCCGGACCCGAACGAGATGACGAAAGGCGACCGAAGCCATCCAACGTGACTGAGGACGAAGAGGCGACATGGTTCAGAGGGATCGCGGCCGTGTGGAGCGAAGTTGAGACGTCGTCCGGTGAGAGTGCGGGGATCTTGAGAGATGAATGGAAGTCGGACTCGTGAGAGGCGAAGTCGTGAGAAGAGGAGTCATGAGAGGAGGATTTTTGGAGTGGCGAAGACAATGGAGTAGGAGAATTAGAGCGAGAGAGATGTGCATGAGGAGAACAGTGTAAAGTAAGTAACATACGAGACCAATCAATGTCAGGGTTGTGTTTGCGGAGCCAGTCGAGACCGAGAATGATAGGATAAGAAACAGAAACTATAGAAGGTACGAGAATTTCAGAATGATGGTTTTTCAAAGACGGTTTTTGGTGTTTTTGGTGTATAGTAAGAGAGATAATAGATTCTTGAGTAACAAGTCCGGAGGCGATAGGGCGATCATCAACTGCAACTATAGGAACTGGAATGGCTTTGTTTTGTTTAGGAATAGAATGGCGACGTACGAAATCATGAGAAATAACGGAATGTGAAGCACCTGAGTCGATCATAGCGTAAGTGTGAATGGATGTCCGATTTGGAAGAGAAATAGAGACAGGAACAAGGAAATGCTGAGGCGAAAAAAGAGAGGTACCGGAAGCGAAGAGAAATTGTGGAGGAGCAGAGGGAGATGGAGAGGGAGGGAGAGAGGGAACTGGAGTTGAGGAAGTGGAAGCCGGCGGAGGTTTGTTCTTTGTGCGACTGTTGATGCTCCGTTCATCAGCCGGTAGTCACACGAACGAAGGGGCGAAGGATCTTACCCTTTCGCCACGAAGGACGGCTTCACCGGCGCACTCGATGCATGAGCAGCACGCGCGATGTTGTGCACCTTCGCGGCGTCAGAGAGATTAGGGCATTGGGCAGCGAGTTCTTAAAGTAGACTATTTTCATAGACTCTGTGAGATCGACATGTGTGAGAAGTGCGAGGAACTGCGCCTTGTACGACGAGCAGGCGCCTCGCTGACAGAGGGACTGGAGCTTGCGCAGGGACGAATTTGTGAGATTGGAGTCCCCGAAATGACCACGTAAGTCCTGGAAGAATGTGTCGGTGCTCATGAGGGCGTAGGGACGGGACTTGATGACCGCGTTGAACCACTCTTTCGGAGAGCCGGGACCGAGGAAGGTGGCAATGTACACAATGCGTCGACGAAGATCGGGGAGTGAGTCGCCCTGGAGCTCAAGTGCCGCATTCATCGAATGAATGAAGGGCTCGACCTCCGCAGCCTTACCTGAAAACATCTCCGGCTGTTTGAAACGTGGAACCGGAGGAGGCTTGGGTGCGGAGTGGGCGAAATTGAGCTGTTGCACCGTGTTTGTGAGTGTCGCCATGTTCGTTGTGAGTTCGTGGATCATGCGAGCATAGACGACAGAGGGATCTTCCGGAGCCCCGAATGGGTGAAGGGGGTCGACGGCGGCTTTGTGTCCATCGGCGAAGGGATCAGGGTGGAAGGGGTTGTTTGATCCAAAGTTTGGACCAGGCTGTTGCTCTTGTTGCTGCTGCTGAGCGACGAGCTGAGCGGCGAGCTGAGGATCAACAGCGTGCTGGGATGCGTTCGGGTTCGACATAGCGACGTAGCGGCGTGCCGGGATAGTGAAGCGAACAAACTGTGAGGATCGCACGAAGAGACGAGAAGACGAAGGCCGAAAAGACTGTGTTGTTCGCTGCTCGAATACAGTGTGTGCGCGGAGACTAAGTACTGCTGTAAACAGGAGTACGGAGACTGGAGAATGCGTGCATCGTAATGAACGCTGTCATGGGCATGGCGAGAACACGGAATGTAAGGTAATACAATGAAGACAAAGAATGAATGTAGAGTAATACAATGAAGACAAAGAATGAATGTAGAGTAATACAATGAAGACAAAGAATGAATGTAGAGTAATACAATGAACAGTCGCATGAGAGAACGGAACGGACGCGAGCGCTGAGCTGTGCGTAGCCAGGCCCATGACATAGGGGTACTCGAGGGGTGTCCTGTCGAGCCTGGGTGTTCTGTGTGGAGTCCGTGTTGACTGTTCTTCTATTGTGTTCTGCTATCGAGCAGTTCACAACCTTCTGTCCTGGTAGATGGGTCCTCTGCACTTGAATAAGTAGAGGGTTCAATCTTTCGACCTAATGTTACGTCGAAGTCCGAGTTCCGTCGGGAACGAGGCCTAGACGCCGGGTGGTTATGTTCGTGAGAAGTCTCTTGATGCTGACGCGAGAGAGCACGGTGCACTATCGAGTGGACCGGCGAGCGAGCGAGGTGGAAGGCAAGCAAGAGAGTCAATTGGCACTAGGCCAGAGAGGACATAGCTATACAGGAGGTCGAAAGATGGGGAGCGCTATGCTGCGTCGTCCCTCTTATAAGTACAGAGGCCTCGAGGCCGTGGTGCGTAAGTGATGAGGTAGCGGAAATGTACAAGGTGTGTCCATACGAGTCATGGCTGCGGTACACGAGGGGTGTGTGTGTTGTGAGGTCGCCATGAGGTGGATGCATGTCCGAGAGTGGCTGCGCAGCAGCATGAAACAGGGTTTGAAATGGAGATGAGAGCAGTGATGGTACAGAGTCAGCAAGCATGAGGCGTAGTCCGAGAAGTAGAGGGAGGAGGAGAGGGAAATGGTAGGCATACGCATGGTGTCCGTAACAAGTGCAAATTAGCGCCCAATGCTGTAAAGTACGAAACTTACACTATGATGATGAACTTGTTGATGTCTAGGATGCCTGCAATGTGGGCTGGTGCATGTTGGGTGCATGCTCTGTGTTACTTCGTACTTTCTTTCACCCATTTGTGAGCTTATCATAAGACATTGTGTATGTGGGGAGAGGAAGAGACCCACTTGGGGCAACATGATGTGCTCGTAGTGGGACAGAGAGTGTTCATGGTTCCAAATGAGAGTCCGAAGCACCGGTTTATGCACTTCACAATGACATACAGTGGTGTCTGCCCATCTATTTCTGTGGTTGGTTCTGAACACTCTAACAACCCAAAATAATATGCAAAATCTACACATCAGTGTATGCACTATGCACTAGTAACATTTATGCATAAATGGCTGGTAACATGCATGGTTCAGGGCCTGGTGTATGCACAATGACAATTTATGCACAATGACCTTATGCATTATGAACTTAACGACTGTATGGTCATAGCTGTGTAGTTACATGTACCCCGTATGCTTCCTTCAATTTGAGTCGGCCCGGGTGTAGCCGGCGCCTCTGCACCGCAAGCAGGCCACTGCCCTGCGCCCACCACACGCACCGCACCTCCTCCCTCCCACCACCACCTCCGCTCCTCCCATGTCTACGAAACAGGACCGCACAACTACAGAGCGACATGCAAAGACTCTCCGCGAGTTGCTGAAGCTGCCGGACAACAAGACATGTGCTGACTGCAAGCGCAATGGTGCGCCTCTCAAAACCTTTATGTGGGTTTGACTGATTCACCGTCCTCAGATCCTCGCTGGGCCTCTTGGAATCTGTGAGTTTCCACCCATCTTGATGGTGAGCTCAAACCCATAACCTCACTTACAGCGGGGTCTTCCTTTGTATCCGATGCTCCGGCGTCCACCGCTCTATGGGTACCCACATCAGCAAAGTCAAGTCCGTCGACCTCGATGTCTGGACACCCGAGCAGATGGCCGTGAGTCTCGTCTTTATTCTTGGCGCGGTGTGTGTTTTAAACTCCCTGTATCGCCCCAGTCGATCCAAAAGTGGGGCAACCGGAGAGCAAACGCATACTGGGAGGCCCACCTCAGACAAGGCCACGTCCCACCCGACCAGTACGTCCGCACCCCCTCCTCCTCCCGCGCCCGCGATCTCACATCGCACCCCTCGCTCTCCCCGCACCCCTTCGCCCGCGCAGCAAGATGGACTCGTACATCCGCTCCAAGTACGAGTCCCGCCGCTGGGCACGCGAGGGCCCGCCCGCCGACGACCCCTCCGTGTACGACGGCGATGCGCCCGCGCCCGTCCCCACCGCTGCCCCCACGCCCGCCGCACCGACCCACCAGGCCCGCACCCCTTCCGTCTCCTCCGTCTCCTCCGTGAGCGCGCGGACGACGCAGACCCAGCCCCAGCCGCGCCAGCTGCTCTCCACCGCCCTCGCGGCCTCGCGCCAGAGCCCCGCCCCGCCCTCGCTCACGCCCCCGCCGCGCAGCCCTCTCCAGCTGCCGCCCCGCCCAGCCGGCCTCGGCCGCCGTCGACCTCTTCTCGCTCGACTTCCACGCCCCCACGAACGCGTCCCCTGCCTCCACCCCCGCGGCAGCCGGGCAGCCACAGAAGGACGTCCGGGCGGAGATCATGTCCCTCTTCTCCACTGCCGCGCCCGCGCAGAACGCGTTTGCTCAGCAGCAGCAGCAGCAGCAGCAGCAGCCCGCGCAGAACGCGTGGGCCGCGCAGCCGCAGGGCCAGTTCGGCGGCATGCAGATGGGCGGCGCGGCGGGCATGAACATGAACATGAGCGGCATGGGCGGAATGGGCGGCATGCAACCGCAGGCGAACGTGTGGGGCCAGCAGGCCCAGCAGCAGCAACCGACGAGCATGATGGGCAACGCCGGCGTCGGGATGTGGGGCGCCAGCTCTGGCTGGACCGCACCCCAGCAGCAACAGGCCCAGCAGCAGTCGAACATATGGGCGACGCCCGCGCCTGCCGGCCAGGCGAACCTGTTATCGACGGGCGACGTGTGGGGTATGCCCACGGCGGGGACGGCGGCGAACGGCGCTGCTGCGCAGAAGAAGGACGACGCGTTCGCCGACATCTGGGGCGGGTTCAAGTAGGCGGAACCGTTCAACGGCAAGTTCGGAAGCTTGGAGCCTGGGGTTCCCTAGACGTACGGTGGCGCGTAGACCCACTAGTACCTCGCCCTGCGTTTTTGTCAACCGGTACAATTACACCTGACTGCACATGCCCTGTACGCTTGTAATTGTACACATCCGTATCCTCATTCCCGTCCACACCCCGTCTTATTTTGAGGGTATCGCGATTACGCCAAGCCAAGGTCCTAAACCCACCGTCAGCGTCAACTCCAGCACGCACCGCACCACCGCGTCTTACCTTCTCGATCAACCGCCGCGCGATCGGGTGGAACGCGAGCTTGTTCGCGTTGAATACCTCGACCGCGAGCTCGCGGTTCGCCCGCGCGATCGCGCGGAACGTCGGGCGACAGAACTTCATGCGCCCCGCGAGGATGCCCGTGCCGTCGTTGCCCGTGACCCACTTGGCCGCCGGCGCCGCGTACCCCTTCGCGGACGGAGACGCGGGATCAAGCAGCGCGACCTCGTAGAAGCGCCAGCGGAGCTCCGCGTTCGTGGACGAGGCGAGCGAGTAGACCTCGCCGAGTAGATTGATGTGGCTCGAGGGGAGGGCGGGGAAGGACTGAAGGCGTTCGAGGAAGACGACTGCACGGAGAAAAGAGGGGGCGGAGGTCAGCCGAGTCGTAGGCGTGGCGAGCGCGAGCAGGATGGACGTACTCTTTTGGTTGGCGTTGAACTTTTCGACGTCGCTCGCGCTGAAGGAGAGCTTGGAGACTTCCTCAGAACGTACGGCGTCCCACTTCGCGGCCAAGGCATACGCGTCCGTCGCAAGGGATAGATCGTACTCCATCTCGTCCGGAAGCTCAAGGCCCTCTCCGTAGAACCATTCCTGAAAGCACCGGAGATGAGGGCGTTTGTGTCGAATAGAAAACACCGAGACAACGTACATCCCACTTGATTCCATCCAGAGCCTTGATCTTCTCCTCGCCTCCATGCTTGCTCCAGTATCCGTACAAATGCTCCTTCCACTGCTCCGTAGTGATACTCTTGCCCATGAACGTGTGCACGTAGTCGTACACGTACGGAAGGAATACGTCCAGCCCGCCGAGCGTGCGCTCGAGGTGGAGGATGAAGTTCGAGCCCTTCTCGTACGGCACGGTGCTGTACGCGTCGTCCGGGTCCTCGCCCTCGTCAAAGTTGATGACGAGGCGCTGATACTTGGGCTTGTTCACGTACTGCTTGAGCGCTTGCTTGAGCGAGTTGTACCCGATGAGGAAGGAGAAACCACGGTCGGCGGGCGTGTGCAGACGCTCGAGGAGGACACGCTCCATGTAGGTCGTCCAACCCTCGTTCAGCCAGAAGTGGGTCGAGTTGGCTTGGCTGTGAAGATAAGACGGTCAGGACCGCGTAACGGAATCGAGAGGACCGATGGAACTCACGTAACGCCGTTGCCGAACCAAGAATGCGTGAGCTCGTGGACAACGACGTCAACGAGGGTGCGGTCACCGACGAGAAGGGCTGTTTGAGCGTAAGCATGTATGCGATGCATCTTGCAACCCTGGACCTACTAGGCGTGAGGAACGTCAAACAAGCGTTCTCCATTCCACCGTAGGGGAAGGATGGAGGCAGTACGAGGACATCGTAAACACCGAAGCGGTACGGTGGCAGGATCGTCTCGGCCGTAGACAGGAACCTGTGGTGCATACAGTCAATCCACCATGCCGGGCTGATGGAAGAAAAAGCTGACCTGCCGACATCCTCGCTGAACTCCCAGTAAGCAGCGTCAATGAGCTCAGGCTCGGCCCAGATGCCGATATTCCAGTCCTTGCCCTCGACTTTGGGAAACGCGCGGTAGCGGAAGTTGCCGGCCGCGATAGCGATGAGGTATGTGGGGATGGGTATAGGCTGCAGCGCAGACGATTTGCATGCGGTGAAGAGAAGAGCCAAGACGGACACACCTGTTTGTACTCGTAAACGACGGCATCCTTGCCAATCTCCTTCCCATCGTGTGCGGGGCCCGTTGACGGAGGAGAGACGCGGATAGCAGAGAGCAATGTGGGAAGGACGGAAGCGACTTTGGCAGTGTAGGTCTGGCCGGCGGTCGGGTGATGCGGAGAGTGAGGGGAGCATGGACACGCACTATCTTCGCGGAGGCGGTATCCTGGAGGGGGGCCATGCTGCGGGCATAGATGGGCTGGCACTGGCTAAACATGAACGGGAAGGTCTTTCCCTGCGTTTGCCTGCGATGTGCGGAGATCAGAATCGGGTTGAAGGCGCATGATCGGTGAGACGGACTGCTTGTCGAGCCATTGGACGGCGGCGCACTCGTGGGTGGTGCTGTAGTGGACGGTGAGGTGGACCTTGTCGCCCGCCTGGCGGTTGATGGGCAGGCGGATGCTGAGCGGTGCACCCATGACCTCATGGTGCTTGCCGAGCGTGAACTGCAGCGGCAGTCAGCGGGCGGAGGCCAAGGAGCGACCAAGAGCATACATCGCCTGGCCGGCCCTCGACGATCACTTTGGTGACATCGAGATACTGGGTGTCAAATCTGGCGAGCGGGCGGTGAGAGGCGAGATGAAGAGCATGCTGGGCTGGGTACGTACACAACCTGCTGCACACCGGGGGTGTTCACGCGGAGAGTGTGTGTCGCGGTGCCGGAGATGGTCTGTGTCTGGAAGTCGAGGGTCCAGTCGAAATCGACGTGCTCGGAGACGACGTCGTGCCAGTTTGACTGGGATGCGGCATCGATGGGCAGCACGGCAGCGGACATGGCGGCGCGAGGCTGGGCGTAGCAAGACGGTGGCCGTCGCGTCTGGGCGGGCGAGGCTGGGGTGAGCTCTCGATCATATCGGTCGCTAATCTACGCGCCTTAGAATAATTATTTGCCGCGGTTGCCTCCTCGTGCCGCGCGCAGACACTTAGTGTTCCCTCCTGAGCCTCCTCCATGGCCCCCAAGGCTGACAAGATCGGCTCACTGCTATTCTGCCCCACCTGCGGCACCCTCCTCAACCTCCCCCAGGACGGCGAGTTCGAGGTTCTCTGCGAGCAATGCGGCCACATTGAGCCCGCCGGCTGTGCGTCAAGCCCGTCCCGACCGCATCCACTGCACGCTGACCGCGCCCGCCAGCGTACGAGAACATCGAGATCGTCACCAGCTCGCACCCGGAGGCCTTCCCATCCCCGCTCCGGCAAAAGCGCAAGACGCAGACGAAGGTGCACGCCGCAAACGAAGACCTGCTCAAGGTCGGCTATCGCCTCGTGTTTATCTCCCTGCTCCTCGCCTGACCACCCCCATCGCCCGGCAGGTGACGGAGAAGTGCCCGGAATGCGGACACATGGAGGCCTACTCCAAGGAGGCACAGGTGCGTCGTCCTTCACCCGCTCGCCCATGCCAAGCGCGCCAACCGACGGGGCTCGCAGCTTCGGAGCGCGGACGAGGGCTCGACGATCTTCTACACGGTGCGTGCGCCTCGCATATCCGACGAGAGCACGGCGGACTCACCTCGCGCGCACGCCCCCGCAGTGCGTCAAATGCAAATTTGGCTGGCGAGTCAACAACTAGAGCCGGCGCCGGAATCCGTGCACACCAATCCCGCGTGTCCGCCATCTGAGCCCATGCGGCCGCAGCCAGGCGCGTTCGATTGCTACACGTACACGCCAACAGAGCAGAAGAGGGCCACGACGCCGAAACCGCCCAACACGCTCGCCGTGGACGCGACAGCCAGCTCCCGGGCCGGGATGCTCGCTTTGGGCAGGCTGGGTGAAGGAGACGAGGGAGGTGTGAGCCAGGGTGTAGCACGGCAAGTAGCTGAGAAAAACATACGTCGAAAAGTAGAATGCGAGGCTGAAGGTGGCACTGAGGAGCACGAATGCGAGATAGGGAAGGAGAGCGACGGGGACCGCGGGCGCGAACGCCGGGACGGCCTTGTGCAGCGCCTGTGGAACGGTGAGCGGGGAGAGAGGACGAGGAGGGTGCGGCGGACCTGAATGCTGGCGTAGTCGTCCATGGGGGCGGAGGAGAGATCTGGAGCCGCCGTTGCGGGGCGCGGTGGGCAGGCTGACGGCCGTCCTGACGCACGCGTGGCGCGGGCAAACACGCGTCATCAAAGCCCATATCAACCCGTCGCGCTCCCTCTGCCCTCTCCTCCTATCCACCACCTTCCCCACCCACACGCCCCGCACACGACCGCTCACGCCCACGGTATGTCCCCCTCTGCCCCCCGTCTCCCGTCCCCGTGCACGGCGTTCAACCGCCCGCCACTGCCAGATGTCTGCCACCCAAAAAGTCCAGCAACACCCCGCCTTCATCCAGGCCCAAGACAAGGCCAACTACTACGTTAACCAACTCGACAAGGAGGTTCGTGCTCGTTTTCTCCGCCCCCTCACACGGCGGGCGGGCTTGATTGCAGTATGAGACTGATTGGGCGACTGCGGCTGCCAGCTGTCCAAGTACCCGCTCCTCAACACTTTCGAGCAGCGCACGCAGGTGCCCAAGAGCTATGCCTTCCTCGGAGCCTCCGCTCTCCTCGTCCTCCTCCACTCGGTGAACGCCTTCGCCGCCCCGATCTCGAACCTCGTTGGCTGGGCCATGCCCGCCTACCTCTCGATCAAGGCCCTCGAGAGCCCCGGCCACCAGGACGACATGCAGTGGCTCACCTACTGGGTCATTTTCGGCTTCTTCACCTTCCTCGAGTCCTTCGCCGGCCGCATCGTCCTCTACTACCTCCCCTGGTACTTTGCCTTCAAGAGCCTCTTCATCCTCTGGCTCCAGCTGCCGCAGTTCCGCGTGAGTTATTTTATCGGCGTCTGTTGCCATCTTGCGTCATGGCGTCTCGCTGACGGCATGTGTTTGTTCTCTCCCAGGGCGCGCAAATGCTCTACGGCACCGTCGTCCGCCCCGTCTTCGCCAACCTGAACGGCAAGGCCACTCACGCCCCCACCCAGTCGGAGCCCGTCACCGCCGACGGCCTCCGGGACCGCGTTGGGTCTTCGGAGTAAACGTCTGACTTAGACCGCGTCCGTTCCCGTTGTTTCCGCTTCTCGCCTGACTCGGACGTTCGTTATCATAGTAAATGGCTGTACGAGGGGCTCGGTTGCTTGCGACAATAACCTTGATCACGCGTATCTCTTTCCTGTCTGTCTTGTTTTCAGCGCGGGGAGTGGAGGAGCATGGTGTGCAGTACCTTATGACCCTTACGGTGATGTAAATCAGTACTCGGCGACCCGGTAATCGACCGCGACGTTGCGCTGTGCTACACGATTAACCGTGCGTGAAGGACGTTACTCTGCGGCCCGCCCACGAAGCTTGAAGGTTATGTCGGCGTGTACTCCGTCACAGGGCTCGTCGCCCGGTGTTCAAGCACGGACCGTCTTTACACCCAAGTGCTCCTTCCAGCCAACCACCCTCATCGATCGCCATGATGCACAGGCCCGCAAGGGCTGCCGCATGTCCAGGTATCTCGCCCACTACACAACAGAGCTCAACCGGGCAAAGCTGCCAAGTCACCGCTTCCGCTTTCTACCGTCTTCCCCTCGGACGCAAAACCTGAACCGCAGGCCACGCGGCGTCCGCGCCGCACGATCTGTGCGACGACGCGCAAACGGTCCCCGCCAGCAGACGTCTCGAGGCGGTTCGCTCTGCGCCCCCCACCGTCCCAATCGGCGGTCCTCCTCGAACCAAGCGTCGGCGCGCCTGGCATTGAGACCGTAAGAGCGCGACTCGGGCATGGAAGCTCGACAGACACACGCGTGGCACGCAGGGGTTCCCGTTCGGGCGCGGTGGAGGCTCGGGGTGGTTCGGTGGTGGAACGAGCGGAAGACGCGGGGGCTATGTGTGCGGGTACGGTTGCGGGGGGCGTGCGGTGGTCGAGTAGAGTACGCGAGGCAAAATAAACGAAGTTCAGCCCAATAAAGTGCGCGGGAATATAAACGAGAGATCCCAAAGTACTTATCAACGGGGCGGGTAGAAGGGACGTCGTGGGAGGGAGACGCGGGGGGCGCGGGGGTGAGGCCTTGAGGGATGAAGTGTGATGGTCGCGCAAAGGGCAGAGACGCGAGGACAAAGAATAATGCGTTGATCGCTGTCGTGAGACAATGTAAGGCTGGAAGCTATATACTACTGTAGACAGGAGCTTGCAGAAGACCTAGAATCACGGAGACGGTCATGGGAATGGCGTAGAGTAATACAGTGGAGAACATGAGTCGAAGGCCAAGAGAACGTACAGTAATAGGAGCGTCGTGAATAGCAGAAAAGAGTATGCAGATAGCGGAACGCGTGGATAGCATCGGCGCGAGCAGATAGCGATGCGTGGGCGCGCATATGGACTATGGCCAGGCCCATGACACCATCCCCTCTTCAAGGAGCAGCATCAGAGGTCGAGGCGAAGTGGCGGTCTTGAGATGCGGCCAGCGCGAGTGGTCGTGCGCGCGGGCGGCACGTAGTTGTCGACGAGATTGATGCGTGGGGCCGGTGGCGGCGATGGCGAACACGGAGACACCTGAGGTGCGCGCGCGACGATTTGAGAGAGCGGGGGAGGAGGCGAAGGTGACGCGCGCGCGGGCGCGATTGACGTGATAGCGCTAGCTGGAAAGGAAGAAATTTTGTCGAATATAATGGGGTGAGGGCGCGGTGCACGCGGGTGACGACGATGAAACCGTTCGACGAGCTCGTGAACCGCATCGTCAAATGGAAGGTCGCAGAGCGCGAGCCAAACACGTTCATCGAAAGAAGGGGAATGCATGAAGGAGACAAGATAATCGTAGCGCTTACCGATGCGCCTACAGTCGTGTATCTCCGCGATCGTTGTCGACGGATCTTCAGGTAATTGCAGGCATGCGGGTTGAGCGTGTGCGTGAAACTCGGAGGGATCGTGGTAGGACTCGAGAAGAGCGGTGTTGAATACGGGATGAAGGCGCGAGAGGTACGGAGGCAATCGAAGCTCGTACGCAGATGGCCCAATCTTGCGTCTGATGGGGAAGGGACCGAGACGGCGGTGATCGAGTTTGTCGGATGGTCGGGTGGTGGTGATATTGCGGCGAAGCAACCAGACAAGTCGTCCGACAGGATAGTCGGGGTCAGGAATAGCGCGAAGATCATGATACTTAGCTTGAATGCATTGGGCGTTGGCGAGCTCAGCGCGCAGTTCGGCGTGTACGATGTCGAGACGCTGTGCAAGGTCGGCAGCAGCGGGAACATTGGAAGGCGCAGTGAGTGAAGGCTGAAAGGTGGGATGGTAGCCGAGGTTTGCGTAGAATGGGGATTGACAAGTTGAAGTGTTTTCGAGATTGTTGAAAGCGAATTCTGCAAGAGGAAGGTAATCGACCCAGTCATCCTGCTGATAGGACGTGTATGCACGAAGGTACGTTTCGAGAGTCTGATTAGTACGCTCCGTGAGACCATCTGTCTGCGGATGATATGCAGTGGAAGGTTTGAGATCGATCTGCAAAGACGAAGCAATAGCGCGCCAAAAATGAGAAACAAAAACGCTGCCGCGGTCAGAAACTATGGAGTCAGGAAGACCGTGGTAGCGAAAAACGCGATCGAGAAAGAGGGAAGCAAGAGCGGGAGCGTCAATAGTCTCATTACAAGGAAGGAAATGCGCGGCGCGCGTGAGTCTGTCACAGATAACCAAAATGGAATCATACCCGTGTGAGCGCGGTAGCTTGACGATGAAATCCATCGTGATAGCGCGCCAAGGACGGTCGGGGATTTCGAGAGGCTGGAGTAGACCGAATGGCTTGTGTCGCGGTGTCTTGATACGAGCGCACGTATCGCACGCCTCGCAGTACCGACGGACATAAGTCGTGACGCCAGGCCACGAATAGTCGCGCGAAACGAGAGCGAGGGTGCGCGTGCGGCCAGGGTGACCAGCAGCGGGGACGTTGTGGCGGGCATGCAGAATATCAGAACGAAGAGAAAAGGGAACATACAAGCGGCCTTTGTGAAAAACGAGATCCTTTTGAACGGAGAAGTCGTCATCTCCTCGCGCGACGGCCTCGCGCCAAACATCATCGGACGCGAAAGCGGCTTGAAAACGCGCAAGAAGATCTGCGTTGTCAAGAGAAATCACGGTAAGTGCAGCCTGAGCAGACAGAGACGACACCGAAAGGGATGATGTGTGCCTCTCTGTGAGGAGCGTTTGATGCTGTCCTGTCAGGACATCATCCCCTCTTCGAGGGACGAAGTCCGCGCGTCGTGACGGCGCGTCAGCGATGTTCGCGGAACCGGGCGCCCAATTGAGGTGGAAGTCGTAGTCGGAAAGAAACATTGACCATCGTGCTTGGCGACGGTTGAGAGGTTGGGTTTGCATGAAGTATTCGAGGTTGCGGTGATCGGAAATGACAGTGATGGGGTGTGGTGAGCCGAGGAGCCATGCACGCATGTCGCGGAACGTGTCGACGATGGCGAGAAGCTCCTTGTCGTGGACTTCGTAATTGATCTCAGCGGGCGAGAGCTTGCGAGAGAAGAAGCCGACGGGATGAAGGGAGCCAGAATCGTCAGGTTGCTGGAGAACGCCGGCAATCGCAAAGTCGGAGGCGTCGGTGATGACAGTGCAAGGGCGGTGGGGGGAAAAGTGTTGGAGGACAGGTGCGGTGACGAAAGCGTCCTTGAGCGCGGCGAACGCAGCGCGCGCGGGGTCGTCGAGGTGAAAGGGTTGGGGAGAGGAAGAAGGCTTGGTGAGTAGGGTGAGAGGAAGAACGATACGCGAGAATGCGGGAATGAAACGACGATAGAAATTGGCAAACCCTAAAAACGATTGAACGTCTTTGATAGACGCAGGTTCTGGCCAATCAGTAATGGTGTCGAGCTTGTGTGGGTTCATGCGAACACCGTCAGCACTGATAATAAACCCAAGAAACTCAACGGCAGTCTTATGCCACTCGCATTTGCGCGGGTTGGCATAGAGCTTTGCACCGCGAAGCTTGTCGAGGATAAGACGAACATGTTGTTCGTGCTCTTCAGGTGAAGCTGAAAAGATCAGAATGTCGTCAAGATAAACGACGCAAAAGATATCCAGATACTCGTGCAACACATCTTGGATGAAGGATTGGAAGGCAGCGGGCGCGTTTGTGAGACCGTACGGCATCACCAGATGCTCGAACAGGCCGAGTGGCGTCCGAAACGCTGTCTTCCATTCATCGCCCTCCTTAATACGTACGTGGGAGTAGGCGGACTTGAGATCGAGTACCGAAAACATCTTGGATCCTTGAACACGGTCGAGGAGATCGTTGACAAGAGGAAGGGGGTAGCGATTCTTGCGAGTGATGGTGTTGAGACCACGGAAGTCGACACAGAGGCGAAGTTCGCCGGTCTTCTTGCGCGTGAACAGAACGGGCGCAGCGGCAGAGGACGTGGAGCGACGGATGTGACCACGCTTGAGGTTGTCGGCAAGGTGCTTTGCAAGGGCGTCGCGTTCGTCGATACCAAGGCGGTAGAGCGGACCAAAGGGTGGTGAGGTGTCGGGATCGAGATTGATATCGACGTCGTAAGGACGGTGTGGGGGGAGATGGTCGAATTCTGCAGGGTTGAATACAGAGTCTTGGTAGGTACGGTACTGCGGCGGGATGGACTCTCGAATAGTGTCCCACTCGGCGGGGTCCGCGACGGCATCGTAGTGAGTGCGAAACGCGTCGGAGAGGTCGGAGGAGACCGCGCGGGTAGTGGGGTCGAAAGAGAACGAAGAAAGTACGCACGTAGGATCGTCGCGAATGGCCTTGAGAAATTTCTTGGCTGAGAGCGTCCGAATATGGCGTCGGCATGGCGGCGTGCGAGGAATCGGGGATTGGGGGCGACCGAAGCCATCCGAACCCGAACGGAGAAGCGAGGGGCGACCGGAGCCATCCAACGCGTCGATGGACGAAGAGGCGACATGGGAGTGGGGGATCGCGGCCGCGTGGAGCGACGTTGAGACGTCGTCCGGAGAGAGTGCGGGGATCTTGAGGGAAGTGTCGAAATCGGAGTCATGGAAAGCGGCATGGGAGTGGGGCGAAGACGGGCGGGTGGGGGAAGTGGACGTAAGGTGGGCGTGAGAGATGCAATGTAACGTAAGGAGCATGCGGGACCAATCAATGTCGGGATTGTGTTTTCGGAGCCAGTCAAGACCGAGAATGATGGGATATGATACAGAGACTACAGAGGGTACAATGATTTCAGAATGACGGTTTTTCGTGGACGATTTTTGTTGTATAGTAAGAGAGATGATAGATTCTTGAGTAACTAAACCGGAGGCGATAGGGCGATCATCAACTGCAACAATAGGAACGGGAATGGCTTTATTTCTTTTAGGAATGGAATGGCGACGTACGAAATCATGAGAGATGACAGAATGCGAAGCACCGGAGTCAATCATGGCATATGTATGTATAGGTACACGATTTGGAAGGGAAATAGAAATGGGAACGAAGAAATGCTGAGGAGAAAAGAGAGAAGTACCGGAAGCGAAAAGAAACTGAGGCGGAGAGGAAGGGAATGAGAATGGGGATGTTTGCGGGGATGCGAGTTCGGATACCGGCAGGATTTTGCGTTGTGCGCGACTGTTGATGCCCCGTTCATCAGCCGGTAGTCGCGTGAACGAAGGAGCGGGGGATCTTACCCTTTCGCCGCGAAGGACGGCTTCGCCGGCGCGTGCGAGGCATCTGCAGCGCGCGCAGCGTTGCGCGCCTTCGCGGCGTCAGAGAGGTTAGGGCATTGGGCACCAATGTGCCCTTCGTGACCGCAGTAGCGGCACAGTCCGAGGTCATGGCGACGCTTCTTCTCGGCGTCGGTGAGGGGCGCACGAGGAACGCGAAGCGCGTCGACCTGCATAGGGACGGCGGTCGACGAGGCGGGCGCGGAGGCAGCAGTGGATGTGGCAGAATGCATGATGGAGGTGGCAGGGGTGGAGGTGGACTTGCCATTCTTGCCATTGCTACTCGGGTGCGTGGACTGATAAGCACGCTCCGCAAGCCGCGCAGAGTGCTGTTCATCGTCAATGTCGACGCAGAGTTCGGCGAGGTCGAAGAGTGTGGTAGGCTGGTTGTGGCGACCGCGTCCGGCAAGCATGTTCCGAACTTCGGGCTTGAGTCCATTTTTGAAGTGGACGATCTTCGTGGACTCGGTGAGATCGACGTGAGTGAGTAGTGTAAGGAACTGGGCTTTGTAAGCCGAGCAGGCACCCCGTTGACGGAGGGACTGAAGCTTGCGCAGGGATGAGTTGGTGAGGTCCGAGTCGCCGAAGTGGCCGCGCAAATCTTGGAAGAATGCGTCGGTGCTGACAAGCGCGTAGGGGCGTGACTTGCAGACGGCGTCGAACCACTCCTTGGGTGCACCAGGACCGAGGAAGGTGGCAATGTACACAATGCTGCGTCGAAGATCGGGGAGGGAGTCACCTTGCAGCTCAAGTGCGGCATTCATAGAGTGAATGAATGGTTCCACCTCGGATGCCTTACCAGTGAACATCTCCGGCTGCTTGAAGCGCGGAACTGGAGGGGGCTTCGGGGCAGAGTGCGTGACGGTCAGATGCTGGACCGTGTTGGTAAGCGTTGCCATGTTCGAGGTGAGCTCATGGATCATTCGCGCATAAACGACGGAGGGATCTTCTGGCTGTCCGAAGGGATGGTGGGGATCGACAGCGTGTCCGTCGGCGAAGGGATCAGGATGGAATGGATTGTTGGAACCAATGACAGGTCCTTGAGGCTGCACAGGGGGCTGCTGAGCGGCGAGCTGGGGGTCGACGACGTACTGCGGAACAGCCTGCGACTGGGGGAATCCAAACATGTTCGACATGACGGCGTGACGGCGTGCCGGGAAAGGGAGGGAAAGTAGGAAGCGATCAAACTGTGATGGTCGCGCAAAGGGCAGAGACGCGAGGACAAAGAATAATGCGTTGATCGCTGTCGTGAGACAATGTAAGGCTGGAAGCTATATACTACTGTAGACAGGAGCTTGCAGAAGACCTAGAATCACGGAGACGGTCATGGGAATGGCGTAGAGTAATACAGTGGAGAACATGAGTCGAAGGCCAAGAGAACGTACAGTAATAGGAGCGTCGTGAATAGCAGAAAAGAGTATGCAGATAGCGGAACGCGTGGATAGCATCGGCGCGAGCAGATAGCGATGCGTGGGCGCGCATATGGACTATGGCCAGGCCCATGACATGAAGGACGAGGATAATGCGCAAGCTATAATCCAAAACCATAACTAACCTAGGTAGTAGTACATAAACGTCGCGCGCATAATACGCAAGGTCAAAAGGGTCACTAAAAACCAGAGCCAAGGTCAAACGGGCCGCGACGTCCAAAGACGAGTGAGTCGGTGCGAGATGAGGTGGAGCGAGGGGTAAAATATACAACAGCGGAACAGCAAGGACAATTGATACTGGCGGACGAGACAGCGATGCAGTAGTATAGGATAGAGATTCGGGGGGCGAGGCGAGCGGCGGACGAGACCAGGGATTAAGAGGAAGACGCGTTATAGATAAGGATGTTTTGGACCTTGCAGGATGACTTGAGTCGGGTGATCATCCTTGATCTCTTCGTTGCGACTTCTCTTGTTCTCTCCGATACTGGAGATACGTCCTGTGGGAGCGTTGCGCGATTAGATAACACAGCAGAGAGGCTAGGCCGCGGTCGCGTGACGCGGAAACACGAATGCAGCGGAAGTGGACAGTACTTACAGCTCGTCCATTTCTCGACTGCTGTCTTTTACGCGCATGTGGATCATCGGCAGTGCGAACACGAGACCCGCGACAAGCAGGACCCACGTCGAGATGAAGAGGTTCATGAACCTGGGCGCAAAGCGCGCACGTCAGCATCCTGTCGACCAAGCTCCGCATGAGCAGCTTCGACGGAACTCACGGGACCTTCACGGCGTCTGCGCGCCAAACCCCTGCTGCGCCGGCCGACTGGAGCGATTTGTCTGCAAACAAAAACAAGGGCCGCGAGGGCCGCAAATGGCAAGAGGCGGGTTCGGGGAGAGCGTCCATCAGACGCGGACGGATCAGAAGAGCGCAAAGGGACAGCAGACGGGAAAGGCAGGTGCAGGGGCGGTCAGCGGGGTGCGCGCAATGAAAGAAGCGTGAGGTAGGCACGCACAGAATCCGGAGAAGTTGGCGAGTTTGGCCGGGTCGTTGGACATCGCGCCCATGAACCAGTACGCGGTCGTTTGCCACATCGAGTCGAGGAGACCACAGACGATGTAAAGCCACATGCGGCTCACGTACACGCCCTCGTGGATGTCGATCTTGTCGCTCACTGTGTCTCGAGTGTACCCTCTGTAGGAGCCTGTTAGGCCAACCACCTACAAAAACAACGTGGAAAGGCAAATACCTTTGATAGAATAAGGCCCAGACATGAACGACGAAGACCATCACCATGAGAATGCACCAGCCCGCGAATGCCCGGAACCGACGCGAGAGGCCGCGCTGGTCCAAGAGGAAGCCGATGGAGACCGACCCGATGATCTGGGAGAGCCAGTAGACAAGGTTGTTGAGGGCGCGGGCTCGGATAGTAAAGAGCGCGCCATTGTAGTCGTTGAATTCTGTCCTTCAAATTAGCGGGGTATCCTTCGTGTTTCCTGTGAGGGACATACGCCATGTGTAGAACCAATTGCTGGCAAAAAACATGGGGAAGAGAAGGATGATCCAGGGGTCGGTGCGGAGGGTGAACCAGAGGCCGTAAAACTCGGACCTCCAGGACGGATGGCGGAAAGTGACAACCCGGGTCCCGTCCGAGCGGATCATCTTTGTGGGGTTTGCCATGAGCAAAGGGATCACGACGCCTATCCCGGTCAAGACCAGGAAGCCGATCTAAGGAAAGAGGGTGGTGATGAGCCAGGGTCGGAAGCCGAGAAGAGAAGACGTACGTATGTCCCATTGGCGACTAGACCCAGGGAAACGGGTCAGCGGCGTTGGATCAACGGGAAGGGATCGCGGGCGGAGTGCTCACCGCTGTTAGACTAGCATCAAACGCAGGGTGAGTCGAGGTGGGGCGCGACACAGGACGGGGAGACGCACGGTGTTGTCAAAGTTCTCGCCGAGGGAGACGGCAGCGCCGACGACGCCTCCGAGGTTGAAGATGGACCAGAAGATGGCGATGAACATGCCCTTCTGCTGCTCGGTGGGGTAGGCGAGCATGAGGGAGCCCTGGGCGGTCCAGAGGAGGCCGGCACTGATGCCGAGGTACGCGCCCGCAGCGATAACGAACGCGCCGACGCCATGGTGGATGTTGTACGCCCTGCGCGCGGTGAGCGGGGCGGAGGGGGACGAAGCGGAGGAGGACGCACAGGTAGGAGCCAATGTAGAGCGCGTACCCAGTCGTGCCGAGGAGGAGGGTGAGCCGCGAGCCGAGCACATTGTTGATCGACCTGTCCCCCGCCGCAGTCAGTCCTCGTCCCTCCCAGCCCTCGCTCGACGGCGCGCACGGTCTCGCTCCGTCCCCTCTGCCTCCCCTCCGCGTACCCGCGCTCCGCCCGTTGTCCGCCGCACCGCCCGACTGTGCGCGGCGCGCGCGCCATTCTCGTCGGCCTCACACGGAGAGCCCTGGCACGCGGAAGAGGATGACGTGAGACTCACCCGGAGAAGAAGGCGGCGACGGCAAAGGTGGCATAGAGCGTGCTGTTCGCGTTCGCGCTCGTGGTGGGGTCGACCATGCCGCCGCCGCCGAGGCCGTTGAGGGCATTGAAGAGGCCAGGGCCCATGAAGCAGACGAAGCCGAGGAAGACGACCTGGATGACGGGGTTGTAGTACACGGCGCGGAAGCCGGTGTACTGCTGGTGGAGCTCGGGCTCCGCGCAGTGAATCACGCTCGCCGCGTCGTCGTACGAGTCCGCGCGGGTGGCGGACGGGGCGGACGCGCGGGTGGCGTGCAGGTCGTCGTCGCGGCCGGCGTAGACGGGGGGTGGTGCGCGCGCGTACATGTCCTCATAGTCTTGCGAGTCGTGGTCGTGGCTGCGGTCGAAGGAGCGGGGGCGAGGGCCTTCGTCCGAGTGCCGGTGTCGGGGCGCACGACCGCTGGGCATGGTCGCGCGCTGGGAGCGCGGCTCGATGGGCGGGGAGAGAGCGGAGGCCTGGGGAGGGCCGGTCAGAGGCGGGGCGTGTCCTCGATCGCGCCAGTCCGGACAGCAGGCGGGGGCGGGCGGAGTGGGGGTCGGGGGAGGAGGGAAAGCAAAGGAAAGGAATGCGAGGCGGGGGCGGGGGCGGGGGCGGGGGAGCAAGGGCGATCTTGGCCGGCTCGCCCCGTCTGGGTCAGCCTCGTCCTCTCCCTCCTCCGCTTGCCCGCCAACCCCGCCACAATCAGACTCCATCGCTCGCCAACCAGCTCGCCCAGGCTCGCCCTCGCAGCTGTTCCCCGTCGTCTGCTGACCGCGCTCGTCCCCGTCCGCATGACTGCACGCACCACCGGTCTTTCGACGCCCTTCTTTTGCCTTTCTTTGTCCGTTGTAACCTACTTCGACGCGGCGCATTCGAACGTGCTGACACTCGACCAAGACTAGTGCTGCTTCAGCCGTTAGGCCTCTTGACAGAGCCGTATGTCTATTATTACTAACGACTTGTACAACACCGTCCGTCCGAGACGCGGATATTGGACAAGCTCCCAGAACCGACATGAGAGCGCGCCAAGTTGTTGTGATGGCATCTGTCGATGGCGAGAGCTTGCAGCTCCCGGTCTCCCGCGGTCCAGCCCAACGCGGCTGTCTAGTTTATCAGTCTGAGATCTGAGACGGCCTTCTTCTACTAGCCTCTAAGTACTAGGCACTGTTGCGGAAGCGGTCGCGGACGTCGAAGATGGAGGGACACAATCCATCCTCTCGTTCACCGGCTAGACATCTGAGCGGAGCCACAGCCTGCAGTGAACCCGACCAAAATCGCTCAAAGACAACACCATCGTACAATACACAGCGTTGCAAAAGAACGATCCGTCAAAGCAACGTCATCGTGTCCAACTCGTCTCCAAGCAACATCTTTACCGGCAGGTCAGGGTTTACGGCCCCAGAATCCACCCCACACTTCATATTTTCGCGTATGTTCATGTCCAAGTCGAAATGGGGCTTCATTCGAGGCCAATGGGCCGGATCACACCAGATCTTCTGCGCGAGCGGAAGGGTCTCGTTGAGCATGTCCAGAGTTCGCATCAGGCGCCTGACGGGAAATCCAGCGTTGTACTGATTGTGGAACGCGCAGTGCAAATACCCTAGGCACAGGTCTGTGAGCCTCGGATCCCGACAAGATCAGCAGCGGGAATATAGACCCACAGGCACGGTGCCCGTCGTCCTGAGGATGCATGAACGCCGCTTGCTTATAGTCCGCGGCGGCTCGGAGGAAGAGGTCGACGGCCGCCGACTCGTTACCCTCTGCCTTAAGCTTTTTGGCTTTCTGGTCGTAAACACGGCCTCGGAGGCTGTAAAAGGGCGTGTCAGATGAAGGGGTTGTCGTCGTACCTGCTGATGGCACTGACCTATAGGCTAAACCCTTCGGATACGGGTAGAATGCATACCAAAAACCCGGGGGTTCGCCACGGGCCACTGCTGCCGCTGCCCCCTCCGTCCCAATAGGAACGTCTTTGAGCTCTTCGATAATCTCGTTTGCGCCGGCAATCGCCTCTTCCAGAGGGATGGTGTGCGTTGTGACGGTGTTGACCTCCTTCGCCAGCTGCATTCAATGGTGAGAAACGTATCGTAATGCTGAGCGGGGATGATGAGATACTCGCCTTCATGTATTGGTTCAACCTCATGGCCTATACTCCGCGGATATAAGTCGGCTCGAATATGGCACCTCGCTCGTGCAAAGGGACGTCTTTGTACTTCTCCGCTCCCCACTTTAGAACCTCCAGCGCAGAGGTGAAGACGTCGAGGCCAGCGGTAATATTGCTCTCCCAGCAATCGGCCATGAACCCGCGAAAGATCCAACCTCTGTTGACTGTCAGAACGGTAGGGTACAACGTCAGTGAAGAAGAGGTCACCTCACTGTAATCGACAAAGCAGGCCGAACTGAGGACCAGCCTTCTTTCTCGAGTCTTCTCGGGACCTCTTTCATCACTCTCTGGGCGCCGAACTGCAACCACGCGTTCATGTTGCGGGCTTGCGTGGCCACTATCATCGAGGTGCATATCAGCCGTACAAGCGCGCTTCGTACCGCAGACATACCTTGCTTTTCAAACATCTCGAAGATATTGGTTGGCATTGGCATACGAACGATCCGAAATTCGGCCACCAGGGCGTCTGTGAAGCATTCGAGGATCTGTGAACACATGAATGAGATGCGACAAGGAGTCGACACCGACATGCACACCTCAGTGCACATGATCCACTGCCGCTGCCCTGACGTCCTTCAGCGAGACGAGCAGCTGCGAGCTGGTCGAGCGACCTTTGCCAGTGCTATCAGAGACGTCAGTCGACTGTATCGACTTGTCTATAAAGGCGGAAACGCACGAGATCCGCGTAATGCAGAATCCATGCCTTAGTTGGGAGACGACGGTGAGCATCGAAACAACGGGGGGTGTTCAGAGCGCTCACCGAGCTGCCCCAATTCTGATCGCGTTTCAGTCCAGGGATCATGTCGTTCGCCAGCAACCACGGAAGATTGCTGTTGCCCGAGACCTCCATGGCCTCAGGCACGGGCAGCTCGTTTGGTTTGTGGCGCGCGATTCTGGCCTCTAGTGCGGCGAGGTCGGACTGATACTGCTTGCGCTGCTTTGCCTGGACTGGTGTGGGGTTGTCGGTTGGAAGGACGGCGATCGCATGTTTCCACGAGTGAATGGCATCCGTGTTTCTGCCTAGGCTCTATGTGGCAGAACGCAGACCCGATCCCATTAGTGAGAGCATCAGCGGGTGGAGACAAGGTCGACTGACGAGTGCAGCGGCTGCCCTGCGTCCCCACGCTTTGGCATAGGTAGGGTCGAGCTCGGTTGCCTTGAGTGCCGGGATGATGATCAAGGGCTCTGTGAGGAGTGTTCGAGGCAGACACCGACCTTTGTGGCATCGTCGGTGGCATCGAGGTACCTGTGATCGCACACGGCCGTCAGAAAGTGCGTCGGATGGGAGAGTGGAACGGACCTGTTCAGCCCGTACGCACACGCGGCGCGGTTGGAGTACAGGACTGCGTTCTTTGGATCGAGCTTGATGGCGGCCGAGTACTTGGCATGGGCGGCGCCAAAGTCGCTCTTGAAGTAGAGCGCGTTGCCCTCGGTCTCGAGTGCGACAGCGTCCGCGCGGGAGTCCGCCATCGTCGTAGTCGGGAGTCAAGGGACGTGGAGGGCGGGCGGGAGGGCTGGCTATATGCGCCCGCCGCACCACTTTTGACGGCAACTAGCCTTGCGCCGACGCTCGTTGAGGACCTTCACGTGTCGAGCAGGCCTGCTTCAGGCATTCGGGGAAGAGGCGGGCGAGCAAAGATCAGTGTGTGGGGGCGGAAATGCCACGAAATTGAACAGCCATTGAACGCCTTCAAGACGGAGCACCAGGGAGGAGCACGCAGAGCATCGCCGGGGTCTGCAATAAGATTACATCCAACAGTTACAACAAGACGCCAGCAGCAGGCCTCCCTCGCGCAACTCACGCATACTGCAGAGAGACCGATGAATGACTCAACAGAATGAGACAAGCGAAGGAACTCACCCTCGTGAACGTGCCCATCGTCATGAACGTCTCCTTCCTCTGCGGCCCGTCCTTGGACGCGTACAGGCTCTTCACCGCCTCGCTCATCCCCGCCTTCCGCTTCGCCTCCTCCTTCGCCAGCTCCTGCGTCACCCCCCGGCTCGCCGCCGCGATGCTCGGGTTCGTCGCTTTCTTTGCCGGGGGCTCCGCCTCCGCCGCCTCCGCCGCCTCTGCCTTCCGCTTCTTCCCCTTCCCCTTGCCCTTCGCCGGCTCCAGCAGCCGCTTCGCCTCCATCCGCGTGCGCACCTCCAGCTCCAGCTCCGGCCCCGGGTTCAGCACCACCACGTCCGCGCTCCTGGCGTACTTGGTCCCGCAGTTCGGGCACAGGTCCAGCACCTCCGCCTTCTCCTTCTCCTTCTCCCCTCCGCGCTCGGCGACTTGGACGCGGGGATGGGCCCGGCGACGGCGCGGAGGCCCGCCTGCGAGAAGACGCAGCCGCAGGGAGCGAGGTAGACGAACGGCTGCACGCCGTTCATCTCCTTGAAGTTCAGTGGGCAGACGTACGCCGCGTGCTGGTGAGCGGACTCTGCCGTGCCCGCGCTCGACGTCTTTGCGGCGTTTGGGGTGAGTTTCAGCGTTTTCACGTCCTGCAGCGGAGTGAGGAGCTGCGACAAGTAGAAGAGGGATGGGACGCACCTTCATGGACCGGATGTGCCCACATACGATCTCGCCTTCCGCCCCGAAGTGATTTCGATCTAGAAGGAACTCCAGTATTGCATCCTTGATGTAGAGCTTGCCCAGTGGACATGATACGATCGGTTGTTGGAGCGGACGCTATAGCGAGGTTGTAAGCGGCAGCTAGACAGAATGACACAGGCATAGGATGTACCTTTGAGAGCGCGCAGAAGAACCACATTGCACGGACCTGGTTGGCCCTGTCTGCCTGCTCGGCCTGGACGAAGAGTCGGGATGCAGTTGCGACAATATCGGAGGGGAACTCACTTTGGGCTTGCTCCTGACGAGATCTCGCCTGTCCGGGATGCTTCCTCCATCATTACCCATGGTGCGACAAAGAGTGGTAAGGAGTGGTGGTGGTCCGACGGAGAGTCGGGATCGGCACCGGGCGCCAGGCGAAGAGTGGACGCGATGGGTGCTGACTAAGCGGACGCTGCTGAGCAGGCGGGCGGCCAAAGTGGTTGTCTTGTGCGGGCAGCCGGACGGGGAGGACAAGAGTCGAGACAAGGAGCCTATGTCGACCTTTCTTTCCACCTACCCTGCACTACCCCGCTATCCGTCATAGCAGCGCAATGCTGCAGGAACTGTCTCATATGGACCGCATCACACAGCTCCAAGATGAGATCCAGCAAGCAAGTCCCCCCGCGTCCTCTCCCGCCCCGCACCCCGCTCACCCGCCCCCGCCTCTGCGCGCAGCTACTGACAATCATGTCGAGCACGATCGCGTACCTCACCTCGCGCGCCAACTTCCTCCAGGTCAGCCAGGACGTGCCGGTCACCAAGTCGCGCAACGCGGAAAAGTACGACGCGTCGGATGTTTTCGAAGGTGCGGCTCTCTGCCTCCTCGGGCCCGTCCCTGCGTGTTTCACGCTCTCCCCTCCCGCGCGCAGCGAACAAGAAGGAGCTCGTGACGGACCTCATCGTCAAGGCGAAGCAGGTCGAGTTTCTCATCCAGTCCCTCCCCGAGCCAGATCCAGAGGAGCAGCAGGTGCGTCCGCCACAACCGCGCGTTGCGCGCGTCACGCTCAAGGCCGAGGGCCCTGCAGGTGGAACGGTTGCAGGCGCTAGAGGAGGAGATGAATGAGGCGAACGAGGAGTACGTGCAGGCGGTCGGCCGAGCCAGTGAGTCCTCCCTCCCCAACCACCCGCGCGGCGCTGAGCGGCCCAGAGCGCCTGCACGCGCAGATCTGCGACGTGCTCCGGACGATGCTGGACGAGCCCGAGATCGTCAAGGACGAGGCGGGCTGAAGCGCTGAGGGCGCGAGCAGGGGCGCGGGGTCAGAGGCGTGTGCATGTATCGCTGCTTGTATGTACAGACCGCGGGGGAAGCACTGGGAAGCATGGATCCTAACCGAGTGCGCACCGTGTGCAGAAGTGGGACGCGGGCGCGGCGCGGGGCGCGCCAAACGCGGTGGTTGCAGCTTCGTTCGCCTCCCAACCTCTCCCTCCCCTCCCGCCACTTCCCTCTGCGATTCAGCTAGGTCTCCACTCATCTCGCGATGGCGGGACGGCTCAAGAACGCGCCCCCGGCCCAGTACTCGGAAGCGGCCGACATCCACATGAACACGGCTAAAGGCCTGACCGCCGTCGGCCTGCCCGATGTGCGCATGGACACTGCACGAGGCATGGCCGGCATGACCATCAACGACATCCATATGGACACCGCAAAGGCCCCCGGCACCACCCTCAAGCTGGCCTCAAGATGTGGGAGAAGGAGCTCGTCGACTCGCCCGAGGTCCGCAGGAAGGCCACCGTCGCCCAGCTCTGTGAGTCGCCCGTCTCTCTCCTCGTTCGCGCCGCCGTCCCGCCCCCCCCTGCCCCGCTCGCTCTCTGCCATCAGATCTCCCTCCGATCTCCCATCGCGCCGTCCACCGTCCCCTCTCCCGCTCTCGCCCCACTGCCTGCTCAACCCTCCTCCAGACTTCCTCGACTATTACTTCAACCTCCTCGGCTACATCGCCGCCCGCAAAGAACGCCGCGCGCTCTTCGACAAGGACACCGCCAAACGGGGGCTCACCCAGACCGAGTGCGACAAAGAGTTCAAGTCTACCGCGGCCGCGAGCGCACCCTCCTCCGCAAGCGCCGCGTCAAGCTCCGCGTCGACCAATTCACGATCATCGCCCAGGTCGGCCAGGGAGGCTATGGCGAGGTCTTCCTCGCGCGTAAGACGGACACGCGCGAGGTCTGCGCGCTCAAGAAGATGAAGAAGCGGACCCTCTTCAGATGGACGAGGTGAGTGGCTCGCCCGACGCCCCGTGTCTTCCCCGATCCGACGCCCCCTGGTCCAAGGTCCGCCATGTGCTCGTCGAGCGCGACATCCTCACCGCGACCAAGACGCCATGGCTCGTGCGGCTGCTATACGCCTTCCAGGACCCCCAGCACGTCTACCTCGCGATGGAATACGTCCCGGGTGGCGACTTCCGGACCCTGCTCAACAACGCCGGAGTGCTCAAGGAGGAGATCGCGCGGTTCTACATCAGCGAGATGTTCGTGGGCGTGCACGAGCTGCACAAGCTTGGGTACATCCACCGAGATCTCAAGCCCGAGGTGTGTGATGTACGAACAATATACGGCTGCATCGGCCTCATAAAACCTTCGGTCAGAATTTCCTGCTCGACAGCACGGGTCATGTCAAGTTGACCGACTTCGGTCTGGCAACTGGTGCGCTCAACCCGCAGCGGATCGAGTCCATGAAGCTCAGGTCAACGATATGTGCTTTATTGACCCTGCGGTTACTCACACGTCTCACAGCTTGACAAAGTCAAGGAAAACGAGGTCGTTCACCGCTCGACGCTCGAGCGACGATCCATCTACCGCTCGATTCGCCAGCAGGTCCCTCGCTATGCGGACTCGATCGTCGGTTCCCCCGACTACATGGCCCCAGAGGTGCTCCGCGGCAAGCCATACTCGTTCTCCGTCGACTTCTGGTCTCTCGGCTGCATTCTGTTCGAGTTCCTCGCCGGCTTCCCGCCGTTCAGCGGCCGGACACCCGAAGAAACCTGGACGAACCTCGACAAATGGCCGACGGTGCTTCGGCGGCCCGAGTACGACGCGCCGGAGGACCAGGTGTTCAACCTGACCGACGTCGCCTGGGACGGTATCACCAGGTCCGTGCGCGACAGCCTCCCGCGAAGCCGTCCGTTGATCCGCGCCCCCGCTTTCTTCCAGGCTGATCGCACACGCGAGCGTGCGGTACGCGACGCTGGGCGACGTGCGCGAGCACCCGTTCTTCCAAGGCGTGCAGTGGGACGACCTGCGGGCGACCGACCCGCCGTACGTGCCCGAGCTGACGGGGGACGACGACGCGGGGTACTACGACGACTTCACGAACGAGGCGGACATGGAGAAGTACGCGAGGTGATCGAGAAGCAGAAACATGTGGAGCGCGTGAAGGAGAAGGAGGAGCCGCTCGCGCGCGGGGTCTGGGTCGGGTTCACGTTCCGCAAGAACGGGCCCATGGCGCTCGGCGGCGCGCGCGCGTTTGGGGGCGACGACGATGGGGCGATGGCCACCATCTTCTGAAGCCCCATTGGTTTATTGCTTTGCTTGCTGCTGTCAGAGTAGAGTGTTTGAATGGAGCACGGGGCGCTGCTGAGGCTCGCTACAGATGAGGCGGCGTTCGACTGTGGGACGACAAACGAGCCTTCCTGATGCCTAGCTTCCGTTGGAAAGTGCGAATGAGGATTTTCGAGCCCTTGCCAAGCCAGAGCGCCGGTTAACCGTTCGGGTGGTGTGCAAGACTGACTACGGCGTCGTGTTCCGCGACGACGAGAGTGGTTGCGATGCCAATCACCTGCCGGGACGACCGATTGCGTCCTCCGGAGACCTTCTCGCAGAACACAGGCGGTGCAGCTCATTGCCGTCCATTGTTTGTCCATGATCTATAAGCTCCTCGCCAGGTCTGCAGGAGCCCCAGCTCAAGCACACGCTTAGTCGAGTGCCATCTCATCTCTTCCAACGCTGCGCGTTGCTTTTTGTATCGATTCAACCTATCCCTTGTAGCATCCTTCTTATTTTACCCCCACTCGCGTCCACCGCACCTTCAACATGAGGTTCACTTCTGCTTTCTTCGTCCTCGCCGCGGGCATCGCGGCCGTCTCCTCCGCGCCTCTCCTTTCCGGTCCGAAAAACGCTCGCGCGCCGGCTCTCCAGTACGCACCCTCCTCGCGCTCTTTACACTGCCACCACTGACTTGCTTTCTTTGCAGCGATGCCGTCGTGGCGCGCGCCGACTCGGCCTCGGCCTCGGCCTCTTCGTCTCTCGCGTCCGCGGTCTCGAGCGCGTCCGTGTCGTCGGCCTCCTCCACCGCCAACGTGACGGCGCCTCCGCCCCCTCCAGCAGCGAACGCCACGGCACCCCCGCCTCCTCCCGCCGCGAACGGGACGGCACCCCCGCCTCCTCCCGACGTCAACGGTACCGCACCCCCGCCTCCTCCGGCCGCCAACGGGACCGCGCCCCCGCCACCCGCCCTCAACGGGACCGCACCCCCTGCGGACAACCTCACGGCTCCCCCGCCGCCGGGCAACCGCATTGAGCTGGGGCCTGCGCAGGGCAAGCTCGCGGATCCTGCTGCTGCCGCCAACGGCACCGCTCCCCCTCCTCCTCCAGCGGCCAACGGTACCGCGCCTCCTCCTCCTCTGGCCGCCAACGGTACCGCCCCCCCTCCCCCTCCTGCCGCCAACGGTACTGCGCCCCCTCCTCCCCCGGACGTCAACGGTACCGCACCCCTTCCTCCTCCGGCTGCCAACGGTACCGCACCTCCTCCTCCTCCGGCCGCCAACGGCACCGCGCCGCCGCCTCCGACTGACACCGCGCCCCCTCAAGAGGCCTCGTCGACCGCGATTGACACCACGACCACCGGTACCACCGCCGCCACGGACTCCACGGCCGCTACGAGCTCTGCAGCGGCCACCGGTACGGGCTCGGTCGCTGTCACCTCTGACGCCGCGTCCTCCTCCGCCGCCGCGACCGACGCTGCCAGCGCCAGGCGCCGTAGCTCCCGCCTCGGCCGCCGCCGTCTCTGAGAGACCAAGGTCCACGGGGCGGCGATTGTTGAAGAGTCGTCCAGCGGGCTCGCCCGCCGCGTGCATAACGCGGCCGTAGCTACAGCACAGCTACAATCAGGATGGGACTGCGAGGGTTGTGGAGGCTAGGATAGATCGAGGATGGAGGCTCGATGGCGCCGGGTCGCCCGAAGGGTCGTAGATTGGCTCGGGCTTAGATGTGGACTTTCTCTGCGAGACGGACCGTCAGTGCACAGCTGTGCACCCGTCTATACCACGCGGATCCAATTGTTGAAACGGTGGACGCGATATAATTGCCTCTTCATCATATGATGTTCGCCGGGGAGACCTGAGGGACAAGATTACACCAACCGTCTAGAGTTTATGGGAGCGTACCTCCGGTAATATGTGTGCAAAGAGACGGTGTATGATGTCGTAGCACACCCGGTGGCCGGTAATCGAGACCGCTCAGGAAGTGCCCACGCTAGGGCGGTCAATTGACACCAGAAGCCATCTCTCCTAACAGTTTTTCTCTAATCTGTATTAACTTCATCTGTGCGTCTCGCCTCTCCTGCAGGGCGTGCCGCGCAAGTTCGATGTTCTGTTTGCGTAGTCAGCACACCTGCTTACCCAGAAGTACTCGACGTAGCTCACCGGGGGAAGTCCTTGGAAAGTTTCGACACGTGCCCTCTTCTCCTTCAAGGCCTGTTCCTCCCTTTTCAGCTGTTTCCTGAGCGCGACCAGGTCCGAGATCGTCACGGGTGGTTCCTCTGGCATGTCGTGCTAGTATTTATGAGCTCCTAATGACGGAAAAAATGTCAATGGGCAACAAACCTTGAGGTCATCAAACTCCCTCTGGTACTCTTTGCCTTTAGCCAAGAGCGCTGCCTTCTGTCTCTCCAGGCTAGACACAGTGTCACCGGTACTCGTTGATTCCAACCGTCGTAGCCACCTGTTCGCGTTGAGCACAGCCGTGCTTCATCGAAGTCTTGCCGAATGCACATACTCTTCAAGGAGGTGATCTTCATGGAGAGTAGACGCGAGCATCTCCATGAGCTGTTCCTCAGCATACTGCATTTTGATAGAAGAACAGGCGGCTTGCGCATAATCCTCTTCGAGCGCATCGATTGCGGAGGAGTATCTGTTGTGGACGTTAGTGGACGTCTAGAAGAATAAAAAGCGGGCAGCGCGCTTGCTCACGAGGTATATGAAAGATCGTCGACACCGAGTGCATCTGCGATGTCTACGAGGGCATCCACGTACTGCCCCGCATCTGGAGTAAGTTCCAAGTCACGGAGATGTTCATATTGACGACCTATATGCTAATGGGTATCGGAAACCCGAAAAGCACAGACTTGGAGAGTATGTCTACCTTTGAGAGCGTAGTAGCGAGCCTCAGGAGGTTGAGAAGAAGAAGATCCTTCTGCATCCATTGCGCTTTTCCGCAATAGTGCGCGACGCGTGGCGGGTGGTTAGTGGTGGTGGGAGAGGAACAGCTCGGGCCAGGGACCAGGAGACGCCTTGACGCGTGGGCGTGATCTAAGCGAGAGGCGCGGCCATGACGGTCCCAGCCCTCGTCCTCCCGTCCTCATCTCCCTCTCCTCCTCCACGTCGACGCCCGCCCCCGATGGCCGACGCCAGAGCACGCGCAGAAGCCCGCCGCAAGGCCATCCTCGCCCGCGGCAGCGACCGCCTCTCTCGCATCACCACCTCCGCCCGCGGCGAGGACGGTGCCGCGTATATGCACGACCGTACGCCCGTCCCTCCCCCGTCCATCGTCCTGCCTGCTGACCGTCGTCGCCCGCAGCCGCCCCCCTCCCCGGTCGCGCAGGCCTGACCGACTTTGTAGGCGAGACCTCCAACATGCCGACCCCACCCCTCGCGCCCCGCGCCGCCAGCATGCCCGCCCCTTCCGCCACGTCTCCCTTCCAGGCCGCCGGGCTCGGCGCCGCACCCCCCGACCCCTCCGTCTGGTCCGAAGAGCAGCAGCAGCAGTTCATGAGCGCCCTCCTCGGCGCCGCCGCGTCCGGCCGCTTCCCCACCGACCTAAACTCGAGCGCAAGCGCAAGCACACACTCCTTGCCTGCGCCACGTCCGCGCGTGGCCTCCTCGGCCTCGTCCACCGCCGGCTCCACGACCGTCGTCGCGGATCCCCCGGAAGCCTCGCTCCCCGCGGACGACCCGATGTCCGCGCTCATGGCCGCGCTAGGCGGCGGGAACGGCGGCGGGGGTGCGCCGCCTGCGTTCCCTTTCCCGGGCGCAGGGATGATGCCACCCCAGATGGCCCCACCAAAACCCAAGACGCTCCTCCAGAGGCTCATGCCCCTCGTACACGTCGTGTGCGCGTGGGTGCTGCTCACGTACTTTGTACTGTGGAAGGAGCCGGAGGCGTACGAGATCAAGACGCACGGAACCTCCGCGATGGAGGGCCTCTGGAGTCGATGGGCAGATCTCAGCTGGAAAGCCCCAGACGACGGCTGGGGGGTCCAGGCAGTGGTGAGTCAGGTCCCCTCGTTTCCTGCGGCCCGCGTTGCTCATTGCCACGTAGCCATTCTTCTGGGCATTCACCACTCTCGCGCTCGTCTTGCACACATGGCGCATATTCACCAACCTTGTACGTCACGTCACCCTTATTTCATGTACGCATGGCAAACTCTCCCTGCAGGACCCTGTGCAACCACCAATGCTCCTTGCACTCGCACTCCCTGTGCTCCCACCCCCACTACCCGCGGTCATCACAAACGGGCTGAAATACCTCCAAATTGGAGGGGTATTCCTCGACGACATGTCAGCACTCCTAGTCGGCATTGGGATGCTGATCTGGGTCGCAACATGGTTTGCGACCTGAGTGTAGAGTTGGCCTCAGTCCATCGGGTGTATTGTCGTGTACCAATTCCATGGGTAGCCCCAAGTGCGGTGCGGTGGGTGTGATTGCGTACGAATAGTCGTGAATAAGGTACAGTAGGGTGGGAACACTCAGCTGCCAATGCGCCCGCAGACGGATCTCATGGCAGCACGGCCGCGGCCCCCGTCTTCTTTTGCGGCCGTGGCACCGACATAGGCGTCGGCGGCGCATTGGGGTTCTCGGCCTTCCACTGCTGCCACCAAGGCCCGGCGGCGACGTCCATGAGCTCGCTGAATATGGTATTCGACCACTTGCCCTCCATGTTCACGGTGTGCGTGGTGCCGTTCTCTATAGGATCCGGGAACGCAGGTTGAGAGCGGGCGAGGACCAGGCAAAGACCAGCACGCACCGAGCTCTACGACCATTTTTGGCTCCAGGGTGTCCTCCTTCGTCACGGGCAGCCTGTCCACCTTGATGTCCAGGGAGGGGTTCGCGTGGCGTATCCGCGGAAGGTCGTCCTTCACAAAATGTCTGCGCGCGTGCATTCCTGTCAGCTCAACATAGCAGCTGCGACAGAAGCCTGGGCGAGACGGACCGTGCACCGAAGTGGTTGTTCCGGGACGCATACGTGAGGTGGAGGCTCTTCAGGTTCGTGAGCACCGGACGCGGCTCCTGCTTGAGGTGCGCCAAGATTTGGGACAGACGAGAAGGCGGGGGGATATTTCTCCACTTGCGTGCCATGATGGAGTTCGCGGAGGGAGAGAACGAGCAGCGAGAGAGACAGAGCACGAACGAGAGACTGGAGCAGGCGAGAGAGGCGAGCGTGAGCAGCAGCCACGACGGTATGGGCGCTCGAACAGGCGTCTGGACGCGTCGGGCCTCAATCGGGCTTTCCTGAGCCTCTCGCCGTCTTGCCTTCGACCATACATCTCCTCTTTCCATCGCTCTTACCGCACCATGGACGAATCTCTTATTTCTCGGAGGCCGAAGCGCAGCACTGCTGGAAACCGCATGGAGGCTGCCCTCGCCGAATTTAAGGAAGAAGACCTGGGTATGGACGTCGAAGAGGACGAGGATTTCGCCATCGGCAAAGGTCCGCCTCCCGGTCCCATACACCGCGACACTGCTTGCTGATACAGACCCACAGACGAAGAAGACCTGTTCGAGTCTGACTTCGAGTCCACCGACGAAGAAGGCGCACAGGAAGACGTCGATGCTGTCGCCGAGAAGCTCATCCGCCAGGAGGAGTCGCAGGTCCGCAAGGTAAGCAATGCACGTCTCGTTCCATGACGCTCGAAGTGAAAAATGATGCAGTGGCATCCATAGACTTCCCGGACGCAGCTTGAGCGCGTCACCGCGCTCGCCCACGCTCGACAAGCCGCGACATTCAATCCCGCTGCCTCCGCCCCACCTCCGCCTGAGAAACCGAAAGGGGAGAAGAAACTCAACAGACGCGTCTCTCTTGGATTTGCGGTCAACGCTGAAACAGGGGAGGTCCTTGAAGCTGGTGGAGAGGCGGACGAGGCCAGTACTCCCGTCTCGGCGATTGGAAGGAGGCACAGTCTCCGCGCGCAAACGCTCGCGAATACATCAGCAACATTCAGCAGGGCGCGAGATGAAGTCAGAAAGGTGCGTGGAGTAACCATAGCCTTAGGGTTCACGTCTTCACTTGGCTTTGCAGCAATCGTCAATTCCGAAGAGGGCCAAAGTGGTAGTCAAAGCTCCTACGCAAGCTGAGCTCATTGCTCAAGCACTGGACATGGAGGAGGGCAACATCGATGAACACAAGAACTATCTTGCCAATGAGGAGGAGAAGCGGAAAAGAGCACGCGTCGTGCGCCAAAGCGTGCAGGGCCCTCTTCTGCGTTGGGTGAGCAAAAAGGATGAGGACACCATACTGGTACAGCCGCCTGCTCCTCCACCGCCACCCCCCGCGCCCGCCCCTCCGCCACCCAATCCATACATGTACTATTATGCCCCGCCGATCCCGTATCCTCCCAACGCAAATCCATCCCCATTCGGCACTGTTCAATTCACACCTGGGCCGATGTTCTCCAGCCCAGACCAACAATTACCGTTCCCTCAATGGCCTCCACCTCCTCCACCTCCGGCTTTCCAAAACGTTTCTTCAATGACTACCACGTTCCCAGTCGCTCCGCCGACCATAGCACCCACACCTGGCCCTTCATTTGCGCTCCCTCCTGTGCCGTCTTCTTCAGCACCTCCGCCATTTGAAGCCCCACCGCCCGTGCCTCCCGAACCAGCTCCAGCTCCACCGCCTATTGAGAAGAAAGTGGATGCTGGGAAGCAGTTTGTGGTGCATGAACTATCGCAGGGGGAGAAGGCTACTCGTCCATTATGGGCCAACACCATGAACGCAATGTTCGGAGAGAACGACTGGGAGAATATGCGCGTGTACACATCGAAAGGGCGTCCTCTTGGCAAGTCACGAGAGTCCTTTCCTCTTCCTAAGGGGCTACTGACCGGGTCTTACAGCACGTCCAACTCAGACATGTGCCATCACGGGAAGGCCTGCAAAGTACCTGGACCCACGGACAAACACACCGTTCGCGAGCCTAGAAGCGTATTTGACGATTGGCAAGATCATGAGGCACGAGTACACATGGAACCCCGTCCTCGAGTGTTACGTCGGGCAAGAAGGGAGTATTTTTGCGAACAACGGCATTTAGGGCAAGCTTTTACCGTTGTACGATTGGACCATCCTGTATTATCCGCAGCGCGTTGTGGACTGAATGCGATCCTGCTTGTGTCGCGCTCACGTGATCGAGATCCCTTCCCAGCTCGTTCGGTCTTCTGCCAGCTTGTTCCCTCTACTTCCCCATGTCCACCACCACGACAACAACCGGCCTACGTCTTCGCGCCCGACAACGAGCGTGTCTCGTCCCCGGACTCCTCGCTCTCGCCCTAACACTGCGCGCCCGCTCACCGCGACTTCTTCAAGGCACGAGTCGAGCCACATTATTGCGGTGATCGAAGGCCGCGGGGTTGCCCGCGAGGTCGGCATAGCATGCCTCGACAAGGACACAGGACGGGTCAATCTGGTGCAAGTGAGTCGCATATACCCACTCCGCGTCGCGGTACCGACGGCCCTCACAGCTCGCGGACTGCCCGACGTACGTGAAGACGCTGCACCAGATGCACCTGCACTATCCGTCCATCGTGCTCGTGCCGGACACGTTTGTGTCCCTGTCAGACTCGCACGCGGCCAGCGGAAAGAAGCCACAGACGACGTCGCTGCTGGTGCAGTATATCATGGACGAGTTTGAGGGGGTGTCCATCGAGCCCGTGATGCGCAAGTATTGGAGCGACAACGCAGGTGAGCCGTTTTGTAGGCCTATTACTTGGCATCGTTTAACCGTGTGCAGGGCTCGACTTCGTCAACCAGCTGATGGTGGAAGACGACGAACGGGCTGCAACTCTGGTTGCTGTCTCTAACAAGTGAGTATATGCGCTTGACATCCTGTTAAACTCAACGGTTTCGTCAGATACTACGCACTATCCGCTGCCAGTGCTCTGTTCAAGTATGCTGAGCTTCGATTGAACACGAGGTTTGCCGCGGCTTCGCTGCGTATCAAGTTCGCTCAAGTGGATGGCACGATGATGATCGACTCGGATTCTGCACGCAATCTGGAACTTGTGGGGAATATGACTGGAAGAAAGAACGCCCATAGCCTGTTCGGGTGAGTCGTCTGCTTTGTCTTTTGGGCTATCGAACACTGACTGGGGCCAGTTTGTTGAACCACACCTACACCGCAATGGGCGCAAGACTTCTTCGTGTCAACATCCTTGCCCCAATAACAGGTATGAATACAACCGATGGCTTAGCTTGTCACTAACTGGTCATCGTAGTCCGGGCTTCCTTGGATGCACGTCTGGATGTTGTAGAAGGTATTTCACCTGTCGCCAGATGACAGCCTGGTTTCTTACACTTGACAGAACTGATCCAAACGGAATATCGCTTCACCGAGATCAAGTCCGCGCTCAAAGCGCTGAACAAGATGGACTTTGACAAACTGATCTCGGCGGTATGTTCATATACAGCCACTGGCATACCCACGTACTGAAGCCGTCTTAGCTCGCCTCTTCCGAAGTCCGCGACACCAGCACTGCCAAGACGGCGTCCTCGCGAGTCGCCCAGATGCTTGTTCTGCGTAACGTCGTCCAAACAATGCCGAAGCTCGCAGCCGCGCTGGAAGGCAGCAGGTCCCAACTACTTCAAATCATCGCTGCGGTACGATTTAATTATCGTTTGCGTCACCCCGGTTGTCCTGCTAACGAACCACCAGATGATCTCGGACAGACGGTTGGCGAATATCGACGCGTTGATTTGTCGCAGCTTGAACGAAGAAGCTACTCCGGCCAAGGTGGGTGTCAACTAGCATTTATTCACTGAACCATGCGAACATCGAGTCAGGGTGGTCTGAATGCAGTTAATTCTCGAGTATATGCGGTACGCGTAAGTATTTTCACGGTCACTGGCGCACACAAGTTGTCTCACTTCCTTTACAGGCCAACTTCAATCGCCTGCTGGACGTTGCGCGCGAAACGTACAAGGAAAATGTTGGAGATATCTACGCCTTGCGCAACCGACTCGTGGATGAACACGGCCTGCCAATCACACTCGTCTATCGCGACGGTGACGGTGGCTTCGTGCTTGCTCTCAAGAAATCAGACCTAGAGAACGACGGCGGTCAAATGCCTACAGGTTTCGTCGACATGACAGCACAGAAAGGCCGATGGGTGTTTTCTAGCATTGAGCTGGTAGGTCAAAGCATTGAACCCCAGAATGATGGGGCTTATATCACACAGAAGAAGCGCAACGCTAGGATGAAGGATGCATTGGACGAGACGTTGATTTTAAGTAACAAGTTAGTGGCTTTGCGCTGCTACGCAACTTCATTCTTACAATCGTTCGTAGGATTATTCAAGATCTCACAGATGAGATTGTGGTTGACATAGGTGCATTGTACAAAGCCTCGGAAGCCGTTGCGCTGCTAGATGTTTTGTGGTCGTTCGCTCATGCATCAATCCGTACGTTACCAAACTCCTCTCTCCGATCTTCCTCTCACCACGCGAATGACAGTACGCAACTACAGTACGCATACAGGATGTTTCTGGGTGACTGCCTCTCACCAGACGTATTAGCCCGTCCGGAGTTCACTGGAACTCTTGCCATCAAGGCTGGGCGTCATCCAGTGCTTGAAACTGTCCAGTCGGCTGGAGCAACCGTGGCTAACGACGTCTACTGCTGCGAAGCTTCGTCTTTCCAGATTGTCCAAGGTCCCAAGTACGTGCGATTGATGCAGAGCACCATGTGCACTGATCTGGAATGACGAGATAGCATGTCGGGCAAAACGACTTATCTGAAACAAATTGCGCTTTTGACTGTCATGGCTTTGTGCGGCTGCTTTATCCCGGCGGAGTACGGGTCCTTCAGGCGAGTACCAGTTTGCCGTGGCAGCGTTATCTCGTCAAACTCATTCGTGGTTGTTATGACAGAATTCATGACAGTCTCCTCACACGACTCTCCAATGATGACGACTTGGAGAAGAGCCTGAGCACCTTCGCGAATGAGATGGCTTCCTCGGCAATGATATTGGGTATGCGGGACCAATACATGCCGCGCTGCATTCTAACCTCATCCTTGTAGGTCTCGCCACACAAAACACCCTTGTTTTGATCGACGAAGTGGGCCGTGGTACATCCGTCAGAGAAGGAGTTGGGATATCTCATGCCATAGCAGAAGAGCTTATCAAACTCAAGGTCCGTTTCTAACTCCACTTCCTAGGTATCCACGATTTTGACGAGCAGGGGTAGGCGTTTGTCTTCTTTGCAACGTAAGCCCATTGCGGCGCGTTTCATGACCTCCTACCACCATCTGTTCACAGCCACTTCACCGAGCTCACGACAACTCTGTCGCGTCATCCCTCCGTTGTCAAGTAAGCGGTGTTAATCCTCGACGAGAGAGGAAAGAAATTGACGAACGATCACAGCCTACATTTGTCCGTCCATGTGGGATATCTCAGTTCATCTTGTATGCCAGGTTCTGAACGACGCTCCAGAGGTCGGCATCTACAACTTCCAAGTTCGGCTTGACCTTCCACTACAAGTGAGTACATTCAGGTTATGACCTCCGTGCATTCAGTAATGTTTTACCACAGAATATTAGACGGTGCCCAAGATGACTTGGCTCACTACGGCAAGTCCAGTGTATTCTTTGCCACGACAAACGCTCACGGTGATGCATTTAGGGCTTGACCTCGCCAAGTTGGCAGACTTGCCTGCGCCAGTGATCACTGAGGCACGACGGGTAGCTGAATATCTTAGCGACAAAGAGGCACGGGAGCAACAGGAAAGTCGGTCGCACAAGCTCACCATTCGACGAAAGGCGCTGCTGAAAGTGAGTTCTTGTTGAGTCTCGGCACTGTTAGCGACTAACTTGGCTTTTTAGTTGAAAACACAACTTGGGCAAGCCCTCGATCATTCAACACTGCCAGACGAGGAGCTGGCGCACTACCTCCTACGCGTGCAGAAGGATATCACAGCCGTGTTGAAAGAAACTATGTAACGTCGTAACGAGTCATTGGAATGAAGCATATCCGTTCTTGCCCTCGACCACTCCGAAAGCGGCCCCACCCTTGCCAAAGAACTTTCTGATATCGCCTACGAGAGCCTCCGGGACTTCATACGCGGCGAAGTGGCCCCCACGCTCGTGCAGCTCCGACTCGAACTGGAGGTTGCCCAGCGTCTGTAACCATCTGCAGGAATCCGTCAGTCGAACGTCTCGCTCGAGGAATCGGCACCCGCCGTACTTCTTCGGGCTGTAATGGAGGTCCTTGTAGTGCGACATGCCGAAGGGGATCGACGTCCACTTGACGTTGGTGACGACGGGGTACGCCCAGCACCCGGTCATCTCCTTGTAGATCCTCACCGACGCCGCCGGGCCCGCGCGCGAGAACCAGTAGATGGACACCCACTCGAGCACTGCACGCCCCGGGTCAGCCAGCGCTCGAGCCTACTTAGGACCGCAAACCGTCGACGTCGACGGACCTTCGTCGTCCTCCCACCGGCACCCGTCGCTCCACCCGACCAGCTTCTCGTAGATCCACGCGAGCAGTCCCGCGGGCGAGTCCGCGAGCGCGGTGCCGACCGTCTGCGGCTTCGTGCCCTGCTCGAACGCGTACCCGCCGCCGGTGGCCTCGAACGCCCTCGTGCGCGCGAGGCCCTCGCGCTCGCGCGCGGTGTAGGGCGTGGGCAGGTTCGCGAGGTACAGCCGTGGGGACTGGGCGAGCGTCGGGGGCCGGGCGCTGCCACGAGGCCTCGGTCAGCTGGCGGGAGCGGGGCGGGCACGCGGAGGGGGGCAGGCGCACTGGGGGAAGTTGGAGAGCCACGCTTTGAGGTTCGTGTGGGCGTAGAATGTGCTGAGGTACGCCGAGACCTGTGCCGCCGGTCAGTCGACGGCACAGAGGGGCGCGGAAGCACTGCTCAGGAGACGGACGGACATAGTGACCCCAGTCTCCTCCCTGGACGACTGCACATCCGTCAGCATGTGGGGAGTGCCCGACACGGAAGCGCGACCGTACCGTACTGGTCGTATCCCAGGCTGATCATGAGCTTGTTCGCCGCCTGCGCCGAGCACACACGCGTGAGCACGTCGCGGTGTCGGTCATGGCCCACAGCCGCACCCACTCACTTCGGCGTACTGGCGGTGCGCGAACCCCTTCTTCTTCGGGTTTTCCGAGAACCCAAAGCCAGGCAGGCTCGGCGCGACCACGTGGAAGCTCGGATGGTCCGCCGACTTCGCGGTCAGCAGCGGCAGCATCTTCCGCACCTCCAAGAAGTGTCCGGGCCCTGGAGCAGATCGCCGTGCGCACATCAGGAGCGCGGACTCCCACTGGCGGCTCTCCCGAGACTCACATCCGTGCACAAAGAGCAGCGGGACAGCGTTCTTCTCTTCGCTCTTTTGGTGGAGGTAATGGATGTTGAGCGTCCCAAAGCCCTCGACCTCGATGTCGCGCGTGAACTGGGGCAGCGCGTTGATGGCCGCTTCGGACTCGCGCCAGTCAAAGCCGTCCTGCCAGCGCGCGACGAGGCGTTTCACGTCCGCGAGGGGCACGCCGTACTCCCAACCGGCTTCGTCGAGCTCGTCGGGGAAGCGGGTGTTCTTGAGCTTCTGTCTGAGGAGGTTGAGGTCTGCGTCTGGGACGTTCAGCGTGAACGGCTGTTCCTTCGACGTGTCCCCAGCCATGGCGTGTAGTGACGGGACAAAAGGGGGAGTCACAAGGAGTCGAATACCTCTTAAATGGTCCGAGTTCGCCGCGTTAGCCGAGGCCATGCTGCGCCTGTGCACCGAACGGACGGAAGAGTGCTTACAAACACGACATCACCAAGCACCACACTACGGCAGCGACGTCATCGCGAGCCGAGTCGTCGGGCAAGGGCGGTCGAGAGAAGGCGTGAGACGCGTTGACCGCGCCGAAGTAGCATCCTTGTAGTGTTATGTACATGGGAGCCGCTGCCCCGTTCAACCTACAGCGCTCATTTTAAAAAAAATTTTGGTCGTCCTCGTTGAAACCCCTCGGATGGTAGGTGTACAAGAGCCAAATCTACACTTTGGGACCGGGTTCGCGGATCGAGGGGAGCGGGGCGTCAACTACACAGATGCCCCAGGGGCGAGCACAGCTAGAGTACAGCGCTCTTCATATGTATATCATGCTCCAGCCATCTACGTGTCTTTCCATTCTAGAATGCGCTGCGCTTCTGCAAGATCTCTTGGTAATTCTTCAGGTCCTCGCAAATCAGGTCGAACCTGTGTCCGAATCAGCAAACAGTCGACAGACCATCGTCAAACACGACTGACGTGACGAAGACAAACTTGAGGTTCTCATAATGGTACTCCGGGTAGTTCTCCGCGATCGTCTTGATCAACTCGTCGAACACGATCTGCCGGACGCGTCGGAGCAGGCCCATGCCTCGTCGGACGCGGGAGCACTCACCTGGTATCCGTCCCTGTTCAGATGCAGGCCGTCAGTCATGAACTTCTTCAGCGCGGCCTCCTCCCGCCCGGCCGCGTCGTAGATCGTGGTCCAGAGGTCGACGACGGGCACGCCCTCGGCCGCGCCGAGCTCCTTCGCAGCCGTGGCGTACGCCCGCGTCGTCTCGAAGTCGCGGTCCATCACGTTCCCGCGCTCGGCCTGGCGCACGCCCCACTGGTGCGTGTTCACCGGCGGGGCGGTCATGAGCACGATCCGGGTGTCTGGCGAGTGGCGCGGGGAGTCGGGCGAGCGCACGGCGGCGACGAGGTGGGCGAGGTTGGCCTTGTAGCGCTCGAGCGGGACGTGCTGGTCCCGCACGGGGAGCGCGGCGTCGTTCGCGCCGAACCAGATCACGAGCAGGCGGACCTTGGGCAGGTGCTGCTGCTGCTCCTTGGTGGCGAAGAGCTGGGAGGCTGAGGGTGAGTGGGCGAGTGGGAGTGCAGCTGGGCGGCGGGGGACACGGACCTGATCGAAGACGGGGAGAATCCAGTCGGTGTTGTAGCCGCTGAAGCCGCGGTTCACCACGTCCATCTTACGGTTGTACACATCTGGGAGGGGCGAGCACGTTAGGCGATCGCTTATCCCGTGCGTACTAGATCTGGGGGGAACGTACGGGCGAGCTGGGCGGCGAACCCATTGAATTCGTACCCGCCCTGGGTGAGGGAATCGCCGAGGAGCATTATGCTGTCTTGCACGTACGCCGCCATTGTCTTCTCTGGCTCACTACCTAGTACTAGTTGGCGGGCAGAGTCCGAGTCGACGGACGGACGATGCGATACCGTCTCCGGCCCGCTCGCCGTCTGAACGCCACGGGAACTGCCATCAGGCGCCGAGGAGGGTCCCTCTCGAGAAGTACGCTCCCAAGAAGTGCATGGGTCCTGGGGCAGATCGCCGCAAGTCAGGAGCGCGGACTCCCAGCGACCGTACCGAGACTCATATCCGTGCCGTCGGGCATGCTGGGTAGCATCCTTGTAGCTTTACATGTGAGTTACTGTCCCCGTTCGATCCACAGCACGGCACTCAAGCATACCCACTCCGCCCCTCCACCGCTCCATACGCCGCGCCACCCTTTCCGAAGAACTTGCGGATGTCGCCCACCAACGCCTCCGGCACCTCGTGCGCCGCAAAGTGCCCGCCCTTCTCATGCTCCTCCGACTCGAACTGGAGGTTGCCGAGCGCCTGGAGGAACTTGCGCGGGGAGCGGTTGAGGTCCTTGAAGTAGCAGACCCCGAACGGGATCGACGTCCGCTTCGCGTGCGCGATCGCCCGGTACGCGTACCCGCCCGTCATCTCCTTGTAGATCCGCACCGACGCCGCCGGGCCCGCGCGCGAGAACCAGTAGATGGACACCCACTCGAGCACTGCGAGTTCTCGTCAGCCGCGAGTAGCACGTGGCGGCGGCGAGGACCGACTCGCTCACCTTCGTCGTCCTTCCAAGGGTACGCGTCGCTCCAGTCCACCAGCTTCTCGTAGATCCACGCCAGCAGCCCGACTGGAGAATCGGAGAGGGAGTACCCGAGCGTCTGGGGCCGCGTGGACTGTTCGTATGAATAGCCTCCTCCCGTAGCTCGAAACTTGGCCGACGTCTCCAAGCCCTTCTTCTCCAACTGGGTGTATGGTGTGATCTTGTGCGTGAGGTGCAGCAGAGGCGTCTCGGATAGAGTTGGCGGTATTCCCCTGGATCCCTTCAGCAGTCAGAATCTGTTTTTGCTCTAGCGTGACAAGATCCGTCTCACATTGGGTAGTTGGATAGCCAAGCCTTGAGATGTGTATGGGCGTAGAAGGTAGAGAGATACGCCGCGACCTGCAAGGGGGCCTCAGTGAGACAAAGCCGATGGTCAATGTGAAGAAATACGCACGTAATGTCCCCAGTCTCCTCCTTGCACGACTTGTACCAAGGTACTTCAGTCACACCGGGGGTCGAGTTCACCTAATCACGCACCGTACTGGTCGTACCCAAGACTGACCATCAACTTGTTCGCCACTTCCGCATACTGACGCTCCGCAAACCCCTTCTTCTTCGGAGCCTCGGAGAAGCCGAAGCCCGGTAGGCTCAAGGCGACGACGTGAAAGCTCGGGTGGTCCGCCGACTTGGCAGTCAGCAGCGGCAGTATCTTGCGCACCTCCAGGAAGTGTCCCGGCCCTGTTCCGTCGCATGGCGGTCCACGAGTGTAGTATGCACGAAAAGCGCAGGCCACTCACATCCGTGAACAAACAGGAACGGCACCGCGTTCTCCTCCTCGCTCTTCTGGTGCAGGAAGTGGATGTTGAGCGTCCCGAAACCGTTGACCTCGATGTCGCGCGTGAACTGGGGCAGGGCGTTGATGGCCGCCTCGGACTTGCGCCAGTCGAAGCCGTCTTGCCAGCGGGAAACGAGCCGTTTTATGTCGGCGAGCGGTGCTCCGTATTCCCAGTCGGCTTGATCGAGCTCGTCTGGGAAGCGAGTGAGCTTGATTTTCTGGTGGAGGAAGTCGAGATCGGCTTCGGGGACGTTGAGAGTGAAGGGCCGCTCGGTGCTCGAAGCAGGGTCAGCCATGTGGGAGGTGTGAATGAGGAGGGAGGGAGCTGCTGGGGTAGGTCGGGAGAAGAAGTCGTCTTTTGAGTGGGTCGAAAACTGAAATAGCTGGGCGAGGTGCCCTCGAATCTGGACCACGTTTGATGGGAGAAGGAAGCAGGTGCGTAATCCGCTGCATGACTTCCGCCTGCGCCCGAACTGTGACTCGGGAAGAGAACGCGGCCGCGCGAGCACGAACACACCACCCGCGGGACCGCACCCTATATCACACCCGAGCCCGCCCCGGGCTCACTGGCAAGCCGGCTTACGCCTGTCGGCAATCTTTCGGAATTTGGTCCCGGACCTAGGTTCGAGGGCGTCGAGGTGAGTGCATCAGTCACTGCATGCGTGATGGAGGATGAGAAGGGACGGACATCCGACGACGCGTCGACTGTCGCGGTCACGTGAAAACCGTGTCTATCTCTGAGCGTGTCCGTTGCCCGCCGAGAGAATCGGACGAGAATCGGAGACCCGCACTGGATCGACCGCGGCGCCCCCGTGCCGGATAGCATCGATCCCATCCTCTGCTCCTCTCCTCTTCCTCTCTCCACCCACTCATCTCCCTCGCCATGGGTGTTTTCGATATCGTTCCCGTACGTCGTCCTGCCGCAGCCCTCTCCTCCGCTCATCGCCCCTCCCCAGGCCGGCGTCCTTACCGGAGACAACGTCCGCAAGCTCTTCGAGTATGCGAAGGAGCACAAGGTCAGTCCCGTCTTCATACCTTCCTCTGCCCTCAGCTCATCTCCCTCTTCTAGTTCGCCATTCCCGTGAGTTCTCTCACCCATCCTCAGCTGCAGTCGCTCATCTTCACTCTCCGTCGACCAGGCCATCGTCAGTCCTCCTCTCCCGCTTTAAACCCGCTTGACCTCACTCTCGTCCAACCCAGAACGTCACCTCCTCATCCGTAGCCAACTCTGTTCTCGAGGCCGCCCGGTCCGTCCCCCCCTCCGTCCTATCCCCACCCGCCTGCTCATCCGCCTGACAGTGACATCAAGGCCCCCATCATCATCCAGGTCTCCCAAGGCGGCGCTGCCTTCTTCGCCGGCAAGGGTCTCCCCAACGACAAGCAGCAGGCTTCCATCGCCGGTGCCGTCGCCGCTGCCCACCATGTCCGCACTGTAGCGAAGGAGTACGGCGTGTGCGTCTCCCTTCTCAATCCCCTCTCTCGACCCCCCGCTCACTCCCCCGGCCCGCCCCAGCCCCGTCGTCCTCCACTCGGACCACTGCGCGAAGAAGCTCCTCCCCTGGTTCGACGGCATGCTCAAGGCCGACGAGGAGTACTTCAAGGCCCACCAGGAGCCCCTCTTCTCCTCCCACATGCTCGACCTCTCCGAGGAGCCCAAGGAGGAGAACATCGCCACCTGCGTCCAGTACTTCAAGCGCATGGCCCCCTCGGCCTCTGGCTCGAGATGGAGATCGGCATCACCGGCGGCGAGGAGGACGGCGTCGACAACACCGGGGTCGACAACTCCCTCCTCTACACCCAGCCCGAGGACATCTTCGACGTCTACACCGCCCTCTCCGCCGTCGGCCCCAACTTCAGCATCGCCGCCGCCTTCGGCAACGTCCACGGCGTCTACAAGCCCGGCAACGTCCGCCTCCATCCCGAGCTCCTCCAGAAGCACCAGCTCTACGCCGAGAGCAAGATCGGCGGCAGCGCCAAGAAGCCCCTCTTCCTCGTCTTCCACGGCGGCTCCGGCTCCACCAAGGACGAGATCAAGACCGCCGTCGACAACGGCGTCGTCAAGATGAACGTCGACACCGACACCCAGTGGGCGTACCTCACCGGTATCCGGGTGCGTCCTCCAGAGCCGCGCGCGTTCGGGGCGGTGCTGACCCTCGGTCGCTGTTCGACAGGACTTTGTGCAGAGCAAGTCGGGCTACCTCCAGACCCAGGTCGGGAACCCCGACGGAGCGGACAAGCCCAACAAGAAGGTGAGCGATTTGGGCGCGCCAGCGCCGCTGGGAACCAAACTCACGCGGCCGGGTATCTCAGTACTACGACCCGCGGGTGTGGGTGCGTGAGGGCGAGAAGACGCTCGTCGTGCGTGTCAAGGAGGCGTGCGCGGACCTGGGCAACACCAGTCAGTTCAGATCGGTGCATACATTCGCACATTGCACTGACGGATGCCGATCTGCAGACCAGCTGTGAGCCAGTCGAGTCGTCCCGGACCGTGTGCGGGCGGATGGGAGCGGTGGCTGGATAGAAGCCCTTGGAACGAATTCGTAGTTACTGTAGTGTACGCACATGCGAATGTAGAACAATTTCTGCTCAGAATACTGCCGGCCACACCTCGTCGGGCGCAGCAACGTTGCGATCACGTGAGGTCTTGTCGAATATTCATCTGCATTGGCTGCACGACACTCCATGGCAGGAGAACCAAAGTGTACAGAAATGAAGTCCTCGAGAGGAGCTCGTCTCGCTATATGCACTACGCACAGCCCAACCCTGTACCTCACACGACGCCCAGCACCACCGTCGCCCGCAGGCTCACCTCCCGCCCGGCGGGCATCGCGACCGGCACCGGCGTCCCCTCCGCGTCGACCTCGAGGTACTCCTCCGTCCGGAGCGAGCTCGACTTCCACCCCCAGCTCTGGCTCACCGCGAACGTGTCCGGCGCGCTCGTGAACCGCGTCACGCTCGCGCCCGTCGCGCTCGCGCACGCGATCGTGAAGTGCGCGCGCACCGCCCCCCGCGCGTCCCGGTACGCCTGCGCGGGCGCGACCGCCGCCGCCGCCGCCGTCGCGGGCAGCCCCGTCGTCGTGGACTGCGGCGCGCGACAGCGGGGCCGGGCTGGGGCCGGGGCTGGGGTCGACGCCGAGAGCGGGGTGCCGGGCGTGGCGTGCGCGCACGCGGGGGACGGGACGTCGATGAGGGCGAGAGCGGGGGGCGCGGGGCGGAGACGGAGGCGGAGGGGCCGCGGCCGCCGGCGGGGGTGCGCGGGAGCGCGGGGGCGGAGGGGGGCGGGATGGCGTCGGCGGCGGACTGGCGGTGGAGGTAGATGCCGAGCTGGACGCCCTTCTTGCGGACGACCTGGACGTAGACGTTGTAGAGGCTGCCGGCGTACCAGACCGTGTGCGAGTGCAGCCGGCTCTTCTCACGGAGCGCGTCGACGTCCCAGAACTCGACTGCGAACCGGAACGGCGGGTGGGCGGTCCATTTGGTGTCCGATGACGAGGGCGAGGGGGGCGAGGAAGGGGAGCAAGGGGAGCTCTGAGCGAGCAGAGCTGAAGCAGACTTGCGGGCGGGTGCTAGTCCGAAAAAGTTCGCCTCCGTGGCTAGTGCGGAGCCCTTCTTTGCTGCGTTCATATCGAACAGTTGGTCCATCGAAGATCCATCGAGTCCAGTGCTGTCTCCAAGGCGGAGAGATGAATCTCCGGGGATGGGAAAGTATATCGTGTCCATCGCGCCGAATGCACCTCCTGGCTCGATATCTGTGACGGCAAGACCTACACCAAGGTCCTTGTTCGCAGTTGAGGGTGATTGAGATGGCGATGTAGGTCCAGAAGCCCGCTGAACAATCCGGTGTGCGAGAGTAGACTGATTCCACAGAGCAGCTTGTAGCACCGACATTGACACGAACGGTTTCCCGGTCAAGGGGGAGGAGTCGCGAGAGATGTACATTAGGTCGTCCATGTTCTACATCCTCATTTAGCTCCGAAAGAGGTGGTAAAGAGAAAGAACGTACCATATTGGCATAGTATATGCCTTCGTTGAACATCTTCTCAAACTCCAAGTCCTCGTCTTCCTCGGGATCGGTTTCGACGCCCGATGACCTCCTCATCTCAACGATACTACGAGCCATATCATACCTCTCCTTCTCTCCCTTCACGAAGAGAGCGTCCGATGAGAGAATGCCTCTGACCCAACGTGCTGTGAGGCCCCCTCGTCTCCAGATTACAGGAACATCTGGGGTGCTGGAATGAGGTCTGTCCGTGAACTTGCGCGGAGATCTTGACCCTGCCAGCTCTGGCGGTGCCGAGCCCGGCCTTTCTCCGACGCCTTGCACGTGTCGAGAAACGACTGGGGACCATATGGGCGCGGCCTGAGCCCTAGTCTCGGTAGGGGCGATGGCCCGGGCCTCGAGTTGAAGCATGTCGACGCCCCAGCGAGTGAGCCAGCACGCCGCCGCCTCGCCGACCTTATCCGAGACGGCACCGTAGTAGTAGCATGGTCGAGGGAAGTTCGACTCGCCAGCGGATTGCGAGGAACGTAGCTTGTCCTGCGACCTGGGCTGGCTGTAGTACTGGGTCGGCTGACTGAGGTCTTCGATCTCCGAGTCAGAGTCGACGCCGGTCTGACCACTACACTTGCGCGATGGTCTCACTTCTTCAGGTTTGACGGGACGGGGGGATCTGGGGGTACCGCCAAAGTCAGGACGGAGGTCCTCGGGTACCTCGATGGAGTCGTATGAGGCGGAGGGGTCGTCATCGTGCAGGAGCTCAGCGACTTCTTCGAGCCCAACCGCCGGACCCAGATCTACGTCGACACCCTCAGTAAAGGAGTGAGGATCTCCAGCAGGTCCAATGCCGCGACCGAGGGCAAAATCAAGATATCGGATCGCTGTATGCGGTCCGACAGTGCGTACGATAGCCGAGAGTGCCTGAGAAGCGACGGAGGGTATTGACAAGTAGACTGCTGCAGAAAGCAAAGATAGCAGAAACCGGGGTGACGCTGGTTGGTGGTCCGGGGGTAATGTCGGAACGGTGGATATTCCAAGGTGGGAGGGCAGTAGAGTCGGAAGATGAGAACAGTCGTGAATAGATGTGGTGGATGCGAAAGGAGGTGTCAGCGGATGTGTAGGGGTGGGTATCATTGTCGGGGATATCCAGAGAGGAGGACCGCCTCCATATAGTCGTGCGATGCATATTCTGTTTCGTTTTATATATTAGCACATTGATGTAGGCGAGACAGTGACAATGCCACGTACTCAAAGGCTGGGGGTAGATCACGTTAGCCTGGAGGCTACCAGAAGGCCGGCGCAAGGGTACAGAGTATAGAGACATGCATGCGACACCAGCAGATGGCAGAACACAGCACCATAGAAAAGGCTAAAGGGAATGCATAAGACTACAAGAGATGAACTCACCAGCCCGCGTGATGTTGGGGTCGTCAAAAACGATGTCAATAGTACTGTCTGTGCTGCCGAGATGACCTCGCGATCTGGGGCCCGATTCACTGAAGCCAGAGGTAAAGAGGGACTGAAAGAATCCCTGGCGACAACAGATGAGGACGCACAACACGGCAAAAAAAAGGAAGACGTACCGCTTGTATGAGAATCACTCTGTGCAGTCTATATACTGCAGTCCAGGAGGACGCAGAGATGCGAAGAGCGACATCGGCAGTCTTGCGCTGAAGGAAGGAAGAGTATAGATGTGCCTGGAGGTCATACGTCGCCGGTCGTGACAAACTGGTTGACATGGATAGCATGTTGAAGGACGCGGAGGTGGAAGAGGCAGGTGCCCTAGGAGATGTCGGTCGCGCGAGGTCGAGGGAGAAGGGGTCTGTCATTCTGGCGTTTCAAGAAAATACGGGAGAGGTGTGGGAGGATGAGGCGCGGCGCAAACGGGCAGACGAGGATTTCAAGAGACCATGGGCGGGGAGGAGAAGCGTGGCCACCCTCGCCAAGCAGAACGAGGCAAAGTCGCCCGCTTCACTCGTCTGGGGCGCCGGGCCGGTGGCCGCTCAACGCAGTCGTCCGAGACAGTCGCGCATCCAGACATGACGAGTGATGATTGAATTTCATTTACGAGAGAAGGAGTGCGGAGTAAGAGGGTATGTTTTGGATACAAGCTGCCAGGGGGGAAGCCCCGGACAAACGGCAGCCAAGACAAAGTGCCGCAGACTTTTTGAAGTGCCGTTCCCAAATCGCTGCCGCATAGGTGCTATTTCTGTCTCCGGAAGTGAGGCATTGAGGACGTGGGGGAGAGAACGAGAGCACAAACGCGTCGCGAGTTCAAGCGACCCTCGGGGTGGTCATTGTCGCGATCACGTGAGACAATCCCGTGGTTTGGCGAAGCGGCCGTCGGCTGCCTTCAGGTCTTTTCCCCCGCCCACCACGTCTCTGTCGTCTCCATCGAACTACTGCACCACAAGAATGCACCGTAAGCTATTATTACGAGTCCTTCTGCGTCGTTTTCGCCTCCCGCCATGTCTTCCGCAAAAGAAAGCCTTTTCACGTCATGTGCACCGTCCGCTGCTCAATTGAGCTGCAACCATGACTCACTGCTTTCGAGATCGCGCAGTGTATCCGGGATGCTGTCGGTGAGAGCCGTCTTTTGGGATACGGGCAAGTAGTCTCAGCGGAACTCTCCGCACTAGTGCACCCGCTTCTCGCCGCTTTCTCTTCTTTCGAGCCAATCAGCTATAGGAAGGATCACAAGATGAGCGATGGGATAGAATGAGTAAGAGTCGACATAGCTGCGCACGAAAGCCTGGGTGGAGGAGCCCGGTCGGGGATTAGCTGTTGGTGGTCTCGCGGCCTTTGCCGTCGAACTTTACGCAGGGTTGCACTCACGCTACAGTAATGGCCTGTGATAGGGGGTAGGCTGGGGTAGGTCGTCGGCGGGACCGTCCCTGGAGAATCGGCCGGTCGGCCTTCCGACTCACCCACACGATGTGTTTCCCACCGGCATGCACACCCTTGCCGGCATCCATCCACTACCCGGGACGCCGTTCCATGACCTCTCGCAGCACAGACTAGACAGCACTGGACGCATACAATGGGCACCATCGTCTCCAAAGCCAGGCTCATCGTCTACGCCACCCTTCAGCTCAGCAAGACCTACGACGAGCTCAAAAAGCGCCTTGACGAGTCCCCTGGCCTTCCCCTTCCCTCCCCTACCCTCCCGCTCTGGACCGTCCCAGCGACGACCATTGGACTCGATCCTCCCGACACCCTTCCGGAATATGCGGACGTGGTAATCATCGGCTCTGGCATCACCGGCACTTCCTTCGCGTACAACGCTCTAGCCCGTACAAGTGGCCTCAGTGTCGTCATGCTCGACGCTCGCGAGGTCTGCTCCGGCGCAACCGGCAGGTACGCTTCGCTAGTCTCCTCCGCATCTCCCACCCCTCACGCTCTATATATCCCATGCAGGAACGGCGGTCATGTCAACCCACCTCTTTACCACGACCATGCCGAGCTTTCCTCCCGCCATGGCCCCGCGCATGCTCGCGCGCTCATCGACTTCCGCCTAGCCCATCTTGCCGAGCTGCTGCGCGTCGCCACCGCGGAGGGCATCGTCACGCGTGGCCAAGTGCGCGCGACGGAACATCTCGACGTCTACACGAGCGAGGAGACCTTCGCGGAGGCGAAGGACAAGCTCGCGCAATGGCGCGCGGAGATGCCGGAAGCTGCAGAGGGGTTCATGTCTTACGAGCGCGAAGAGGCGATCAAGGTGCGTCTGATAACTTCTGGACCGAGAGAGCACCCTCAGACCGCGCTCTGTGGCAGAGATTCCACTTATCCGAGCAAACCGCTGGGTGCATAACGAACCCCGGAGGTGCGATGCACCCATACCGCTTCGTGACCTCCCTTCTCTCCACCCTCCTCGAGCGCCACCCCGACAAGTAAGTCGCCCCTTCTACCCCGATTCTCGCCCACCCACCAAAATTGTACTAGCTTCCACATCTACGCCAGAACCCCCTGCACCTCAATCACGGTCTCCTCTCCCAGCGCCCATCCCTACACTGTGCACACCCCGCGCGGCTCCATACGCGCGACGCACGTCGTGCACGCGACCAACGGCTGGTCCTCACACCTTCTCCCCGCCCTCCGCGCCAAGATCGTCCCCGTCGTCGGCAACATGTCCGCCCAGCGCCCCGGCCGCGCCCTGCACCCGAGCACGCTCCACGGCGCGCGCTCCTTCGTCTTCTACAAATCCGGCGCCGGGTACGACTACCTCACCCAGCTGCCGTCCTCCCCATCCCCATCCGCAGCGGACGAGAACGAGAACGAGCTCATGTTCGGCGGCGGGTGGGCGAGCGGCGGCGGGGCATGCCCAACATCGGGCGGACGACCGTGCGGTGAGCCACACCGCGCAGAGCTACCTCGCCGGCGCGCTCCCGCAGTTCTTCGGCCTCCGCAACTGGGGCGCCGACGCCTCTCCGCCCTCGCCCCGCCCTCGCCACATCCACCGAGACTGGGGCCCAGGGCGGTCCAAGGCGCAGTGGAGCGGCGTGCTCGGCATCTCCGCGACATGCTCCCTGGGTCGGCCGCCTCCGGACAAGGTGAGCGGCCGGGCCGTCGTCGCGCCCTGGTCCTCCGGGCCGCCGCGCGCGGCGAGAAGGCGGCCGGCCACCGCCGCGCAGGCGAGTGGATCGCGGCGGGGTACTCGGGCGAGGGCATGGTGCACGCGTGGATGAGCGGGAAGGCGCTGGCGCGATGGTGCTCGAGCGGGAGGAGACTGGCGGGGTGGTTCCCGGAGATACTGCGTGTGACGGAGAAGCGGTGGAGAGAGGCGAACGTCGAGGAGTTGTTTGCGCGATTTATGTAACGCATCTACCCTGGAGGCCATCCCACTCTCTGCAGGCACGAGCAGTCGCGGCCATGTGATAATGTACAGGACACTGTTTTTAACAACGACCGTATGCCTGTGCTTGTTCAACGTTTCAACCAGGGGCGCACGTAGTCTCCCCTAGGCATCCCATATTCTATGAGGGTGCACGATACTTGCCTCGTCCGGAAGCGCGGACAAAATCTGCAGCCGGGCCGCACATGCCCGGCGTTCGTCGCGCTCTGCTCGGCAAGATCTCCTTCTCTCGTCCACCAACGCTCCCACCACCCGTTTCCCGATGGCCAAACGAAAACAGGACGAGCCTGATTCTGGCGACGACTCCGACGACGACCGCGTGAGTGCCGCCTGGTCCCCAATGCTCTCTCGCACTCACCCGCCCCCGCCAGTAGAGTCTCATCGACGTCGACTTCGAGTTCTTCGACCCCCACCCAGATATCGACTACCTCGCCCTCAAACGCCTTCTCACCCAGCTTCTCGCCGCGGATGCCCAAGAGGTGCCCGTGCACGACCTCGCCGATCTCATCCTCGCCCAACCCCTCGTCGGTACGACCGTCAAGTGCGATGGGCGAGAGAGCGACCCGTACGCGGTCTTGACGGCCCTCAATATCCTCGAGCACAAGGCACGTTTGCCCTTGCTCCCCATCCCAGAGCTTTCCTTGCTTATAATGTGTCTCCATCCAGGAGCGCCCCTCTATTAAAGCCCTCGTCGCCTACCTCCTCGCAAAATCCGTCGCGGACGCAACGCTGCACTCGAAGCTGCAGACCCTGCTCGGGCCCAACTCGACCGACGCCATCGGCCTCGTCGTCTCCGAGCGGCTCATCAACATGCCCGTCCAGGTCGTCCCGCACATGTACCGCATGCTCGCGGACGAGATCCAGTGGGCTCTCGACGACGTACGTCTCCTTCATTCGCCCGCTTCTCACACGCCTTTGCATCCCCTCCATCATCCCCACCCTCATCCCGATCGCAATTCCATCGCGCTCACGACCGCCCTTCGCACGCGCCCAGAACGAGCCCTACGACTTCAAGTACCTCCTCCTCGTCTCCCGCATCTACCGCCTCACCGCCGACGAGGCCGCCGAATTGCACGCCCCCTCATCGCGCACGAAACGCGCCAAGCACGCCGCGGACCCCCCGGAGCACCCGGGCCCAGGCGTCTTCCCGTTCCACCCCGAGGACGACGTGATTCGCAAGGTGCGTCGTCGTTCGCCTCCCCCTTCGCGCCGCGGTGGGAAGGGGCTGACCCACCCTCGCACGCGCAGTTCGCGTCGCACACGCTGGACTACACCTTCACGCACGCGCAGCCGCGCGACGCGGAGGCCTTCGGGCTGGACACGGGCGGGCGCATGATGCTTGTCCCAGCGAACAGGCTCCGTGAGATTGCGGCCGCGCTCGCTGAGGCGTACCCCCAGCCCTCATAGCGCATGTGCATACCTCGCCACGCTTGTATTCCTCGATCTGTTGTACGCTCGATGTCTCTGTCCCACCCTTTCAGTTCACGCCTGCCACCGAGTTGCAGCTCGAAGACGAGATGAGAGGAAGCAAATAGCAGGTGGATTATACACACACAGGGTAAACGTATCGACAAGCCAGCCGTCACAGCAACAGAGATACATATCTCGCGCACCATGCACGAAAAAAAAACCGTCCCGCCTGAGTCCAGGATACTAATGTTTGCCGCCCCCTAACCTCCTCACCGCGTCGGGATGCCCATCTTGAGCAGCGCGCCGACGACGTCGACGTCGTCCCAACGCGCCATGGTCTCGTTCGCGGGCTCGCTCTCCGCTGCGGCTGCGGCTGCGGCCTTCTTCGTCTGAATGTACATAAGCGAGTTGCGGAAGTGGCGGGAGATCATCTCGGGTGTCTGCACGCCTTCGAGTAGACCCGGCGGCGCGCGTTGCGCGGGGTGCACGTCGGGGGACACAATGTTGTCGATCGAGGAAGTGATGAGCTCAACAAGGCTGTTCACGAACTTGGGGGTCACCTAGTATGCAGATAACGTCAACATGGAATTCATGCACGCAGACGGATCAAGGTACTCACAGCCGGTGCGCCGCGGTCGAGGTAGTAGATGTACTGGTCCAGGGTATCACAATAGAGCTGGACGGTGATTATCTCTTCTGTCGCGGAGTTGGCGATACGAAGTGCCTTCTGGAGGCACTCCAGTACACGTTTGCTGTCCTGCAGGGGATACTGGATAACCCTATAAACAGGTATCCCATGCGCTTCAGATCGAAACCGACTCACCGACTTCTTTTCTCCGTCCTCAGTCGTGCCGTTTTCCTTATCCTTCTTCTCCTTCTCGGCCGTCTCCTCCTCGGCCGGGACCTCCTGCCACCACAAATGGCTCGCGAGGTTGACCGCGCTCGCCTGGTGTGGCTTCTTGAGCAGCTTCGAGCCGTGCAGGGCCGCCTTAGTGATAAGCGTGTCATAGTTGTCTTCGCTGAACACCCGCGCGCCTTGGAGTGTGCCGATGATGAGCGTGATCGCCTGCAGTTGGGCGCGACTCTCGGAGATGCTGTCCTCGTACACGGTGAACGCGTCGACGTACATGTCGTACGTCAGGTTCTCGAACCCGCACTCGTCCGAAATCTGCGCCGCGAGGAGGAACAGCCGGAGTGCGATCGCTGGCGCGTCGACGGTCGCGGAGAGGATCGAATTGAGCTGACGGACAAACTTGAGGACAATCTGCACCTTCGACTGCCAGTCGTCCTCGAGGTGCTCTCGATTCTTGTATCTCCGGCAGAGCTTGATCGCAGAGGTGATGAGGGCGGGGTAGGTATAACGCATGCGCTCTCCGCCGGTCTCGAAATGCCGCCGAGCAGATTGAAGAATCTACTACATGTAAGTTTTGGACACAAATACTCCTGGGGTAAAGACGCACCTCGAGCTGAACACCAAGGTCGTCTGAGCGGAACAAGTGGATCATGCGAGCAACCCATCCCTGTTCTTCCGCCATCTCTTCCCGCTGCTGGTCGTACGGGCCTCTCCTTGGGTCCTTGTTCATCATGGATTGAGCACCTGGCCCGGTGCCCGCGTCTTGCTGATCGCGAATGAGGACATGACAGAGTTCGAGAATGCCGTTGACATCCTCCGGTGTCTCGATGACCGTCTCGTTTTTGAGCACAGATGAGATGAGGGAATGAGCGAGCGTTCGACGTGTTGAGTATGGTTGTTGTTGAAGGAGAGTGGTGTAGCGCTGCAGCGCAAGTAAAGTGAGAACCGACTGGTAGGAGTTGATGGGTGCATTGAGGAGAGCCGAGAGGTTCGCCGTTGTTTGAGGATGGTGAAGGTCGGGGCTTTGAAAGATCTCAGCAAAGCTTTGCGATAGGCGAAAAGGGCACACACCTATCCGTGAACTCTTTGATCTTTTCCGCGGCAAAGCCGAGAATCTGATCGACGTATTCGAGCCGGTCTGGGTAGCAGCTCAATGAAAGATTCGTCAGAGAGACGAGCAGAGCAGTAATGTCTTGTATTGACAGATCTGGCCTGGCCTGATCGACAGCGGTGCTCAGCATTGTGCTGACAGCCACGAGAACGATAAACTCACCTTGATAAGCTCAACAACTTGGTGCCAAAAGACTTCGAATAGCTGCACATTCTCCGGAACGCCTCTGAACTTCTTCACTGCCTCCGAGGCCTCACCCTCCTTGCTCGCCTCCTTCTCTTTACCCTTCCCGTCCTTCTCAACATCCTCTGCCGCGCCGTTGGGTGTTAGTGGAGTAGGTTCGGCCTTCTCAGGCGTCTGAGCAACGACTGGACTTGTCGGTGGCGAGCCCCACTCATTCGACATCGTTGGAGCCTCGGTGGTCGGAGACGAGACCCCAGTCCCGTTTGCTTGCCGATAGTCGCGAGCCGCTTTCACCTTGTCGGCCAGACGGCGCGCCGCCGCCTCTTCTTGTCGCTTCGTCTCCTCCGGGTCCTCGCTCTCTGCTTCGCGCGCCGCATACGCCGCCAACCGATCAATGAGCGCGATCACAATCGACTTTATGTTGACTTTCGGATGCAGCTGAGCCGTCGCGGAGAGGAAGGGGCCGAGAGTGTAGAGGTGGAACTCGTCGGGGAAGACCTTGCCAGCGTGTGCACTTAGTACGAGTGCAATGTATAGCGGTGGGTATACATACCTGGATAACGACCTCCATCAGGTACTCCTGCGCAATCACATCCTTGCAGACAACAATTTGCTGGAGGATGCTGGGGAGAATGTGGGTCTGGTACATGTCGAGGTCCACGCCGTCGAGCTGGCTAAGACGAACGAGATTCGTGCCGACGAGGATTCGCAGTTCCCGCCGCTCCATCTCACGCTTCTCGCGGTCTCTTGAGTGGCCCTGGTGCTGCAGGCGCACCCAGAGTTTGTTCATCTCGATGAAGTTGGTGAGCACGAACGTGATCGAGTCTTGCAAGTTGCCCTTGGGACTAGTCAAAGTGAGTTACTCAGCCGGAGAAAAGGCAGATCGAGAACGGACCCTGGGTCGTCGCCAATTGGCAGATGGTCCCTCGTCTGTCCGCTGAGGTAATGCCGCAAGAAGAGTCCCCTGATAGGATGCAACACACCGCGCGACATCTCCAGCATGTCCTTCATCACCTCCTTCACAGGTGCGTCTGGGATAGACATGTACACTGAGCCGACGGTGATCATGAGGTAGAGGCGGGGGACGATGTTGCCAGCATATTGTACAAGTTCGTAGAGGTCGGCGAGGTGGTTTCGGTCCTGGACGTGCGCGTCGTATAGATAATTGGATAAATGACGGAGGGCGTCGAAGACAGCCATGTCTGGCAGCGGAGGTGTAAGAGCGCGCGCGCGACGCGAATGGGAGCGATGTACGCACAGAGCTCGTAGTATTGCTTGGGTGATAGCGAGGAGGTACGGAGCTCGGCCAACATGAGACTCGCGCTCTTGAGAGCGTCCATGAGCTGGTCAAGCTCCTACAGCCCGTCACCCCTTTTGAGCTTTCTCTTGAGCAGCGACGCAGGAGGGGACGTACGAGGTGTCTCTTCATCTGCTGCACCTGAATCTTGACGGTGCTCAGAGACTCGCTGAGCATCTTGCCCTCCTCGGCCGGGGGTCCTGCGGGAGCGACAGACATGGCGGAATGGCGCGCTCCAACGACGCGTCAGGCGGTGGGGGACGGGAGAGTGGGAAGGCAGCCGCGGGGCGGGCGAGAGGGTGAGAGGAGGGCAGGGGTGACGCAGAGCCCGCAGTGGGCTTGCGCGCCCTTGCCGTAAACGGTAACTCCCCGGCTGTGGCGCGCACCTCCCCCGCAGCTCGCACTGTCGACCGTGCGCAGCGCAGACTCACATCGCACACCCGTCGTTCTATGTGCGCACACAGCGCCAACCGATACAATACTGTGATGGCATTATTCTACATGAGTGCATTCCAGAGCTAGATCACGAAGGCTACGACTAAGGTCAAGAATCCCGGAGGCGTATATTATTTAGTCCCAGGAAGGCGAGGTGCTGTACGGACGGTTGCGTGTCGACGACGTCCCATTCGTGTTCTGCGCCGGGCTCGACGGAGACCATTGTGGGGACGTCGGACTATACGCAGGGGATGCGGGTGAATACGCGGGGGCTGCAGGATGGGTCAGCATAACTCTACTAGGGGCAAAACAGATAGACTTACAGGTTGGGGAGTATGCGGGGGAAGTGGGGGCTGGAACGAGTATTGGTCAGTGTCCAGCAGTGAGCCACGCTGCACAACTTACAGTATCGAGGAGATGCGGGCGACGCTGGTGACGTGGGCGAGTACTTCGGCGACGTGGGAGACATCTGAGCAGGAGCTATGAGGGATACATGTTAGAAAGATCACGGCTCATGGTAAAGATGAAAATTACTCACAGGCTGCAAATGGACGATTGCGGACGCGCGCAAAAGTCGTTAGTAGATGTCATCGTGCAGCAAACATATTGGTACATACTAGGCGAGTACCGCGGAGAGGCGGGACTGAACGACGGGCTCGTGGGTGAGTACCGCGGCGACGTCGGGCTGAACGACGGGGACTGTGGGCTATAGCGCGGAGAGGTGGGAGAGAAGTTAGGTGATGTGGGCGAGTACCGTGGACTCGTCGGCGAGTAGGTGGGTGACGTGAGGTTGAGGGCGGGGGAAGTAGGCGAGTATGTGGGGGATGTTGCGCCGCGACTGTGGTCGTAGTACGGCGACGTCGCGTAGGGAGACGTGCCCATGGGCGATGTCGCACCACCAAACGGCGACTGCGCGAGGTATGGGGACGTCGGCGAGTACGCGTTGGGAGAGCTCGGGCTGTAGCCGGGCGCCGCTGGGGACATCACACCTGCGCCCATGGGGCTCATGCCATAGCTCAAGAGGTTGTAAGCTGCCGGCGCATCGTCGCTTCCGCTGACTGCGAGTGGTGAGAACGCGGCAGCTTCGCCCTTGAACGAGACGTCTTGACTCCACATAGGCGAGTTGCTGTCGTACGGAGTCATCGCAACCTGTCCTGGAGTCATGCCTCCGTCAACTTGGGCGCGCAGCATCTCCTGTACCGGCAAGCGGTGATCCACAATAACGTCCTTCAGCATGTCGATGTCGAGGGTGACGTCGAACGCGCCCGTTCCCATTGGCGCCATCTGGCCAAACAGAATGTTCTCCGCGATTCCGTGGCAGTCGTCCTTCTCGCCTACCGCAGCGGCCTCCATAAGAATCTCGACTGTCTCCTCGAACGAACAACGCATGAGTGCCCCGGTGTCCGCGCGATTGATGCCGTGTCGGGTGATGGCCATGAGCGATCCACGATGCGTCATCAAGTCACAGAGAAGGGCCAGGTGGCGGAAGTTCACGTAGGAACCGTCGAACTCGATGACACCACGAAGTTCCTTCATGATGGCGGCGCGAGCAGCTTCAATACCCAGCACGTCGAAGATCTCGACACAGCTGTTCGAGTACGTCCGCCTGAAGTCGACACCGTCGATGCACATGACCGTCTTGAGATTGACGCCATCCGTCTCCAACACCCACTCCTTCTCGGAACGCGCCTCGATGCTGCCCGAAGGCGAGATGACGATTTTGTCGTGCTCCAGCAGGAAGACACGGTGGATGCCGGGGACACCGCGGAGCTCGACGGAGTTCAGCATCGTATTCTCGAGTTGCCGCAAGAAGATGTCCTCCTCGACTTGACCCATGTCCTCTTCGTCTTTGTCCGCGCCGCCCAGCACACGACACCGAATGACGAGCTTTTCAGAGTTGTCTTCACTCCAGATGACGAAGAGGTCGGTCTTGAAGCTCTGCGCGATACGGTTGGCGACGTAGGTCATAGAGAGCTTGCGGTCGATCATCTTCGCGCGGTCGAGCTCCAGACGAAGAAGCCACGGAGACATGAGGTGGAGCTTCTGCTCGATTTCGTCGTCAGGAATGGCAAAGAACGCGTGCACGAAGTCCTCGTCCTCTTCGATGATGGTGGAGCTCGGGTCCGGATCGTACCAAATCTCGACGGCGGCGGTGACGGTGCGGAGGGAGGTGAAGGCGAGCTCTTGCTCGACCGTCTTGGCAAGCATGGTGTCCCTCGCGATCTCGGGCTCGAGGTATACCGAAAGCGATGGCGTCTTGATGTTAGTCGCGACGTTGATGATCTCCTTGAGTCGAGGTACACCGAGAGTGACGTTCTTACTTGACACACCAGCGTAGTGGAAGGTGTTCAGGGTCATCTGCGTAGCAGGTTCTCCGATGGACTGCGCTGCGAGGGTACCACACATCTCGCCTGGATGAGCGACCGACAGATTGAACTTTGCCTCGACTTCTCCCATGACCCACTCGAAAGCCTCGCGGTTCAAGTGATAGCGCTCGAGGACGCGACGAGCCGCGAAGGTCGCGCGGAGGTGCATCCTGAAGAGAAGGGTGGCATTTGCCTGGGATTCTCTCGCTAGGAACGAGTTTCCACGGACGACGACGAGCCGATCACAGAGCTGCCGAACGGAGTCGATGATGTACGCCGGCTCGAGATCGCTCGGTTTGCGCCTGTCGATGTGGAAGATCTGGAGCGCGTTTTGGACGATGCGCTGCAGGTTGACGGGGAGATAGCGAGGAGCACTGGGGTCGGTTCGAGGGAAGATGAATGCGCGGAGAAGCTGCCTGTCTTCGGAAAGCTGCGCGAACTCCTCATCCAGCTTGGCCTGGAGCTCGAGGGAGCTGTCGTCAAGACCAACTTGGAGGACGCCGGGTAAAAAGCCACCTGTTGGGTCGGTGACGTCTACGCGGTAGTCATGCTCGAACTGGCCGTTATTCAGAGCGAAAGTTTCGATGTTTTGTCGCTCGATGAACGCGCCGTCCATGCCGTCCTCTCCGTACACGAACTGGATGAGATCGCCCAAAGAGTTGCGAACGGTGCCGTCGTAGCAGACTTGGACATCCTCGAGGGCCTTGACGAGACGACGCTGAATATAGCCGGTCTCGGCGGTCTTGACGGCAGTATCGATGAGACCCTCCCGACCAGCCATTGCGTGGAAAAAGAACTCCTGGGGAGTGAGACCTCGTAGATATGAGTTCTCGACGAACCCGCGAGCTTCTGGGCTGAAGTCGTCCTTGGTGAAGTGGGGGAGAGTGCGATGGCGGAAACCGAAGGGGATGCGCTTCCCTTCCACGGACTGTTGGCCCACACAGACAGACATCTGCGAGATGTTGATGAAAGAACCCTTGGAACCGGCGACCACCATCTGCTTGACGTTGTTGTCCTCCTTCAAGTGTTTCTGCGCGTACTGACCGCTGTGGTCACGGGCCAGGTTCAGCTCACGCTCAACCTTCTTCTCGAACGACTCGCGGATGGTCATTCCAGGGGAGGGTTTGAGACGGTCATGGTAGGCATCGCCGAGAATGTCCTGGACATTCTTCTTCCGCATCGAGATCTGGTCCTGAATATACGCCATCGTCTTTCGATCCGCAATCGTGTCGCCGATGCCGATGCTGAAACCATTGTGGAAGAGCCAATAGTTGACGACTTGTTGCAACCCGGTGAAAAGACCGCGAGTGGCTTCGGGGCCCTTCTCTCGAAAGACGACGTGGACGAGACCACCCTGCGAGGCGCCGACCGTCTTCTTCTCGACGATGCCGAAGATGATGTCTCCGTTCTCAATCATAATACCGTCGTCGAACACTGGGTTATTCGATTTCGGTTCGGCCGAGCGGAAGATGTTGATTCCACGAGGGATGCACATGCTGAGCAGCTGCTTGCCAGTCCAAAGCGGCTTGGGCTTGATTATCGCGGGAGTGGGAACGGTGCCATCCCAGTCAGGGACCCAAAGGAGGATGTTTTGAACCAGGTTCCATTCCAAGAAGCAGTCGCGCAAAGTGAACTTGCGGATTCCACACAGAGTGTCTTGCACGATGCCCATAACCGGTTTATTAGCCTGCGGCGAGATGATCTATAGCAACATGAGCGAAAGTTTCGCATACGCCACGTTGAAGAACTTACCTGACGGGGAACCCATGCAATCTGCGAGAGCTCTGCACGGGTCTCTTCACTCTGTGGTACGCTAACGCATGCCATTAATACAAGGACAAAAAGAAGACGCAGTGAACTTACTGCATGTTCATTTCATCACCATCGAAATCGGCGTTGTACGGCGGAGTAACAGAAAGGTTGAGACGGAAAGCTGCGCAGCGTCATCAGTATCATATCCACGTTAATATCGACGAAACCCCGTACTGGAATATGGCATCAAGCGAACTCGATGGCTCATCATACTCATCTTGTGCAGACTAGGCTGACGGTTGAAGAGAACGAAACTAATAGTGGAGTCAGCACCCACCAAAAGTAGCGACGTAACTATACGCACTCGCCATCCTTCAGGTGCCGCTCAACGATCCACCCGTATTGAAGGAACGCATCCGCCCGCTTGTTGTACCGCAGATCGATACGCTCACCGGTATCCCGAACCACATATCTTGCACCAGGGTACACTGTTGGACCATTCCGCACAAGCTCTTGAAGATATGCGATGTTGTAAGGCGTGACTACAACGTTACAGGTCAAAACGCAGCTCTCCGCGGTTGCAGCGGACGACTCACCTCGCTCAGGGAAGGTCAGATTCATAGCGATCGTGCGCGGGACGCCGACTTCATCCAGCTCCAGATTGGGATCGCCCGTGATAACAGTACGAGCTGAGAAATCAACTCGCTTGCCCATGAGGTTGCCACGGAGACGACCGTCTTTGCCCTTGAGACGAGCACGGATCGCCTTGACTGCACGACCGGACTTCTGGGTAGCTTGCGGGATGCCAGCGATGTCGTTGTCCATGTACGTCGCGACATGGAACTAGTTCGTGTTAGATAAATATGCAGAAGTTCAACGGAACATTGTATTCACCTGAAGAAGCTGGTCGAACTCGTTAATAACGTGCGCGGGGGCGCCTTCTTGTTGACAGCGAAGGACGTTCGCAGAAGCCTTGATGATGTCGCCGAGCTTGTACGTCAGATCGTCCTCACTGCGCATAGTACCGCCATCGACAGCGATACTGGGACGGACGGGAGGTGGTGGGACAGGCAAGACGGTGAGTATCATCCATTCCGGTCGGGCGTACTCGACTGAAAGACCGAGGAACTTGAGATCCGAGTCTGTGATCTTCTTCAATGCGGTGTAGACCTCGTGCGGAGGGAACAGCCGCTTGTCAGGCTGAAGCGACTTCATGTCCTACTTGGGATGAGTAAGGCGGACGATGGGGCAGCGCGGACACTAACCTCGTCTTCATCCTTCCCGCGTTTGTACTGCACGAAGAGCTTGAGACCCTCCTTGCGAATCACTGGCTGGTTGGCTCCACAACCCCCATGGCCCTTCTTAGGCTCCTCCTGTTCACCCTCATTCTCGTCCTTGGGCTCATCAGGGTCGCACGACATCTTGCTCTTGCAGATACCCCACACCGCTTGCATGCGGGCTTTGGGGTCGCGGATGTGGCTGATACGGTCTTTGAAAGTCGGGTCGGACTTACGATGCAAAAAGCCAAGGCGCAATTGCGAGAAGACATGAAGATCAGAATGTCAGCATAAAGCTCACCAGTGGAAAACGGTACAGCAGTTGTGCCTCAGAAGTCCCGACAGAACGGGAAAGGCAATACAACAGGGGGCTACTTCGACCGAGTAACAAGTGCAGGGCCCAAGACATGTCACTCCGACTGCGTCACAGCGAGGACAGTCGACCATCCATCCAAGTAGCTCTGGATGAGAGGCTACGAGTCTCTTTTTTTCCGCACTCCTCGCTCAGCCCCCCATTTCACCACACAACCACGTGTCCAACCATGACCGGACGTATGCAGCGGTCCTCGCGGCGATCAAGCGACCGAAAACGCGCGAGAACCCCGTCACGGGTGGAAGAACGGTTCGATTGTCGAACACAGACGCGGTGCGGGTTTGGGGTTCTCCATGGGATCGGAGAGAGCCCCCAGAAAATTGGGTGGTGGGGTGCGAAACGAGAGGAGGAAACGAGATCACTCACACTGTCGACCTTCAACCGTCCACAGTTTACGCAAATGCACTCCAGAATCTTCTTCACTTTCACAATGAAGCCTGGCGCATGTTGTTGGCGGGAGTTACGAGCAGGAGAAGCTTGCCACTCACCTGGATGAAAAACAGGCCTCGCGAGCTCGATATGCCCAAAATGCCCCGGACACTCCGACATCCCCTCTCCACACGTCTGGCACTTGAAATTGCGGTCGATAGTACCCATATGAGGGTCCATGAGACCTCCCAGCTTAGGCTTGTGAGTGGTTTCGTCCATGACCTCTGGGTGTTCAATTTTGGCAACAGAATACGCTTTCTGTCGTGGAGGGCCGTTGTCGGTCAAAAACGCGTTCAATGAGACGAAAGAAAGCAAAGAACACGTACTATCTCCTCGGGGGAGAGGATACCAAACTGGACCTCCCGCACTTTGCGGACGGGGGCCGCAGAGTACGCGAACTGGTGGCCGAGCATGGTGCGCGACAGGAGAGGGGGAAAGCCGAGGTATCGAGCGAATAAGTCCGCTAAGCAAGCAGATAGAGTCCCCAGGTGTCGATAGCAGCGCGAAAGAAGGGCAGAGGGGCGGGAAGTGGGGGATGACCGACGTCGTCGACGTGGTCGAGGGCAAGGAGTGGCAGACTCACCGCTGTGACTGGTGCCCGGTTCCGTGCGTGGGTGACAAAGCGTGTCACCGAGGACGGTCACATTGCGGTCACATCGCAGTGACGATGACCCGCGCAGCGTCCGCGGCTGAGGCGGCCTTGCACCCGACTACGACCTCCCCTCATGACATCCTATCTCTCTTCGCTCCTCTGGGGCACCTCCCAGCTCGACGATGCTGTCGGTGCGTGCGTCTGTTGCCCTCGGTCTGTCCACTGGCTCACCTCCCCTCCAGACAAGGCGACCTCCGAGCTCCTGCCAAGCGGCTCGGAGGACATCGCGCTCAACCTTGAGATTTGCGACCAAATTCGTTCCAAATCTGTACCTCCCAAGGATGCCATGCGGGCCCTCAAGAGGAGAGTCGGCCACAAGAACCCTAATGTTCAGCTTCTCGCTCTTGGCGTGCGTCCTCATCCCGCAGCAGCACAGGCGTGTACTCACATAATCCTTATTTAGTTGACCGATGTCTGCATCAAGAACGGCGGCGATGGATTCTTGGTCGAGGTCGCCTCTCGTGAATTCATGGACAATCTTGTTTCCATCCTGAAGTTGCCAGTCCTCAACCATGACGTCAAGAACAAAATCCTTCGATACGTACAGGACTGGGCCACTACATTTGAGGGGAAGCCGAGCTTGAGCTACGTTGGTGAGGTATACAGGACATTACAGCGTGAAGGTGCGTCCCTATTGTTCCTTAGGTGCCCCCTTTTACCGTGACATCGCGGTGTTCAGGCTTTAACTTTCCCCCTCGCGATCCTGCTGTGACCGCGTCAGCAATGGTGGACACCCAGACTGCGCCGGAATGGATTGACTCGGACGTGTGTCTCCGGTGCCGAACCCCGTTTTCATTCACCAACCGGAAACACCACTGCCGCAACTGCGGCCAAGTTTTCGATCAGCAGTGTTCTTCCAAGTCGATGCCACTACCACACTTCGGTATCACCCAAGAAGTACGCGTTTGTGACAGCTGTTACACGAAGCTCAATAAGAAGGCCCACAAGTACGTCTTCCCAATGGAGACATGAGCCCCGGCCACTGATATACTGGTTTCCAGGACGCACAGAGGATCCCAGAGTGTGTCCTCGTCAAGGCATCGGGCGGCACGCGACTTCTACGACGCAGAGTTGCAGCGGGCCATTCAACTGTCTTTGGAGGAAACAGGCTCCGCGGGAGGACATCGCCCAGGATACGTTCCCTCCCCTTCCCCATGGCAGTCATCGGAGCCTCCCCTCGTTGAACGTGCAACGCGTCCAAAAGGCAACACGTACGAGGAAGACGACCCAGAACTCAAGGCTGCTATAGAGGCTAGTCTACGCGAGGCCAATGCTCCCAAACCGAGCGCGCCGATCATCATCGACTCCACCGACAGAGCCCCGCTACCTTACCCAGGCTACACTCAGTCCCAGTCCTACCCTCCTTCTAGCGAACGGTCTACCCCCAAACCGAGGTTGCCTCACATACCCAGTTACGACCTCGAGGTTCTTGAGGCCGATGCTATCCTCACGTTCAACCAGACGGTGGATCACCTACAGGCGCAAGGAGGTCGGGATCTCTCGCGGTTCCCCGCCGTGACAGAGCTCTACGATAAGGCGAACGGATTGAGGCCAAAGCTCGCGATGAACCTCAACGATACGAGCCGGAAAGAACGTGCGTACCTGTTCGGCTAACATACTATGCGAGACTGACAGACGCTCTTGCAGAGATGCTGGTTGAGATGCACGACAAGCTATCGCAAGCCGTCAAGCTCTATGACAAGTTACTAACCGAGCAAGTCTCCCGCCCCTCCTGGCGGTCCGCTACCCCACGACAAGAGCAACCTAGTACATCCTATTCACCCCAGTATCAGCAACCGGTGAGCGGCGCATACGGCCAGTGGCAGCAACCCCCCCAGACCCCCGTGCAGGCACAACCATCCTACTACTCCCCCGCTCCTTCTGCACCTCCCCAAGTCAATGGCACCTACTCGTCTGACCAGCAGTCGATGTATCTGGCCCCCATTGCGCCTGTGATGAGCCCTCACCAGCAGGTTCCGTACTCCGCGATCTCCCCTCCCCCCGTCAGCATCCCCCAGTTCGCCCCCCCACCGCCGCCTACCAACGTGTACCAAGCTCCGCCCCCACCCCAGCAGCAGCTCCAACAGCAGCTCCAGCCTGTCGCCGCACCCCCAGCTCCCCCACAGCAGCAACAGCAGCAACTCTCCAGGTCCAACACCGTCGGTCCTAGATACGCCCAGCCGCAGTACGGCCTCTCGCGCTCGACCTCGTTCGCGCATCCGCCCCCGCACTCGATGCACGCTCCCGCACAGCTGGCCCACCTCCAGCAGATGTCCGTGCCCCTCCCCGCGTTCCCCCAAGTACCGAACACGGCGCCGCAAGTGCCTACATACGCAGAGCCGGAACGCAAGGAGGCGCTACTGATCGACCTGTAGGCCCGGCTGGGGTTCGCTGGATCTTGGTGTGTCGCTCGCTCTATGTACGCCGACACGTGAGGTGGCCTGGGGGTGTAATGTTATGTACTGCTATGCTATGGATGGACTCGACGCTCGATACTTATGCTAGACTCATGTTTGTATGCCTTTGGATGTCTGCCGCGTAGCTGTGTGCTGAGTATGTGCCAAGTGTGACGAGGGTTCCTGGTTCTTTGAAGTGTCGCGGTCACGCTCGTGTGCACGCGTCAGAGTCCGACGCGACATGACGCGTCCGGTGCCCAGGCTGGACCAGACCGAACCGCCGCGAAGGCAAAGCTGCTCACTCACACGAGACCAACTGGCAACGAGCCCCGGTCTCACTCGGGACAAATTCCTGTCGCGCGCGTTCCTGTCAACGAGCAACCCGGGGCTGACGTGGACAAGATGCCGTAGCCGTGCTGCGCCGTAAGTCCGGGCAGAAAACGTCAGGTTGCTAACCCACGATCGCAACGACCCTGTCGGTTGACGAAACAGGCCCTGCAACCCTGCTAGGCCCAGCACAGCGTCACGAATACTTCGAAGTCTGCAGAAAGTCGCGACACTGTGTGCACTTTTTTATTCCCGTTGATTGCCCTTGGGGGCGTGGTCCTGCGGTAGGCGCAACCTGGGCAGCCATGTCTAACTCAAGTATACATCGACTGCGCAGACGTCCCCCGCCCGGAGTCCAAGAATCCGAAAGCCGGAGTCCTATGCGGGCTCGAGAGCCTATGGGTGGTGCCTGGGCGCGAATAGTGAGTATAGTAAAGCATCGTAACATCGACACTGAAACTGGAAATCGAAAAGGAAAAGGAAATTGGACTGAATTATGAGAGTGTTGGACAGAGGGCGTCGAGAGCAGGGAGCCACGTTATTCATACAAAGCACATGGCAGCGTCTCCAACTGTGTACACACAAGACATTTGTTCTGCCAGTGGTAGCTGCCACCCGCAACTACGCCCCCTCCGTCCGCGCATTGCGTCTGGCCTCGAGCGCGTCCACGACGACCCTGGCCATAGCGAGCACGCCCTCCTCCTCCAGCGTGCGCCCGACGAGCTGCAGCCCCACCGGCAGCCCCGCGAACAGCTCCGGGTCGTACAGCGCGTGCACCGCCGCGTCCTCTGCGTTCCAAAACTCGTGGGGCGGCGCGCGCGGATCCAGCGCGGGGTCGCACACGACCGACGGTACGGGAAAGACGAGCGCGGTGCAGTCGAGGTAGTTCCAGAGCGCGGTGTAGAAGTCGTCCCTGCGCCGCGCGCCGGCGGAGGTCAGCGTTTTTGTTTTCCAGAGGAGGAAACGGGCGCAATGGGGGCTCACGAGTTGCAGCCGTGCGGGACCGCGGTGTACGGCGCGACCGGGGAGACGATCGCGTCGACGGGGCGGCCGGTGCTCGTGCGCGACGCGGTGGCCTCCCAGTGGTCGAGGTGGGACTTGCGCAGGGTGCGCTTCTCCTTGTGCAGCTGCCAGAGCTGTGCGTGGGCCGTCGAGTCAGAGAGGATGCGCGTCTCACGTACGGGGAGTGGACGCACCTCGTATGCGGAGAGGTGGCGGATGTTCTCCCCCAGGATCGAGCGCGCCATGGGCGCATCGAGTGCGTATTCGTGCGCGTCCGTCGAGGGCGACATGGTCTGAATGAGCGGCTCACCCGACCGCGCGCACTCGGTCCGATAGTCGACGCCATCGTCCGCGTTGAATATGCTGACCTATGCGCGAGGCGCGGAACAGAGAAGAGAGTTGGATGAAGCAACAGGCAGAAAACGGAGATGGTACGAACGCCGTTCTTGTAGATCTCGAGGTGCCTATGGTTCTCCCAGTCGATCACTGCAGAGAGGCCGGGAGAAGTGCTGGGATGAGTTTCCGCGCAGAATTTCTCAGGACATACAAAATGGTATTGCGCACCTGTGTGCCCTGCGGCTTCGAGCGCGGCCTTGACAGTGGCGAGCGCGCGCGCGAGCGGTGGGTGCGGCTTCACCACGCCGTTGTCCGGCATGAGGGCAAAGCAGAGGCGCGCGCCACGCCCGCCGTGGTCGGCGAGATCATATTCGCAGGCACTCCAAGGCTTGCGGACGCACAGCGGGTCGTGCCGCCAGGGCTCGGCGGCGAGAACAGCCTGGGTGAACACGCGGAGGGCGCCGAGGGTGTTCGCCATCGGCCCGAGCACGGAAGAAATGCTCTCCTGGCCTTCCTGGGAGTTCACCGCGTTGCAGTACGGGAGGCGTTCGTACGAGGGCCGAAGCCCGTACAGGCCGCAGAATGCGCTGGGGATCCGCACGGAGCTGGGATGCCGGTGACGCGTGAAGGGAATGAGGAACGAATGGGTTCGTGTGCCTCGAAATGGCCGAGACACGAGGCGGGGAGTGAAATGGACCGGGGACGCACCCTCCGATATCGGTGCCGACGCCCAAGGGGCTGCCTCGGAGCGCGACAAGTGCGCCTTCTCCGCCAGAGGAGCCGCCAGAGGTCATGTAGCGATTGTATGGGTTCGTAGTTCGTCCGAAAACGTGGTTGTACGTCTCGCCCCACTACGCACGGCACAAAGAGGTCAGCATTACGCATCAAAAGACCGAAGAGAAGTCGCGGCAAGCAAAGGTCGGCCTCGCGTTCGGTGATCGTACCCACGCCAGGTTCGAAATAGAGTCCGAACGCCGTAAGGAGCGTATGCACGTCGATGGACGTGAGCATAGACGCCTTTTGGTTGTCGGAGCGAGAGCAAAATGAGGCGGTGACGCGCCTGCAATGTTTGTGGCACATTGGTGCGCACAAAGGGGACCGCGCCAGCCTGGTAGAGGACGTGGACGAGGACGCTGTCGGATTCGGCGACACGCCCGATCCATCCTGCATAGCCTGCAGGAGACCTGGTCATGCCGGAGGCGAGGACAGACGGAGCGTTGGGAGACAATACCCATGATGGTCTCTAGTCCTTTGATACAGAACTGGTCCTTGAGGGATATTGGGAGGCCATGGAGAGGGCCGATGGGCTTGCCGTGCAGGTGGAGATATTCATCGACTTGGCGGGCGCGGTCGAGGGCGCGATCAATAAAGATCTCGGTTAGGCAGTTGGTCTATGAGATAAAGGTGAGCGGAATCCAAGGATGCGGAGGCGAACGGACGAGCTGGTGAGCGATGATGGCGCGTTTGTAGAACGCAGTGGTGACCTCGACGGAGGACCACTTCGCAGCGGCGAGGTTTCGGAGGATGATTTCGAGGTCGATGGTATCCGTAATTCCGAGCTCGCGGGCGGTAAGGAGGCCGGAGGCGACGGGGACATCGAGCACGTTGCGATGGTCGTCTGGGGGCGGCTGTATGTTCCATGCGGGGGGGATTGCGTCGGACTGGTGACGTTTCCTTGCTGCGCAGAGGGCCTTCCAGTCCGCTGCAGACGGCTCTGTCATGATGCGTCTGTCACTTGCTCGTAGGCGGTGGGAGGGTGGAGAAGCATGGCAGGCGTCTGGCCGGGGAAACAGGCCATCGAGATCTGGATCCCGGGAGGCCGGGCCGGAGTCGCGTCTTGGACAATGGGGACGGCGCAGGCGAGGCAGGCCAGCTACGGCTCGCGATGAGAGAGAGACTGGCCGTCGCACATCGCTCGTGGTCTTCAGCATGCCCGATGGGCGACAGCTGCAAACAATCTGATTGTGGTGCACTGCTGAGCGCTGCGGGCGAGCAGTCGCCGCGCGGATGAATCAGGGATCAGGATAGATCGCTGTGTGGCCCTGTTTGGCCGGGTGGCACAGCGCGGCTCAGCGCTGGCCGTTGTCGAGCGCGGTCGCCTTCGTTGGCCTTGTCGCCGCCGTTGCACACCTGCTTTCAGCCCGCTCCCGACCCACCGCCCTCCTTTCATCCTCCTTTCGCCCGCCTTTTCTCTTCTTTCCAAAACGCAGGCCAGCTGCTGTGCGTCGGCTTGATGCTACCCTGACCATATCTGACCTTCTACTCGCCCTTTCGTCTCTCCGCTGCCTTTGGCACCTCTGCGCGTGCATACAGCCCCCGGTGCGTAGCACATGGCCGTTCTCGCGCCTCAGGACTGGCAGCCCCCTCGAGAACACAACATGGACGCGCCCTCGACAAACCCCATCAACCCTGCTGCCCTTCCCCGTCAGCGCTCCTCCCCCGCCAACGACCACGCTCAGTCTCCGCCCCCCATGGCCCAGCAACAACCATACCCCTACCCCGTCCAGCAACAGCAGCCTGCATGGCAGCCCTCCCAGCCCCAGTTCTACCCCCAGTTCTATCAAAATCCCCATCAGCAGCCCTACCCGATCCACCCACACCAAGCTCATCCCCAGCAGGGCCAGATGCAGTACTACGATCCTGCCAATGCCCAGCTCGCCCAGTGGGCATACCAGCAGATGATGTTCCAGCAGGCCCACCAAATGTCCCAGATGTCCCCCATGCCTGCCCAGCGCGCTCGCAGCGGCTCCACCGGCTCCCCAGATTACTTCGCCCAGGGCCAGATGGCCAACTTCAGCCCGTTTCCCAGCGGCACCCCTCCCCCGCCCCATCCGTCTCACCTCCCCATGGGTTATCAGCCCCAGCCTGACCAGAACGGGCAACATGGCGGCTATCATCCCTACCGTCGTCCTCAGAGGCAAGGCTCGTCCAACCAGGACGCCGACTGGCGCTCTCCACCACAGCCCAGCGGCTCCTTCAAGCCACCGTACGCCCAGGTCGACGCCGCCGGCTCCTCCACCTCCGTCAACTCTGGTTCCTCCCACTCGGGCAGTCACAGGCAACGCGCGAACAGCAATCAAGGATCAGGTCACAACAGCCCCGCCCCCACCCCCGCCGCCCATGTTCATCCCAAGCAGAGCAGCAGTAGATCAACAACGTCCAATCCCGCGCCGCCGCCCTCGTCTAACGGTTCGTCCCAACGCGTCCACCAGCGCACCGGCTCTTCTTCCTCCAACGCTTCCTCGGCTCGCTCACAACCCCCCGCTGCTGCTGCCGCCACTATCTCGCCACCGCCGACGCAAATCAACCTGCGCAAACCGTCGCCCTTATCTCAGGGTACATTCACCGCTGCCGAGAAACGGATGTCACGAGACGACAGTGATCTGGCTGCGATGATGGAGCCTACTGCTGTCGGACCCCGCAGCGGCCTCAAGGGCCGCCTGCGCCGCGCGCTTTCGCTTAACGCCAACAACACCCTTCACGAGGAGGACGAGGAGAACGCGACGTCGCGGCATGGTGCCCCGCGGCCGAGCACCAGTTCAGGCGCGACGCTCCCGATGGACGATGGGGACTCCACTGCCACGGTGCAGAAAAAGAAGTCCCGCTCGCTCTTCAACAACAAGTTCAACCGCTCGACGGACAACATCTCCCTATCGTCGACGATGTCGTCCGCTTCCATGGTCATTCGGAAGCTCGGATCCATCGGGAAGCTTGCGCGCCGGAACTCGCTCGCTGGGATCACGTCCCTGTTCAAGGACAAGAATAAGGACGGCGATGAGGAAGGTTCTGGGAAGAAGAGCAAGAAGAAGAAGGGCGAGAAGGGCGCCGCCGCCGAGGCCAGCGTCTCGCACGTTACCGCCGAGCTCGACCGTTCCGACTGGACCGCCAGCCCGGACATGGTGGGCCTCAGTCCGGCCGCGCGTCTTGCGCGGCAGCACACCCTCAAGACCAATGCGGAGGCCGCGGCGAAGGCGAAGGCTGAGGCGGAGCGGGTGGCAGCGGAGACGGCAGGCGGCCCGGTGCCGACCACATGGGAGAAGAACACGACTAACAGGCAGAATGACAATCTGCCGGGGCGGGTCGGAGGGCCGTCGCGTGTGAACGAGGACGGCATGCGGGTCGTTGTCGAGCACGACGACTCGGACAGTGGTAGCGACGAGCAAGACCATGCGCATAACTACAGCCACGTCGAGGGATGGGAGGACGATGAGGAATGGGGAGAGGGCCACGATGACGAGGATATGACGATCCGTCAAGCACTGGACGGCGCCAGCCTAGAAGAGGACGACCCGGAGATGGAGCCCTGGGCCCTCAACCTGCGCAGGAGTGTCGAACGGACACGCAAGCCTGCGAAGGGCATTCTGAAAAGTGAGTGCAGTTCCACCTCCCCTGTGCGCGCTATTCTCATCCGCCGCCGCTCGCAGAGCCCGTCGACGGCTCAGAATACACTCAGGATACGTATCTCCCTCCCAACCCGGCGTTCACCCGGGCGCGGGCCAACTCTTACGACTCGGCCCAGCCTTCTGGCGAGGCCTCGCACCCCTCGCATCTCCCGGGGTCGGACCCGGACCAGATCGACGGGCTCGCAAAGTCTCACGGATCGGCCAACGGCCACTCGCCTGCGGAACCAGGACCGTTCCTGCCTCAGCTCTCATTTGACAGCAACGGGATCAACCTGGATTCGCCCGTCAAGCACGAGGTCGCCGAGCCCGCGCCGATCGTCGCCACGGAGAAGACGTCGCTTTTCAGCCTCCCGAACTCGTCCGCGCCCGCGCTGTCCAAGTTTTCGAGCTCGACGGCGCCGACGCTCACGCATCGGTCGGCGACGGCGCCCGCGAAGCGACTCGTGTTCGCCGCGAACTTGTCCGTGTATGACACCTTCCCCGCGACGGTGTACGACCGTCGGAGCGAGCCCGCGACATGGAGTAGGCTGACGCCCGCGCTGGCGCAACGGATCAAGGAGGAGCTCAACTCGTACAAGATGGAGGAGATGGAGGTGCACGCTAACAGCCGCGTACAGTGCGTTGTTCCCTTTTTTCTGTCTCCTCGCCGTTTCTGATGCACGGGCATCAACAGCACGCAGTTTTTCGTATAACACCCATCTTGGACGCGAGTCGGGCTCGGTCGCTTTTTTAATGTTTTGCTGTTCATCTCTTTGTGCACGACGGCATACGGGTCCCACAGTACTATCGGCGCACGCCGACCCCGTCCACTGTTTATTCTCCGGCTCGGCCGTTCCCACCTCATTATTCCCTATTTTTGTTATCCCCTCACCCCTCACCCGTTCGTCGCGCTCCGCCCCGTCTCACGTCGTCCGTCCCATTTGTGCACCGCGCCCGGCTTTTTGGATCAGACACATCCGCGGTCGTCTCGTCTTTGATCTCATACAAGTTATAGTATACCCCCGACAATCCTCACGTGTAATACTATGACGCACGTCGCCTCGCCCACGGTACACAGATGCGCACGCGCCGCGGTGCGTCGCCTCGCATCCCTTCCCCCCCCTCTTTGCACATCCCACACTCGCTCACCCGTTCCCCGCATCTGTCCATCCCCGTTGAGTGGCGGCGCGCGCCCCGACGGACCTTGTCAGGACAAAGTCGGTACCCGCCCGTCGCCCCCCACATTCCGGTCCGCTGATAGCTCACTAGTACTCGTGTCCGCTACATTGCCGCATGCTCTCATATGATCCCTTCTTTATTCGCGGCTCCCTCACGACCGAGTGCCCGTCCGCCGCCCTTCAGGCCCTGTGGCGGCCGGGCTGTTGTTTCGTTTCGCCCTCTAGTCCGTCGTCCGTCCCCCATCCGATCGCCCGTTCGTTTGTTACACACCGCCTCTCGCTCTCGGACACTCCACAACACACATACAACGCAGTCCCGACCCCCACATGTCTTCCCGTATCCAATCCCAATCCCAGTCTCCGTCTCCGTCTGCTTTCCCACCACACGGTCCCTACCCGTCGTTCACCCGCGCGGGCGCTGCTTATGTCCCCCCGTCCCGTGCCCGTCCCTTCCCCCGCTTCGACGCTGTTGAGTACTAGTACTGATAATAACGCTTCGCGCCTCTGCCCGCCTGACGGTTCGCGATCTGGACGACGGCGAGAAATCGGCGTCGGCTCCGCCACCTCGTATATGTGCACTGAAAACGTCACACGTGTCCCGTTAATCATCAATCACGAATCATTTGTGCAATGGGGGGCCTCTATCCCGACATCTATCTCCATCGAGGGCGTCGAGCACATCCACCCGCGCCTCACCCGACCACCCGCGCCACGATCTCCGCCGCCGCGCGCCGCCGCTCCTCCGCAGCGGCGCCGTTGCCCAGCACCGACTTGTTCTCGATCGCGCGCCGTCCGAGGTAGGGCATCACCTGAAACAGAAACAGAACGTCCGCGTTCAGCGCAGAGCGACCGCAGCGGGCGGGGCACACCTCGGAGAGCGCGCCGTACGGGATGTACTTGATCACGAACGGCGCGGACGCGTGCACGCGGTTCGCGAGGTGCGTCGTCAGCACCGCCGTCATCCCTGTGGGCGTTTTTTTCGTTTCGCGGTCAGCGTTTGCCCTCGACGCGGAGCGACCGCGACCGACCGAAGAGCTGGCCCATCGTCACCCGCTCCGCGACCTCGTCCGGGACGACGACCGTCCCGTCCGCCTCCTTCCGCGCGAGCCCGGCCCTCGCCATCTCCTCCGGGATCAGCTCCGCGCTCGTCCAGTTGTGCGTCCCGAAGAGCACGCCGATCGTCGGCGGCGCCGTCTTGCCCTTGCCCGCCTCGACGTCCGCGCGGACGGCGCGCACGAGCGCGCGCACGCCCGCGTCGTACCGCGCGTCCGTCTCCGCCTTCGCCGTCCACACCGGCGGCGCCGGCTCGGGCGAGATCGACAGCGAGAGCGCGTGCGCCTCGCCCGCGGCGGGGTGCGCCGCGACCTCGTGCGGGTGGTACGCGCCGCGGACGAGCTTCACCCCGAGCGCGTACCCCTCCCTGCGCGCGGCGGCGATGCTCTGGACGAGGTACTCCGGCGTGCGCCGGAGGTACGCCTGGTACGTCGCGTACACGAGCGGCTGCACGCCCGCGTCTGCGTCTGTCTCCGCCGCCGCGGGGGCGCCGCCGAACCACGACGCCTTGGCGTTGGCGGGCGAGGGGAGCTTGTTGAACCGGCGCATCATGTCGAGCGTGTACGCGTCGATGGCGGGCTGTTGGAAGTCCGTGAGTGTCCTTTCCAAACAATGGACGATCGGCCGCAGCCGGTTCGCACCTCGTACCAACTGTGTCGGGCGCGCGTATAGTTAGCTCGAACGTCCGAGAAGGCGCGTATAGACAACCAGACGGACCTGTACTCCGCGTCGAAGATGATCCGCACCCCGCGAGCCTTCGCTCGCGCGCAGATCGCTTCCAGATCCTGCCGCAGTTCTCGAAGCGCGACGATGTCTGCGTCGGTCAGCGGACCCGTCGCACGGCCGTCTGCGAGCACGTCGAGGTCCGAAGGGAGAGGCGCGCCGGGAAACGCGACGGGTGGCTGCACGGGCGGACGGGTGTCGACGAGGAACTTGGAGAACCTGCGCAAAGTCTCCGCGTCCGGTACCATCGCGCTCTACAGAGATCGGTGAGCCACTCACAAGCACACCCACACATCAAGGGCGCACCAGCTTAATCGCAACCCAGGTCCGCCTCCCGACGGTTCCAGGTGTGTGCTTGTCCTCGTAATCGGCTGCGACGTCGATGCAGTGCAGTGTCTCCTGCACGATCTGTTTGTGGACAGACGACGGAGGCTTGCCGGCGTCATTCCCGTGCCCCGACGCCTCCGCCTCGTCTACCTCCACGCTGTATGCGAACAAGCACCCCGTCTTCTGCTGGCGGAGCTCCTCAATCAACGGCAGCGCGTCTTCCGCCGTCTCTCCCCCCACGAACTGCGAACCGCGTGAGCGCCTCATCGCACGAGCAGCAACCCCCTTTGACCACTCACCTGACCAAAGAACGTCGTGCGGACGACCGCCTCCGTGACGGCTCGCAGGCCGGGAACAGCCAGGAGCGCATCGAGGATCGCGGGCGCGGCGTCGACGAGGGCGGGGACGGAGCAGAAGGAGTAGACGACGTACGTGCGCACGAGCGAGACCATCGTCTCCCGCACCCGCTCGCGCGCGCCCTCCGCCCCGACGCTCCCGGCAGTCCTGTCGTGCAGCGCCTCGAGCTCGTTCGCGCCCGCCCGGGCGTCGTTGGCGAACACCAGCGCTCCCGTCGCAAGCGCAGCACCCGCCGCGAGGCCAGTCCATCTGAGTTTGCGCCGGGGCCGAGGAGGAGCGGTGGCGGAGGACGAGAGCCTGGCGCGGGGCGAGAGCGGGGTGCGGGTGGCCGAGCGTGTGGTTGTCAGCAGCCTTGTGGGAGGGAAAAGCCTGGAAGGGGCCATAGTCGCAGTAGACAGTCGCGATCGCGTGGGAGGAGAGTGGGGCAGAGCAGGAGCCGGACGTGGCACTGGGCAAAGAGCGGCTGGATATGGGCGTCGATGGTGGCCCCAGCCCGTGCGCAAGCCCGCACGTCTTCCCCGGCAAAGCAAGACATCTGGCCGGGGGCGTGGCTGCCCGCGATGATAAGTCGTGCACGGTCCGAGGTCCGCCTCGCGATCACGCTACTTTGGTCCTATCTTGCCGATGTTCCTGACTATCTTCAGAGGCCTTGTGACCTCGTTCTCGGTCTGCAGAGGGCAGACACAGGCAAGTCGAGGCTGGAAGGGTTCTTGGTGGTGACGGAGCTGGGCAAATGCCAAAGATGAAAAGAGGAGGATGAGAAGATGAGTGCCACGTCACGTGAGCAGCACGTGTCCTACTAAGTAGTAGAGAATTAGATTGAGCTATCTCTTCATACCCTCCGCCTGGGTGGTTTGCACTTCACGTGGGAAAGACGACAGATTCCTGCGGCGCCTTAGATCTCCACCGACTTCCCCGCTCCCTACTCCAGATCAAATGTCTTTGAAGGCCTCAGCAGGTCGACGGTAAAGTCATCTTGCCTGGGTCACAAGGCTGCGGGTAGATATTGTAGTGTACATCAATGTCTTTGTGCGTGTGTCCAGTTCCCCCCTTTAGCGCAGACTTCTGCAGATGTGCCGTAGATTACGTTACTACTAAGTATTGTTGTTCAGCCCAATAACCTGGAGAAGATCGCCGACGCCGCACGTTTGCGCTCTGCTGCAGCCCCGCCATTCCCAAGCACGGACTTGTTCTCGATGGCCCGTCGCCCAAGGTAAGGCATCACCTGTGTCCCAAAATCAGCCCAGCCCAGCCACCGAAGCTCGAGTGGACGCACCTCATTCAACTTGCCGTACGGCAGGTACTTGAGCACGAACGGCGCCGAAGACACGACCCGCCCCGTGAGATCGTCCGTCAACTCGTCCGACATCCCATACAGCTGCGCGACAGCGACTCGACCCAGAGCCGCCTCGCCCACCCGCACCACGCCGCCCCGCCGCCCTGTCTGGTCGCCAAGCCCTGCCTCACGAGCTCGTCCACGACTAGGTGCGCGCTGTCCCAGTTGTGCGTCCCGAACAACACTCCGATCGACGGCGCGCACGCCGCCGATTCCGAGTCCGCGCGGACGAGTGCGATGAGGGCCTTCACCGCCGCGTCGTAGCAGCCGTCCGTGTCGTCCTTCCGGAGCCACACCGGCGGCATGTTCTCGGGCGAGATCGAGAGGTCGTGGCGGGGGAGGCCGGCGGTGTCCGCGCGCGACGTGGCGGAGGCTTTGTGCACCTCGACCTCGTGCGGGTGGTACGCGCCACGCACCAGCTTCACGCCGAGTGCGTATCCCTCCCTCCGCGCGTCCGCGATACTCTGAGCGAGATATTCCGGAGTCCTGCAATGAAAGGGTCAGTGAATAGTGGCACGATAGCTCCGATTCGCGTACCGACGGAGGTAGGCTTGGAAGGTGTTGTAAATCAGAGGTTGAGGCGATGTAACAGGTGTGGTCTCCAGGCTTGGGCTAGACCAGAACCATGTTTGAGCAGGCTCTCGTGGGATCCTGTTGAATCTGCGCATCATGTCCAACGCAAACGCATCAATCGCAGGCTGGTACCAACTGCGAACTTCGCTATGAGCATGCAGTCATGCACAAGCGCAAATAACGCGACTCACCTGTGCTCCGCGTCGACGGTGATCCGGATCCCTTTGGCCTGCGCACGGGCGCAAATACCCGCGAGGTCCTCGCGCAGCTCCCGGAGGGCGGCAACGTCTTCCTGGGTGAGCGTGCCCGCTGCATCCACCCCTGACAGCACGTCAAGGTCTCCAGACGAAGGGCACCCAGGAAACGCGACGCACGACCCCTCCGCCGCGTGCTTCAGGACCAACCGCTTCGAGAGCCTCCGCAGCGCCTCCGCGTCCTCGACCATAGCACTCTGCACCAACCTCGCCCTCAGTTCGATGCGCGCGCCCAACACGCTCAAACCCACACTCACCAGCTTGATCGCCACCCACGTCCCTCTCTCCTCCCTCCCTGCCCCACGCGCCTCCTCGAAGCCCGCCGCGACGTCGATGCAATGCTTCGTCTCCTCCACGACCCGTCGATGCGCGCCCCGCCCCTCCCCGCCTGCCCCCGCCTCGTCGACCTCGACGCTGTACACGAACAGCGCGCCCTTGTTCTCCCGCCGCAGCCGCGCGAGCACCGGCAGCGCGTCCTCCGCCGCGTCCCCGCCCACGAACTGTGCACACGATCCCCTACGTCAGCGCTGCCCAATGACCCCCCCCCTGGCGAACGCCGTACCTGCCCAAAGAACGTCGCGCGCACGACCGCCTCCGTCAGCGTCCTCATCCCCGGGACGCCCAAGAGCGCACCGAGGATCGCGGGCGACCAGTCGACGAGCGCGGGCACGGAGCACAGCGAGTACACGACGTACGCGCGCACGAGCTCCGACAGCGGCGCCGCCTGCGCCGCGCTCGGGCACGCGCCGGAGTCGGCGTGCACGGCGAGCCCGTCGCGCGCGTACAGCGACGCGCCGACGAGTGCGGTTGACGCGAGCCCCACCGCTGCGAGACGGCGCGCGGTGAACGGTCGCGGTCGCGGTGGGGCTCCGGGCGGTGTGGATGTGAAGGTTCGGAGGCCCGTTGCGTGGCCATGAGGTTTCAGGCGCAGAGCGGCGCGGGCCAGGGACATATGAATGGTCGGAGGTGAGGTGCGGGGGAGAGAGACGGGCAAGTGGGGGTCATGGTTGGGGTTGAGGCGCGTTTTGAGGCCGCGGGCGACGAGCGCGTCCGAGTAGGCGGTGGTGACGGCGGGCGGATCTCTTCCGGTGGGCGGGCGATGTTCCATCCGGATCCCGCCACCCGTGCCGTTGCCCAACAGACTGTGCTGACCTGGGTCGTGGATGATTCGCGACAATGTTCGAGAGATATGTATAACACAGGCTAAATACACAGTGGGCAAGTTCTTTTGTCTTCTCGCTCGTACACCAACACATCATGTCTGAGGAGTCGGACCACCTCCACTCCCTACGCTCACGCGGACCCAGCGAGCTCGCGGAACTCGATCCCCCACTCGGTCGACTTCTGCGTCGCCGCCACGAACGCGTCGAACCGCGGGCCCGCGCCCGGCTGGCTGATCTTGCTGAGCGCGACGACTGCCCGGAGCGTCGACCGCTGCAGCTCCGCCGTGCGCTCCAGGTCCTGCTTCACCGTGTCCTTCGTCACTGCCGCGCCCTTCATGCTCTTCTCCAGCGGCGGCGTGAGCTCGTCGAGCCGCTGCGCGACCGCCGTCGGCGCCACCTGCGCCAGCCGGAAGAGCATCATGTGGCAGATCACCTTCACCTCGTCCGAGTCGTCCGCGAGCCCGGCCGCGACGCGCCCGAGGAACTCGTACAGGTCGAGCTTCGGGAGGCACGTGTCGAGCTGCGAACCTAGTGTGAGCTCGAACGTGACATTCAAATAAAACAGGAATACAAACCAAGGTATAGAGCGTCTCGTATGCAGTCTTGCGGGCGTCGAGACCGTCGTCTACCTTGTGTGTCCACGGACCCATCTGCACCGTGCGGATGAGGTTCGGGTTGACGACCGTCTCCTGGTACAGCGCGGGAAGGAGAGTGGGTAGATGGTCGCGGATGAGGTGCGGTCTTGACCGGGCCGCCGAGTTGAGCGCGGAGAGCGCCAAACGACGAACCATCTGTCACAACCAAGTCAGTACTCTGTCCCAGAAACTGACACTTTGTTCAGCGACTCACAAGATCGGCGTCGGAGATGAGTGACAAGAAGTCCATGATGACGCTGCCTAGGGTCTCGTCGAACGACCGCGCGTTCTCCACGAACGTGTACCGGATCGCGGTGAGCACCGTCGCCCTCGTCGCCGGGTTCGGGTCCGCGATACGCGCCTGCAGCTGGGGCAGGTACCGTCCAGGGTGCGTCGTCGTGAGCTTGCCGAGGCACGCCGCCGCGACGTTCCGCGTCGTCTCCTCCTGGTTTTCCGAGTTCTCGAACAGCGGCGTCCAGAGCGTGTCCGCGACCATCTCGAGCTGCCCGTGCGTGCAGTGCGTGACGACCTCCTTGAGCGCGTTGAGCGCGAGCAGCCGCTTCTCCTGGTCGTGCTCCACCATCTTCACCACCAACGGCAGGAAGTGGTGCAGGTTGCCCACGGTGATGTTCCCCGCCGCGAACGCCGCTGCGGTCCGGACCTCCTCCTGGTCCGACGCGAACTTCTCGATCACGAGCCCGAAGATGTCCTGGTTCGGCGTCATGTCGATGAACCTCCCGATCTCGCCCATGAGGAGCAAGCTGAGCGCGACCTGCGATGACTTCGCCTTCGATTTCGGCTTCAGGTGCTTAGCGAACTCGGAGATTGTACCCGCCGCGATGCCCTGGTGCGACTTGACGACCTGCCCAAGACACTTCGCGACGTTCGGGAGCGACACATCGCCCTTGGCCTTCTCCATGGCGAGCACCAAGTTGGGTACGACGTGGCTCGCGATCTGCAGGTCTGCCTCGACGAGGCCGCCATAGAATGCAAGGAGCGACTCGAAAGGCACGCCCACGATGACCGGAGAGTACGAGATGTTGTAAATGTCCGGGAGGACGTCGCGCTCGACTTCAGAGAAGGTGTCTGCGGGTGCGAGTACAAGAAGCAGGGTGATCAAGTCGAGCGCAGCACCGAGGAGTGGGAGATCGGTCGGGGTGATGTAGGCCTTGAAAACCGGGATCAGGCTGGAGGGGAGGTCCGTGGGGATGGCCGTGTACCTGAGAAGACGTCAGCTTAAGCAGGGTCTTCGAAAACGGCACTCACCTCCTGAGCAGCGCCTCCAAGCAGTTGAACGCCTCCACTTTCCCAGCCCTGCCGCTCTTCTTGAGCAGCGTCGTCGTCCACTCAACAGCGCCATTGACCCAGTCGTCGCCAACCTCGACCTTCGTTGAGACCTTCGTGACAACAGCCACCGCTCCGTCCGTGCGCCCAGTAGACCTGCAAATGAACTCCCACTCCTTCCTGCTCTTTGCCTTCATCGCCTCCGTCGCCGCGATCCAGAGGTCCCCGATGCACTCCTCCGCACACGCACGCACCTCCGCGTCCGTGTCGTGGTGGCTCAACCGCTTGAGCGCTTCGTCGTACACGCGGTCAATCCAGCCGGCACCCTTCACGGGTTGCATGGCAGTCAGCAGCGCGGAGAAATCCCGGAATGCCTCGGAGCTGATCTTCGGATGCTTTTCTGCGAGGGCAGAGAGGAGCGCAGGAGTCAGCGAGTCGAGCTGCGCCGCGTAGACTGAGGGGGCGTGCTTGGAGAAGAAGAGCCCAAGGAAAGACATGGTGGTGACCTGAAGCGACGCCGCGTTGGACCGTGATGCAGTTGCGAGGACAGACTTCGCGCTTGCAACAATCTGCGGTGCCTGGCTTGCTAGAGATCCTGGGAGTACGGAAAGCAGCTTGTGCAACAGCGAGAAACCGGCCTCGAGCGTTGCTGGAGGCGTCTTGGGCGACTTCATCTGGCCCAGCACGGCCTTTGCTAAAGAAGGTACTTGCGATTGCAGCAAGGTGTAGGGCGTCTCCTCGACCTCCATGCCCTCTGCACGCTTGCGCTTGCCGCCGACGGTATGCTCAGCGTTGCTTTGAGGAGAACCGCCATAGACACCGGTCTGGTTCAGGAGCACGCCATACGTTTGCCACACCTCCAGACGGACGGTGTCTTCACGGTCGCCGAAACGAGAGATGAGGACAGGCGAGACGTCCTTGTAGAGCGTCGTCAACAGTTCTGGCCGTGTAGCGATCACCGCAGCGAGGAGCTTCGTAGCTGATCGTCGGATCTTGTACGAAGTGTCCTCGTCATCGGAGTATCTGCTTGCCATGAACATACAGAAGTAAAACAGAAAGACACACGTACTCATCACCAAGTTCCTCATCATCCTCATCTTCGTCGTCGGCCATTTCTTCATCTTCGTCGTCATCACCGCCAGCGTAGTTCTTATAGTGTGTGAGTGAGAAAGCGCATTAAAAAGAAGCTAGGACATACGGGGTCGTACTTGATGTACTGGTTGCCCACTTGGATGATAGAGGACAAAAATGGCGTGACCTCGCTCGGACACCTGAGAACAAAGGCTTCGAGAGCCTTGACAAAAATCAGCATATATATGCGCAAAATCCTCACGGTCCATTGACCTGGAGACAGCTCTCGCGCAACTCCTCATCGTCCCGCTGTGAATCCTTGATGATGCTCGGAGCAACGTCTCCCAAAGCAGGTGCGATCTGTTGTGGTGAGTGGCGAGCGACGGCCGCGACGAGCTGCACCACGGTCCGCTGCTTCCCAAGGTCTGCATTCGAAGCCAGCCCCGGCGAAATCACCCCGGTCAGGAGCGACGCGAAGAGCCGTGGTTGCGAGTGCGGGAGGAACTGCGCGAGCGTCGTGATCGCGCGTTTCCTGACTGCTGGCCGCGCGTGGTCGAGGATGGGCGTGAGCACCGACACCGGCTGCGGCTCGACATTCGCGAGGTATTGAGGGAAGCGGGTGATCAGGATGGAGAGAATCGAGAGCGTCTCGATGAGCGTTTCTGGGGGCGTGGCGGACTGTATGCAAGATGATCAGCATTCCCGCGTTTGCATGCGCACACGCTATCAGATTGGACAGGAGACATACGTTCGCAACCTGATGAAGTAGTTTGGGAGTGAGCTTCTCGCATGCCTTGGTCGCGATCTTGCCTTCGGTGGGGAGCTCCGACGTGATGGTCTTCAACGCTGCACGACCCGGTCAACTGAAAACGCGCCAATGTGCATCCAGAAAAGGCGCGCACCAAGGCCGGCGATGTCCCGCAGCTCCTCGTCCTTCCCCGCGGAGAAATCAATCAGCTTGTCGACGACAAGCTCCATCTGGCTCTCGCGAATGATCTTGATGAGCTGCCCCAGGCTGCAATACGCATCCGCGGCCTGAGCACACATCCACCCGGTCGGCTGAACAAAGCACGCACCACTTGACCGCCTGGTTTTTGACCTCGGAGATCTTGTCCTCAACCAGTGCGAGGACCTGTTTGAGCACCTTGTTCTCCGTCGCTTCATCGCCGAGGAAACTGCTGGAATCCTGCTTGATCTCGCCAGCAGGTCGTTCAAGCCCATATACCTGCGGCGATGCGCTCATCACGGCGCGTCCGTATACCCTCGCTTACGCGGTCACGCACCGGAAATCCTGGTCTGGGGATTGCATCTGGCCCCATCGCGCGCGTCAGCACGCGCCTGAGAGAGAGCAGCAGTTCGTTACCTTCTCCACCAGCCCGTTCATGATGTACGTCTTCGTCATGATCGCGCGAGATGAGGGAGGAAGGGGGTGGCGAGGGGGAGACGGAAGGAGGGGATGGCGAAAGGCGAGTGTGGCGCAGAGCCGAGGATCCAAGTATGGGCGTCTGTTGGGCTGTCGCAGCTCGCCTCGTGTGCAGCTGCTGCCTCGAGGTGTGGAGGCACGGCCAGAGCGGACGCTGCTGCACGCGCGTACGGAATGGATGACGGTCCGTAAGCCAGACCGCTCTTACTAGACCCGTAAATGCAATTCCGGAGCTTTAAGCGAGGTTAAGCGACGAGAGGGATCTCTGGCGTCAAGCAGCGTCAACGGAATGCCTCCACCGCGCGGAGACCTTAGCCAGACTCATGGAGGTCCGTTGAGGCCCAGTCGTCGATTTGTCAGCGCCGATTAATGGTCCACATCACTACCTCCCGTCCGTAATAGGCTTCAGGAGGCCTCTACAGCGTTTTTGCTCTGCGAGGCGGGCCACCGACCCCTCCACAGATTTTGGGCGCTTGTTATTCCAGCAGCCACAGTGAGATCCTCGGGTATCACTTTCTCGTGTCGGCGGAACTGCTCTTTCGAGCGGTCTAGAGAACTACGGAGCGTCATCCAATGACGTATAATCTTTGTTTATATTCTACCAACCACTGCGAGTAATACACTAGTACGGGCGAGACCAGGCCCGGAATCCTATGGGACGGCGCGAATAATCTTAGTGTAGGAGTAGCGATACAGCATGGTGGGTATGGTCTTTAGAGGTATATGGGCATACAAAGATAGCAACCAGGTCCACCGAAAAGGGAGAGAAACAAATAGACGACAGCATGTAACAGCATATAAACAAAGCGCGGAATCATGAGCCGGAGTTGAAGATGAGGGCGCGGACACGAGGCGAGTCGGGCCTGATCGTGCCCTCGCGCGGCGCGAAGCAGTCCCGCATATTCGTGTACTGCCGCCGGAACACGACGAGGTACAGCGGCCCCCGTTTCTGTCGGCGCGAAAAGCGGTCAGCGGCGCGCTCATGGGGCGCCGGGTGCCACCCGCAGCATGGACGCACCCTGCTTTCCCGCGACACGGGCTGCACTTTGACCACCCGGCCGCGGTACCACTCCGGGCACCCTTTGGGCTTCACCCAGACGGGATCTCGGACCTGCGGGACGAGACGGTCAGGAAAGATGCCGACGTCGGCGTCGATGGCGGTGGGAACACCTACCTGGTAATGATGGCTCTCGTAGTTGTCGGGCGTGCGGCCCTCATCTTCACTCTCGGGGGTGTAGTCGGAATCATTGTCGAGCTCCGAGAGCTCGCTCGACTCGTATTCGATCTCAGCATTCAGCCGGTCCTCATCTTCGCTTGATGCGGATGAGCGGCTGCTCCACACCCGCGCGCGGGCTCGGGTAGCAGCGGCAGTGGCACGGGGCATCTGGGCTGGGTTGTGGTGGTGGGGAGGAAGGACAGTTCGCAGGGGAGAAGGATTCTCGGCTTGTTTCGCAGCGGACACTGGACGGGAGGAGTCAGCGCGGGGCGGTGATCTGGGAGCACGGAAGGAGGCCCATAGATTTATACCCAAACCGGGGGCGCCCGAACCCAATCCGCCTCCCATTGTCGCAGCCCCGGGCGCCTGCCGCCTATTGTCGCCCTTGTGCCAGCCGCCGGCGTCCGCCCCACGTTCCGTCCCCGCGCCCTCAGCCCGCGCCGGCAGCCAGTCTGCAGCTGCGAGGCAGCGACCACTGCTGCACTCCCCCAGGACGCTGCTCGACGGCCGCACACGAGGCCCGCGCGCGCGGCGACGCTCCGAGCGACACGCCGCATCGCCCCACGCCACCGCTTCGGGAAACTGCAGCATCCGCGCGCATTCCGCAGGCGGTGTGTCCAGCTGGCTGCACATCTTGCTCTCTGCTCCCCTGCACCGCTGATGCCAACAACCGCAGGTGACGCCCCATCGCTGTCCCTCCTGCCCCATCTGGGGCAAGTATCAGGTTTCGCACGCGCGTCCTGACAAACCTGGGCACGGCAAAAACGGTCAATACCACAAAGCAGACAGACGAATGCGGATCCCGTTACAACAGCGCTACCTTCCACGCCCACACGTCCCCCAATGTCCGCAGAACTCTACACACAGTCCATGCATGCTGTCCGAGGTGTACCCATCACGCCACCGCCATCTAACGCTCAGACCGTGCTTCCTCGATTACCTCTCGCTTCGAACCCAAAGACTGCACCCAATCAGCGGCGGTCGCAGAAGATTGAAAGACGGCCATGATTGCACTCACCCGGCATCTATAGTACTTCGACCACAATCGATTATGCATCGCTTAGAGCGATGGGAACAGATGTCAGACTGAACTCCTTCGCGATACCGCCCTAAACAGCCACGGACAATGAGCGGCCGGAACCGGATAAGCGGAGACACACTCACAGGACAAGAGTCATACTCTTGCAAAACAACGACGTAGGTTTGTTGTCCCTCCGTAGGCGCCGCGGTAACCGTCATCGTCGACGGCGGCGCGATCCCTCCGTTCAGCGGCAATCCTGCAAGTGCCACACACAAGCCCGCCCGCCATCAGTAAGTGGCCATCCCAAACAGCGCGCCCCCAGCGTCGATCACGCACCAAAGTTGGAGACCACAAACGTGCCCATCTCCTGCACGTACGTGCCCTCCGCGAGCCGCCCGTCCGTGGTGACGTTCGCGAACGAGGGCGGCGCCTCGCCCTGTGTGGCGTACACCGTGAACGGCGAGTACGAGGACTGGCACCAGTTGTTCCGCGTATACGCGAACGCGAACGGCGTCCCGGGCTCGACCGCTGTGTCCGCGGCTGGGGCCGTGATCGTGCCCGTGAACGGGCTCTGCCAGACCTGCGTCCCCGCCTGGCGCTTTGGCAGCGTCGACGCCGAGGCGACGGTCACGAGCAGGGTGAAGGCGAGTGCGACGAAGGCGAACATGGCGTGGGGTGTTTCGACGGGAAGTTGGAGGAAGGGCCTCGGAGTCTGTGTCTGTAAAGCTTGACGTAGGGACTGAAGAAGTGAGCGTCCATGCAGGTCGCGTTTTATACCTCCCAGCGCCGTAGCCCTCGCCCGCACCTCCGCCGCCATCTGTCCAGAACGCTCCCAGCATCCTACGCCCATCCAGGCCCGGCACGGCTGTGTGAGCTGGAGCCGTGCTATCTCGCGCACCGCATGAGAGAGCGCAAATCGCCCGCGCCACTTCGACAGGCCGCGGCGACGGTAAAAGCGCGGCCGAAGCCCAGGAAGGCGGATGTCGCCCGCATCGCGCGTCGGGTCGCTCCCAACGCGCTCGGCGATGAATGCGCGAAGCGCGATGAGCGGCCGCCCAATATCCTGGCAAAACGTATCGAGAAGATTAAACTCGAGGGCTCTTGACACGTCTGTACAGATTACTCACCTATTTTGAGGACGCTCCAGGCCGTGCGCGGTACATCCTCACCCCGAGCCTGGTCGAGGCAGACGTTACGGTACGCATGAAGCGCATAGCCTAAAAATCGTTGAAGACCGGTCCCGACGGAAGTCCCATTGAGTGCGGTGACAGCGCGCGGGAAGTAGCCGGCCGAGCCCTGATGTGCCTAGGCAGGGACCCGCCCGCCTCTTTTTTGCCTTTCCGTGCCGGCGAGGCCTTTGCTTCACTTCACGAGAATCCAGTCAGTCTATTCCAGAGGGAAAAACCAAAGATGAATACGCGCGATAATACAATTGAACATGATACAACGACAGCTCATGACCCCTCGTTCCCTGCCAATCACCTTAGCTTCTGCTGCGGTATGCGTGAAGAAAGCGATCTCACCGGATTCCAGTGTCCATGCATCGTGCTTCCTGATATCATCTGCGGTGACAGTCGGCCGTACGTTGTCGAGCGATTTCATGAAATCGGCTATGCGCAGAGGCGGTTCCTGGAGCTCGTCGCTCTCAATCTCCGTCCAAGACTTCTCTTCGGCGTCAGGATCACCAGGAGAGCATGGCGTCCACTTTTTGACGTCGGCCACGTATTTGAAGTGGGTTGCCGAGAGAACCTTCCGGACAGGCTGCATGAGAGCATCTCTGACGACGATGGCGATATCGGAGCCCGAGTACCTGCGCATTACCCGCACAGTGAGGCTTCGAGATGATGCGCTGCACATGGGCAACGACGTACCCGTCCGTGTTGTCCGCAAGAAGACGATAGTCTTTCATCGCCAACTCGCAAGGGGTATCTCCGACATGGAGTTCGAACATTCGTCTTCGGGCTTCAGGACCGGGCAGAGGGATGTATATGCGCTTCTCAAACCTGAAACAAGGTCAAAATCTGTTCCTTTAGGGTGATCAGCCTGGCTTACCGTCGCTTGATAGCGTTGTCCAACTGCCACGGAATGTTTGTTGCCCCGAGCACCAACACTCCCGTATCGTCGTGCCCCACGCCATTCATCTGCACTAGGAACTCCGTTTTGATGCGCCTCGAGCCCTCCGACTCGGACTCGTTACGAGTGCCCGCGAGCGAGTCCACCTCATCAATGAAGATGATCGCCGGCTTGTTCTCTCGCGCCATCTCAAACAGCTGCTTCACCAACCTGCCCGCGCCCGCGTCAGCCAAACCACACCCCCACACGCCTGCCCGCAAAACGCGTACAGATCTACTCACCTTTCCGAGTCGCCCTGCCACTTGCTCACCAGGTCGCTCGAGCTCACGCTGAAGAACGTCCCGTTCGCCTCCGTCGCGACCGCCTTCGCGAGGAAGCTCTTCCCCGTCCCCGGCGGGCCGTACAGCAGGATCCCGCGCCACGGCGTCCGCTTGCCCGTGAACAGGTGCGGGAACTTGATCGGCAGGATGACCGCCTCCTTGAGTGCCTCCTTCGCCGCGTCCAGCCCCGCGACGTCCTCCCACTTGACGTTCGGCTTCTCGGACACGATCGCGCTCGCGAGCCCTGCGCGCAGCTTCTTGACCTCCGGGTCCTGGTCGTCCCCGTCGTCCTTGCTGCGGCGCCGCAGTATAGGTGCGAGAGGGAGATGACGCCGGTGTAGGGGAAAGTAGGGGAGGGGTGGGGTGGGGTGGGGGACACGGGTGGTTGGCATGAGCTCATACGCACGCATGGGCGCGACTGGGGGGACTCACCCTGGGCCTTTGCCTCCTCCTCCGGAACCACCACTCGCGCCGTTGACCCCGATGGCCTTCTTGGCACGCTTGTCCTCCTTGCTCTGGATGTGCTCCTTGAGGGTCTCGGCGCGCGCGAGGTACTCGTTGAACTTCGACTTGATCAGCTTCTTCGACCGCTCGTTCTTCTCGTCTGTGTCCCCGGGGGTTCAGCGTGGTCAAAACGGACGCACGAGAGGTGCACTCACACTTGAGCGCGAGCATGAAGTAGTCGAGAGCATTGGAGTACAGCTTGTAGGCCTCATCGTAGTCTTGCTTCTTGTCGAATTCGATCGCGCCCTGCACGATCTCTATCGCCCTCTGTTGGCACAATAAGCAACTGGAGAGCGTGGTGGGAAGTGGCCAGTGGATACTCACGTCTAAATTGTGGGACATGGTGGGGGCAAAGTGCGAAGGCAGCGGACGGCTATGCCGCAGTCGGCCGCTCGCTGAACGGTCTTCCAAATCCGGCGCTGCTTGCCGTTGTTAGGATCGCAGCCCAACAATCGCAAACAAATGACATCCGCTGCCAAGACTCTTCAGTGCCCTCGCCGCAGGCTAAAGGTGTGTTTTCGACAACGATACGATTACGCGTTCCATTACGGTACAACAAGCGAATTATCACTACAACATTCAGCCGAGTCCAGTCGGAGCCCGTGGTGAATGTCCTGTCAAGAGAGATCGCAATAGACATTCGCAATCCGTCGGGTTGCCCCGCAGTACTACGCACTACTACTGGCCGATCCGCGGGGAGTACTACTACATCGGTTCATGTTGAATCAGAGGAGGTAATAAAAAGCGAGATAGAAGATACGTCGCCATGGCGAGACGAATGTGCAAGACAGCCGGCTGTCCACGTTCCCGTCTCCACCGCAAGGCGGGAGGGGGAACAGTGGCGATATAGACAACCGACTCCTCTCCAACGGATCTGGTCAGAGACCGTGGACTTGTGCGTGGGCCATGGCAGCCGCGTTCACGTGGACATGAGTCGGCTTGGGCACCAGATGACAGACCTCGATGCTTTGTATCCATTTATCCTTGAGGATATCGTCGATGAGGATACGTGACTTCGGATTGGGCTCCAGCATCTTCCGGATAAGTGGACGACACGCCCGTGGAGAGAGGTTGTTGATAGTCGGAGGGCAAGCAGACTGGGCGGGCGTGTTGCAGGCTGAGACGTAAGCCGCGAAGAGCTGATCCGACTGCTGGGCCACGGTCCAAGGGAGCTCCTGGAAGTGCAGGCAATAATAGACGATCCCGCACGCCCAGATATCCACGAGTCGAGCGTCATAGGCTGATGCCCAAACATTAGGGGACACGGGTGGGTGAGGGAAGCGTTTGCTTACGTTTGCCTAGGAACTGCTCTGGGGCAATGTAAGGCTCACTGCCACAGAGCCCTGTCGACATGTGGATCGTTGACTCCCAAGGCAAGCGGTAGACGGTGGAGGCACCATAATCGCCAATCTTCCGCGCGCTGTGAGTCCATGCAAGCATGAATCAGTCGATGTCTGCACATACCTTGAGGTGGCCGTTCATATCGAAGAACAGGTTCTCCGGTTTGATGTCACGATGGGCCACACCTTGACTGTGTAGGTAGCCGACGCCAGTCAAGATCTGCCTGAAGCAACATTCGACCTCGCTGGGAGACATGCCACCACGTTTGATGGCAGCATACAGGTCGCCGCCGGGGCAGAACTCCATAACCTCGCACCAGTGCTGATTCTCATCCTGGACGAGGTCAACGGTCTCGACGATGTTCATGTGATGCAGGGTCGACGAGATACAGAACTCCGCCGTGAGCTTCTTGACGTACTCCTTCTCTGACTCGTTCTTTCTCCTCTTGCGGAACTCCTGTGCACCGCCAGTCGGCTGAGCACATCGCTATGATGACTAAGGCGCTCGAGGACTCACCTTGACGGCGTAGAGCTTCTCCTCGGTCCGGTCCCACTTGTGCGCGAGACGGACGACCGAGGTAGCACCCTTGCCAATAGCCACCTTCCCGCAGACACCGTACTTCTTGAGTAAGCTGGCGGTGCTGCCTCCAGCCTCCGACTTGCCGCCACGGTCCGAATCGGACTTCTTGCTGCTAGCGGTAGAACGGGCGGAAGACTTGCGCACGAGCTTGGGGGCACTGCCCAGCAGATCCCGGAGCGTGAACTTCTGACCACCATCGGAATGCACCGAAGGAGGCCCCTTGCGTGTCACCCTTTCATCGCCGGTGGAGGTAGTCGGTGATATCCGAGGGGCCGTGGGAGGTGGCGGGTCCTTCTTGGAGGCAAGTTTGGACATGGGGGCGACGGGAGGGTTGAGCTTGCCTCCAGATACTCCGGCGGACATGCTGGCAGCACGGCTCGGGGGCTGAGTGGACGGAACGCTCCAACTGCCATCGTACTCAGACGGCGAGGGCGACTCGCTCGAAGACGGGGTGATCGAGCCCGTCGTGGAGGACGAATCGCCTTTGAGGTGAGTGCCGTTGACGATGAGCGTCTCCAGGTTATCGAGTTTATGGATTGCTTCCAGGCTCTTGCGAGTGTGGCCGGGTTGCTTGGCGTATGAAAGAGTGTCGGGGGGAGGGAGTGGAACACTGGTGGTCGGTCCGGTTGGGGCACCATTGCGGACGGAGTGGCCGGAGGCGCGACGTGAACGAGATGCACCATTGGGACGGGCTATGTCCACGGCATAAGAGGGGTGGGTTGGTGAAAAATGGCGAGGGACTGACCATGCGGCGGTTTGTCTGAACCCTCTGGGCCCTCACCCTCGGTTTGAGCGGTATCGGTCGCGTTGGGCATTGTAAGACGGATAGGAGTAGAAGAGTTCGAGTGAATTTGAGAGGAAGAGAGGCGGGCGGGGCGGGTTGAGAGCGATGGGTCGGATCGTCGGGGCAGGAGCGTAAGAGTGGTCGTGGGGGAGGGTGTGGGCTGAACGTTTACTGGGCTATCATGACGGCAGGAGGGGGGCAAGGGCGGAGTGTGTGGTATGAGAGACGGGGCAAGGGCCCTCGCACAGGACCCTGGGGACGCTGCGAGAGAGGAGACGGCGAGGCGTTGACTGGGCTCGGGAGGCAGGAGGGCAACGAACCGGAGCAAAAGCCGGGAGAAGCGCCACCCGCGAGTGGTTTTTATCAGGCGCTTACCTAAGCCCCTTCCCGCCCAAGGCGTCTGTCGATCGCCTGTCTGCCCGCGCAGGCAGCCTGAGCCCTGTCGGCACAGCCCAATACCGCAGGGCACGTTCCCGCTCCTCCACCTTACGACACACCCTCACCATCCTCCCGCCGGCGCCCTCGTCCACGCCCCCGCGCCAGGGGCCGAGGGCTCCTCGCGGCCGTCCTCGTTGGTCTTCTCGCCGCCCACGAGGTGGTCACTCTGACGAGGGAGCGCAGGAACGTCGCCGCTGCAGCGAACCGGGCTGATTCCTCCTGCGACAGATCTGATAGAACGTCGTCCGATTCCCGAGCCAGACTCGTGCGCTGGATTTGTACACGGAAGCATCTGCCTATGTATCATGTCTCCCGAGATAACGAGGCGCCGCCCCCGAGGGCTTTTCGCTATAGCACCGCCAGGCCACACACCACCCGCCACATGATTGGCCACATTCCTCCAGTCTCCACGTCCCTCGTCCGCGTCATCTTCCCCTGGGGCCTGCTCATCGCTGCTCACCTCAGGTCTCAGCTGTGGCTGGCGCCCGACTGGCACTGAAGCCACACCCGGCATCTTTCCATCCGTCACCTGCGTGCGAGCCATGCAAGAACCTCCAGCGGTGAGCAAACTGACTGCCGTGAACGGCGTCCCGAACGACCAGCCTATTCGTCAGCAGTCGGAGCCGGTCGGACACGCACCCGCCTAGGCCTGTCGAGCCCTTCATGCAGAGAGCGGACAAAAAGGAGCGAAGCAAGTGGCTGCCCCGCATGAGCATCTCCACTCTGGAAAGATGGAGACTCGAGATGTCCGGAAGTCTCCGACAGTATTCGATTTGCGTGTGTGGCACAAGACAAGAGGCGTGCGAGAAGGGCGGGGTTGACTAGCTTGCGCGGGTACGGGGAGGTAACGGCCGAGATGGAGACCATCGTCGAGGGCGGGGTGGAAGATGTCGATGTGATGCGATGAGATGCGAGCCAGATTGCAGAGTCAGCAGGCCAGCTCTCGAGCAAGACAGGAGAAAGCCCAACGGAAAAAATAGCAGACCGAGACACCGACCGCGCTGGGTCTCGTGCCCGTCCTGCCTGCTGTATAGCTGCTCTGATAGAGTTTCGGCACACGCCGGGTGGCTGGCTCGCGTAAGCGCCCCTTCCTTTCCGCCATCGGCAAGGCATCGCTCCCTATCGACCCTCCTCAAGAACACGGTGAGCTCGCCGTCAGCCTCGTCGCCGCCAGTCTGCTAATCGACGTTCCATCTGCTCCTTCCGCTGCAGCCGCCATGGTTAACCTCCGGTCTCAAAAGCGCCTCGCCGCATCCGTCGCTGGCGTCGGCAAGCGTAAAATCTGGCTCGACCCCAATGAACAAGCCGAGATCGGGAACGCCAACTCCCGCACGCACGTAAAGAAGCTCATCAAGGACGGCCGTATCATCATCAAGCCCACCACCGTTCACTCCCGCGCACGCACCCGGGAGCTCCTCGCCGCCAAGCGCAAGGGTCGCCACACCGGCCCCGGTAAGAGGAAGGGTACCGCCGATGCCCGTATGCCCACCAAGGTCCAGTGGATGAGGAGGCAGCGGGTCCTGCGCCGGTTGTTGCGGAAGTACAGGGAGGCGGGCAAGATTGACAAGCACCTGTGCGTTACCTATGTTTTTCCTTCCATTAGCGTTCCCTCTCACGCGAGCGCTCGTTGCCATCAGCTACCACTCTCTCTACCAGAAGTCCAAGGGTAACGTTTTCAAGAACAAGCGTGTCCTCATGGAGTACATTCACAAGGCCAAGGCTGAGAAGTCCCGTACCAAGGTCCTCTCAGACCAGATGGAGGCCCGCCGTGTCAAGAACAAGGTACGTCTCCCAGCGTGCGCGCCCCGCTTACACATCGCCTTATCGCCGTCCCCAGGCTGCCCGCGAGCGTCGTGCTACGCGTGTGTTGGAGAAGAGGCAGGCGATCCTCGCCGTGGAGCACGATGCGCCCGTCCGGGAGTAAACCCGATGAATCCCCCTCCCTCCTTCCCGTGTTCACGCTCTCGCCCACCCTCACGTATTCATACGCTGTATCCTATGCTATGCGGCGCCCACGCCAAGCCCATGCCCGCATGTTCTCTTCCGCCATGCCCCACGATGTTGTCTACGCAGCACAGAACAAATCAAGGTATTGCCTTGGGAGTTGGAACTCGTTCGATGTATTCGATGTACACGTATCGCCCTAGCTGCGCCCCACGCAAAATGCAAATGGTACGACAACCCATATCGCAGCCCACGAACACACAGCGCAAGTCACTACCTGTATCGTGTGACAACCGCTTCGAGTCCACAAAGATCATATCGTGGCCTCGCCGAGATTGGTCGGTGCCGGCCATGAATGCATGACGCTTGCTCCGAGACCTCCGTGTTCGAATGAGGGTTCTCATATACGGCGTATCCGACGGGTGAGACAGGCCACATTACGTCTAAATAGTAGTAACTAACACATGTGGGCCCCTGGACCCTCGGGCCCGACCCCCTGCCCGCCCACGGAGCGTTACAGCAAGACGTGGGCGAGGTCGATGCACGTCCGCTTCACGTCGCGCTCGCGTGCGACGCGTTCCACAGCCTCCCGGGTGACGACGACGGGCGCGCCCGCGTCGGCGGCATCCGCGCCGCGCGCGCCGAGCAGCCCGCACTCGTTCAGCGCGAACGCGACGTCCTCGACGCGCAGGTTCGTCGCGCGCGCGACGTCCGCGAGCGTGCAGCGCGCGACGACGTGGCTCGTCGCGCTCCCGTCCGCGTTCGCGGTCGTCTCGATCGTCCGGAGCTGCGTCCACAGCGGGTCTGCGGGTCGATGTCGCCGTCGTCAGCGGGTCCGATCCGACAGGAGTGGAGATGAAAAAAGACAGAGGGAGCGGAAATCGGGACGGCGGACGCACCGTGCGTGTCGTTCGCCTGCTCGGTGCGCAGCGCGACCGCGGACGCGGGAGCTCCTCGCCGTCCCAGCCCTTCATGCTCTTCCGGCGCTTCTTGGAGAGGGAGGACGAGCGGGAGCTGCCCTCCGTGTCCCGCGCCGGCGACGGCGCGAGCGCGTCCGAGACCTCGCCGAGAGCCCGGTCATCACGACCTGCGCCGTGTCGAGGGGCATGACGGACAGCAGTCGCCTGCAGCGCGTCACACGCGGGGGCCGGCGGGAGAGGAGCGGCGCGGAGGGGTCAACGGGCGCGGCGGGAGAACGGCGGCACGCACCGGAAGAATCGGACGAGGGTGGCGACCCAGTACGTGAGGTAGCTGCGGAGGCCGAGGTCGGAGAGCGGCCGCTCGGGCGTGCCAACCTTGCCTGCGCGGCGCGAGAGTTCGTAGCCTGCGGACGACCAAGATCAGCGACGGTCCTCGCCGACTCTGACGACGCCGCGGGGAAGCACGGGCACGCACTGAATTCGATGAGGAGCATGCCGTAACCTTTCTTTTGATAAGGGGGCAGCACGACTATGCAGGCGAGGTTGTAGTCGTCGAACGACACTTTCTCCTGTGGGAAAGGTTCGTTTCAGCGGAAATACCGAGCTGTCGGCGAGTGCCAATCACCTTCGAGAAGAAGCCAAGGACATGGTCCCGTTGCGAATCCGCATCCGTGACGATGTAAAACAGGACTGGTTGGAGGTGTGGGCCGCAGAGCAGGGCAACGTGCGTCGAACACAATCAGTACGTCTCGCACGCCGTAAGGGACGGGTGCCTCACAATTGTCACAGTCGAAAAAGAGGGTCTTTATGTCAATGAACAGCTTGCCGAAGAGCGACAGGTTCTGGCAGTAGAGCTGCGGGAAACCGCCGTCAGACAACGTGAACGCCGCAGCGCGAACGACATGTTCACGCTTCGGCAGCGCACACGCACCTTCTCCTTTGCGCCGTCGACCTCCCAGATGATGTGCGCTCCGCGCTGATAGACTTTGCGCCCGGGTGGACTTCGCCGCGCGCACTTTTTCTAGCTTCCCTGGCACGCCTCAGTTCATGTGGACGAGGAGAAGACGAACGGGGCACGGACGATGTGCAGCTCCCAGGAGATACCGTCGGCCATGTACTTGAAGCAGCGGTCGCACACCCAAAGCGTCGCGTTGTGGCCTAGTCCCGACGACCGCGTTGCGCCTCCGACGAAGAGGTCGGACGTGCGGCCATGCGCGGGCTGCGCAGGGCGAGCGACGCCGGACCCACGGACGGACGAGCTCTGGCCCCTCGCGCTTGGGGCGGCAGTTTCATCCGCCTCTTCAGACAGAGGGTATGGAGAGAAGTACCTGGACTGCGTTAGCGTGGTGGCACACACACAATGAGAGCCCGTTCGGTGCCTTCGAGAAACGCCGCGAGAAACGCCGTCGAGAAAGCAAGCTCCGAAGGTCCGCCCCCCTCCTGGGTCGCGCTCGTCTTCCTCGCTTGCACAGTTCCCACTGTAGCACAGAGCGTTGACACTAGAAGCGTAGTCCCTGGAGCACATGCACAGGAGGCCCGCGAGTCCCCAGGTGGATTACGCGCAATCTAGCATCACCGCGCTGCTCTCCCAAAGCGGGGATGATTTACGCCTACGCGCCGCGGCGAGGCGAGAAACCTCCGCGAGCACGCCTCGCCCATGGCCCCACCGCGGTGCCCGGACCCTGCGCAGCGACCACGGAGGCTCAGGCGCAAAAAAGGAGGGCAGGACGAGGAAGGAGGCCAGACTCACCACGTCCTGATCTGCCACCGCCCAAAGACGACCTTTTCAAAGTTCCTTTTCGCGGTGATCTGCCGCTGGTGCTCGATGTCCAGCTCCTCCTCCGTGGCCGTGATCGCCCCCGCCCGCCCCGTGCCCACGACACCACCGCCCACGCCCGCGAGCGCAGGCGCAGGCGCAGGTGTGGCCGCCGCAGCGGATCCTAGGCCCGCAGTGCCCTCCCCCTCGTCCTCGCAGAGCCCCTCCACGCCATGCTCCCGGCGGACGGCGTGCCCAACCTCGCCCCGTTCGCGCCCAGGCCGCCCGAATCGCCTCGTTTGCGTTTGCGCGTCCCGGCGCCGTTCGTCGCGCCCTCGTGCGGGCGCGCCAGGCGGACGCTCTCCTCCGGCACCCATTCGTCCAGGCGTTTGTCCTTGTTCACATAGTGCACGTAGACCGCTTCTTCGTGGCGATCGAGTACGTAGGCTTGGGCTGCGAGTGCGAGGGACGTGTGAGCCGAGGGGGCGCGACGAGGCTGGGTTTGATGGTGCTCACTCTCTGAGCCATCCTTTGAAACAATATATAGCTCCTGGTCGCCCGATGGGTTCTCTCTGACGGGAATTACCTTCGGCATGCGACCAAACACGTCGCGGAATAGTCTGTTCTGAAGGAAAGAGGGGGCGAGTGAGAGAGAGGCGGAACAAGATGGGTATGGAGTGTAGCCAAGCACAAGCACTCGTCTTGTGGCCCAGTGTTCAAAACCGCGTTCAGCGCGCGCTAAGCGCTTTCTCGGTAAAGTCTGTCGACATACGACGACATAGACAAGTTCAAGTGTTCGTCTTTTTCAGCCGACGTCGTACTTGGACAAGGGAGATGGAAACTCGATGTTCGATTACACGATGGACACCACATTCTACAGAACCCGAAAGAGAGATACAGCTACGGACACACTTCGAGAACCGCCTTCACGAGTCAATCCACGGGGTCGACGGCGACGTCACTAGCCGCAACGTGCAGTCTGGCCCCCCGAACGACGCGTCCTCCGCCGTCTCGAACCGCGTCGGCGTCATCAGCGTCCCCCAGCCAAGCCCGACCCCCGCCCCGCCTCCCGCGCGCGCGGACCCCGCGGACCCGTCCCAGCCGTCCCCGTATATCTCACGCATGACCTCGTCCATCAGGTCCTCCTCGTCCTCGAGCTCGTTCCCGCTGAGCTGTCCCGCCCCGCGCTCGCCGTGCTCCGTCGTCCGCATCCGGACCTTGCCTGGTTCCACGGGCGCGGGAACGTCTTTGTCCGAGCTCGAGACGTCTTTGTCCTTGTCCTTGCTCTTGCTTCGGCTCTTGCCCTTGTCCTTCTGCTTCGGCCGGACCCCAGGCTTTGAGCGAAAGATGGCGTGGCAGGTCCGTGGGGTAAGACTGGCGAGATTCATGCTCAGGCGACGCTCGTCGGGGCGTCGTGTGTAGCCTATGCCGCCGCCGATCTGCTCGAGGCCCTTGGGTAGTTCACGAGGGACTGGAGGAATAGGCGGGACAGGTGGCACGGGCGGGATGACTTGATGAATAGGAGGGGATGGAGAAGGGATCGAATCTACCCGAGACCTTCGCCGGAACTTGTTGGTCCAGTGGCTAGAACTAGTGCTAGACGAATCGTCCCTGAGGCGTAGAGAGTCCCGAGAGAGCGTCAAGATAGACCTTGATTTGCGCAGGATGCCAGAAGAGTTCTCGTTCACTGTGTGTAGAGAGGACTGCCTGAGAGAAGCGACTGCATCGAGTTCGTCGAAGTCAAGGCTAGCATACTTGCGGAGGGCGAAACGAGAGTTGGGTGGCGTCGGTAGCCCATTCAGCACATTTTTCAAGGTGTCCAGTGTCGGAGTAGTTGCACGAGTCTGACCGTCGAGGCTCGGCGGTGCAAGCTCAGAGGGTGGACGAGACGGATACTTGGCCATCGCAATGATATTGGCGAGACTGCTTCCCGGAGAAATAACAAGGGGACTCTTGCTTAGCATCTGGGTATCAGGCTGGGAAGCGAGAGGCGAGGGACGTGTACTGAAGTGGCTGTTGCTGGCTGAGATAGTGGAGTTGACAGATGGGAGATCAAGCTGCCAGTCAAACGCAAAGGTAGGTGTCGTATCAGCTAGCCGGGTCCGCAAGGCTGGAGGTTGCGGGATGGGCTTGGTGTCATCTTCACTAGAAAATGAGAGCTCTGCTCTGTCCGCTGGAAAGAAAGGCGCTGAAACCATGATTAGCTTGGCGTCGATGGGGTGCTGGATATGAGTACCTTCAAGCTGCTTTGCAACGACATCCTCCCAAAGGCTGTGAGGTCGCGACGGTCAATGGTTCAGACGACCTTCGAGCTAAGGGGAGCTCACATGTCATGGAAATATTCGTGCATTTTCACACCGGTACCATCGATGCGCATTGACGGATTGCGGTTCAGACACTACACCAGCCGATGAATGAATCTCGATGTACTGTACAGCTAAGGATGTACTCACTTGACTAATGAGGTTCCAAGCCGTAGGATCTGTGCGCCGTGCGCTGCTCGTTACGCTGCCATGGATGATGTAGCTGCGTACGATCGCAGGCGAGGTGGCGACAGTTTCGTTGACGAAGGGGTGCTGGCAGCGTGGCATAAGGTCTCCAGACAATATACGAGCTGTTGATCCACTTACCTCTCCGGACAGTAGCCAGTGCACCAAAAGCCCAAAACTCCACCAATCGACTGCGCTGTTGTACTGCCATCCGAGAACAATTTCCGGGGCCTGATATTGAATTTCATCGGCAGGTGGGATGGTGGAATGCCCTCCACCTCGAAGCAATGTGTTTCCCCGACGGATGCACGTCGCATTGTCAAAACCGGATATCAAGATGTGCCCGTCTTCGCCAATAAGGATGTGTTCAGGCTTCACAAGTGTATGCACAATCCCTGCCTCGTGGATAGCCGATATTCCAGCGACCTGTGAACATGAGTCAGGAAGGTGTTCAGCGGCCCTATGCGACATACATACCAGTTCTGCGGCGCATAACAATGCTTGACTACGAGCCAATGGTCCTTCCCGCAGAACTGCATCCTGCAGATTCCTATCGCCCATGGGATCCTGGTTTATAGCGATCGGACTTCAGTCTCTCTGATCAAGCCCCCCAAGAAGTGAAAGACGCACCACAACAACATACATTGCCCGCTCATCTTCAAAGCTCCACCACAACCGCAGAACGAACTTGGCCCTGCTCTCCGCCAGCAGCTTCAGCGCAGCTTGTTCCCGCACCATGCGCGCGCACCCGTCCACCCCGCTACACCCCGACTTCCGCGACAGCTTCACCGCGTACACGCCGCCCTCCGATTTTCCAATCTTGCGAGCGAGAATGACCTCTTCACCCGAAGGACCAGGGTCGAGTGAGCGGATGTACTCGAAGTGGGTTGCGTTTACAGTCGGTACCGTTTTCCGCTTGAGCTGCATGGCATTCATCAGCATCATATGTGTTAAACATATGATACTGATGCGTACCTTCATAGAAGTCCGGATGTTTGAGTAACCTTCGGACGCTTCCACAATCGCGCTTAATGGCCTCCTCCTCCTCTCCTTCTTCTTCACCACCATGATTTCCTGTGACGGAGCGAGGACCAGGTGGTCAGGACGCGAGAAAATAGCAAGCATGTATAGCGCATATACCCACCTCAATATCATCGTCCAGCCATCCCGAGTCCACATCCTTGATGCACCCAATATTCTAGCTTGTCGTCAGCCCAACGCAAATACACGTCACTCCGCATGCCCATACCTCAACCTCAAAGCTTGCGTCAGGCAGCAATGACCCCTGCCCAGACGTTGCCGCCGACAACAGCGTCAAGCCCGTGCGCCGCTTGAAGAACGACTCCTGCTCCATCCTCTCAGCGCTCCCCATCATCGACGCTCAAAGCGACGCTCACCGGAATCGCCGTGAACTGCGTGCGCGGCGGCGGGACGGGCGACGGAGAAGGCGCGCGCGAGCCCGCCTCGCTCCTGCTGTCCTTCGGACGGGCCCCCGCGCCGAAACCGACACCGAGCATCGAAGGCAGGTGCGGCTCGGACCTGCTGGCCGCGGCCACCCCGCGGCCCTCGCGCCTGAGATCCAGGTTCCGGCCGAGGACGGTGGTCTAGACATGGCCAAGAGGACAGTCAACGGTCCGGCTTGGGATGCATGGCGTCACGATGAAGTCGGTGGAGGCTCACCGGGCGCGGGGTCACGGCGTCGCTCCAAGAGACTGGCATGCGCGTTCTTGTGCGTAAATATGGGGGTAGATGTGAGGGGGAGGAGGAGGCGGGTGATTATGTACGGAGAGAGGACGTGGGGGACGAGAGCAGGGCCAGACGCGAGTCGAACATGCGTCGCGGCTAGATTGTGCTTCTCGATCGCGCCCCGACGCCCGGATCTCCGATAGTCGATGACGAGCGCGGGGGTGGGGAAAGCCCCTGACTCTGAGGCCTGAAAACTGGTCGACAAGTTGAGGGCTTTCTGCCAGTCGATCACGAACGTTGTGTGTAACGATGGGGTGGGCGCGAATGATATACAAAACGTCTCTAGTCTACAACATGCAATGCATAGCACTGCGAGATTTATGTTTGTGGTATGGGGCGCAGCAGCGGGGCGCCGCACATAGGTCATGACATCCATCGGGTAAAAAGTCATAAATATGCTCTCGACTTTCGCGTATTGCGAGACTAATCTTCAAAGCTGGGATCGCTGAAGCCTGCACGGTCTCGCATGCCGGACATGCCGCCTAACTTGCCCTTCCCGCGAGCTTTCCGCCCGTTGAGCTCCTTGTATGCCTCTCGCATCTCAACCTTCGTGGGACGCGAAACAACCTCGGCCTCTTGGCGCCACTTCTCCTCCCGGAGTTCACGCGGAGTCTGCTGTCCAGACCGTGGAGACTCGTAGCCGGATATCGATCGCGGACCGGGAGATTGGGGAGGGGAGCGACGAGGGATGGCGTTAAGGTAGGTAGTACGCTGCGTCGCAGAGGAGTCAACACGAGGACGGTTTACCAAAGGACCACCATTACTCACCCAGTTCTGCTTCGACTCACGCTTTGTCCACTTGCCCGGCGGGAGACTATCGTCGTGGAAGTTCTCCTTCCGGTAGTGCTGGAACCAGACTGACCAAGCCATAAGCGAATGACTCATTTTGCAGGAACATACTACTCACCATAGTTCAACGTCTGACTCTTGCTCCACTTCTTGGACACCCTTGAGCAACGTGAAAGTTCCCTAATCGACAGCTGGGAGAAGATGCGCTGGGCAACATCGGTGGGCAGTGCTCGGAGCGGATCTCTTGTGGGGCCCCGAGCAATTTGCAGAGGGCTCGAGCGGCTGAGGCCACTGAAGCCGTTGCGTGTGGGGGAGTGGGGGCGGGAAGTAGGGCGGGAAGCGGGACGAGACCTCCCGGGGCTCCCAGGGAGGGATACCTGCAGATGGAGGAACTTAGGCAGGCCCGCGGGACGAAAAAAGGAGTAGGCTGACCACATTGATCAATTCATAATCGTCGTCGGGGGAGGTGCGCCCGCTGCCGAGTGCTTTGTCAAGGGAATCGAGAGTTTGCGTGCGGAGGACGTCTTGCAACAGACTCATGGTGGGGGAGATGGGAGTGGAGGGTGAGGAAAGGTAGAGGTCGCTGAGAGCGCGCTAGCCGTCCTCTTAAGTCGGTAAGCGACGGACTAGCACGTGCATGACGTCACGAGCCGACCTCAGGGCCGATTGTCCGGCTGTCCTCACATGGGAAACAATGGCGGCCAGCCGACAGCAGCTCATTCTGGAATGCACAAGTCCGTCGGGCAGGGGCTCGGATGCAGCAGCCGCAGCAGAGCATTCGCATCGGGTATCCACCAACGAAGTTGCGGAGTATGCGCTCGATTCAAACGTAAACGTCTCTAAATGGATGTAGAGTGCAAGCAGAGCCACCCCAGACTTTCCTGGGAGTTGCCATAACGCTCAGACTGCTTTCTTGCTTCTCTGAGAAACCATAGATACCCCCATAGAATGCGGGCTGCCTAAGGGAGACTAAAATGCTCCAGGCAGTGTGTTCGCTGGTGGTGGCGAGAAGGTCAACCGGCCCGCCTGGACCGCGTTCACCAGTGGGGGAAAACGCCCAGCGCGATTCGCACAGTCCAGTCCATCTCAATCCCCGACGCACGGGCCTCCCAGCCTCGACCCAGACACCCAATATTGTGGTCCCAGGCAAATCTCCTCCGAGTCCCGACCACACCGACCTCGTACCGCATACATCGACTCCTCCTTCAACGGCGATCGAACGCGTCCCAGTGTCTCCGTGTCGACGTCCACGCGCCCCTCTCACCGCCTCCTGCCTCCTGCCTCCACCTTCCGTGCCTCCACATCGTAACCAAGGCACCCTCGAATCCACTTAACGCGTTCATATCCGCCTGCACGATGCCCAACCCAAACAGCCACCCACCATCCGGCCTCCCCTCCTCTCTTCCGCCTCCCCCACTGCCGGCATCCGCCCCCGTGCCCCGCGCCCGCGCACAAGCCTCACGCAAACGCGCCGCGGCCAATGACGACGCGGCCTACCACGCCGCCGCGGGCACGAAGCGCGGCGCCGCCGAACGTGCAGAGGGAGACCGCGAGCGGACGAAGCGCAAACGCGTCGAAGCCGCCGCCGCCGCCGCAGCCGCGAACGCGCACGTCCCAGAGCGGGACGAGAGGACCAGTCTGGTGAGCACCCTCGTCCTGCGTTCTTCGACTCCTTTTTCTGTTCGGGTCTGCGTCGTGGCTTGATAGGATGGTGTTTGCGGTGCGAGAGGGGGATGAATGGGAGTTTGCGTTTGCGTTTTCGGCCCGCGGTGCAGCACGGCTCGTCGGGAGCATCGGAGGTCTGTGTGGCATGTGGTCGCTGAAAAGCCCCGGCGTGCCGTGCTGCGAGCCGAAATGACCGACGTGTCCTCGTGCACGGGCGGAGGAGGGAAGCCCAATGACCGCGAAGGGGTTTTGAGCCAGTTTGGCGGTCGCCTTCGATCATGCCCACCGTGGGACGACGTTGGACTCATACGCCCGCATACCGCCCCTGCGACGGTTCCAGGACCGTCAGCGCGGTAGACACACCGCGCACCGTCGCCGCCTGTCGCGGCATGTCTGCGCTCTCCATCCACACCCTGGATGGCCGTCCCGTCATGAAACTGTTCGACGGTCTTTGTCGAGCTCATCGTGTGGCTTCAACAGCCGTCGAGTATTCTTGATTGTGCTGTCCTGCCGGCGCAAACCTTGTGCCTTGCTGATGCTCGGGGGCACACATCGGGTGTCGTAAGTGGCAGTAACATTGTATCCGCTTGACAGGTTCAAGGCGCGCGCGGTGGTACTTGGGAAGGCTTTGTGTAGCCTGCTTTCGGGGAGGCTGGTCTCTATGCGACGCTCCACTGTCCGCGGTCTGCCCCCCGGCCGCCTTGACTCATACAGCGGTTGGTCCAAACGTCGATTCACGCCGCAGTGGTATTCTGTTGCCACCTGTTGACAGATCTACCACATATCTACGAGCGTATTTTTAGGCCTCCAGCCGAATCGAGGGCACTGCGGATATACATCGCCAGCGGGGCGGAGCTACTGCTTACTGGCTGTTCCGCGTTCTTACTTCCGGGCACTCCGATTCCTTGCAGGCGAATCCCCTGGTTCTCGCCTGCACAGATCATTTGTTGCGCACATCACCGGGCGGTCATCAGCCTCTATATGCTCCTCCAGGCGGGAGATGCTTTTCTTGTGGAGCGTGGTCGTCTTGCGATTGGTGCACGACTGACGTTCCCTTGAGAGCGCATCACTCGCTGCGCCAATTGATGTTTTTTTCCTGCTCGGATCTGCGGTGTGACAGCCTCTGATACGGACTTCGCTTCCGCCACAGGTCGACTTCACCGCGCTGCCCACAGACGCGCTGCACCGGTACCTAGCGCTATTCGACCTCATCCCCGACCTGGACCCGTCCCCATGGGGCGTCGAGGACCCCGGTCCCCCCAGTGCGTTGCTGAAGCCAAAGAGCCATGTGCCCGGGCACGGGCACGCCCTCCGGCGCACGTCGACGGCAAGCCCGGGTCCGGTCGGCGTTGGCACGTCGGCAAACGCGAACGGGCGATCACGACGCGACCCCGGGCGGCGGCGGAGTGCGCGACTGGTCGACGAGGAGCGGGTGCCCGCGCCACCGCCGGTGTACGGAGACATTGGGGACGTGGACGGAATGTTGGCGACGATCGCGGAGCGGCACTTCCGGGACGTGCAGGTGAAGGAGGTGGACACGCTGGCGGAGTTCATGTTCAAGGTCAAGACGATTGGGCGGGTGAGGGACATCTGAGGCGTCGAGCGCAGGGTGGGCTGTGGGGAGCTCGGGCAGGCATCGGGCGCGAGGCGTTGGAATAACGAGAGCGCTTTCCCGATATAGACCAGAACGATTGCTTCCTGGCAGAGGTCCCAGGGCTCTTTAATTTTAGGTGGCCAGTGGGGAGTCCCCTTGGCGACAGTGCGAACGCTCGCTGCTCGCGCTCCGCCTCTCCCATCCACCCGCCCCGCCCAACGCCATCCCTGTCAAGCCTGCGCCACTGCTATATATACCAATCGAGCACCCAGATGCCCTCACGCTTTGTCCCCCTCCTCCCTCCACCCCTCGTTCCTCCTTCGCAGCAGTGCTGCCTGGTCCTGATTTCTTGTGCGTTCTCCTCCTCCTCTCCCGCGAACCATGCTGATCCCCCTGCAGTGGCCGGTTCCATCCCGTTCTAAGTCTTTCGCACATTCCAAAGCCAGCTTCGCGTCGACCCGCAAGTTCCCACAGTCTTTTCAGCCATGAAGTTCGCCACCTCCCTCGCTGCCCTTCTCGTTCTTGCCCCGGCTCTTGCCTCGGCTACCCCTCTCGTATGTACCGTCACCGTCGATGGTCAATACCCTGCTCACGCTTCGCGCAGGGTGCTCGCGCCAACAACTTCGGTGGCTTCAAGGGTGGTAACAAAGGCGGCAACAATGCTCAGAAGGGCGCGACCACTGCCAAGGCTGCACCAGCGCTGCTGCCTCGTCGGCTGCTGCCTCGTCCACCGCTGCCTCCAGCGCGAACAGTGGCGACGCCCAGTCCTCGTTGAGTGCGTGGCTATGTTGACATCATATCCATATGTCCGATTGACACGTGCCCGCCTCTTCAGCCCTCCTTCAATCGGTCATCGCCACCGGGTTTGCGAACAACGGCCAGAACCCGCCCGTCGCCGGCCAGGCCGCCTCTACCACCTCGACGAACAACTACATCAACTTCTGCGCGACGGTGGCCAACCTGCCAATCACGAACGGCCTCCAGGTCAAGACCGGCTCCTGCAACCCCGCGCCGATGGGTGTGATCGCGGCGACGACCAACATGCCGTCCTGCAAGTTCACCTTCCCCAAGAACGGCGACACCGTCCAGCCCAACGTCAACTTCACGCTGACCATGGCCATCTCCCACCTCAACACCGGCACCTTCACCAACCCGGACTCGACCTACTTCGCCGCGCCCCAGACCGTCGACTCCGCCGGGGACATCACCGGCCACTCGCACGTCGTCATCGAGCAGCTCACCTCCCTCGACCAGACCACGCCCACGGACCCGAACCAGTTCAAGTTCTTCAAGGGCCTGAACAGCAAGGCCGAGAACGGCGTCCTCAGCGCCGTCGTCGCCGGCGGTCTCCAGCCCGGCTTCTACCGCATGGCCTCGATCAACTCGGCCGCGAACCACCAGCCGGCGCTCGTCGCCATCGCCCAGCACGGTTCGCTCGACGACATGGTCTACGTATGTTCTCCGCCGTCCCTCACGCCACATGTCGCTGACGTACGTTCCTCGTAGTTCACGGTCTCTGCGAGTGGCGCTGCGTCCGGTGGCAACAACGCTGCGTCTGGCAACGCCGCCGCGTCGTCTGCCGCTGCTGCCACGACCGCCGCCGCCTCGACTGCCGCGCCGCGAAGACCACGACCGGCGCGAAGACCGGCAAGGGTGGCTTCAGGGGCGGCGCCAAGGGCGGCTTCCGCAACCGCGCCCTCTTCAACTAAGCGGTAGTGCGCCCTCGTGAGCTCCTGCGAGTCGCGCCGTGCGGTAGCCGATACCCCCCTTCGTTCTCGTCGCCCTTGATAGAGGCCGTGCCCCTGCGCGGTCGTGTTTGGAAAACCCCCGCTGCCGCCGGCGTTGTGTCGTGTGTTGCTCGCACTTCATTTGCTTATTCACTGTCTTGCTGTGGCTCGTGTATCGCTACGCTTTGTGTACATTACTTATTACGGTCGATGCGCTGCTGTGCAGAAAGGCCTCCGTCTCGAATGGATGGATTGGAATCTGGAATCCCCAGTGATCACTGCATAATTATCGTGTGCGCCTGGATGAAAATGGGCTGGCCTCGGTGGGGACAAAAATTGATGTAGAGCTATGAATGCGTGACTGATCACAACAGGAGCAAAACAGATGCTGCCCCAGTGAGGCTCGAACTCACGACCTTCCGATTGCAAATTGGTAACAGTCGGACGCTGTAACCAACTCAGCCATGGGGCACATGGTTGTAGTGTAAACGTGACATATATGGATAAAAGAAAAACCTGGAGTCGATCCCACGAGCCCGCCGCAAGCGAGGGCTCCGTACAGGCATCTGTGGAGGGGAGTGCAGGGACGGTCTGAAGTGATCAAATCAGGTGGCTGCAAGTTTGTAGAACATCTCGCTCTGATTCCCGACACCGTCCATGCTCATACCAGCGCGCCCAGCCTCTCCCTCACCGTCTGCACCGCGCGCTCCTCCTCCTCCTCGATCCGCGACGAGTGCACCCACCTCATCTCCTCCTCGATCGTCCGCCCGATCGGCTCCAGCTGCACGCGCGAGTACCCCCCACGGGCGCATTCGTCCTCGCTCACATCCTCCCACCCGAGCCGCTGGAAGTGGTAGAGGCGGGTGCTCTCGCGCGACCGGCGCGCGACGTCCTGCGCGAACGGCCGGCGCACCGCGTCGTACACCGCGAGCGCCGCGGCGAGGGTCGCGCGCGCCACGGCCGGCTGCGCGAGCACCGCCGCAAGCACGTACCCGTCCTCGATCGCCTGGCCCGCGCCGGAGCCCTGGCTGGGCGTCATCGCGTGCGCGGCGTCGCCGAGGAGCGCGACGCGGCCGTGCACGAAGGTGGGGAGCTCCTTGAGCGTTTTCACCGCCCAGTCGGTCGGGCCGTCATGTGCTGGCGACGCGGGCCGTCAGCACCGCCGGAGAGCGGATGCGTGCTGAGCGGAGGGGACTCACGCTGAGGATGCTCCTGATCTTGGGGTCCCAGCCGGGGAAGTGCCTCAGCACCTCCGCCGCCGTCGACGGCGCCGACCAAGGCCCGTCGTACTGCGTGCCCTCGCCCCCGGGCGTCTCGACCATCGCGGCGACGTTGTACGCCTGCCCGCGCGAGATGGGGAAGCAGACGACGTAGCGCCACTTGCCGAGGAACTGCGTTGCTCGTTAGTTGGCTCGAGACGACAGCAGGGGCGCAGTGCGTGCGCGGGGCTCACGATGTTCATCATCGGCTTCGCCAGGTCCTTGACATCTTGCGTGAGCTTGTCCGCGGGCACGACGGCGCGGTACGCAACCATGCCCGACCACACCGGCGGGATCACGTCCCGCAGCGCCGCAGCGCCGTCGGCGTCACCGCGCTTCTCCGCTGCGTCCGCGAGCTCGTTGTACATCTGGTGGCGGATCGGGCTCTTGATGCCGTCGGCGCCGAGGAGGACGTCGCAGCTCGCAGTCGTGCCGTCCTTGAACGTGAGGACGATCGGGGCGGTGAGGTTCTCGGGCTCTGCGTAGCGGACGAGACGCTTCGAAAAGTGGAGGGTCTGCTCCGGGTTCTTGAGGTGGTGCATGAAGACTTGCTGTATGTGCGCGCGGTGGAAGGTGCGGATCGGGGACGTGAACTCGAGGATCTCGGCGGACTCGTGCTGATCGCCCTTCAGGTAGCGCAGAGGCACCGCTTCAGAGTCAAAGATGTGTCAGCCGCTCCGAAATATGGTTACGGCACATCGGTGCTTACTGCCGCTGTCCGTTGTTCCGCTTGCCTCGAGCAGAGCCCGCTCCAGGCCGAGGGATTGGAGGATCGCCCAGACGCGAGGGGCCACACCGATACCGGCGCCGACCTCCGCCAGCTGGTGAGCACCTTCGTAGATGTCGAGGTCAAGGTCGGGCATGTTCTTCTGCAGAGCCAAGGCACATGACAGCAACACGGAACTTCTTGTCGGATGCAGTGGTGGCCATTATGCTATACAGTCCTCAAGATAGATGATATGTGAGTATGTAAACGAGAACGGCAGATACTGGTGAGCCTGTCCCCCGCAGGGTAGGCTTATATGTAACCAGCGACGCCGGCATCGAGCGATTCCTGGTTCGATGAATGAAGGCAGAAAAAGCACGTCACAGGACCGTTCATGGGCCATGGCACACAAGTCTAGGTGACCAGGAGGAAGCCCGAACTGTTTGCTGAACCATTCTGTGACCATTCATTCCGCTGTAAGCTGGAGGGTGGGACTTACGTCAGGATGGGTTCTGTGGTCCCATAACGCCATGCGGCCTCGTGCCGCGAAGAGCGGACAGAAATTGAAAGTGCAGAGGATGACTGCACCGCTCACGAAAGACTGGCCAACGCCGTGTGTGCCCGTACCGACCAGATCCCGACCCGTGCGGTGCCGTCGGCATCTGGTTCGATTCGCCCTGGCACTGTGTCTCCAAGCACCTATGTACCGAGTCGAGGCCTCTCGAATGCGAGAGGAGGGGTTGAGGAGGGGTCGAGGAGGGGGTCGGGTTTGATCTGATGTCCCGTGGAGAGACGAATCCAGACTGCTTTGTCATCTGGCGCCAAGACATATCCCTCTGACCACGCATCCACTGCCCGGCATGCCTACCGCTGAGTATTGATTCAAGCGGGGTCGCTTGTGACGCGCAGGGGCATATCAAGAATTCCCAGATGGATGACTCCAGTAGCAACTTTTCTGCTCAGCAGGCTCGGATAGCGGTGCGCCTTTTCTATAGCTCGATTTCGGGACTTTCTTTAACTTATATGTTTGACAGAGAGTGAAGCACATATGCGATCAGTACCCTCCAGTGGTGAACCTCACTCAGAATGACGTTCCCCGTGGTACGGAGTACATCTCCCCCAGCACCAACCTCAACCCCGACTTCGTCTTCGCTCAAGACCCGGAATTCGACCCTGTCGCCCGCGGGCCCTTCCTCCGTAACTACGGATGGGTTTTCACCGATAAATGGGCAATCGAATATGCAAAGAACCTCAAGCTCACTGTCGACATTGATGAGGATGAGGATGAAGATGAGGAGGAGCTCGTCCAGCTTTTGGGTGGAGAGACGACGGTCGATTGCGCGTCCATTACCGACGACTCGGTGGTCATGCAACACAAAGGTCTACGCCAGGCTGTGTCCCTCGCGGTCCAAGATGATATCATCTCGGATATCGAAAATCGGATGGGCTTCAGAGTCTTCCTCGGATATCCGGTCTCGTTCGACTATGATTTCATGGTCGTTCTCTGCACCAACTACAACATCGCGAAGCGGCAATGGATCATCGAGCGCGTCACGAGGAAGGACATCGACGAAACTATCGCGACTCTCAGCGAGATCATGGCGGAGCCTGGCGAGGAGTCGAAGGAAGTGATGTGGTGGTACGCTCAAGAGAACCCGATCGTGCGTATGCGCTCATGGTTCGAGTTGAGCGAGTCTGACTTTACTCCTTTACAGGGTTGGTATTGACCTCGTGGTGTCTGCGGGCCAGTCCGTAGTCTTGTTTCCAGAGCGCATTAGTGGTTTCACGCTTGTTCATTCGCATTTCTCCATGTCTGCACCTGCTATCGCTCGCTATCGATGTACATCGCTCCGCGCATATGTACTGTACGCTACGTCTCTTCAATACCCCATGTCCATTTAGTCCACCATCTCGGCGGTATAAGCATCAGATTCCCGTGAGAGGCGGAACGCGGCGATGGTGGATCTTGTTCGAAGCTGTACGGCACAAAGCGCGGATGGGGGACGGTGTTGGCGTCATCCCAGCGTTGAAACGGATCTGTGGCCAGAGTGTGGCGGAGGGGCGGCTCGATCGGAGGCGGCCCGGGCTTGGCGGCGACGACCACCCGGTCCTCAAAGCCTCAAAGCCTGCCACCACCTCCCTCCTCCTTCCGCACACACCGATGGCTCAGCTCTCGAGACAACCTCCCCCGCCCTCGCCCAATGTCTACGAATCGTCCCCGCTCGTCTCCCTCATCCGCCGCACCTCCTCCCGCCGAACCGGCCACAGACCACCGGCGGTCAAGACACGCACCGGGACTCCTCCGCGCTCTCCCTCAGGCACCGAGGACTTTCAGCTGAACCCCCCTGCATCCCCCATCCTCCACGCCAACTTCCGCGCGTCCACCGCGTCCGCCGCGACCAAGTTCAGCGATGGCGCGAGCACCCGCACCCTCTCCTGGGACGCGCGCACCGACCGCTCGCCGCCTGAGAGCCCCTCGAGTGGTCAGGGCACCTACCGCGCACCCCAGTTTGGCGGCGGCGCACACGAGTCCGTCGACCTCGACAGCTTCGGCGACCGCTACCGCGAAACCTGGCGGTCCTCCAGCGCGATGGACCCGCCTTCGATCTACGAGTCGTCGACGATGCCCAACATCCCCACCGTCGTCGTCTCCGAGCCCGAGATCACGCATGGGTACGACGAGTACGGATACCCTGGCGACCCCCGGGTCAACGCCAGCGGCAGCAGTGGTATGAACTATTCTCGCCCCGTCGTCGCCCCTGTGCAGGAAATCGACTGGGACCAGTCCGAGTCCCGCAAGCGCGACGTGCTCCTGCGGAACGCGAACGCACGCGGGCCCCCGTCGCCCAGCCCCACCCAGAGCTCGTCCTCGCAACGCGCGCCCAAGAGCCCGCGTCTGCACGGCTCGAGCCCGCTCTCGTCCCCCGCGCTCCCCACACACCCTGGCTCGCGCCCGGTGTCACCCGCGTCGAGCGTCGGCAGCTTCCCCCCAAACTCCCCCATCTCGCCGCTCACGCCCCCCGCGGCGCTGGCACTCGCGGGCACGCAGCGCGTCGTCTCGGCCTCGAGCGTGTACTCAGACTACTCCTATTACGAGCTCCCCGCGACGCCCACAGGTGGCTCCTATCCCGTGTCCGCGCCCTCGCCGCGAACCTCGCACGCGAACGCGAAGCCACAGAGCGACGCGCTCGCCAACCCACAGACGCCGCAGGACTTTCTCCAGCTCGGGATCAAAGCACACCTCGAGAACCGGCTCGAGGCGTCTGCGCAGGCATTTGAACGTAGTGCGACGCTCGACGGTGGGTGCGGCGTCGGCATGCTCATGTGGGGGCTCGCACAGCGGCACGGGTGGGGGTGCGTCCAGGACGAGGCGCGCGGGTTCGCGTGGCTGAGGCGTGCGGCGGAGCTCGCGGTGGGCGACCTGGAAAAGGAAGGGAAGGAGGGGGATATGGGCGCGGTCCGGGTGAGTGCGCATGCGGTGCTTGTGAGGGTGCGTGGGCTGATGGTGGACAGTCGGAGCTGGTGCTTGCGATCTACGAGGTCGGGCAGAGCTTCTTCCGCGGCTGGGGTGTGCAGAAGGACAAGGAGATGGCCGTGGTGAGTGTTTGTATGTTCACTTCCTCCGCGTGCCGGGGCTGACACGAGATGTCAGCAATATTACCGGGTCGCAGCACGGCTCGGGGATCCGGATGCGCAGCAGGAGCTCGGGTTCTGCTTGTTGAATGGGAAGGGGTGCAAGAAGGACAAGAAGGAGTCCGCGAAATGGTATCGTGCGGCGGTGGGTGCTTTTCCCTCGTCTCCGGGCCTTGGTCCTAACGGGTCTACTCAGGTCAAGCAAGGGGTCAGCGATATTGGCCTGACCTGGATCTATAAGGAGAAATACCAATGATGGATTCTGTATACTCACTCACCCCGTGGCGGACACTGCCTCCACTGGATCTTTATACCCAACCCTCACACCCACTCATGCTTTTGTAGTTTTACGACCCTCGCATGCTAGTCCGTTGGTGCGTTCTTTGCTGTATCCTTATTCAGTTTTCAAGTTGGATGTCATACGCGGTTTTAATGTTCCATATGGAGAAAGAACTGCTTGGCTCGGACGTACGCTATATACAACCCAACGTGAGTCTTCATTCTGCTCAAGCGGCTTGTAGTAGCCGCGTTTTCGCATCGCCGAAACGTCGATTTGAATTTGGGGTGTCACGACTACCGCCGACGGAGATAAAGCTTGCAGGTTGGAGCTCCAGCGGTGCGCCATAAAGGCGGAGCTTTTGGGGCACATACTCTACCTGCCCACCATGTCGCGCTTTCTTGGATTGGGATCGTTCGTGAGCGTGCTCGCAGCTACCCCCGGTGTCCTCTCCGTCCCGGTGAGTCTACAGCTCTCTCCCATAGTCCATATCCTTACACCTTCGAAGCGTGCGGCTGCACCGACGATCGAATGGGCTCCTTGCGAGTCCACCATCGCGGTCTCCAAGTTCCCTATCGACTGCGCATTCTTCCCCATCCCGCTCGACTATGCGGACCCGTCCGCCGGCACCGGTCGACTGTCGCTCATCAAGATGAATGCTACGGGCGAGCGCAAAGGCACGCTTTTCACCAACCCCGGTCAGTGGACCCCCTCATGTCCCAGTTGTCACCAACCCTCACACACACCGATGGCAGGTGGCCCCGACGAAGGCGGCGTGAGCGATCTCGCGTTCAACGGGATGCAGTACATGAACGTCACAGGGGGAAACTACGACCTCGTCAGCTGGGACCCGCGTGGGGTCGGGACGGCGACCATGTACGTGTCGACACCTGTCTCCCCGCTCGGACGTGTTCCTGAGCGAGCTCGACGGCAGCCCCAGCAGCGTCTTCTGCTTCGACTCGTTTGACGAGTGGTCCGCGTTCTTCAACGGGACGCTCGAAGTGACGGGGATCAACTACTCTGGCAACCTCACGGACCCGGGCGAGGTCGCGGGGCTGATGGCGCAGGCGCGGACAATGCAGGACAAGTACGTGGAGCTCGGCGGGAGGTGCGCGACGGCGGACATCGACGGCACGTACAAGTACGTCGGGACGGCAGCGAACGCGCGGGACCTGGCGGCGCTGGCGGAGGCGATCGACGGACCTGGGGCGGCGGTGAATTACTGGGGAATGTCGTATGGGACGCTGATGGGGGCGTGGCTGGTGAACAGTGAGTGCAACGAAGTGTTTGGGTCTGAGTCGGGCTGAACGAGGTCGACTGTACAGTGTTTCCTAATGTGGGTGCTTATCCCCTGCGTCTCTCCTGATGCTGATGTGCTGTGCAGCGGGTTGGGCATGTCATCCTCGACGGGGTGGTCAATGTGCTTGACACGGCAGAGAAACAGAGCTACTTTGTGCGTTCCTTTCTGCACTCACGTTTTCCGAGCTGACCCCCGGTATCAGTCTTGGGCAGACAAAACGAAAGACAGCGAGAAGGTGTGGGAGGGGATGGCGACCGCTTGTGCGCTCTCAGGCCCCTCGCACTGCAACCTCACGACAGAGGGGGGCACCGGCCAAGATGTCATGGCGTTGCTCTCCAAGCTCCTCGACGTGAGCGCAGACCAACCCGACGCAGACTCGTGATGCTGATCGTCGTTTGTGTGCAGGCGGCCACGGACGCGCAGAAGCACAGCAGTGGGCCCGTCACCATCCAATCTAGCGTCACGCGTGGTGAGTGAGCGGCTCCCGGACGGTCTAGGACGTGCTCTGAACAGGATGCATTCAGGGAGCGTATTCGGTGACCTGTACTTGCCCGAGTCCTGGCAGGGCGGCGCAACGCTGATCGCACGATTGGTCCCGCTCGTGGAGGCGGAGTCGGGCATGACCGTTCGGCCTACGCGCAAGTGTGTGCTTTCCGATGACGCCGCTGCTCCGCTGACGAACGCTCGGTTTGTAGACGGCGGAGCGAGACGGGGATGGAGTACGGGATGACCGCCATCTACTGCGGAGACAGCATCGATGCCGACGAATCGACCATGGAAGACGTCTTCGACACCATTGTGACCGCCGTCCAGAACGGGCCTTCGCCCACTTGTAGGTGAAAGTCGACCCTGCGCGTTCCACGCTTACAACCGTCGTAGTTGCCGGCCTGTTCCCGTACGTGGCCTACTACTGTCCGTGGTGGCCCGCGCGCGCCGTCGAGCGGTACACGGGGCATTTCAACAAGACGCTCTCGAACCCCGCGCTCATCATCGGCAACACTGTGCGACCCCTCCTGTCAGCTTTTCGAACACATCTCATGCTGACCGACGCGCCCGCGCAGTTCGACCCCATTACGCCGTTCTCGCAGGCTCAGACGCTCGCGGACCTGATGGGCGACAGCGCGACGCTTGTGCGCCAGAACGGATTCGGGGTGAGTGGTCCAGTTGGGGCGGGGGCGACGGGTGCGTCGGCTGACGGCGTCGTACCAGCATCGCAGCCTCGCGCAGGCGTCGGAGTGCACGTCGAAGATCATCCAAGACTACCTGAACAACGATGCCGTGAGTCTGCGCCGCGCTCGCTGTGGGTTGCTTAACTTACGTGTGGTCGTTTCAGCTGCCCGCCGGAGACGCAACAGTATGCGAGGTCGACGCGGTGGAGCTGTTCCCTGGTGTTGTTACGAGCGATGTGGTCAAGATGATCAGTTAGCCGCGCCCCTTGCGCCACTTCTGGGTTCCGAATGGTAGACTGGGGTAGTCATCGTCGCTGCGTCGTGAACAGTTGTTCATGCGCCATTTAATTTCTTACACCCTATGAACGATCACTGCATGCGCTTTGCTCCAAGTTCCCTCATTCTTCATTCCGGTCTTAGTTCTTTCCTACGCCCTTCAACCCTTTTCTGCAAGTCTCGTGCCCCCGACACGACAGCACTCTTTAGCTATGCGTGAGCCACCTGCATGTGTTGCGGCCGTCTCGAAGCGAACACCCTCGGCTCGCCAGAGTCTGCACCGACATATTGAGAGGGCATGAAGGATGGAACCCCCGTCGTGCTATATCCGCAACATTTTGAAGACCCGCGTGGTTTCTGAACCGGTGCTGTAAAAACAGCACATCAGCTTATTGGGCGACAAGTTGTACAAATGAGCATGAATCACAAACGCATGAACAAGCTCGGCTCATCTCGCGAAGAGGTGTTCTTCGCGCCGTCTGTTCTCCAGATAGAAACAAAACAGATGCTGCCCCAGTGAGGCTCGAACTCACGACCTTCCGATTGCAAGTCAGTAACAGTCGGACGCTGTAACCAACTCAGCCATGGGGCATATAAGCATTGACTTCTAGAGTATATATGTAGCTGTAGTAATCTGTGGATAATGCGGGAGTGGGTCATGGGAGCCTATGGAAGCCGGCTCTGAAATTACGACCTCAAAGAGCAACCACAGCCAGGCCAGATCATCAGACCTATGTTACCTCACCGGCAAGGCCCACCTAGGCTGTAAACTAGCTCACCAGAAAGTCGTCTCCTGCAGTAAGCCTTGCCTTCCGCGGCTGCAGTCTCCATGATCCATCCGTCGTGAAGCCATGGACCTGGGGAAGGGCGTGGGCGGTCCCTATGGCCTATTAACGCGCGCTAGCCTCAGGAACGCTTGTTCGCACAGGGAACGATGGCATGTAGAGACTGCTGCTTGCGTGCATGGGCCAGATTGTCGTGTGAAGCCGTTGCGATGGAGTTCGGTTCCGGATCGGACTCATAAGGCTGCTCGGACAGACAGACAGACAGACATCTGCCACCTTAAGGCCACATCCTCGTCCTCGTCCTCGTCCCCATCCTCCTCCATCGAACAGATCACCATTGTGCCCAGATATGAACGTCGCTATCCCCGACAAGAAGCTTCGCGTCGCTATCATGTACGTCCAGCCGCTTCCAAACTATAGACTTGTCCTCATCGTGGTGATTCTCCAGCGGTGCCGGTCTCGGCGGTCTCGCCCTCGCCCTCGCTCTGCAGAAGAACATGCCTGATATAGAGCTCGACATATACGAACGTGCCAAACAGCTCGCTGAAGTCGGCGCCGGTCTCGGTGCGTCGCCTCGCGTCTGGGCGATCCTCCAGTCCCTCGGCCTCGAAAAGGATTTGTTGGAGGCTGGCGGCACGACTCAAGTCAGTGGAAGTGAGTATATGCGCCCTTATCTCCTTGAAATACGGCAGAGACTCATTTTATCTACGCTACAGCGATGCCATTGCGCTTCCTGAAGGGCGACCAGCCCGAGGTGGCTGAAATATGCGAATTCGGGTCCCCAGTCCGCACTTTCCACCGGGCGCACATACAGCAGATCTTCACGCGACACCTGAAGAACTCCGAGCAGATTCTTCACTTCTCCAAGCTCCTTGTTGGCTACGCAGAGCCCGAAGACCCTACGGCCCCGATAGTTTTGCGGTTCGGGGACGGGTCGACGGCCACCTGCGATCTGGTCCTCGGTGCCGACGGCCTCAAGAGCGCGGTTCGCCACCAGATGTATAACGACATGGCGGACGTGGCGGAGAAGAAGGGTGACCTCGACATTGCCGCGAAGCTGCGGGACGTGATTCCCCCTGTGTGGTCGGGCATGGTCGCCTACCGCGCCGTTGTTCCTACGGATAAGCTCACGCAGGACGTCAAGGACTTGACAAAGCCGATGATGAACATTGTGAGTCTTCAGCGGGAAACTTGGATAGATATCGATTGACAAGTCAACTAGCTGTTTGGCAAGTCACGCTATCTGATATACTTCCCTATCTCGCGCGGGCAGGCATACAATGTGGCTGCCATGGTTCAAATGCCCGGGGCCGCGGGCACACAGTACAACGGTCCGCCGTTGACGGCAGAGGGGATCCTGAAGCTCTACACCGACTGGGATCCCAAGATCAAGAGCATTATCAGTGTAAGCTTCTCCGTTACCATCTCGTCACTGGCGGCCGCATTGACCGTACTTTTTCGTCAGCATATGAGCATGCCGCTCGACTGGGCCGTACACACCGTCAAAGATCTCCCCACGTATGTGAAAGGTCGCGTTGCTCTTCTCGGTGATGCAGTGCGTTCTCCTTCCTGGCCGTTGTGGCTACCTGCTTACTGCATCTTCCTCAGGCGCACGCAATGACCACTAGCCAAGGCTCTGGCGCAGGCCAGGCGATCGAAGACGGCTACATACTCTCCGCCGTACTCGCCCATCCCCTCGTCACGAGCCAGAATATCTCCGTCGCGCTCGAGATCTACGACACGGTCCGCCGGCCGTTCTCGCAAGACATCGCGCGCCGCTCGCGCGAGAGCACGCGTCTGTACCTTCTCGACCGGCTCGGGTGGGAGAACGTAAGCGAGGCTGAGTGTGCGCGCGGCGGGTTCACGCACGAGCAGCTCCAGCCAATTGGGCGGATGATAGAGGATGATATGGGGTGGGTGCATGCTACCCGCATCGAGCACGACGAGGAGCGCGCGATGCAGATGGTACAGGAGAGGCTGAGCGCGCAGGCATGAGCAAGGACACAAACTGTAACACAAATGGGAGCAAATGGACGGACCACAGTTATTGTAGAAACATGTAATTAATCCCCACTTCAAGCTGTATAGTTGAAGCTCCTATAGTTCGAACTGTTGGGTATGGTTGTGGAATGTGGCGCAAATTTGTGCACATGCGCCACCACGTATCGGTAACCATATGCCCCATGGCTGAGTTGGTTACAGCGTCCGACTGTTACTGACTTGCAATCGGAAGGTCGTGAGTTCGAGCCTCACTGGGGCAGCATCTGTTTTGTTTCTATCTGGAGAACAGACGGCGCGAAGAACACCTCTTCGCGAGATGAGCCGAGCTTGTTCATGCGTTTGTGATTCATGCTCATTTGTACAACTTGTCGCCCAATAAGCTGATGTGCTATTTTTACAGCACCGGTTCAGAAACCACTCGGATCTTCAAAATGTTGCGGATATAGCGCGACGGGGGTTCCATCCTTCATGCTCTCTCAATATGTTGTGCAGACTCTGGCGAGCCGAGGGTGTTCGCTTCGAGACGCCGCAACACATGCAGGTGGTCACGCATAGCTGAAGAGTGCTGTCGTGTCGGGGGCACGAGACTTGCAGAAAGGGTTGAAGGCGTAGGAAAGAACTAAGACCGGAATGAAGAAAAAAGCTTGATGCAAAGTGCATGCGCGAGCGCATGATAGGGTGCAAGCAATTAAATGGCGCACGACGCAGCGACGATGACTACCCCAGTCTACCATTCGGAACCCAGAAGTGGCGCAAGGGGCCGGCTAACTGATCATCTTGACCACATCGCTCGTAACAACACCGGGGAACAGCTCCACCGCGTCGACCTCGCATACCGTTGCGTCTCCGGCGGGCAGCTGAAACGACCACACGTAAGTTAAGCAACCCACAGCGAGCGCGGCGCAGACTCACGGCATCGTTGTTCAGGTAGTCTTGGATGATCTTCGACGTGCACTCCGACGCCTGCGCGAGGCTGCGATGCTGGTACGACGCCGTCAGCCGACGCACCCGTCGCCCCCGCCCCAACTGGACCACTCACCCCGAATCCGTTCTGGCGCACAAGCGTCGCACTGTCGCCGACTCGCCCATCAGGTCCGCGAGCGTCTGAGCCTGCGAGAACCGCGTGATAGGGTCGAACTGCGCGGGCGCGTCGGTGTGTTCGAAGAGCTGGCGGGAGACGTCGCGCAGTGTTACCGATGACGAGCGCGGGGTTCAAGAGCGTCTTGCCGAAAGGCCCCGTGTACCGCTCGACGGCGCGCGCGGGCCACCACGGACAGTAGTAGGCCACGTACGGGAACAGGCCGGCAACTACGACGGTTGTAAGCGTGGAACGCGCAGGGTCGACTTTCACCTACAAGTGGGCGAACGGTAGGCATGATGCGAGGGAGCTGTAGACTTACCGGGACGGAGAGGACACCAAGGGTAGCTGCGGGCACGCCCACGAACGATCCCAGTCCAAGAATGGTGGGCAGGTAGAGTATGTGCCCCAAAAGCTCCGCCTTTATGGCACACCGCTGAAGCTCCAACCTGCAAGCTTTATCTCCGTCGGCGGTAGTCGTGACACCCCAAATTCAAATCGACGCTTCGGCAGTGCAAAAACGCGGCTACTACAAGCCGCTTGAGCAGAATGAAGACTCACGTTAGGTTGTATTTCTGGACGCTCCACTCGAGCCCAGCTTTTTTCTCCATGTGGAACATAAAAACCGAGCATGACATCTGACATGGAAACCGAATAAGGATACAGCAAACAACGCACCAACGGACTAGCATGCGAGGGTCGTAAAACTACAAAAGCATGAGTGGGTGTGAGGGTTGGGTATAAAGATCCAGTGGAGGCAGTGTCCGCCACGGGGTGAGTGAGTATACAGAATCCATCATTGGTATTTCTCCTTATAGATCCAGGTCAGGCCAATGTCGCTGACCCCTTGCTTGACCTGAGTAGACCCGTTAGGACCAAGGCCCGGAGACGAGGGAAAAGCACCCACCGCCGCACGATACCATTCGCGACTCCTTCTTGTCCTTTTGCACCCCTTCCATTCAACAAGCAGAACCCGAGCTCCTGCTGCGCATCCGGATCCCCGAGCCGTGCTGCGACCCGGTAATATTGCTGACATTCGTTCAGCCCCGGCACCCGAGGAAGTGAACATACACACTCACCACGGCCATCTCCTTGTCCTTCGCACACCCCAGCCGCGAAAGAAGCTCTGCCCGACCTCGTAGATCGCAAGCACCAGCTCCGACTGTCCACCATCAGCCCACGCACCCTCAGAACAACGCACGCGCACTCACCCGGACTGCGCCAATATCCCCCTCCTTCCCCTCCTTCTCCAGTCGCCCACCGCGAGCTCCGCCGCACGTCTCAACCACGCGAACCCACGTGCTTCATCCTGGACGCACCCCCACCCGTGCCGCTGCGCGAGCCCCCACATGAGCATGCCGACGCCGCAGCCGCCGTCGAGCGTCGCACTGCGCTCGAACGCCCGCGCGGACGCCTCGAGCCGGTTCTCAAGGTGCGCCTTGATCCCGAGCTGGAGGAAGTCTTGCGGCGTCTGTGGGTTGGCGAGCGTGTCGCTCTGTGGCTTCGCGTTCGCGTGCGAGGTTCGCGGCGAGGGCGCGGACACGGGATAGGAGCCACCTGTGGGCGTCGCGGGGAGCTCGTAATAGGAGTAGTCTGAGTACACGCTCGAGGCCGAGACGACGCGCTGCGTGCCCGCGAGTGCCAGCGCCGCGGGGGGCGTGAGCGGCGAGATGGGGGAGTTTGGGGGGAAGCTGCCGACGCTCGACGCGGGTGACACCGGGCGCGAGCCAGGGTGTGTGGGGAGCGCGGGGGACGAGAGCGGGCTCGAGCCGTGCAGACGCGGGCTCTTGGGCGCGCGTTGCGAGGACGAGCTCTGGGTGGGGCTGGGCGACGGGGGCCCGCGTGCGTTCGCGTTCCGCAGGAGCACGTCGCGCTTGCGGGACTCGGACTGGTCCCAGTCGATTTCCTGCACAGGGGCGACGACGGGGCGAGAATAATTCATACCACTGCTGCGCTGGCGTTGACCCGGGGTCGCCAGGGTATCCGTACTCGTCGTACCCATGCGTGATCTCGGGCTCGGAGACGACGACGGTGGGGATTTGGGCATCGTCGACGACTCGTAGATCGAAGGCGGGTCCATCGCGCTGGAGGACCGCCAGGTTCGCGGTAGCGGTCGCCGAAGCTGTCGAGGTCGACGGACTCGTGTGCGCCGCCGCCAAACTGGGGTGCGCGGTAGGTGCCCTGGCCACTCGAGGGGCTCTCAGGCGGCGAGCGGTCGGTGCGCGCGTCCCAGGAGAGGGTGCGGGTGCTCGCGCCATCGCTGAACTTGGTCGCGGCGGACGCGGTGGACGCGCGGAAGTTGCGTGGAGGATGGGGGATGCAGGGGGGTTCAGCGAAAGTCCTCGGTGCCTGACGGAGAGCGTGGAGGAGTCCGGTGGTGTCTCGACCGGGGTGGTCTGTGGCCGGTCGGCGGGAGGAGGTGCGGCGGATGAGGGAGACGAGCGGGGACGATCGTAGACATTGGGCGAGGGCGGGGGAGGTTGTCTCGAGAGCTGAGCCATGGGTGTGTGCGGAAGGAGAGGGAGGTGGTGGCAGGCTTTGAGGCTTTGAGGACCGGGTGGTCGTCGCCGCCAAGCCCGGGCCGCCTCCGATCGAGCCGCCCCTCCGCCGCCACACTCTGGCCACAGATCCGTTTCGACACCGCCAGGGATGACGCCAACACCGTCTTGACTCTTCTATCCGCGGTTCACTCGGCGCGCTGCGTACAGCTTCGAACAACATCCAGCATTTCGTTCCATCTCTCACGGGCATGTGATACTTATATCCGAGGTGCTGCATTAAATGTCGGAGGTATAACGTACAACATGAGCCTAGATGTACAGAGTCGACCGCGAGCGACAGCAGGTGCAGACATGGAGAAATGAGGATGAACATGGAAACAAGGATGCGGCCGGCTACCAGACACCGTGTACGAGATGCGCGGTCAATACCAATCCTGCAATGGAGTAAAGTGAGACTCGCTCAATTCGCACCGTGATCGTAAGCATACGCACAATCGGGTTCCCTTGAGCGTACCACCACATCACCTCCTTCGACTTCTCGCCAGGCTCTGCCATAATCGCACTGAGAGTCGTGATAGCCGTGTGGATGTCGGTCCTTGTGACGCGCTCGATGATCCACTGCCGCTTCGTGAGGTTGTAGTTGGTGAAAAGAACGACCATGAAAGCATAGTCGAGCGAGAGTGGGTATCCGAGGAAGAGTCTGAAGCCCACATGGTCTTCTATGTCCGAGATGATATCATCATGGACGGCGAGGGACACCCACTGGCGTAGCCCTTTGTGCTGCATGACTACCGAGTCGTCGGTGATGGACGCGCAATCGATCGTCGTCGCTCCACCCAGGAGCTGGACGAAGTCGGGCTTATCGTCATCAATGTCGACCGTGAGCTTGAGCTTTTTAGCATATTCGATGGCCCATTTATCGGTGAAAGCCCATCCGTAATTGCGGAGGAAGGGCCCACCGGCGGCAGGGTTGAATTCTGGGTCCGGAGCGAAGACGACGTCGGGGCTGAGGTTGGTGCTGGGCGAGATGTACTCCGTACCAAGGGGAACGTCATACGGAGTTATGTTCGCCACTGGTGGGTACCGATCGCATATGTGCTTCAGTCTCTGTCAAACAAATTAAAGCAAGTCCCGAGATCGAGAAGAAAAGGCGTACCGCCATCCGAGCCTGCTGAGCAGAAGAGTCGTCCATCTGAAGATGCTTGGTATCCTCCTGTGCGACCTCGCCGGGATTGTGGTGTGGGGGAGATTCGGCGGTAGGCATGGGATAATACGTGGATGGGTGGTCGGGCAGCGCAGGGGCCGTGGCCCATGTTTCGGCGCCAGATGCAGGGCACGCGTATGCTCGCACGCCACAGGCTGAGCGCTGAGGCAAGTTGTCGTAGTTGTGCGCTCGGTCCCCTCGACTTGACGACGAGTACTGCCCGTTCAGTCCCCAACCTCTCACGATACCGATTGACTCCACACTCCATGGATCCAACCCCCCGGACCACGTCCAAAGAGGTATCGCAGGAGGAGATCGACAATGCACTCCGCGTTCTGAGGATGTGCGGCAAAGTACGTTCTCTGAGCTCTCGCTTCGGAAGACGAAATTCTTTTCAACTCCAGTTCAGTTCATAACCATTGCCAAAGAAGAATTTGAGCGTGATTTCTCGATTTCGATCCATCAAGCGATCCATCGTCAAGCCCTTGAGAGTGACATCTATGGCATCCTCAACTCCGTCTCCGTCTTGTCTTGTCTAGCTTCCCGACCCGAAGCCCGCGCTGAAGTCTCCTTGATTTCGTATCCTCAGTACAACTCTACTTACAACAAAACAGCCAATGCGGTCGAAGTGAATACGTCCACCCAAATCCCTGATTTCGCCCGCATCCTCCTCCGCCCCAAGACAACCGATCGAGGCCCAAAGCCCGAACTCCTACCCACCAAGCTGGTCGCTGATTTCTGGGAAGCCAAACGACTCGATATGGAAACGACGCCATCAGCGGATGGGAAAGTTGCCGATTGGTGGTCTGACCTTGCGAGTCAGCGCGCATACAAAAGTGCAGTCTTCCACTACCCCCAACTTTGTGATCAGGCGGCAGCAATCTTGCGCGACAATCCCTCTCAGGATTCAGTGGACGGTATCATCGTCTCTGGTATCCACTTCTCCCATTTCATCTTCGATCGGTCTAGCGCACGGGCTCATAGACCCGACGAGCCCGACATGCAGACCCCACCCCAGGACTTCACTCTGATGGTCATATCAACAATGGACTCACCGTACTTGAGCGAATCGAGAACATGGAATTCCCGAAGGTTGTCGCTCTGAATCAGCGCATCGCCGTGGTACGCTCTGGGGACAGAAGCGCGAATGAAGTACGCTATGGCCTATCGCCCCGATTCATCGCGTCTCTCTCGCGACCTTTCGCATCGGAGCCATTTGCGGATATGAACTTCACCCATCAAGTGAACTGGTTAGCGCTGCCCTCTTCTAGCATACAAGAGGTCAGGGAACATTCTGTTTTGTTATGTTCAGACAGGGGTCTAACAGCGCTCCGAAATCAGGTTCCTAGGGAGAAGTGGACCAAGTTCAAGGTGGCTGTTCGGGAACAGCTCTCAAAAGGGTTTCGAGAGTCCGTAAACGCCATCCAACACGACAATGCGGAGGGGATGCCAAACAGGACGTACCTGAACAGTCCTCCTGTGTCCCGTGACACACCGTTCTATGCCCCCTATCGGCCCGTCGAGTCCAAGAGGCCGTCACTACCACGACCAGGTAGTTCCAAAGGCATAGAAGCCATCGTGAAGGCCAAGCGTCCTCAGACGTTACATTCGCAGAACCTTGCCATTCCTACCAAAAGCCGCCGGCAAAAGGCGGCTGAGAAGGAGCGACATGACATCGATGCAGGGGTCTCTTCGGCGGGTGCTCGAAGCGGCTCTGAGCCAGATGAGGAGATTAGGGTGGAAGGAGTTCCTGGTCACACCGGTCCGCCTGGTTCGCGACAGACTCGTGCGAGCACACGTGCTTCAAGTCGGTCTGACGGGAACACGTCGGCTGGAGCGGCGCTTTCCGGCGAGGGACCTGATGGAGAAACAACCAATGCAAAACAAATCAAAGGCAAGGGCAAGGGCAAGGAAAAGGGCGCGGGGAAAGATACGAAGGCCGCAGGGCATGGCGGATTTCCGGACCCAAGACTCGCACTCGTGGCGGGCATTGTCATGCCACCTGCCCTGAAGATGAGGGACACTGGCTCAAGGCGGCGGGCAGCCGCTCGGTCGCGCTCTGAAGCCACAGATGATGGCCATAATCCTTCGACTCTGCCCTCCTCCACAGAACCCGTTCAACCGCGCCTCGGACGCATCGATGTTGGCCAGTCCTCCGAGACTTCTTCCTCTCGCGCCATCAGACTCCTGACGGAGCGATACTATTCACCGAAACCCAGTTTCGCAGTCGTAGAAGACACGGACATAGAAGGGGTGCAGTCAATGGGCGACGATGACGACGACGACGACGACGACGACGACGAAAAAGAAGACGAAACCGGCGAAGACGGCGACAACGAGGACGAAGACGAGTTGTAGAAGCATCGCCATTGGAGTGGCAGAACGGCGCGCGTGCGTATAACGCCCGGTGAGACTAGCAAAGCGGGATTCAGGGGAGATCACTGCGTAGGATCATGCGATTTGCGAGAAAATCTACAATAGCTACGTACGAGCGACCTCGAACCAGAGGGGACGAGTCGAATAAACATTGCATATAGTCCCAGTAACGGTCACACCACTTACTGGCACTGGCAGTCAAATAAAGTCGTCCGAGTCCGTCCAAAACTCCGCGCCCTTTCTCGTACCTTGTCCACGTATTCCTCCGCAGACGAAACTCAAACAATCCGACCGCCACCTCTTTTTTCACTAGCTCCCGAAACTGCCCCGCGGTCGCACCCTCCACTTCCGCCTCCAGTCCGCCAATCCACTCCCGCTCCGCTCATCCCAGGCTCTCGAGCCTCGTCCCCATCGCCGCCCGCCGCATGAGCACCTTCGCGAGCGCCGTCTCGTCGCGCACCCGGAGGTGCATCACGATCTTGTTCAATGAGGTTGTTGAACCGTGTCGATGGGTGGAGGACATGGACGGGCTTGAGATTATTATTCCGTGCCACGTTGCGCCTACTTCTGTCTTCGCTCGTCTTCCGGCTCTGCACTTTTTGCTGATACTATATTGCTGTGCGTCGGCGTGTACAATATCCACCCAGAATCGAAACATACTTTCAAGCAGCTCGCGCCACTGTCGGCACACGGCGAGTGGCCACATGTTTGCATCCTCGGTTTGACGTGCTTCGACGAGGATGCCAGGATCGAGGCAGGAGGCGGTCGATGGGCGCTGTGGCGTTGTAGATACACAGGAGAACCAAAGTGCATCGCCGGTACTTAGTTGCGCGGTCCAGATCGTCTGTTTGAGAGAGAAGAACGGTCGTCTACGGGATGTGGCGCTGCGAGCTGCGAGATCCACGTTGGATAGTCCAGAGAGTCGTTCATGATAGCCGTTGATATTCGATCAATAGCCATCTGTTGAGCGGAGCGTCGTCGTTGGTAGCTATATGCAACTCACCTGCCGTAGAGCGCGGAGTGCGACTCGCGAGACGACCTCATCGCCCCTTGTTGAGAGACCGTACGGCGGCGTAATGTGAAAGGCTGCGACCGTCGAGGAATGATTAATGTCAGTTGTAAGACTTCCAGTAGAGACGTTGAAGTTGAAGACGCAGCGAGCTGTGTAAAGTCGGCTCTTCGGAATTCATGGCCCTCCAGAGTACCGCCACCATACCTACCCTAAACGTGGGCCTCGACATGCATGTTCCCACCAAGCTTATGCTCCCATGCTCAGGTATGACCCATGCGCATAAAGCGATGAATAGTGTGCATGCTAACATTAGAAGTTGTATTATAGCCACGAAGAGCACTAAGCTCGACCCCATATCCTCTACATGTACTTTTTCTTCGCCTTGAGCTCCGCATAGGGATCCGGCCTCGGCATGCGCCCGTACCGTGACTCGGACTTCTCTGCAAACACGCGACACACGCCCCGTCAGCACATCCGGAACGACATCCACGACTGCGCGGAGACTCACTGAGCACGTTCGCGTAGATGTCCGACACCGTCTCGTTCCACTCCGCGCGCCACATGTGCGCCCCGCCTCCAAGCGCACCGTCGAACCCGTGCTCCTCCGCAAACGCGCGGTAGTCGAACCCTTGCCGCTGTTCCTCGGTGAACACGGGGATGTCGAGCGGCGCCGTCGCCGAGCGCTGCGGGAGCATGAGGACGACGTAACGGTGGTAGGGCGTGCCCTTCTGCGGGTGCGGCGGGACGTAGGGTGTGTGCGCGTTCAGCGGCACGGGAGGGGTCTTGGTTGCCAGAGAGAGCGGGATGTTGGGCCTGCGGTCGTCGGTCACGTCATTGCGAGCGAAGAAACGAAATGTGAGGGGACGCACTGGAACCAATGCAAGTAACTCGTGAATGACGCGCTCTCCGGGTCGGGCACGTCCAGGTCGACCATCATGAGCGTGTACAAACGTGTATCGGAATGGTAGATGGTCATGGATAGCTCTGGGGGCTCCAAAGTCTGCGACCACGGGTCAGTGCCCGCGTCACATGTATGCGGGTACAACGTACGTCTTGGGGGCGGAGGAACACTCCGGGCTCAATGACCGACATCCTAGGTTCGACGGGTGCACGCATACGCTTGCCCGTAGAGGAAGGCACTTGAAGTGCGTGAAGACGAAGGTCGAAGGATGGGTGAAGCTCTGGAAGCATATCCGGGACAACTTTCATCTGGTGCAGTCGCTCCATCTGACAGGGGACGAGAGACACATGAGAGGCTACCCCCGAGGACGGAGACAGCGGTCAACACACCAGCAAGTCCAGATCGCCCTCCTCTCTCCACCTCTGCTCAACGAGCCTCCTGAATACGGGCTTCGTCAAGTCCGCTGCAAAGACCCTCGCGTTCAGCACCTGCCGCGCCTGCACACGACACCAAACGACTCACCCATCCCGCTCCTCGCCTTCCACCGCACCTCCGGCAGGTTGATCTCGCTCTGCACCTCCAGGATCCCAACCTTCTCCCTCAACGCAGCCAGCACGTCCGCGTCGCGTTCGCCCTCCTTCTTCCCCTCCTCCGCCGCCAGCACCTTCCGCACCTCCGCGAGCTCCTTCGCCAGCGCCGCGGCGTCGTCCAGAATGTACTGCAGCGCGAGGTCGTACGCGGGTTCGACGCCCTCCGCGATCGGTCGGCACCACTCGCGCGGGTTCTCTAGGCTCGGCCGTGGACGCATTGTGCGGCCCTTCGTCGCTGGTGAGCCGTCCGCGGACGTGTCTGCTGGCACCGGGCCAGGTGCGGACGCAGCAGCAACAGCGGCCTCCGGGGTTGCGTATGCGCGGACGGTCGCCAGGCGGGGCACATAGCGGGGTAGGCGGCGGAGAACGAGCATGACCGTGGAGGGATACCGTGACGTGAGTCCGCAAGGGCGCAGGCGGCAGAATGTGGGACGCGTTCGGCGCCTTTCCTACATAGGTTAGCGCTCTCTCCGTATGAAGACGCCAAAAGAAGAGTTACTATGGCTGCAGCCATGCACTTTCTCACTGCACCTGAAGCTGATTGAGCCCGAGTAAGGTCCTATCACACGTTCTGTTTAGCTGAACGGAGTCAAAATATACTGCCCCAGTGAGGCTCGAACTCACGACCTTCCGATTGCAAATTAATAACAGTCGGACGCTGTAACCAACTCAGCCATGGGGCATGAAATGGGTAGCCCAAGGAATATGATTCGTTGTGTCTGCAGAAAGGATCCAAACTTCAAATCATCCAAGCAATGAAAAGGCGTCAGTTTGAAAAAGCCTCGGAGTGACATGATACATCGCCGGATTACATAGAGATTTGGTATGAGAGTTATCAGTCGAGTCCAGGGAATGGATGCACTATTCGTTGATCACAAGGGATGAGGCGCTGACAAACGCCCGCCGCCTTGCGCTTGACCAAAAGTATGTAGTATATGGTAAGAATTCATGTCAGGTCATTAACATAACAATACAGTGCCAAAGAATCAACAGAAACGGGCCGAGAAGTGAAAAGTACAAAGCAGAACGATAGACGGCATTATCGGAGAACGTTCCACCTCCTAGTCTTCGAAATCCGAGCCGTCTTCGTCGTCCCCGGAGGATACCTCCACGTACTTGGACTTGCTTGCAGCCGTGCGTGCCGTGCGCTTCGGTGCTGCTGCTGCTGGCGGCGACGGTACCTCAATCAGCTCGTCGTCGTCGTCGTCATCCGACACAATCTTCTTCGGTGCCTTCTTCGCGGCAGCCTTCGTTGCAGTGCCAGACGCCTTGCGCGCTGTCGCAGCTGGCTTCTTTATCGGGGCGCCGGGCTTGCCCAAGAAGTCCGCCATGGACGTCTGCTTGCCATTCTTCTTGGGCGCCGGGTCAACCTCCATGGCGTCATCGTCTGAGTCCAATAGGGACGCCCTCGACTTCTTGGTTGCAGGCTTGAGCGGAGCATCACTGTCATTGGCGTCCGTATCGAGACTGGGTTCGCGATGTTAGCACCGATACAAGCCGCGAAAAGTACTTCGACTCGCCTCTTCCTCTTCGCCCTCGGAGCGGCCTTCGCCTTGCCTTTGCCCTTTCCTGCCGACGGCGGGTCCTCGAATTCAGACTCTGAGTCGACCTTCTTCGCGGGGGCCTTCTTCGTGGCAGCAGGCTTCCGTGGAGGCTCGTCGTACATTTCGATATCTGAGTCGTCTTCGACCTTTGCCGCCTTCTTCGCGGGAGCACGCTTCTTGGGCAGGGTAGGTACGTCGTCGTCGCTGTCGGCCTTCTTGACTACGACGTCTGACCCAGAGGCAGCAGCAGGCTTCTTGGGCTCGGCAGGCTTCTTGGGCTCGGCAGGCTTCTTGGGCTCGGCAGGCTTCTTCTTGGGTGCAGCCTTGGGCTTGAAGTCGTCATCCTCTTCGTCCTCGTTCTTGGGTTTCTTAAACGCGAGCTTGGCCTGCTTCTTCTTTCCCTTCTTGCCCGTGTTCTCGCCCTCTGCAGCACAGAGTTTCGCCTCCCAGTTTTCGCAAGTTTGCTATAAATGAACAATCAAAACATGATTCGTTCGGGGTTTGGGAGCTTCGTACCTTCCACTGCGCAAGGAAAGCGTCTAGGTCAGTCTGCCAGATCTGGATGGGGGTGAGCGCGAGGAGCGCGAGCAACTCGTCTTCCTTCTCTTTGGCCTGCGAGAGGAGCTTTTCGATCTGGAACCTCGCCCATGAGTGAATGCACGACATTGAGACGCAGGCACACCAACCTTCTCCTTCGTCAGGCTCCAGATGGCCATACCAAGGAGGTAGTCGAAATCGCTAAGTCCCTTGCCGGCGCTCCCAGCATCGTCGTCGTCATCCTCCTCAACGACTGCTTCCATCTCGCCCGCCGCCTTTGCCTTTGTGACCTTTGGGAACGGCCGGAAGTCGTTCTTGCGCAGCTCCGTGACGATGTCCGCCTTGCGCCGGTTCGAAATGATGAGCTGGCGGTCGATGATCAACTTGATGAACCGCGCCTGGTTGGTGAGCCGGTCGAGTTGGATCTGGAGCTCGTCCGCGAGGTGGTCCTTCCGTTTCTGGTAGAACGCGAGCCGGCGGGGGTAGAAGTCCTCGATGATTTCCTCGGGCGAGCTGTACTTCTTGATCTTGCCGTCGAAGTCGAAGCAGACCATGTTCGAGGTGTTGATCTTCGTGGTGAGCTTGAAGTACTCGTGGAAGCCCTGCTTCTCCGCCTTCTCCATCCCCTTCTCGGACATGGTGACGACGAAGTGGACGTTCATGTTGTTGTGGTACTCTTTGTAATCCTGTGGGGAAGCGGTCAGTATCTGCTCGATGCGTCGTGCAACTACGACTTGCCTTGACGTCGCCGTCGCCCTTCTCGCCGCACAGCGCCTCGAGCTCAGCCTTGAAGTTCTGTGTCCACCTGTGGATGGGCAATTCGGTGATCTCGACAGTGTTGTCGTCGAGCTTCTTGATCGTGCCAGTGACGTCGTACTTGTTGTCGCTGACCTTCTTAATCTCGCCGGAGAACCCACGCCACCAAGGCAGTATCGGTACTTGCTCTTCGCCCTTCATGAGACGAAGGATGTTGTTGATGATATCCTCAGGGTTGAACGAAGGGACTGAAGTACTCCAACCTAAACAAAGGTCAGTCAAATGGCATGGCACAATATCACGGGTTACTCACCAGTACCAATACCCTCGGCACCGTTCACCAGAACCAACGGGAGGATAGGCATGTACCACTCCGGTTCGACCGTCTTGCCGTCGTCCTGCTGGCAGGTGAGAATGGCGTCGTCTGCCGGGTGGAGCACGGTGCGGACGACAGGCGCCAGCTCGGTGAAGATGTAACGAGCCGCGGCGTGGTCCTTGCCGCCCTGGTCACGCGTACCAAACTGACCGTTCGGCATGAGCAAGTTCATGTTGTTGCTCCCGACAAAGTCTTGAGCCAAGTTGATGATCGTGGCCATCAAACTAGCTTCACCGTGGTGATATGCAGACACCTCGGAGACATAACCGACTAGCTGGGCAACCTGTGCGAGAGTAAGAGATGGCTCATCGCAAAGGATCATGGAAACGTACCTTGATCTCGCGCTTCAAGTTACGCTTGAAACAAGACCAGATGACCTTACGTTGACCGGGCTTGAGTCCATCGGACACGGACGGGATCGATCGGATGTTGTCCGCCATCGAGAACAGGATGAGTTCCCGATTGATGAAATCAGACATGGGAATCTCCCGCTGTGTGTGATCGAGGAAGGTTCCCGGCTAAATGTACGGAACGTCAGCATATGAATGCCGTGGATTTCAAGTAGACGTACCTCGAACTGGCGCAACCATTCCTTACGATCGTCTGCCTTCTTCTTGCTGAAGGCGAGCTCGATGAGTGAATGGTCGCCCTCCTGTGTAGTGGAAAAGGGAATCATATGACGTTTCATATCTCGGAAATAGTCCCGGGCGTCCTCGTCCTTGCTCGTACCAAGACCCTGAGGATGGATCAGAACTAGACTTAGCAGAACGATATAGTCATGCGCACCTTGAAGTATTTATGCTGCCACTTGTGCGAGTCAGGAGTCTCTTCGAGCCATATCTCGTACTCGGGGATCGTGTAGAAGTTGATGATCTCCTTGCCCTTCCACACCTGTAATACATTGGTCAATGTCTTTCATCGATTAGGGGGGTAATCAAAATACGTACACGGACGACGGGCGTAATGAACTCCACAAGGAACTTTGGGACCTTGAGTAGGGACGGGTAGAAGTGGTCCAAGTAGTTGATGAGGAGTCCCTTGATATGCGAACCATCGTGATCCTGATACACATTGTCAGCAGTGAGATCAAGGTAAAAAGGAGGTAATATACCTGATCAGTCATGAGCATGAGGCGACCGTAGCGCAAGGTCGTCACGTCCGAATACTCCTTGTTGTGCTGAAGACCCATAATCTTCTTGATGGCCTGGATTTCCTCGTTCTTCATGATCTGGTCGTGCTTTGCGTCGCGCACGTTGAGTAACTTTCCACGCAAAGGGAAAACGCCGAAGTTGTCGCGACCGACAACACCGAGACCAGCGATGGCCAGAGCTCGGGCGGAGTCACCTTCCGTGAGGATGAGAGTACACTCTGAAGCTTTCCTCCCGCCAGCGTTGTTAGCATCGGAAAGCTTCGTCATTCCAGTGAGCCTGGATGAGCGTGTCAGGAACATGATTCACTGGGTTATTCAGGTAGTCGCAATACCTCGTTCTCCGATTCCCATCAGTCTTCTTTAGTTGCTGGTCAGCCTTGAACTTTGCCCAGTTCAAGACATGGTCCACGATGCTCGTCTTAGCCACTACAGGACACATCAGTATCGTGGTTGGCATCAGATAGACTCACTCACCTTTCTTCATGAAATCCTCCGAGAGGTTCGGCTTCGAGCCGAACTTGCTCGCGGGCAAGGTGAGTGTCTCCTTCGTCTGACTGTCGAATGTCGGATTTTCGATGAGCGCGTTCACGAAAATCCACATGTGATTCTTGATTTGTGCTGGCTTCACCGTCGCCGCCTTGTTCTTCTTCGTGATGGACGTGATGAGGCTCTTCGCCAACTGGTCCGCGATGTAGGTCACATGTGTGCCTCCCTTGACAGTCGAGATCGAGTTCGCGAACGAGACTTGCTGGAATGACCCCTCCGAGACTGCGAAAGCGACCTCCCACCGGTGGCCAATCTTCTCGTAAACGACACTAGGCTTTGCTTGCGCCGCGCCGCCCGAAGCATCCGCGGCCTGCTCGGCAGCAGAGTTGATGAAGAGTTCGACGTAATGCTTGAAATTCTTGATCTTGAGGCGTTCCCCGTTCAGAAACACCTTCACGTCCTTCACCGTGCCTGCCAAGTCGTGGACGCGCTTCTTGAGCAGAGAGACCGTGTCTTCGTCGATGCTCTCCATCCCGAATCGCTTCAGGTCGGGCTTGAACGAGACGCGGGTATACTCCTCACCCCTGCTGTTCTTCGTGATCTTCGCCTTGCCCATCTTGCTCATGTTCTCCGTCCACGTCTGCGCATATTTCTGGCTCGAGTTCTTGTCCGCGGTGTCGACGGTGAATTGCGTTGAGTAGATGTTGGCGAGCTTAGCTCCGTAACCATTACGACCACCGGTGAGCTTCTTCTCGTCATCGTCGTAGTTGGAGGAGGAGAGGAGGTGGCCGAAGATGAGCTCGGGGATGTAAATCTTCTCCTTCGAGTGCATCTCAATGGGGATACCACGACCATTGTTGTACACGGAGATGGTGTTATTCTCGACGTCGATGTCGACCTTGATTGTGTCCATAGTGGCATCATTAATCTAACGAGGTGGTCAGCATGTAGCCACACGAGCATGAAGCCACGGTACGCGTTTCACGTGAAATAGGCTCGCACCCCCCACTCGTGCATTTTCAGAAGCATACAGCCGACAGTAGGGGTATGTAGACATGCTTTTCCCGCAACGGTTGCGCACCACAAAACGCGCCGTCTGGGGCAAAGGAGAGGTAACACACCTTATTGTCCGCAGCATTGACAAGAATTTCGTCCACAATCTTGAAGAAACCCGGAACGTACTTGATTTCTCGGTGAACCATCCGCTTGTTCTCCGAGTCCCACGTCCACATCATCGCAGTGATGGTCTCCACGCTTCCAATGTAGGAATCGGGACGCTTGAGAATATGCTCCAATTGCGAGAGCTTCGCGCGCCAGATGTTAAAGGTGCGCACGAAGTCAGAGAGAGAGCATGCGTACCTTGGTGTATGTCTCTGAGGCTGTCTTCTTCTTAGTGGGGGCTTTCACTACGGGAGAGGAGGAAGGACCGGCCACTGACGGGCCCTCGTCTTCGTCTATAGGGTCTTCGCGGTCACTGTCCGCATTGTCGTCCTTGTCCGCGAGCACCTTCTTCTTCGTAGTCTTCGGCTTCGCAGCAGCCTTGGGTGCAGCCTTGATGGCGGCCTTCTTGGGAGCAGCAGCCTTCTTCTTCGCGGCGGGGGCGTAACCTTCGGAGTCGGACCCGGAGACGTCCATGTCGAAATTCTCGTCCGAGTCACTCATTTTGATGAGAGACAGAAACAACCGTAAGCTCGGAGTTTGTGAGGCTGTTCTTGAGGTCAAAGGGGAGGGGGGCAGGTGGCTGGTGGGGTGTTGGTTGGTGTGCACTGTGAAGGTGTTCAACGCGACGCGATCGCTCTTTCGACGCGTCTCGCACGTGACTGATGCACGCTTTCTTCGGACTCTCCGAGCGCTCCGTGGGAGCGCTGCCAGCGCCAGCCTGGCTCACTACAAGCAACCTCCTTGTCCTCGGCCAGATTGCCACTCGGTCGACCTCAATTGCTCACAAACGTCGTCCGCGCCACCCAGTATGCGGCCATCATTACCAATTCTGCTTTCAAGCCTGGTCCAGCTGCCGCGAATCATCACGCAAACGGGCGCGCCTGAACACAGTGATCAGGATACTACCGCCGACATCAACGTCTACCCATATACGTAAATAGGCCCCGGGCGGCTGGATGTGGGTACGAACAAATACGGGCAGCCTACGGCATTGAGGGTCAGAAGAAGACGCCATGATGTTACGCAATTCTGCCTTCGGAACGCATGGCGTTTGCATGCGGACGCATCCCATATGACAACTGGAGTCCTTCGAACATCGGATCCTGTCTTCTTGGTTCCGCCGTCTAGACATATATAATGGCCCGCCCCTCACGATGTCCGTTTCCTCCTCCGTAACCTGGCGCCATGCTCCTCGGTGCATCTCAGCTCGTCGGAACTGCTCTCCTCGCCGCCTTGAGCGGAGCGCAGGCTTTCACTCCTGTATCACCTCTAGCAATCAAGCTCGCGGCCAAGCAGCCCAAGTCCTCTCTCTCTCGGCGACAGAGTTCGGAGTTCCCGCTCTATAACTTCACCCAACCTCTCGATCACTTCCAGGACACCGGATTCACGTTCCAGCAGCGCTACTGGCTCAGCGACCGCCACTACAAGCCAGGCGGTCCCGTCATCGTCTTCGAAGCTGGTGAAGGTCCCGGGGACGCTCGCATCCCAATCCTAGACACGGGTATTGTGGACATCCTCGCGAACGCTACCAATGGCTTGGGTATCATACTTGAGCATAGGTACTATGGTACGTACACTCACGCGGCGTCGTGACTACGTTGTTGACCTTGATGGTCACTTCTCAGGAGAGTCCATCCCCGTACTCAATTTCACCACCGACTCGTTGAGGTACGACTGCATACAGTCACGTCATGGCACATATGCTGATCGTATCTCGTCGTGTGCACAGGTGGTTGAACAACGAGCAAGCGGCCGCAGACTCTGCCAACTTCATCGACAACGTCACATTCCCGGGCATCGACGCTGACCTCACGGCACCCGGCACTCCATGGATATACTACGGCGTCAGTCCTCCTTTCTTCCTTCCTTCTCGCATTCATGCTCCACATGGCTCTCGCCAAAAATAACCCGCACCACATGTACCCAAGCGCAGAACGCCAGGCATCGCATGCGCGGCCCTATCATCTCTGTATTCGCACGTCCACTACTAGCACGACCCCAGTGATGAGAAATGTGAGCGCCCGCGAGATCAAACCATGAGAATCTCAACCATTACTGCTGCGATAGTCTTCGGATTTTGTACACATGCTGGCAGTGTCGTAAGAAAGCGATTTGCAAAATTTCAGAGGAAACGGGTACGTATTGCGCCCCCAGTGGGCGAACCGGCCGCGGACCCTAGTTATGAGAAATTTCGCCGAGGCTCAGTCACGGCACGGGTCACGCAGCCGACATCAACTCCGCTCGGCTAGCCCGTCGGACGCGTCCAGTGATGACAGCATCCTCCCTGACGGCAACGTCGGAGACTGAAATTCACTCACGTTCTGTGGCCGAAGTCACGCTTGAACCGACCCAAAGTGCGTTTTCGCCCCCCTCCCGCAGATATTGTGCCGGAGAATTCGAATTAAGGCAGCCATCGTTCATCCAACACCCCTCGCGCAGCTTCAACCTAAGCGCTGTTCATGGGATCGTAGCCGACGGGTATCAAATCCTCGACTTTTCTCATTCGAGAGATGTTTGCCAAAGATCGGGCTTGTTTCTGCACGGAACGACGTCGTTCTTTTTGCAAACGAAAGTTAACACATACTCCTACCAACATGTGAATTTTCAACATTATCGGACGAGGGACGGGACCGTCAGACCAGATTTCTCAACACTGGGGCCTTTCTCATCACTGGGGTCGTGATAGTAACACTCCTACTCACAGGGCTCATACGGCGGCGCTCGGGCCGCGCACATGCGCGTGCTCTACCCCGACCTCGTCTTTGGCGCAATCTCCTCGAGTGGTGTCGTGCACGCGACCGTCGACGACTACTTCTACTTCGACATTATCCGCCAGTTCGCGCCCGCGCCGTGCATGGCGCGCGTCGCCGAGGCCATCGAGGAGGTTGACGCGCTCCTCGAGGCGAACGCGACCCATGACGCGATCAAGGACGTCTTCGGTCTCTCCGGCCTGTCATACGACCCAGACTTTGCGTCACTACTGTCGGTGAGTTGAGATGTACTGTAGGCGCGTGGAGTGCGCTGTGGGAGTATCCGATGCCAGTCGGAGGCTACACTAACGACGCATCGTTTCGTTTTGTCACAGTCGCCGCTCGGCGGGTGGCAGAACACGAACTGGGACCCATCGATCAGCAGCTTGGGCTTCGCCCGCTTCTGCGCGGCCATCGGCCCCGTCGACAATGCGACCGTGGCCACCCCGCAGGGTATCACCGTCAAGAATTCTACGTTCGCATACGCGAAGTACATCATTAAAGTAGAGCGCTCACTCTTCTCGCGTTTGACAAAATTAGCTGACCTTGTCGCCAGGAGTTCTCTTCAGCTTGCCCTCCAGAAGAACAAGACCAGGTGCGTGTACTGACCTAGATGGATTCCGCTCCGACGCTGATATCATGGCTACAGTGCTTCGGAAGCATCACTGATAAAGAGTTTTACGAGCAGACGGACCTCTCGCAGACCTGGCGCACATGGAGCTTCCAAGTTTGCACCCAGTGGGGCTTCTTCATGGTGCGTCCCAAAGTCCCACTTGCTGGTACTTTCTACCATCTTATGCCTTCTAGACCCCGCCTCCGGACCCTTCGGTTCCCCGCATCATCTCTAAGCTCCTCACGATCGACTATGGCGAGCTCACCTGCAAGCTGGTACGTACCACTGTCCATCTGTTCTGTCTCTGAACCTCAAAACCCCATCACACTCGCGCAGGCCTACGCTCCCGGGGAGTTCTTCACCGTCCCGCCTCTCCCCGACGTCGAGTCGGTGAACAAGCTCGGCAGCTACAACATTGCCGCCGACCGCCTTGCGATCATCGATGGCCAAGGTGGGTCGCTCTTCTTTTTGCGAAGTTGCGTGAACTCATGCTGTCTTTTCTTAGCCGACCCTTGGCGGGGCGACTGCCCGCACAGCCCTGACCCCGCTGCGAAGCCTCGTCCTGACACGACCCTGCGCCCCTTCAAGCTCATCCTCAGTACGTCAGGGCCGGCTTTGTCCTCGTTTCCACACATTTGACGCCGGCGTCAATACAACAGACGGCTCTGTACACCACTGGGACGAGAACGGCCTGGCTAACCCGAGCGCGGAGCCTCCCTTCATCCACGAAATTCACCAGGAAGAGATCGCGTTCGTGAAGGCGTGGCTTGAGGACTTTGTGCCTCCTTCGTAACGACGTCTATGGGGTCTGAACAACGCGTATAAGACATACTACAGGTGTTCGGTCATGTCTAGAGCCGCCACTTATATCCGAAGTCAGAGAGCATGGTCCGAACTCAATCCGGAAGGTTGAACTCGGACATAACCTCGAAGTGAGTTTCTTATCAGCCAGACGATCGACTTCCCTGTTCTTCTTCACTGTCAATATCGACAAAATTTATGGCTTCATGGAGGGCCACATGCAGATTTCGTGGGTTTGATGCTGGCTTCCGAAGAGCATCCACTGCCATTGACCCCGTGCTGCCTCTCAAGCTAACCACATGCAGAACTCTCTCAACGCTATGCTTGAAAAGAACTAAAAGATATGCACCACAGCACAGCCGCCATTCGTTAATTGGCTTCCCCACGCACCCATCAACACCTTCTGCGGTCCTTCCAGCCAACGCTCATTGGACTTCAGTGGGCGCCCACATGACCTAGTAGAAGCACAACACTCGGGTCTGCTCCGAAATCGATCGTTGGCTGACCACAATCACACCGGCGAGAACAACGGCGAGAGGCCGAGACTCCCGGTCAGCCCTACTCGCTTTCGCGGAGCCGAGTCTGAAACCGCCAGCCTCCGTCCTATATAACGCCCCCGTCCGCCGAACCTGCTCTCTCCTCAGAACCACCACTATCGGTGAGCCTTCCTCCTTCTTCCCGTCCGCGTCACGACCACTCATCCTCGTTCTCGTCTACAGTGTGGTGGGAGGTCTGGCTGTCCCTGGAATGTGTGCGTCCCTCGGGCCCTTCTCCTCTCCTCGATCTCTCACTCATGTGCCACTCGCACTCGCCACAGATGGGAAACAGCAGACTTCTCGGCAGGCGGCATGCGAACCTGACCCACACACTCTCGCCCAAGCGGGAGGGGGAGGAGGGTACATATCCCAGACCCATGTGCCCCGGAGCCAGGCTCTGGGGTGCGCCGAGACGAGAGTACCTGAACCGGCACCGGGCGTCGCCTCGTACGGCGTCCGGGGCTTGAGGGGGCCGTCGGAGACGGCTACCCAAGGGACGGGGAAGCGCAATGTGGTCAAAGACTAACGCCTCCCGGACGTGTCGACTCGACTGTCCGCGGGGTGGGCGGCGGCGTACGCACCTTGCGGCCGGGCTCCTCCCTCTCTCGCGCCGGGAACTGTCATGGGCGAAGGATGCAGGGTTGGAGGGGCTCGTCACCGCTCGGTGTCGCGTCGCTATTGCGGGGGAGGACGTCGTGACAGTGAGTCTTTCGCCTTGGTTTCACGTACTCGCGAGGCTGACTCTTTGGCGTGCAGCCTCCCCCGGCGCGCGGTGTGAAGTTGTTCACAAATGTGACGCATCGCGTGTCGACCGGAGTGGGCAAACGCTCTCTTCGGTTCCTCACCCTCGCGGCGCCCCGTGCTTCACCCTCATCCTCGCACGTACGGACGCGCTCGTCTCGAGTCGTCCTGGGGCGCCGCCGTCACAGATAGTAAGTGATTCCTCGTCGCGCGCGCCGCGGTTTCTGACCACGTTGAGCTTGCAGAACACCACCCCAACCACCCCCGGGGTGCATGAACACGCCTCACGGCGCATGCATCCCCACAACCCACCCACGCCGCCACGGCACATATCTTTCTTTTACACTTTCTTTCTTTCGCAGCGGGTATCGGGGAGCGCGACTAACGTCGCCTCCCGGAATCAAGAAGCCCCCGAGGAAGGGTCGGTCTTCGTCGCGCACGCGGCGGGGTCGTTCCTGGCGCAGGCCTCTTCGTGGCCCTCGGGACTAGTACCGCTTCGGCAGGGAAGCCAACTGCGCCGAAACGGACCTGGGGATGGCATCCTAGGTGGCAATTATATGTGTCTCTGAGTGCTTCGTTCATGTAGCGGGAACCCGCACAGTTCCCGCCGTCTGATCTTCAATGACTGACACTCTGCCCCCACATAACCGTGCAGTACAGACGAACCTCGCGGCTGCCGATCCTTTCTGTTGGGCACGCTCCGGTGAGCAAGTGTTTTGTTCTATTGAACCTGCGGCGAGCTAATCTGCCTGCTTACAGAAGACCTACCACCAACCCACGCTTTAAGACCCGCGGGGTTGTTTGTACTCTCTCGAGCGAAGTCGTCTCCCCGTCTCCCACTTCGGCGCACCGTGGCTTGTAATCCCGTAGATCACACCATTGTGTAAACCACTGTTCAAGCGACACCTTTCGTGCCCTTCTCTGTGTGCCCATGCTCGCGCCCTACTATCGATGAGAGGCACTGTGACTCCTGGCAAGGCGGCCGTGTGCCCGGATTCCAGTATGCTCCTGGTCAGACATAAACACATACGGACATGGTCCCAGAAACTCACCGTTCATGTATACATGCTGTCCTCGTCGCTATCCCTCCACTCTCCTCCCACATCCATGTCCTCCGCCGCCCCGTCTCCATCCCCCGTCTCGGCTCTCGCGCCCCTCGCCTCGACGCGCACGACGAGCCTCCACGGGACCATGACCTGCCCGACGTACCGTGGGCCCGCGCCCTCCGCGCCCGCGTCCGGGCCGACGCGGTACTCGTCCGTGTTGACGAGGAGGACGTTGAGCTGCTTGTCGGTGCCCGCGAACGTGCCGAGGAAGACGCGGCCGTCGGCGACGGACACGCGCAGCGGTGTGCGGAGCAGCGCGGCCACGTCGGCGACGCTCGACGTCGGCGGGGACGTGCGTGGGCGGGGTGGGGCGGTCGCGACGGGAGGCGAGGACATCGGTAGTCGAGCTCAAGATGGGTGTAGGAGGAGAAGCTAGAGACGGGGGTGAAGGCCTCGGAGCGCGCGCTGGGCGCCGTGGGCACGTCATGCGCAGTGCGAGCGTTCGTCGACCAAGGGTGCACGCACGACTCTTGAGACCATACACGACGTGGTTGTGCACGAATCTCGACAGTGCCGCCTCCACATTCGCCCGTGGCAGCTAGCAGTGCCTCCGATCGACCATGGTCCTTGCATCCCGCCCACCACCTGCGCACCGGCATCCACGCCTGCTGAAATTACTGTCGACTCTGCTCTAGACGCAGGGCTCCCCTTCAACCATGGCCTCACTCCCTACGACTACTCAATCCCCCGACCTCCCCATAAAGCCTCCAACAAGATCTTCGACGGAGCCACCAACCGAGTCACCCGAGGCCGTGGCGCGGGAAATCCTCCCTCTCTCCACTCGGGGTACCCGACCCATTAGTTCTATCAGCACGAACATGGCGTATGAACACGCAGAGAATGCAAACAGGGTCAAGGTATTGGGAAACATCTCCTTCATGATGTCCCCAGGTGGCCCAGAAGACGCGAGAACACATGTTGTTGGAGTCATCGGTCGCATAGACCGGGAGGGTATCCACGCAGTCATCACGTCGGGCAACGCACGTCGTGAAGATATAGATGGCAACCAAAGCTCGCTCAGTCTCATCGCAGCATCTGATCAGAGGGGCGCCGATCTGTTGGACAGCTGGGACCAACCCTTTAGGTGCGTTTCGTCGAACTGCTTGATTCCTTCACGGCGTAGTCATTGATCCCAATATGCAGGGAATTCGACGACTATGATGCCTACGTGGTTGACGCGACCTCTGTCATCCAGCATTTCTGTGCCGGTGTCTCCGATCCCACCATCCATTCCTGGAAGGCGTTCATGTTCATCATCAGCCGCTGCTACCACAAGTTGCTTGCCCGCCTGGAGAATGGCGACAAAGTCTGGGGTGGGCCGAACGGTACTGAGCACGACCATCCGGCGAGTTACATCTATCGAGCGTACAACGAAGGACCAGCGCCATTGGTCTCGGAGGCGTATTTCGAACTCAAACTGCCCCCTCCTCTCATTCAGAAGACCCTCATTCAGCGGTGGGGCCTTGAGCCATCTTCCTCCGCACCAAGCTCAGCCTCACACTCACCTGGCAACGCCGCTGCAGCTGAGCGCCGACATTTCAGGGTCTCGAACGACAATGCGCCACGATGGTCGCAAGTAGTCCACGATGTGGTGCAGGATATCAGGCAGTTCCTTCATGCGATGGTCACTAGGCAAACCCCATACGAGCCCAAAGACTACGTCACGTTGTACGACTCCATGTCGGTTTTGAAGGTGTTGTTATCGGCAGGCGTCGTGGCGCATCTCATCACCGCGAACATGGGGGTTCGCTTGTCCACTTCACGCGACGCAGGGCCGAAAGGTCTAGATCTCCGCAGTGAGTCGCTGTCTGCGACAGGCCTGAGTGCAATGTCTGATCTATACGCAGGCATTCTCGAGCCGATCAAGGATGCCTCGAAACAGCTCGACAAGGAATCGGACCAGCTCGATATCAATGATATATTTTCTAAACTGTCCCAAGGTGTGCTGCGCCTACACTTCCTATCTGTGTAGCATGTTGCTCACGAGCCGGGCAGAAACCAACCCCGATGAACCTACGGACACGGAGGCCAGTGACGGGGACGACACGGACGACGACGATGACTGTGATTCTGGTTTGTTTCTGTTGTCTATGTAGCACCTCGACCACGTCCTGAACCTTTTTCGTGTAGGTCTGGCGGATGCACGTATCGAGCGGGGGGAAACACCGACATCCCACGTCATCAGACACTTCAAGACGTTAGTGGCTCCCCTCAACACCCTCAACACCCTGCGTCGACTGCGCAGGGCGCATTCAGCCGCAGTGAAAGTCTACCATTACAAGGGTGCCGCCCTCGCGTCGACCGGGTCACCGGCTGTATTCAAGGACGTTTTGGAGGCAGCACAGAAGATCGGCTTGAGCGTACCTAAACAATCGCGCTTCAGTGAGGTGCTGGAACACCCCGAGAACGCGAAGCTCAATGGCGCACTGCACGCTGAGGCAGAGCTCTTGACCCTCGCCTGGTCTGTCCGCGCACAGCCTGAAGCTGTCAAGAGACTGTTCAGTGACGCCTTCCCCGACCTGGAAAACATCTCCGAGGTGCGTTTCGAAGTTCCGAAGAGTTGGCAAGTTGGCATTCGTCGACGGCCACTAACGTCGTCACCGCTCGCAGGGCGACGCAATCCCGATGGGAGTATGCAAGAAACCCTGCTACTGCTGCTTCCTCCTCGCACAGAAGCTCGCCTCGACGGCACTCACGGGAAACAATGCCGTCAAGTTCATCCTTCCCGGGACTCATGCGACAGTCTATCCCTGGGTTCCCCCCGACGGTCTACCGTTGGCGGTCCTCCAGAGTATCAGGGGTGACCTGAAGGTGGTTCTGACGCAAGCTATCAACGAGGCTCTACGGACGACCGGCTCGGCGCAGAGCTCGCCATTCAGCGATGACTCTGAATTATACGACCTGTCAGATATTGCAACAGACGACGTACTGAAGCAGACCGCAGCCGAAGCTGAGGCTCGCAGGACAAGAGATCTGATGGGATCGTAGACGAACAGCTCGCTGCCTCCGAACCAGAGGACGAAGATATTGCAACAGATGACAGACATACTGGAGCAGACCGAAGCCGAGGTGTGCGCAGAACGGGAGATCCGATGTAATCATGTAATCGTAGCCGAGGAGAGTTGTGTATATTAGCGTAGACGGCTTATGAGTCTCTGTCGCTTGTACTCTCAGCAGCAGCAGTTTATGAAATCGAGGGTATCGTCCACTTTCAGGATACTATACAACAGTGTGAACAGTGCGAGGCAACACAACACCGATAGAGGGTGGCAGAGCGATGGAATCAATCCACATCGGAAAGCAAGGCGGAAAGGAGGGTCAGAGTTCCTCGTATTCGTCTTCGTCGGAACAACAGCACATGACGGGCTCCATATGCCACCACCACCACTGTCCGAAACGCACAGCGTAAGCAGAGAGCGGGCGGGGCACGGGAGGGGGCGAGACACCACTCACATGTCTGTTGAATATCCGCCACGGCCACCGCCCAAAGACGGCCTCCTCCTCGCGCCGGAGCGCGGCCGCACGCAACGCCCGCTCTGCCTCCGGCATCCTCGCCACCTCGTCCTCGTCCTCTTCCTCGTCGCCGTACATCTGCCGCCACGACGGCCGGAGGAGCGCGCCGCGCTCCCCGCGCCCGTGCGCGCCCGCGCTCCCCCGGACCCCGCGCATCCCGTGGCGCGTCATCGTCCCCTGCGCGCCCGCCGCGCCGTACCCGCCGCGGCCGTTGGACAGGTGGTGTATCACAGGCCGGCCCTGTGGCTGTTGTTGTTGCTGCTGCTGGCGGCGGGACCAGGAGCCGGACGAGGCGTACGCGCTCAGCCGGCGGCCGATGGGCCCCCACGCCGCGTTCTCGTCCGCCTGGTAGCGGAGCGGCGCCGAGATCGAGGACGAGGGCGACTCGGACGTGCTCGAGCCGGGCGTGGACCCGCCCGCGGCGGCGACGTGCGCGCGCACGCGGTGCCGGTGCACGCCCGAGGTGATGCGCACGCGGCTCCGGAAGCGGACGCGCGGGGCGGGGCGGTCGGCGCGGTCGGCGCGGCCGGCGCCCTCCGCATCGGACGAGGAGGAGGAGTCCGGCTCGGCGCCGTACTCGGACTCGTCGCCGACGACGATCACCGACGGCGGCGTCGCGGAGCGCGGCGCGGCGGGGTCGTCGTCGATCAGGTGGAGGGCGTTGCCGGGGACGATGCACGGCTTCGGGGAGGTGCCTTCGAGCGCGAGCTTCCGGTCGGCGTCGAAGAGCGAACTGAGGGGCGAGCTCGGGGCGGCGCTGAGCCCGAGCGCGACGTGCCGTGGGCGCGGCGCGGCGGGGACGGACATCGGGGAGCTCGCTGCCGGGGTCGAGTGGGGGTTCTTGGAGGCGGCCGGGTCACTGAGAGCAGACGGGGGTGTGTCGGGCGCGAGGGAGGGCGAGGATGGGGAGGAGCTGGAGAGGGCGGTCGCGGCGTCGACGTAGGCGTACTCAGGGATGCGTAGCTGGGCGGGATGGGGCGACCCTGCAGCAGGAGCTACGGGCGGAGGGTCATCTGCGGCGGCGTCGATTGCCCGTCGAGGGGGTAGAGGAGGGGGAATGCGGCTGGGCGCAGGCTCGGAGAGGGCAGGGGGAGGGGGAGGCTCGTGCACGGCGGGGGTCTTGTTGCCTGACGGGGCGTGGGGATCGGGAGGAAGGGAAGAGCGTGTCAGATGCGGGAGGGCGATGGACCCCGCAGGCCCTTGCGTGCGAGCACCGGGGACCAGGGAGCGAGGGCAAAGAGAACGGGGCACGCACCGGAGAGGAGGATGGACTTGACGGGACCAGGCTCGCGGGAGCTCGAGCGCCGCCTCGTGCAGGGTGTGCGCGTGCTGGGGGCAGATGGGAGTGCGGGGGATGCGACGGAGGCCATTAACTTGTGGACGTTGTGGACTGCAGGTGCTAGAACGTGCGGAGGTGGACGAGGGAAGTGGGCATGAGGAGAGCCGTGCAGGCTCCGACTCACAGCGGGCGGGCGAGGGGGTCGTGGCCGTAGCCGTGGCCGTGGTCGTGGTCGAAGGAGAGGAGCGAAGGCGGCCTAACCGTCGCGGAGTCGAGCCGACTGTGGCGGGCGCGATCCGCGTTCGGGCAAGCGCAAGAGTCGAGCTCAAGAGTGATTTCGGCGCAGCGATCTCGCGGCCTGCGACGTGTCGAGCTCGAGGTCCGCGCAGAGAGCAACTCCAAGTGCAACGGTGCGACGCCCGCCCCGTGTAGACTCTGGCGGGCTCGGTCTAGCCGTCGCTCGCGGTCACCGGACCTGATGCCACTGCCAGATCTGCTCGCACGCCCACTGCCGTCGCTCGCCGCGGCTCCTCCCCTGCGATAACCGTCCATCCCAGCCCGCATGGCGTGCTATTCTCGGACATTGGGCGCGCGCATGTCCGCTGAGGTCCAAGGAGAAGGAGACAGCGACAAGTCCTGAAGGCACGAGTCCATAGATATGTACAAAGTAGCAGTAAGCCCTCCGGAGTCTGGATTCTTCAGCGATCCTCAGCCACGCCGTCCAGTATTTCCTCCACGGCGCGGTGCACGCATGCAGCATCAAACTGCACCTGCTTCGTCTTCTCGTCAATGGGGCCATCGACCGCAACGCAGCGGACTCCCAGAGCCTGGAGGAGACTGAATGAGCATCCGTCGTGGATCCGCGCACAAGCCGGGAGCACGGACCGTGATTTGGCGCACGTCCACGGCGACTGCGGTGCCTTTGAGGTAGACGAGGTGGGTGATAAACGCAGAGATAGGGTATCGCGTATCTGCTTTGCTCAGGCCGCCGTACGAACGGACGTGGTGACCGTCATTCAATGTCTGCGCAATGGTGCTAGAGAGGAGCTAAGCCAAGGGCGACCCGAGAAGAGAAAGGAGCTGACCGAACGTAGTCCACCGCCGTGTACCCATCTGTCTCCCTATCGTTGACTGAATTCACTGCCCATCGGTCGCGTGAGCAAGAACGGCGATAGCGAGAGCAGGCTGCCACTCACGTAGAAGCACCTTTGCCTTGAGCTTGCGCGAGCCAGCGATTGCGTTCGCCACACCCTTCAGGGCCAAGCACGGCATGATGCTAGGAACGCCATGTCAGAATTGGCGATTCCATCATGGACCCGGGTGCACTTACCTTGTCCAGAGCGATCCGCACGAGTAAATGAGAACATCATGGCACGACAGCGCAGAAATGTAATCTGGGTTTGGCGTGGGATGGATCTCGTTGCCATACGCGTTGATGTAGTACAATCCTAAATGTTTGGTCAGGCCAGGACGAAGCGTCAACATATGTCTGGTGCGAACGCACTGCTGATGGGAGCACTGAGTGGCTGGAACTTGTGCTTCTCCTCCGCCTGGAACATCACGTTCCGTGCACGGGGAAGCGTTCCGTCCAAGGGATCAACGGGGGAGGTAGGATCGGATTCAAAGGAGAAATCGATGCGCGGGGCGTCGCGAACGGGATGCGAGATCTCGCACTGGCCTACCAACCTCTCGCCGTTCCCCTGGGGAAAGCAGCTCAGATCTACAACTTCAGCCGTGAAGTGTTGAAGCTCACCAGCTCGGCGGCAATGGTGACTGTGTGGTTAGTGACAATGACTGGAAGTATATTCGCCTGACGATTATAAGTATATGCTGCACTTCGTAAGGGGAAACTGAAACAGACCTGGCTGTTTGTCATAGACGAAAACAAGAAGATGGCCGAAGGCAAAGACCGGAAGAAAGCTTGTGCCGCAGACAAGAAGTAATTCCCGATACTGCAGCATTCCGACATGAGCGACACCCTCGAGAAACTCAAAAACAGTGACGCACCTCCCATTGACGAACGAGAAGTTCTTGTGCGCCCGCGAGAGGATCTCGCTCTCAAAGTGCACGAGGAACGCTGCCGCGCACGCATCCCATGGATCCCGCGCGCGCAGGACGAGACGGCGAGCAGAACGCACCTCTGATCATCTCCTTGCGGTCGCTCGGGATCCCCGCCCAAAGCTTGCTCCGGCCCTCGACGATGTCCCGCCACTCGTCGCGCGCCTCGCGCTCGGTGCAGCTCGCCGGGAGCCGGTACGCGAGCAGGGTGCGGATCGCGTCCAGCGGCGAGCCCGGGTCCGCCTGTGGTATGAGGCGGATGAGGCGCGAGCGGATGTCGCCTGCGCATGCGTACCCCGGAGGTGGACTGAGCACATCGAAGAAGCACAGGGAGGAAGGACGAGAAGCACCTATGGACGGCCCGCCAAGCACGCGGATGATCTCGCTCGAGGACCCGCCGTCGTCGGAGACGGGCAGGATGTAGCACGCCGTCCGGCCGAACGCGGCGCAGATGGAGTTGCAGCCGGTGCCCCCGGAGAGGACGACGAAGGAGGGCTTGCCGGCGAGCGTGCTCGGGGTTTCGGCGAGGAGGGTCGGATGACGGTCGGGGGGCGCGGGGATGACGGGCTGCGGCTGAGTGGGGAGGTCGAAGACGGAGGACCCACTGGGGCTCCCCGGAACAGCGTTGGGGGAAAGGGCGAAGAGGTTGCTCATCGTGGAGGGTGGTGAGTCCGTGGACAGCGCGTCGAACGTTGAGACGTGGAAGAAGAACGTCGAGGGGAGGCGGTGATGCAGGTCGAGTGATGAAAGGCAGCGGCGGGGACCATGGTGGATCGGAGGCAAGCAGCGCACTACGTGCGGGCGTACGTGGACTGTTGTGGAGTTCTGTGCAATCTCGCCGGCGAGACCGTCGCGAAGCGGGATGTTGTGCGTGTGCCGTCGACGATGAAGTTCGCGTTCATGCACGAGCTGGGCAGCCAGCCAAGGTCGCCGTCTCAAACGTCGAGTGTGCTCCGCGCGCGCTCCGAGGCACCAGTACTGGCGCTTATGTAGGCGTCCCTGCACACTTGAGTCTCTCTTGTCGTCCCTTAATTCGTCGACTCATCCATGGCCTCACCCCCAGCGACGACTCGGTCGCCTAACTCTCTGTGATATCCAAAACGGAAAACCTGATGGCGTCCTCCTCCGACTCTGCTGCGAAGCCCTCGCCGACGTCGCCACCCGAGTCCCTCCAGGTCGTGGCACAGGATATCCTCGTTCTCTCCATCCTCGCTCGGGATGTCCGACCCATCGATCCCGTCGGCATGCGGACTACTGGAGGGACCAAAGACTTGGGTAACCTCTCCTTCATGATGACTCCGGGCAGCAAACAAGAGGCAGGAGCGAGCGTCGGAGTCATCGGGCGGATGGACGGGGAGGGCTTGCACGCAGTCGTCATGTTGCGCAACGCACATTGTAACGACCCAAGCAAATCTGATATCAAACCCATCCCGGCCTCCACTCAGAGGGGTCGTGAACTGCTGAAACGCGGCTGGACCCGACCACAGAGGTGCATTTTGTCGGGTGGCTCGTATCGTTCCGGAGTTACTGATCCCAATGTCCAGGGACTTTTCCGACTATGATGCGTACATGGTCGACGCAACCTCAGTCATCCAGTACTTCTGTACTGGTAGCAGCGATCGAGAAGATATTACCGCGGACTCCTTTACCACTTTCGCATTTATCGTAAGCCGCTGCTATCACAAGTTGCATGCCCGCATGGAAAACGGCGACAAAGTCTGGGGTGGGAAGGCGGGCACTGAGTACAACCATCCGTCGAGCTACATCCGTCGAGCATACGAGGGAACAAACCCACCATCGGTCCCGGAGGCGTACTTCGACCTACCTCTACCCCTTGACATTATCAAGAACATCCTCACTGGGCGGTGGGGCCTTAAGCCATCCTCCCCCTCCGCATCGAGCGATTCCCCCCTACCTGGCAACACCGCTCGGAGCCGACGGTTCAAGGTCTCCAACGACAATGCGATACAGTGGTCGCGAGCAGTGCACGGTTCGGTGCAGGATATCAGGGTGTTCCTAGATTGGTTGAGTCGACGGATGATAAGCCCTGCACGGGGGACGACTATTTGGGTCTGCTGAACTCCATGATGGTCCTACGGGCGTTGTTATCGGCCGGCGTCGTGGAGACACATACCGCCTTATCCGGCAGGGAAATTCAGTAAGACTGGGAGGGTGTGTCCGGATGTCGCCGCCAACGACCTCAACCACTCCGTCGCGATCAACGATGCGCTAACGCTCGTCGCGGCGGGCACGTTCGCGTCGACACCGACGTTCGCCTCCTTGGTGTCCGCGATCAACGACGCGCGACTCGCCACGGGAAAGACTCCCGTTGGGTGCATCAACCATGCCGTACGTGATGTTCCGACCGTGTTGTGACTGCTTTTTGGTGCTGACGGGACGTTTCATACGATAGCTGGACGAATTTGCGGACGCGTTTAATGACGTTGCCCTCGGCGGCAACCTAGGGTGCAACACGACGGGGTTCACGGCCTCGGGGGGATGGGATCGGGTGTCTAGCTTGGGTACGCCGGACTTGTGAACGGACCAGTATTGTTATTTACTTCCGCAACAAGGCAGCCCAATGATAGCAAAGCCTCTTATCAAATGTATAGCACGACCCACGCCGAGGCCTCGTAACTAGAATCCAAACACAGTATCTGAATACATGACTAGTGATTCTGGGTGGGCTAGTAGCGTCTGAATGTCAAATTTGTTCTCCAAACCTGTTAGGTTGAATCACCCACCAGAGGTGGCCAAAGTGCTGTGCTCGGTGGCGCCACAGCGAGATATGCCGGTACGGTGTTCATAATCGGAAGGGGCGGGGGCTGATCTCGCCGTCATATCTCTGCCAAGCATACGGTGAAAAGTGACTTACAACGTATGAATAGCAGTGCCCTTCCTGCTCTCGTCTATGGAGCCAACCTAGTTGTTTTCGTCCATTGAAAAAGGCTCGCTCCAGTAACCCCCACCTGGCGTTGCGATAAAGGTACCCATCAACTGTTGAACAGGCCAACTTTGTGTTCAAGAGACTGAATATACACGTCGAAGGATCAGGTGAGCTCACCATCGGAATGCGGTCCACGATGGAACTGCACATATTTGACATGTTTAAACTCCTCGAGGTCGCGCAGCGAGCGTGGATACCAGTGATCGGCGACCTTCTCTGCGTCCTTGTCGAGAAAAACGTCCGGAGCGGGGTCACCGACGGGTACGAACGCGAAACGGCAGGCCAGCACCCAGCCCTGAGAACAACGGAAGAAATCTTGGCTGTCGACAGGGCCGTAGGGGACAAGATTTGGCGCCCTGAGTAGGAATTTATGGTCGAAGTATACCCGCGTCCGAAGGATTGTGGCCATTTCAAGCCCGGGAACGCCACAGGCCTTCGCGAGTATATGTTTCGCGGCTTCTTCGGAAAAAAGGTAGCCTCCAATGTAGGAGGAGAAATCGAGATACGAAGACATCGGAGTTGGAAAGTGTTGTAGATTGAACTACGAATGGTGACCAAGGGAGGTGGCTCAAAGACGGGGAGCGGGCTGAGCAATGGTGGGGTCTGCGCACTCCTCTTATACAAGGCCCCACTGGGATATGCAACCGACGAGATGATTCGGCGTCAGGAGGGGAAATATACCCAACTTGAGAGACACAGGGGACTTGAAAAGGGGCGCCACAACAGGGGGTTGGGTTTGTAAACCCCAGGAACCCTACAGTTAGATAGTGGTGGGAGTCGCCGCTCGGTCGCTCGGCGACCCCGGCTCGCGAGGATTTCGGCGCAAAGCCTAATGCGAAGGGATATATATGAACCTCATGCATCATGAACGAAGACCCGCGTATCGTGGGGATTTGCGAGCAGCTGGCTGGCGTCTCGCTGTGGACCAGTGCCATTGTACCGCATCCAGTCTTCAAACGGAGAGCAATGTTATGGCCTACGACCATCGCATCTACGCGGCACCTCGTTCCCCTAGTACTGGCTCCGGGGCACATGGGCCTGGGATATGTACCCCCTCCCCTTCCCGCCTGAGCGAGAGTGTGTAGGTCAGGTTCGCATGCCGCCTGCCGATAGGTCTGCTGTTTCCCATCTGTGGCGAGGACGAGTGGCATGTCAGCGGCTAGAGCGCGATGAAGGGGAGAAGGGCGGGGGCGTACACATTCCAGGGACAGCCAGACCTCCCATCACACTATAGCCTAAAAAGACGAAGATGACTGGGCGTAGCGCGGGGTAGGGTAGAAGAAGGGGAAGGCTCACCGATGGTGATGGTTCTGGGGAGAGAGCGTGTTTGGCGGACGGGGGCATTATATATGGGACGGAGGCTGGTTTCAGACTCGGCTCCGCGACAGCGAGTAGGGCTGACCGGGAGTCTGGCCCTCTCGCCGTTGTTCCCGCCGGTGTGATTACAGCTGTTTCCGAAATGATTGCCCGACCAACTCCGATGATACGCGAGCTCGCATCACACGCGAGCTGCACGAACGCACACGAGAAAATCGAAAAAAATCGAAAAAATCGTCCTCATCGTCTGCAGCGGTTTTGCGCCCTCCGCTCCATTCCTTTTGTCTCTGCTTCACATCTCATCATGCCTGGGTGCTATGTCTCGCGAGATATCAAGCTTCAAGGCTTGTGCGATCTACTTGCGGTCGGTTCAAGGCTGGTCGCGGGTCGACGTGGCTGAAGTCCTGGGAGCGTCTATACGTTCTATCCGACGATGGGAGGACGACTACAAGACATTAGAGCAGCCGGATTCTCTGTGGTCGCTGCCCTCTGCTTCCACCCGCGGTCCTAGAGGATCTGCGATATATCCTCTCCCACCCTTCGATGTACCTCGACGACGAAGTCGTCAAGTGGTGCATTGAAACCCACGGTATTCGCATCTCTCTCACCACTGCCCACCGTACCCTCGTCCATCTCGGGTTTTCGTACAAGAAAATGTGAAAGGAGGCAGCCCAACGCGACGAGATCACCCGGCATTGGTGGCACGCCCAGGACGAGTCAAACAAGGACAACCGAACTGTATGAGTGCGCTTTGAATGGGCAGCGTGCTGGCTGACCAGGGCCGACGCTTCTCCGTCCTCCCCGCCCTCACATTGGACGACATTCTCCCCGTGTGGGTGGTGCAGGATGGTGTGGAGTCCTACCGGCGATTGGGTTGTCACAGAGCTGGTATGTCGTGTCAACTCGTCTCGGTCCTCATCCCGTCTCAGCGGTCTCTTTGATAGCTGCCCAAGATGAACCCGTTCTCGAGCCCAAACAGTGTTCTCATTGTCGACAATTGCCGCACACACACGAGTGAAGCAGTTTGCGAGGCAGTGGAAGCAGCCAGTGAGTGCGGAACATGCTCTTTCGGCTGGAATTTCGCCGTATTAACGGTGCAAAGGGTGTCTGCTCATATACCTTCGTCGGCAACGGGACTACATGGGTGGAGACGACGCCTTTCCGGAGAACGAGCTCATTGAGGCCTGCTATGCTGCTGTCACCCCGGAGAAGGCTCACGGCTGGTACAGGCATAGCGGTTGCCTGTAGGTATGTAGTTGCTTCTGTGAATTCATGCTTCGGCCCCGACACGAACACCGTTAAAGCTCTCCCAGTCCCTACCCGTGCTGCTTCATACGTGCACGATGGCGTTGCATCTCGCGCTCGCGCTCTCAAGGTACCACATGGGTTTGAGCATGGTCAGTCTCACGCGGTGCATCATGGTGGTCGTTGTGTGGAATGTGCTCGGCGCGCGGGGCGACGGCGAGTGCTGTACGATCCTCGCCGTCATCGTCAACAGTGTGCTGCAGGTTGTCCTCTACGTGTCGCTTGCACTGCTGTGGATCGTGACGTGTTTCGTGGTGCTCAAGACGATGTCGCGCGTATTCCTCGAGACGTGCTTCGCCGCCCATGACCAGGCAGGAAGTTGCGACGTGCGATAAAACCGTGCGTCGCGCATCTCTCTGTTGCCTTCTGTGTCGTCCATGTGGCGGAAAGATATGTAGAGCCAGTGTTAGAGCAGGAAGGAGGTAAAAACAGAAGCGTACAAGGTGTCGCTGGCACGCTCTCGCTGTCCGACCCCAATTTCCATCATTTTCCGAATTTTCTGCGTCGCTCGCGTCGGCTCGCGTCAGGTCGTGCGCGCGCGGTGAGACTTTCCCGAATTTCTCCGAATTTTTCGGAGCATTCGTGCCTGTTGCCGCTCGCGTAGCGTCGGAGTTGGTCGGGCAATCATTTCGGCAACAGCTGTATGGTCAGCCAACGATCGATTTCGGAGCGGACCGTCCGAGCGCTGTGCTTCCAGTAGGTGATGTGGGCGCCCACTGAAGTCGACTCGGGATGATCGTTGGCAGGAAGAAGAGCATCAGGACCGCAGAAGGTGTTGATGGGTGCGTGGGGGAGCCACCCAACGAGTGGCGGCTATAGTTCCATCAATGGACGGCGTCGAGGGGACCTTGTACGTGGTCAGTAGCTTGAGAGCCACCAGAAGCTTTGAGTAGTTTCGGCAGCGGAGGGCCCTTGGAGCCGGCTTCACACCTGTAAAGGTTTCATATGCGGCGAGGAATCGTATTGGTGTCGATGACGAAGACAAGCGAACATGACCGTCCTGGCTAGACTGAATTTCGTAGTCCTAGCTCGCCCATATCCTATAAGTTCGCAGTTCCACTGCGTTAGAGAAGTCTGTTTTGGGAAGCGTTATGAACACGTACCACGCCGTCAACCGATGATAGTAGCCATGAAAACAGAGCTTGGCGTCATTTGCTTCTGGGAGGTGGGCATAGAGGATCGAGCAAGACTCCTTGTAGTCATATGTCAACGATGTTCGATGACTCTGAGGCATGCCAATGGCCCGCTTAAGCGTCTCGCCTTCACACATTGATAATTGCTGCTAGTAAAGATACAACCCGTTTCCTGTTTCTGAGTGCTCTTGACTTCCTTCCCCTCTAATGTCTATCGTCTCCTGCGCCCTCTAAGCCTCCTTCTTCGCCGCCGCCGGCTTCACCATCGTCGGCGGTAGCGTCGTGATCGGCGGCAACAGCGTCCTCGCCGCCTCGCGAGCGTTCTGGATCAGTACTTGATCCATGACCACCAGCGCCGCCATCGCCTCCACGATCGGCACCGCGCGGGGCACGACGCACGGGTCATGCCGCCCGCGCGCGGCGAGCTCGCCCGGTTCGCCGTCGTAGCGCGCCGTCGCCTGTGCTTGCGAGATCGTCGCGGGGCTCTTGAAGCCGACACGGAAGTAGATGCCCTCCCCGTTCGAGATGCCGCCCTGGATGCCCCCGGACCAGTTCGTGCGCGTGCCCATGCGCCCGTCCGGCCGCAGCACGAACGCGTCGTTGTGTCGCGAGCCCGGCACCTGCGTCCCGCGGAAGCCGGAGCCGATCTCGAACGCCTTCGTCGCGGGGATGGAGAGCATTGCGTGCGCGAGCTTCGCCTCGAGCTTGTCGAACACGGGCTCACCGACCCCGGAGGGCACGTTCCGGATAATGCAGGTAACGGTGCCGCCGATGGAGTCGTTGGCCTCCTTTGCGCGGAGGATGCGCTAGATTTCGGAGGCGGGTCAGTGCGATTGCGTGAGTAGGGAGATGTGGGCAGAACGGACCTTGACCATACGCTCAGACGTCTCGTCATGAGGGCAGCGCGTAATGGTCGCGTCGACCTGCTCGCGCGTGATCGTCTTCAGGAGCTCGACGAACTCGGGGCTGAGCACGTCCTCGACCGTGTCGTCGTCGTCCTTCGCGACCTGCCCCGGCGGCGCGACGTACGACGGCAGCTCAATCTTGCCGACTGACGATACGAACGCGACAATCTCGATCCCGTACGCCATCTTGAGGTACTTCTCAGCAATCGCCCCCGCGGCGACGCGCCCTGATCCGAGTGGGTATATGCGCGCGAAAAGGAATCGCATATGGAGACTCACCGATGGTCTCGCGTGCGCTGCTGCGCCCCCCACCGCTGCTCGCCTTCACGCCGTACTTCTCGAGATACGTCCAGTCCGCGTGGCTCGGGCGCGGGTAGAGGTCCGTCTCGGAGTAGTCCTTTGGCCGCTGGTCCTCGTTGCGGACGAAGAGCCCGATGGGCGTCCCGAGCGTGACACCATGCTCAATTCCCGACTGGAGCTGCACGAGATCCTTCTCGTCGCGCTGAAGGGGCACATATACGCGGTCGGCGGGAGAGCTGGGATGTGGTAGAAGAGACTATGCGTACGGGAGTGGTGAGGTTGCTCTGGCCCGGACGCCTGCGGCTGAGTTGCACTTGGACGTCTTGCGCGGTCAACGGCAGGCCCTTCGCTTAGCATCAGTGTGTACCCGCAGTGACCTTTGGAGCTGAGTACTCACTGGAGGGCAGCCGTCGATGATTGCGCCTACAGAAGCGCAGTGGGACTCTCCATAGGTCGTAACACGGAAGAGGGTACCGAAAGTCGACATCTTGCCTGTAGATATGCTATAGTCGTTAGAGGAGTGAAGTGTTTGGTATCAACGCGCTCTTGCCTTATATATGCGCGGTTTGGGGGAGATTTTGGGCGGTTTGCCTGCCAATATGCTGAGTGCGCTATTTGAAGGATCCGATCTCGCCGGTAATGCGACTATCGCTCACCGTGTGACGCTCTGCGCGGCTCTGTGGATAAAACAAAGGAGCGGTTGAAGGGAAGGGACGGGTGGAAGGGGCGACAGAGATGACTACGGGTGTGAAGACTGCGGAGTCGAGCTGCACGGTTTGGCCTTCACCAGTTCACCACAGTTCACCACCAGCCGAAGTTCACGCCAAAATCCAGAGTAGAGATAAGATTAGATCAATCCCATCGACCACGTGCCTCCGACTGCCCCCAGCGACGACTCATGCCGGACTTCGACGCCACGACCTCCCTTTCCCCTCATAACGCGGCTGGTGTTTCCAAGTAAGTGGGTAAAATGTTGTATCGGATGGTTCTCAATATCATGCACAGGAAGATGCCTCTCATCTCAGACTTTCCGGCCCTCCCCGGGATCTACCAAATGCTCTTTCTGCACATCGAGCCCAGTACGTATATTTTCTGATCTTAAGTATCTACAGAGGGCTTACCTACTCGCGCTTTTTAGTATTGACAGTGCTCCCTGCCGTGATGGCATGGATTGCTCCAGGAGCTGCGTGGTTCCACCACCAGCTCATCCCGGACGGCACGCCCGTTCCCACGTCGCTCGACAACGCACGGACGACCATGGCCATATGGCAACTTGGAAACTGTACGAGCGTACACAAAACATACACTCAGCCGCTTATTGCTACACTAGGCTACATGCTTCTCGGCCTTATTTCCACCTTTGTCTTCCGGGCGGTCCGCGACGCCCTGCCCAATGACCCGGTCGCACAAGAGCGTATCCTCGGCGCGAGCTTCACCGCCCTCGCCTTGGCAGACGTATGTTCCTCCCGCATGAATTCCGCCCCAGTCTGCTAAAACCCGGCTCTCTTTAGGTTACCCAGTGAGCTTCCTTCGTCTGCCCGCTCTTACCCAGCCTTCGACGTAGCGCTAACAGTAACCTTCCCAACCCTGCGCGTTCGCACGGTTCACTTTCCCGTCTCCCCCCGACCGCGCGCAGCATCATTTGGTCTTGGGTCGGCCTCCCCGACGACCTTAAGTACGCCTTTGGCCAATGGAACTCGATGACGCACGGGAACATCTCTTTCGTCGTCGTCCTGCTCAGCATGCGGTCCGCTCTTTCCCTCGTGCATCTGCCTCGTCTCCACTGACCGCTGTCCCCACTATCACCGGTACAGGATCGCGTGGTTTTTGGGCGTCGGCCGAAAGCGGTTCTACTTCGGGCAGCCTCAGGCGACGAAGCCCCCGCCCAAGGACAGGTCCGCCTGACCCCGCGCGCGTTCTCATGGCAGGCCTCCGCAACCTCAGGCTCAAAGTTCGTTCTCGGGGCTTTCCCCCCGAGCACCGCACCCTCTAAGTATGATGAAGCGCGTATTGCTGCCGCACCTGCGATCTATCTGTTCAATCTCGACCCGACAGCGACCCTTCGTGTCTCCCCCACCTTCGCCCCGGACGCTCCACCCCGGCTCGAACCGTACCCCACGCACAGCGGCATCCCCTCCGCACCCGCGCTGCCAATTTAGAAGGCACAGCGCCAGTATATGATGTACCGGTGCACTGCGCCATCCCTTTTTGCCCCCAGCTCAGGCCGCAGCCCCCGAGAATACACTCCGTCCGCTCCGCACGCACCTCCACCGTCTGTCCAGCCTGGACCCTGGCCACCCAGGTCCGCCGGCCGGAACAGACGGTCTACCTCCACTTCAGTCCCGCTACGCCCCATCCATATGGTACTGTTGCACCCACCCGCACCCGCCGAGTCTAAGTGTCTGAACCGTCTCTCTCTCCCACACCGTGCGTGCGTCCACCGCGGGCGGCACCGTCCCTGGACCCTGAGGCCTGAGCGCTGGCGCCGAACTCTCTTCCACACCTAACAGAAGGTATCGTGCACTCCGTGGCGTCCCGTCGGCGCCTCTCCGTCCTCAAGGCCTCACTAGTCACTGATCGAACACATCCACTTGGGGAAGCCGTTCATAGTGCGTGTGTACCCGGGGACGTCGGCCAGCGTCCGAACCGCCGCCGCCTTCTGCTCGCTCACACAAGAGCGCGGCAGGACGGTCTAGCAGTACCCGGCGAATCGGGGACGTGAGCGCCTCCCCCCACACGACGAATATTTGTGGAGTTCACTGCAGCGCACCGGCGGCCCACGGCGACTGAGTACTGAGTGGGCACTCTTGCGCACGCACGATTGAGCCTAGACCGGCGCGCCGCTGCCCCGCGAGCTCACTCCACGCTAGCCGTGCGGAGTCCGTGTCCACGTTCCACGCGACGTTTCCTAGTGAACACGGCGCAATACAACGACCGCACGCGGCCGCTCGTGCGCGATATTGACATCAACTTCGAAGACGAGAAGCCACGCTTGATCCTCCTCCGATCGCCGATCACCCACGAGTCAGACGCAGCGGTACACGGCAGCGAGGCCTGGATCGATTCTGTTAACTACTTGCGTGGGAGTACGATAAGATACACAATACACGACGGACCGACGGACGAGACGTGGTGGGGCCTGGGACATGCAGCTCGTATAACGCACATAGATCATAAGTCAGACGGGAGGAGCCGGAGCGGACTGACGCGATGAGGACCTAAAGCACAAGGGGGTTGAGCCGGCGGCGATTCAAGTGGCGACGGGAAACAAAAAGAAAAAAGAAGAGCGAGAAGGGGGCGAGAAGGACGACACGGGATAAAGGTATGGGAAAGGGGAGGAGGCGAGGAACAAATGGCCTCGAACGACGAGGCACCGTAATCAAACACGAGAGCAGACGCATGCAGCAAACACTAAGCGCACTTCCCTCGCTCCACCGCGACTTCGAGCGCGAGCGTAGAGCGTCCGCGCCTGTGTTTATCGCCCACGCATCCCTCCACCCGCTCTCGTCACTGAACAGATACCCGCACGAAGGCGGCCTCCGGGTGGTCAACTGACCATCCCCGCACCCACGCGTCCGGGCTCGGAACAAGTAGGCCGGCCTCGCTCGCGTTCGCGCGGCCCCGCCTTCTCGCGCGGGAGACGCAGCTTCTCGAACCGTAGTCGGCCGCGCATCGGCCCTGTGGAGCACTGCGAGGAGCATGTCCTAGATGGCGGTACCCCGTCGTGCCCCGCCCGTCTGAATGACGCATTCCGGGGATGTCCGCGGTGTCTTAGTCTGCTGCTGGCGACACTAATGCTGGTTGTGAATGATGATGGTGACGGCGATGCTCGAAGTCGATAAGAAGGGGATAACAAAGGTGATGTGATGTGGCGATGTTGTACGAGATGTATATGTGCGGCGCCGAGGAGCCGCTATGCAAATGGCGAGACGAGTGTCGCAAAGCCGGGGAGCTAGGAGAGCCGAAAGCGAAGCGAGGACGGGCGACGAAAGCTCGAGCACGGCGATGGCGAGAGCGACAACTGTATCGGTGACGGAGACGGGTGCGAGGACGAGGATGACGGCGCTGCGAGCAAGGCTTCGCCCGCAGCTGCCGCGTCCTCTACGCCTTGGTTTGATTCGCCGCCTGGCGCGCCGCCAGGGTCTCGATGATGTGGTGCACGCCTTCGGGTTCGAGGACAACCTTCGTGCCGTCGCAGCGCGCCTTGTTGGTGAACTCGGTACACAGCTCGTTAATGTCCACATCCTGGACCCGTTCAATCGCTTAGCCTCCTAGCTCGCACCACAGAACCCGAGCCACACACCTTAAACTGCGGGTTGGAGGTGATCGTCCGCCACGCCGTGAGCACCTCCACGTTCTTGTCGCTCTGCGCCGTCCTCGGGAACGACGACCCGCGGCACATCACGAACGGCGTTCCACCGCCCTCCGCGCCCGACGCCTTCCGGAGGAACGGCGCGAACGGCATCTCGCAACTAGGCGACTCGTCCGCGCCCCCCGCAGGGGACACCGCCGGGCTCGACTGCACGAAGCTCGACTGCCCGGCCTCCGCGACGGCCTTCGCGAGCTGCTCCTTCGTCTTTGGGCAGTCTTTGTGCTCCCCGTGGCCCGCCGGGCTGTTCGCGAGCGTGTGTGGGCTTGCGGCGGACCCACTGCCCGTCGCGGGCGAGCTTCCTGAGGACGTTAAGCTTGGTGTGCGATGCGAAATGGGCGAGAGCGCACTGGGCGTGCTCGCGAGCAGCGCCTGGAAGTCGACGCCGCCGTGCGACGCGAGATAGCTGCCACCAAATAACTGGTCGAGCGCGTCCTGGTTGTTGCCATCCGCAGGGGGCGACCAAGCGTCGCTGAACGACTCGAAGGACATCGGTTGGAAATGAGGTTGATTTGGCTGACCACCGAGCATCATCTGCGGGGCGTCGGCGGGAGAGGGCTCGGCGAACGACATAAACATCGGGTTCGACGCGATCGTCTTGTACTGGTTTGGGTTTTGGGACGAGAACGGAGGAGGGTCCATGTCCATGCTGTCGTTGAGCTCATCGGCCGCGAAGGCGTTCGGGTCGAATGAGATAAGCGAACTAAAGTTGAGGTCATAATGCGACGGTGGCGACTGCGTCGGGATGGGCGACTTGCTGGGGCCGGCACCAGGTGACGAGAAGTTAAACTGCATCGGCTGGTTGAATGAGTTCTGGGCATTGTTCGTCATCTCGCTCGGCCGGCCATTACTGGCGCGCGAGGCGGTGAACGTGAACGCGGCCTGCTTCAGCATCATGTTCTCGCTTTGTAACCTTGTGAGAAGATCACGAAGGTTCTCGTTCTCCTGTTCGGACAGTTGGTTCTTTGCTTCGAGAGCGGCGACCTTGTCCTCGAGCTGTATACAAATTTGATCAGGTCCATCCGCCGTGCCCCTAGCGACGCTGACTACTTACGTCTCTAACGTGCTTCTCCTTCCGCTCGCGGAAGGCACGTTGAGCAGCACGGTTCTGCTCTTTACGCTTAAGAAGTCGAGACTCATCCTGTGCGATTGTCAGGCCCCACCCACACCCAACTCCGAATCATATCCCACGCACCTGTGGGGCCCCAGGCTTGCGACGCGCACTTGCCGAGCTGACCGTCTTTTTGCTACGGTCTCCCGATGCTATTAAAGCATCCACGCGCATGAGCACGCCGCTCGCGCCACGATGAATCACTCGAAGACGTACATGAAGTATGCGCCGACTTGCTCGCGGGTCCGTCGTCGTCGTGGTCCGCCTTGCGCTTGTGCGAGACGTCGTCGAGACTCGACGGGGACTGCGTCGGACTGTCGCTCTCAGGCGTGCGGTCGTTGAACGCCCCCGATTGACGACGGGAGACGGTCGAATCGTGATGCGTGCTCGGCGGGCTGGGGCTGGAGTCCGACGAGGATGGGGAATGATTGGGGGGCGCGAAAGAGTTGATGCTTTGCGGGTTTATGCCATCGCCGGGCGCGACGGCGGGCGACTCGAATGAGAGCGGGGGCTGGTTCGCGCCGACGGCTCCAGGGAACTGTTTCTGGAGGAAGGCGAGGAAGTCGTCGTCAGGGAGGGCAGAGAAGGAGTCGGGCTGCTGTGGGGAGATGTCCCAGAAGGAGTTAATGTCGGCGGTTGAAAAGTTCATCGTGCAGGCGTGCGAGGGCGTGGATGAGCAATACGGGCGGGGGCGAGGACGCGGCCGACGGGGATGCGACGGTAGATCCTACGCGGCGGCTTGGGCTGAGTAAGCGGGTCCGACGGACAGGGACGGCGTTGAAGAGCACGCCGGGAGTGTCGAGGAGGCGATGAAGATTGGTGAGCGTGCTCGGGGAGAGGTGCCGGGTGTGGGGGAAGGGGAGGGCGATGCGGAGGGGTGGTGGAGGGGAAGAAGGAGGGGCAACGGAAGGGCGGTCAAGGACCTTGTCGCGGCGTCGGGGGGCGGGAGGCGCTGGCCGGGACGGGCGAGGCCGAGGGTTGCGCAAGCTTGGACGAACAGGCCGGCGCAGGCTGCTGACAAAGCCCTGCCGCGACTCCTGCCACCCCTGCCCCCTCAGCGCGCCTCCTCCCTCCGTCCCATCGTACCGCCCTTCGCCATCGTCGCGCGAGGCATGCGCCACATCCGACCCCAAGACTGCTCGCCGGACGGGGGTCGCGTTCCACTGCCATCCACGCCTTTCGACCCACTGGCCATCCCCATCCCATCGTCCCTCGCGATCCCCGCATGATCAGCGCTAGATCCCGCCCGACGCCAATCATCTCGCTGCCGCCCCTGCATTGTAAATTCCACTCTTCTTCTCTCTCGCCCATTTTTCCCTCGCCTCGCTTCTCCTCCTTTGCCGCCTCGAACCCCACTTCGCCCTTCGAACACGCTCACGCCCGTCTCAGCCTGATGATGGTCGAGCACCGGCCGATCCGCGCCCGTCGCACACGCTGTCGGTGCCCCGCTACTCTCCGAGATGCGCACGGCGAAGCTGGGAACGGGCGCATCTCGCGAAGTCAAAATCCGCGGCTACAGCTTCTCCAACCGCCGTCCGTCCTTTCCGCCTCGGTCACAGTGCCTTTGCACGTTTGATGTTGTGGATCCTGCACCCCCCTGGCTCACGCACATGGTTGCATAGCCGCCTTTTCCCAGAACCATTCACCACAACGAACTTAAGATTGAATCGTGCGCGGTGTGGCATCACGGGGCACGACATAGCTCGCTACGCAATGCTGTATGCCCTTTCCCAAGCACTGTATTGCTCTGGCAATAATGACGTTGGCGCCCATGAGCCTCCGCACCGACCGGAGTCTCTCGGGTCAGGTTAGCGCGCACAGATCGTCCCGTCACTGGCGCATGCGATACGAACCAACGACTGGAACGATCTCACAACGCCAACAGGGTCGAAAATGCGTAGCGGCTTGTGCCAGCCTGCCGAACTCGCGGCGAACTCGATCCGCACCCCTCCCTTCCGCACTCCGAGCACTCCTTGTTTACTTACAAGATACATGCGACAGACGCGCGCTCGAGGAAGAATGTGGGTCGAAGTATCTTTGGCAAGCTCCGAGGTCGTGTGTCCGAGCAGATCGTCCGACCGGCACTTGCAACCCTGCTCGTTTTCACGCCTTCCGAGCGCGGATAAGCGTCTTCCTGGGCAGACGCGGACTACAACGCCGTCCCCGCCAACCAACCAGCATGCAGCACTGCAAGACCATCCGCGTCCACGGCTCCCCGCTGCCCTCCTCCGTCCCATTGCCCGCCAGCAGTGACGTCATCACGCACTAAGATCACCCGCCCGGCTCGTCCACTTCGCGATCCCTGGCCAGCCAGTGCCTTCATCATATTCCATCCGCTACAGCTGTTTTCATAACGATAGGCCCTTCGGCTAATCGTCCTCGAATAGGCTGTTTAAAAGTTAAAACCCCGCCCGCTACGCGCGCACGGCCCGATGGCCCCATCACGCTGCCGGCTGCTGCCGGGCTGGCGCTAGAGCCTTGCGCAAGCGTTCTGCGCATGATGCTGATGGGTCGCATGTTTTGTTAAGACTCCGACTCAATTCGCTTATGCGTCTAATTCCCATCAAGGGCCCATCGTTATGAAAACAGCTGTAATCCCGCAGCGGGCCCTCATCACACCAGCTGCGCGATCCGTGGCTGTCGAGTCTCGACCGCGCCAAGCGCCCGCCGCCGCCGGACGCCGGGAGGAACGCGCGGCGTTCGGCAACGATCATTGCAGCCGCGGTGCCCGAGGGCCGCGCCGCCCCCCTTGATCAAAACATGGAACTTTGCGCTGGGGTTTTACCGGCGGTCGACGACCCACGCTCGGGTCCGCACCGCCGCGGATTGCTGCCGAATTTGACACTGACTCGACCGAGCGGGCAGACCTCGACGTCGGCCGAGATGGCGCAGTCCCATCGGCGTTCGGATTCAGGCCAACGTGGAGGGCTTGAGCGGCCGTACTTAATTGTGAGTTCTGGTCTGTGCTAGGGTCGCAGATCTCACCATCTTGTCGTGTTAGATGCCCGCGCTACGAGTCTGGTCCTGAGGTTCGGACCCTAGCACGAATCCAGTGAGATTATTTTCGTTTGGTCTGCGGTTCTCTACCACCAACCACTCGTTCTCATAACCAAGTCTGCCGCCGCAGGGACAGCAGAGGTTTTATTACCCTCGCCCTGCAGCAATGTTGTGGAATCGTGCCCAATTCCCTTTCTCCACGGGATCGACCTGGCCTGACAACAAAAACCTCTTTCCGTCGTGCAGCTTCTCTAAACATATACACGGATTCCCTTGCTGAGCCGATCTTTCTGGATACAAACCCGCCTCTGGAACCCCGCTCCATGCTTCGTTGCTCTATTTACCGCCTCTTCGACGTCCCACGAATCTCGGCGCGCAGCAACTACACCGTCCCCCACGTAAATTTGGTCCGTGAGCCTTCTCTCAACGCCGCTCCTGTCCACCCACCCCATTTCAGTTTCCAGAAGACGCGTTTTACCAAATTGCAAAACCATCCAGTGCTCGCGGGTCAACTTGACCCCGCACATCCCCTTTGGCAGCTGCGCGCGGCTCTCTCCGGCGCTGCAGCGCCAAACCACCCCGCAGCGGCCCTGAGCCCGCGCTGCACTCAGCTGGGGGCCGCCAGTTGAAAGTTCGGTCGGCGGATCCGCGGGCTGGCCTGCTTACGTACCGCGCGCCCAAGTACGTACGAGTCCACTACAGTGCACCTTCGGCGAAGTACTACACACTGTGTTCGGTGTGCCGTTCTTCCGCCACGCGCGAACCGTGCAGTCCGATAGAATCCGAATCGGAAGAAGGGTACGTCGGGCTGCCGCGAAGCGCACCGGGATGTCGTCATGACTTTCTATCTGCTAGGTCGCGTCCCGACTTCCAGCCGTTCGAAGTTCGACAGACCGAGGGGTCGCAGCGCCGTGCTCGCTTCCCCGTCTCCATCTGGCCCACGGCCGTTCAGTTCGTTGCGCGCTCTGCTCGAGTGCGTGCACACCGTCGCCGTACCGTCGCCGCCGCGCGGGCTTAACGGGTGCGTTCTACATTCAGTACTGCTGTATCGTACTTTGACAGATGTGGTTCCATTGGTACCAACACGATCACGCGTGGCCCGGGACGCTGCAGGGCACCAAGGCCGCACATGGGCGTCTGCGGGGTTCTGTACGTTCTATCTTCTTTTGTACGTCAAGCCGGAGGGTACCTTGCGGTCGATGCCTTTTTTGTTACGCAATGGAAGTCGTCGTTCTCCTTCAAGCACATTACTTTGGAGCGGGCGTTTCGTCCACCAGAAAAGCTCATCGAACAGACGACCCGCGCATCCTTTCCGAGTCGGTCCTCAACGATTTCTGTAGCCCGCGTTCCTCCACTTTGCCGCCGACCGCGCGTTGGGGGAAACCGTCTCTCTGCTAGAACCGCCCGTGGGGGCGCCGCATCCGACGCGGTGACGTCACCTGCTACCAACCATCCCCCGGCGGTGTAATGGTTCCACTCCCCTCTCCTGAGCCCACGCATCGCATCGCACGACGGCCCCGTCGGGACGTCGACGCTACTGCGCACTGGCGCAGGCCCCCAAGACCCCGGGACCCGTCCGGTCGTCATGAAATCGACGGCATCTGTGCATCTTCGTGTGCATCCCTCATGCCAGCCAAGCGGCCCGGAGTCCGAACTCCGGACTTTGGCGCATTCCTGGCCGAACCACTCCGAAGCGGCAGGACCGAACACCCCTCGATACGTACTAGTGCCCAGCGCCGCCCGGGCTGCCCTCCGAGCCACGGCACCCTGGGCCCGCCATATGTGGATGCCAGGCATACCCCCGTCGTCCCACCACCCCGCGCCCGTCACCTCCGGCGGCGCACGGGCTCCAAAGCTTCACATGTGCCCCGATCTCCAGCTCGTATGGTCGCGATCGCCCTCTCTCACCCCTCGCTCGCTCATATGTACACACCACAAACCCCTCGCGAACGCCCTCGCGCCGTCCTCGCCCAGCGTCGAACGGACGAGTGCAGGGACCTGCAGCTGGCACGCCGGACCAAGTACTGTCGGGACCTCGAACAGCGCCGCGCCGAGAACGCCGTGGTAACACCAGCACTTAAGGACGAAGTTCGTCCTTAGTCATCCCGGGGCCCGCGCCCCGCGCCTTCGACCCGCTGACTAACTCGTGCGCACACGCACGGATGGCGGCGCGAGCTCGTCATCGTCGCGACAGCGATCCCGCCCGAGTCATGATGCATGAAGGACGTCCCGGATCCGTGATGTGCGCACCGCGAAAGGCCCGAACCGAAGTCTGATGGACTCGCGGACGGACGTGCCGTACACGTCGACGCGCCGTACCGATGCTCACATATGCATCTTGGTACTTCTGTAGTGTACCACGCCTAGCAGCTCAACTCCTGCCTACGGTTTCGACTGGACAGGTCACCGCGGCCAAACCACGTCAGTGAGCATGTCGTCCGATGAGGTCCGACTCCCGAGATCTACACGCACGGGCCGCACGAAACACAACCGCCACCGGGCCGAGATCAGGCGCACCGAGGGCTGCCCGAGCCGGCGGCGTCGACGGATGTCCGGTCGTTCGGAGTCGGGCCTGCGTCGGCGCGTCGGCGTGCCCCCACCGTGACGTCCACGCTCGCGTCGAGCCCTGAAGATCTGACGGTTTCTTGGGTTATCACGAGTGAGGTGGGCCGGCCGGAAGAGCCGAGGTTGCGACGGAGCCTGACCCGTGGGGTCGACGTAGTCTCCCTAGGCATCCCATATTCTATAGGGTCGACGCGGACGGACGGAGAGAAGGGGGCCGGAACGAGATGGAATATCTGCGGACGAGGTACCGAGCTAAGCTAAGTGTGGAGGCGGGGCATAGGGAGGGTGTCGCGAGGAACTAAGGTGATACGAGAGGCCATCCGGGGGCTGTGTTCGTACAGACGGGGGAAAGCAGGGGAGCAGGGGGCGAAGGGCGAAGGGTACAGTATGACGGAACCAGAGATAGGGGAGAGGGAGTCGAGGGAAGGAAGGGACACGTCTGGGCGGTGTGGGAGGCAGGTGGGCCACGGGCCACGGAGATTGCGGAGGCGAGAAGGAGATGGACAGGGCGGCCACGGATCAACACGACCGCGTCAGCTTGTGTCGGTCATGAGGGATGCCGCGAGATACCGTACCTGGCGGCGTGAGGATGCGAAGTAAGCAGGGGAAAGGACGGTGCGGTCACTAGGCTCGACGGTCAGTGTGGTTGCGTACAGCGAGAACGGGGAAGCACGCACGTAATACTCAATCTCCAGCTGTGTATTCGGAAGAGGTTCTTGTGAGTCTGCGGATACGGCGAAGAAGGCATTCACTTACGAAAAGCAATGCGACGTCTCGTGGCCACCTGATGTGCAAGCCCACGGGGTTGTACATGTCGAGGTTCAACGAGTCGATGAGCGCGTGTAGCCGGTCCATTTCCTGCGGTGCAAGTTCAGTATGTCGCTTCTGGTCACATGTGCGAAAAACGCTCACCTTCTCGTAGTGTGTCTTCTTCATAGCTCGAGTGATCTGCAAGGTGAAGTATGCCAGCGCGTTGTCGATGAACGCGTGGCCGAGACTATGCGCAGAAAGCAGCATCTCATTGATTGCGTTGATGGTTTCGAGAAATTGTGTCGGTGTTATCTGGTTTGGAAAGGACCAGAACGACGAGAATGTCATATTAGCGTTGAGCCATGCAGAGTTCGCGAGTATAAGGTAACCCAGAACCCGAATTCCTCCGCCCTTCTCAGAGGTCCGTGAAACGTGCAAGCTCGTCGAACATGACAATGTTCGAGTCTTACCTCAAGTCACGACCACCAAACCCGACACGGATGTGACATCCAGGTCCGCGAAACGGGAAACGAGGGGGCAAAACCAGCAGTGAATCGAATGGGTCACGATGCAGAGCCCGATAGGAACGAATAGAGGGGCAGAAAGAAACAGAGGGGAGAGAACCACTCACCCTGCCCTCCAACTCCAACGGATATGTCGGCGTGAACTGCGGCAGTTCTCCGCCGGTGTAATCCCGCTCGACGCGCAGAACCTCCCTTGGATGGTGCACGCCAATCTGGCCGATTGGCTCGCTGCCGTACGCCGAGTCGGGCGGCGGTGGGCCAAAGTAGTACGCGGAATGCGGGATCAGCGGCCGACTCGAGCTGTATCGAAACAGCGACGGCACCCCGCCCTCGTCAGGCCCAGAGCTCGCGAGCAGAGAACGGCGCACGCACCTCGGCTTCCCCCCGAACTCATGCATCCGCCCCTTGGACCCCGCGCCCGAGAACTCGAACCGCCGCGGGCTCGCCCGCCCGCCCCTCCCCCTCCCCAAGTCCCCGTCCTCGTCCTCGTCTCCATCCTCATCCCCTTCCCCATCCTCGTCCCCTTCCCCATCCTCGTCCCCATCCCCGACCTCATCCCCATCCCCGTGCGCCGTCTCCCACGGCGGCGGCGACGGCGGGTGCACGTCCAGCCGCAGCGGGTGCTCCCGCACGCTCACGTTCACGCTCTCCGTCCCGTCCCCGTCCCCCTCGTCCCCCTCACCGTCGCCCTCTCCATCCCCGTCCTTGGACGTGCGCGTGTGCTGCTGGGTAACGTCCGCCTCGGTCGCGTCCGAGTCCCGCCCCGCGGCGAGCGTCGCGTCCTGGTCGTCCCCTTCATCCCCGTCCTCGTCGCGCTCGACGTCCGTCTCGCCCCCGTCCGGGTTCCCGATCACGATGATGGGCGACGGCGACGGCGGGCCCTCCGTGCCCCGGTTCTGCGACACGGTGGTAGTGATGGTGGTGGTGGTGGTGGTTGGCATTGGCGTGTGCGCCGCGGTGCTCGTGCGCTCTTCGAGTTCGAGTGCGTCGTGTGCGGGCGTGCGGCCGAGGCTCGAAGGCTGGTGGTGGTGGAGGCGAGATGGACGCCGGGGAGTCCGGCTCCGGCAGCTGAAGCTCTGAGGGCGCGCGGTCTCCGCGTGGGCGGGGGCAGAAGCCGGATCTGAAGGAGGCGTGGTCGAGCTCGGGTGGCGCTTTCGATAAGCTTCAGACTCGGGGGTAGACAGGCCGCGAGGTCGACGTCGAGGTCTGGCGGTGGTGCGAAGGAGGGAGGGAGAGCGGAAGGCAGACGGGGAGGTCTGCAGAGGTGCGGTGACCGTCGTGGTGCACGCCGTCGTCGGCCAAGGCTTCCGAGTCGCCGATCCGCGTGCGGAATTCCCGAGTCCCGACGCTGATGGTCGGGCGCTTCTCCTCCTTTCTGCTGGCTGCGACATACAATCAAGAGCAAAATGACTCTCGCTATCCTTGAACGACATCGAGCAGCGATCTCACTGGCGCTGTATTTTTGTGTTGAAGCTACGTAGGACGGGAAGTCACGTTCGACCCGGACAGACGCATTCATACACGTGAAGCAGCACGCAACAGAGTGGAATCTGGAAAATCAGAGGACCCTTCTGGACTCGGCGGCTGTGCTCTTCTTGTTCTGTTGTCCCCAGGGAACCGTACGGACCGCAGACTCTCCCCCTCAAAAAGGCAAGACGTGTACGAAACACCCCGTCTCGTACGGCATCCAACCTTGCTGGAAATGGGTCCCTCCCACACGGCATGGCGACGAGAACGACGCCCACCCACAATATCCGCGATGCCCGCGGGCCTCCAAACAGAGTAGGCTCGCTCCGACTCGATCCCATAGCACTTTGCGGCGGAGCTTTTCGGAGCTTTCCGGTGTCCGGATCCCCGCCAAATGACAAGACGCAAGACAGGATTCAGGCCTTCAGGAGCCTCCCCTCGTGTGCTGGCTCCTCGAAGTGGGCCATGATCAGCACAAGCTAGTGCGCACTGCGTCCTAGGCTCGATCATCCAGCCAAAGAGCCGAGGAACGACGAAAGCGGCTGGGCGAGCTGGTGGGGGAAGGAGAGCACGTGACGTGGGTGAATACGATGGATCGTTGCGCCTATTGATCTCCGCTCACTCAGGATGAAAGTAGGATGAATGACCGGAAAGTAGCTACTCTGCCAACGGTGTGCTCTCCTTTGATGGTGTGTCTGCCAGAGCCCTGACCAATTCGACCAGCCGTTTGAGGAGCCTAAACGACGAAAATGGATGCGAGCCTGCCCGCGCGAGAAGGATGTTGTGCGGTCTTCATTGACCCCGTGCGTTCCAGCAGCCGCTGCTTGTGCTCGTTGACAGTGACGGAACTTGTCAACAGATCTCAGAAGGACACACGCCCGACGCAAGACGGCTCGGCTGTTCGTCAAAGCCCTACTTCGCTTCGGAGGGGGGATCCTCATTGTAGGGTTCAATTCGCTCGTACGGCGAACGTCTGCTTACCGGTTGCGGGGCTGTCGGCAGGGGGACCTCGGCACACGAGTGCATGAGGCTGTCAGCCTAAACCATCGACTTTGGCCCTGAAAGCGTCCATTATGCAGACTCGCACGAACGCACCGCGGCCGGGTCAAAGTTCCCAACATATCAGACGCTGCGTCTTCGGTTCGCCCGCCCCGCCTGACAGCGACACAAACGTCGTGGCGCTCGCCTCCGCGGTCGCGGTGCGAGTGCTAACACCGAACCCGCCGCTTCCCGCCACGACGCCACGGTCTCGCTCTGCATGCCCCGGTCGATCGTGTCGACGACGGATTCCCCGACCGAGCGACGGATCCCTGTCTCGACGTCAACCCCGCCTTTAGCCCGCAAGTGTCGCAGCCCACATCCACGCAGCGCCTCGATCTCATTCCAACGCACAGCGCGTTCGACGTTCAACTTGGGCGCACCTCGATCGGGCGTGCGGACGGCCGGCCGGGAATGTCGGGATCGGACGTGTTTTAGGCTACGAGGCCACGCACACAAACATGTGACGTCGGCGGAGGCGGAGGCGGCGTGCGGCCACGGCTATGCAGAGGCCCGAGCTAGGAGCGACTTCGCTGCCCGCCCCCGCCTCGAAGCTCGTTTCCGACATGCAGCGGACGGAAGTGCGGCCGACGAGCGGCGTCACGACCGTCGCCCGACGGCAGGCAGGCACCCTTCCCCGCGGCCTGCGCAGAGGCAACGAGGCACGCTCGCCGCGACTCCGCCGACCTCGAGGCGGGTACCGCGCGCGGTGCGTTCGGTCGACGGACGGCCTTCCTCATTCCGGCGACATTCCCGCTGCCACCGCCCGCCGCTCGCCGTCGGCCCTCGGCACGCGACTGAGCACCATCGCAGATCCCCTGCGGCGGCGCCACGCTCCCGCTTTCTCGAGCAGAACGGCTGGCGGCCGATCGAGCCCACATCGGTCCCACGATCGCCTTTATGCGGATCCCCCACGCGATCCCTGTCCTCCAGATCGATCGCCCCCGCACGCCCTCGCGGACCTCGCCCTACTCGATCGAGGCCGCGACACGCCCGTTCTTATTCTCAGTTCTCGGCACGTCACGCCGCCGGGAGCCCCGCGCAAGGCCACTCATCCGCTGCCCCGGCCGGGGTGCGCACCGCGATCGAAGCCGACCCCCTGCCCCTGGGCTCGTCGTCCGCACGACGTAACACACCGCTGCGGCGTGCGCAATTCGATGTTCGTCGACGAGCAGCAGTGCTCGAGCGATCGACCCGCGCTGCGCCGCGCGGACTCCTGTGCAGTGCACACACGCTCCGTGTGTCGTACATACGTACGTACGCGAACGTGCGCGACCCCCATGGCCACCCGATGCACGAGTGCCCATCGCAGTGTGCACGATGGGTTCGCTGCGTTATAACGGCCGGGCCGGTTTCGTGCTTCTCCCTCGACCCTCGACCCCCCCGCAGCGACTCCTCGCAGCTCGATCGCACAGCGCGGCCTGCACATCGCTCTCGCGTACCTCGAGGGTGTGTACATACGCGTACGTCTTCAGACGCGCTTGGCCATTGCATACGTAGCGCAGTTCACTCATGTCCCTTCACAAGTACTGCGCGCGATCGACGTGAACTACGCACCGCACGCACGGCCGTCCGCCCCGCTCGACCCGGGCGGGCCTTCTTCCGCGTCCCTTCCCCTTGCAGCCTTCCGCGTTCGGCGTCGTGAGAGACCTCGGACCCCTGGGCCCGCGCACGCGACCCAAGTGCTTCGTCGACGCTTGCCCGACGTGGGCTTGGACTTCTCGCGTCCACACTAGGGCGCAACTCGGCCCGACCTTCGGATCCTCACACTCGCGCACGATTGAGAGAGTCAAGGTCGAGCATGTGTCATATGCGGGGAGGGGACCGGGGTACTGTACACTTTGTTGCTACTATAAGGGTGCTACTAACGGCGCGGTGGGGCTGCGGGAGGCGGACAAGTAATCGGGGTACTAGCTACACGTACGGGGGAATGCGGATGCGACGAGAGAGCGAGAATGGCGACGGTGGGGGCATAAGAGTCATAAGCGCCGCGTCCGCGGGACGGGCATGCTGCAGTGCAGGGAAGGGCGGGACATTGTACTATATGCGGGCATGTATGTAGGCGACATCGGGGGCTGGAAAACGCGTGAACAAGGCCACGGGCGGAGAGAGAGACGCACGGACTGGACCGGCTCAGTACCGAAAGCGATCGCGCGGGTACCCAGCCGCCGTGGGGCGTCTACGGGAAACGACGACGACGACAGACGACGTCGCGAGGACCGGAAAAAGAAAACAGCGCCCAGACGCGACGATGAACACCGCACGGTCAGAGAGGAAAAGCGTGCTCACGACGACGAAGCGGCCGGCCGGCCGCCGCTCGACACCGACGCCGCGGACCCAGGCGACGACGTGCCCTTCGCGCCCGCGGGCGACCCCGCGAGCTTCCCCCCGCGCGGGCTGCTCGACCGTCGCGCCTCGTCCCCAGGCGGGCCCGGCGTCGCCCCGTGCGACGGCGGCGTGCGCGCGGACATCGGCGGGAGGCTGCCGCCGCCGCCGTGCCCGTGCCCGGCGCCGATGGGGCGCGGGTGCGGAGGGAGCATGACGGGCAGCTGCGGCGACGTCGCGTCGCGCGGGTCGGGCGGGTACGCACCGCTGGGGGCCTGGCGCATGTCGGGCGAGTGCGACGTCGGCTGCTGGCGGAAGGGGATCGGGCTCATCCGCCCGCCCTGCGAGGGCGCGAGCGACGTGGGGGTCGGCGTCGGGCGGCCGTTCGAGGTCGACGACGGCGAGACGCGGGCGGGGGGAGCGCCCATCGTGCTCACGCGCGACCGCTTGACGTCGGGGTGCTGGTCGTCGGGGCCAGGGCTGAGCGGTCGCTTGTTGTTCGTGGGCGACGTGCGTGAGGAGACGGACTGGCGGCGGCGGTTGGGGTGGGCTTGCGCGGGGGAGATGCCACGCATGCGGCTGGGGTCGGCGGGAGCAGCCATACCGCGCGGGTCGCGGTACGTCGAGAGGTTGAGGAGGGAGTCGGCGACGCCCTCGTCGGCGATGCCCTCGTCGTAGTCTTCGTCGAGAGCGCGAGAGGGCGGCATGTGCGTCGAGTTGGTGGGGGACGGCTGCACCGAGCGGCTTGCGGATCCGGACCCGTTGGAGCTGCCGGGCTCAGGGCTGACGTTGGACTTCGAGCCAGGACCCGCGCGGAAGCCTTGCGACGACGGCGAGCCGTCGTACGAGCCCTCGGGTCGTCCGCCTTCCTCCTTGACACGCTTCTGCGGGGCCGGCTGCCGCCGCTTGCGCTCCTTCTTCGTCGACTCCCCGTTCACCGAACCGTTGCTCTCCGACGTGTTGTCGCGGATTGGTGGCGGGCCTCCTCGGCGCCGCTTGTCGCCCTCCTGCTGCGCGGCCAGGTGCGGGCTCTCCGACGCGCGGTTTCCGACGAGGTGCTGGGGTGGCGGCAGCGGCGGTGGCTGCGCAAGGGGGTGACGCATGGCCTCGGGCGACGCCGCGTACCGCGGGTCCGCGCGGGGCTCGAGCACAACCTCACGCTCGTACTCCCTCGAGTCCCTTGTGGGGTCGTATCGCGCGGCCGGCTCGCGCGCGGCCATGTCGTGGATCGACGTCGGGCGCGGCGACGGCCGCCTCGACTGCGACGGCGCGCCCGCGACGACCTTCGGGTCCCAGTACGCCCCGCCGGCGTAGCCGGGGTGCGCGGACCGTGGCGAGCTCTCCGGCGGGCTCCGGTCGCGCATCGAGCGCGAGCTGTTGCGGTGTTGCGGAGGCGAGTGCGGGCGCGCGTACCCGTGCGACGGCGGGCGGCCGAGGTCCATCGGCGGGCGACCGCGTTCGCGATCCCACTCCGGCGCCTCGACCGGCGGGCGGCGGCCCCACCCCGCCTCCTCGCGGGGGTAGTTCGGAGGGGGCGAGCGACGTCCGCTGCTCGAAGGCTGTCCAGGGCCGAGGTGCGGCCGCTCGGGGTAGTGACTCTGCATCGGGTGGCCGCCGGCGACGGAGCGAGGGCGGGCGTGCGGAGGGGGCGACGCGGATGTCGACGTTACGCGCATGGGGTGGAAGTCGTGCGGGTGGCCGGGGTGGCGCTGCGGCTCAGGCGGGCCTTGCGGGTGAGGGGAGGGGTGGAGGAGGAGGCTGCGCTCCCCGCGGGGACCCATGTCGCGAGGAGGCGGGAAGGGTGTCGGCTGCTCGCGGCCGTGGATAGGCGGCCTGTCCTCCATGGGCGCAAGCACGTGTCCTTGAGGGTGGCGCGACTCGTCAAGCACGACAGGAGGTGGCGGGCCGCCGCGGAACGGCCCGGGAGAGTTGCGCCCAGCGGCCTGAGGGGGGACCGGAAGGGGGAGGTCCGAAAGCGCGCGGGCATCGGTGGGGAAGAGAGGGCGCGCGCCGCCACCGCCCTGGAGCATAAGTGGCGGTCCACTGAGACCGTGTGGCTGCACTAGAGGGTTTGCGTAGGCGGTGGGGTGGACGTCCTGAGGACCTGGCGCCGCCGGAAGAGCTTGCCCGGTGGCTTGGGCGTTTTTCAGAAGCTGGAGGCGTGTCCCGATGGCTTGGTTGTTGGGGTCAAGCTCCGCGGCGCGCGCGTACGCATCGATGGCGTCAGATATCTGGTTGTTGCAACTCTCGTAAAGGCTTCCGAGATCGAACCACACTTCGGAAATGTAAGGGTTGATGCGGATGGCGCGGGAATAGGCGTCGAGCGCGTCGCGGTACTGGTTTATCTGGAAGTAGAGGACGCCGATAGAACACCAGAACGTAGGGTTGCGGCCGTCGCGGTAGACCGCTTGCTGATACGCTTCGTACGCCTTGTTGTACTTCTGACCCGCCATGTAGGCGCGGCCAAGAAGGTACCAGCTCTGCGCGTCACCAGGCTCAGCCTCTAAGCTCTTCGTCAAGTACTGGATGGCGAGCTCCTGGTTCTGGAACGAAGATCCGTCCTGGTGGTACAGCCAGCCGAGCTGTTGGAGCACCTTGGCGTGGTTGGGGTTCTCCTGCACCACACGCTCGTAGGCGTCGCGGGCGCGAACATGCTGGTAGATCAACTGTCAGATACGCATCCACTCAGGACAAATATAGAGACGTACATCACGCTGCTGCTCAAACACGTGTCCGATCTGGAACCAGATGTCGGCATGGGCGAGTGGGCTTGGGGGATTCCGGAGGATGCGATCGAAGCACTCTAGACTCTCTTGATACTTCTGCTGCTGTTTGTAGATGATGCCGAGGCGGAACAGGATCTCGTTCGCCTTATCAAAATCTTTGTCCATCTTAAGGACGGACGAGAACGCCTCTTCGGCGTGGTCGAGGGAGCCATATCGGTCGTACAAGATACCGATGCCATACCACAGCTTCGGATCCTCCTGTGAACGCGCGTCAGCTGCGTGTTGCGCATGAGGCCGAAGTCGCAACGGACCTTAGGGTTCGACAGGAAATACAACGCCTGCTGGTATGCCGCATACGCTTTCTGAAGGTCGTCTTGCATCAGATAGCAGTGCCCTGCAATGACAGGCGTGAGAACGAGCGCGGGGCAAGACAAGGCCGGGCAGAGAACGCACCGAGGGCGGACCAGACTTCGCCGTTGTCACCCTGCACCTGCAGGGCCGCCTGGAAGTATTCGACGGCCTGTGGGAAGCACGGAAGCAAGATGAGCGCCGGCGCCTTGCGGGGAGATAGATCGGGGCGGGGTGGGCGAGACGCCAATGACGTAAGACATCCGAACATGGGACGCTCCCGGTTTGGTAGGGTCCCACGAGCGCGCGTGGAAGTGGCCGAAAGAGAAGGCCACACACCTTTGGATAGTTTTCCTTGATCCGCGCGATCCCTGCGACCTGCGTGAGGCCGGGCAGAGAATGGATGTTGTGACGGAGCGCGTTCTCATACGCCGACAGCGCGTGCTCCAAGTTTCCCATCTGCTCGGCGACCCGACCTGGTGATCCGAGCGAGCGTTGAGCGTCTGTCTCATGCGGACGGGCGCCTGCCCGGCACTTAGCGCGGACGTAAGCTCACCAATCATAAGCCATGTTTGCTCGTTGGCTTGGTTGAGAATCTGAACGGGCGAAGGCTTGTCCTCGCCGTTGGCGGAACCTGGCGGGGCTGCAGACGAGTGTTGCGAGGCGAGTGCGGGCGGTCTTGAGGGACCAGTGTGAGGGCTTGGGGTGGGGATGCCGTTGCCGTTCATTTGTGGCGGGTGTGGGTGGGCATGAGGAGGAGGAGGGAGAGAATGGGAGAGGTGCGGTTCGTGGAGACGAATGTCTCGCTCTGGTTGGCGGGGAGTGTGCATATGGCGGGAGGACATGGTGGAGGGAGGGACCGCCGAGAGAGGAATGTGTGGGGGGCGGTGGGGGAGTGGAGGAGGGGCGAGCGGGGAACGACAGAGGCGATTGCGAAAGGGGGAACGAAGGAAAACGAAGGAGTATATAAGTGGCTGCGGGAAAGAGATCAGGGCGCAGAGGAAGGCGATCAGAGATCTCCCCAGGAGTGCACACGGGCGGCTAGGGAAAATTGGACGAGATCGATCGGGGAAAACATGCGCGCCCCCGCGGCGGCGCTGGGCAGCGTCGAGCCGCGTCTCCAGGGAAATGCACATGACCATATGCGGAATGCCAGCCGCCCGATGTATCGGGCGTCCTTCGGCAACTATCCAATCTTCCCGTGGGATCGAGATCGCCCCTCTCCGATGGGCCAGTGGCCCAGAGGACGGGGTCGGCGCTAGGGCACCGCTGGTGGCTCTCCTCGTGTCAAGTGCTCGCTTCCGACCGTGCCCGCCGCGCCAACGCATCTGCCGCGTCTGGGGTCCCATCCGTCCGTGTCTCCGCGCCGCCCCCGGATAGACAGCGACGTCGCCCCTCTAACGCACTCCGTTCCCACTCTGCAACCGCCGTCATATCTCGATGCTGCGTTCCCTGCGGCTCAGGGTGCATGTGGGCGTCTGGAGCCCCGAGCGCTGCTGATCGCCGTCGCCGGACTCCGGAAATCAGCCACGCGCGCGCCTGTGCGGATGCCACATTGCCACGCCCGAGCTTGTCCTTTCGTGGGGCCCCCGGCGGCGGCCGATCGCCATCGATGCGATGCGATGGGTCGTGCGACGCGGGGGCCTGCATCACAATTTAACTCTGCCGGATTCCGAATCTGCGTCCACGCTGGGGAGGGTCGCGAGGTCCGCATCCCTCTTCTGCTCTTCTCACATCGCTTCGCTCTCCGTTCAACCGCTTGCCGTCGCTCTCGCTGACGCGTCCGCGACAGCTGCACCTGGCCCCCTCTTATGCGAGCGTCCGCACAGCCGAGACAGGGCCACAAGCGCGAGGTCCGTTTGACTTTAGTGACACACGCCGCAGCGCCGCTAGCGCGCCTCGTGCGCAGGCGTACGGTAGCCTGCCAGCCCAGAACGGGCAAGCGTGCGCGGTGCACGAGGTACACGCAAACGCTGCACGCACCCACTCCAGGTTGGCGCAAAGACTCGGTCGGCGATGCCTCGCAGAAGAGGGATAGCGCAGGCGTTGCAACGTGAAGCGTGCGCAATGAACCAACCCGTGGCGTGCGTGGAGCGAGAGCTGCCGGCGATCTGCCGGGGGACCGTCGTGAGTCGCAGCGGGGCTGCAGCTTGGGCGACAGAGCACGACAAGGGCGCGAGCAAAAGGGTGAACAAGGCGGCGCTGCAGGTCCCTATTTACAGGAGAACAACAAAGGCGTGGTGGGCGCGATAAGATCAGCGCTGGCGGTGGCGTGCGTGGGCGTGCGTTTGGGGCGATTTGGGGGCGCGCGGTCGAGGCCTGCAGCTCGCCAGCCCGTCCTCGGCCGGCAGCCACGGAGGCTGTGTTGGCTCATTGGGAGCGCAGCCGGGGAGATCAGCCGCGACGGCGGGGCGCCCGCGCCCGCGCCCACGTCACCAGGGCTCCCTGCCTCGCCCACGCGCGTCGAGAACGGTGTTCTCCGCGAGCCGCCTATCACGCGCACCACCCCCGCCCGACGGCTTCCCCGGCGTCTCTCCACGCCTGCGGTCGCACCCTTTTCCCCCTTCTGGCGTGGGAGCCACGCCGGGCGCGCGCGGGGAAACACATCGCGAGATCTGGATATGCCCGGCCCCTGTGCCGCAAGCGACACCGACTTGGCGCGTGCCCAGGAGGCGCCCTTGCGATCTTGATGCACTCACGCGGGCGGCTGCAGTGGGTCGCGTGCGGAAGGGCCGCACGGCCGGGTCGGCTCTCCCCTTCGCGGGGCCCACGTCAAAACCGCCAGGGCATTCAACAAGAGGCGCCCGCGGGCGAGCCCTTCCGATCCGGGCGGCTTCGCGGGGTGGGGAACCCGGCGCTGCCCGTCCTGCCCCAGAGGCTGAACGCTGAAAGTCGAACGTTGGCCCTGGGCATGCCGCAGTGATCACCTTCCGCTCCGTCTCGGAGGATGAGCTGCTGCGACAGCTTCGTTCACGCGGCGCCGGCCGACGCAGTCCAGGGCGGGGCAGCCGATCTGTCATGCTCGAGCGGCGAGTCGACGACAGGGGAGCGTTGCGGCCCCGCGGACGGGCTGAAAATGCGACGATCGTGATTCGTGATCATGGCACGCTCCGGGCGGAGGGCGATCGGCCGCGCATCATCACCGTCGAGTCCGTCGCCGGCAGCGAGCAACGGGTGCCGCCCACGGCGTATGTCCGTCGCAAGTCGACGAGGCACGCAGGCGAGAAGCCGTCCGTGGAGCGCGCGCGCGGGGTGCATGTTCATCGGCGACGGAAGGGAACGCGGCGGTGCTGGATGAAGAACAGGGGGCAGGGAGCTCGAGGTGTGTCGCGCGGGGGCACTAGGGCCACCGCGGGCGGGGCCTTTGATCGGCGCAGCTGCCCGCGGTAAGCGCCAGGCGTTTCCCGTCCGTCGCGATGTTCGATCGCCATCGCCATCACGCATGCCAAACAGGCCGACGGGCGTCCCCCTGACCACATCGGGGTGCGCGATCTCGTCGCGCCGGGGCTGGAATGGTGAGATGGCGGCGGGGGGAGCGAGCCGGGGCGGCGCGACCTTTCCATGCCCGCCATCCTCGCGCTCGCCGAGGGCGGATCTCGAAGCCGTCCCCAGGGCCGACGTCGGGAGCTTGCATGGGCGGAAAGGAAGGACGACGTCCGCCGTGATGCTCACGTACACACAAGTACACAACTGGAGGGCGAGCGCCCGAGTCCGCGTTCGCATCCGAGTTCTATTCATCACTTGGTCTAAGTATATATCCTCCTACATCGCGTCCAGGTGTGGGCGCCGTGGCATGCATCACAACTTTCATGCTTACCACCCCCGCCTGCTATCTCCGCCTCTCCTCCCACAGGAACTCAACGAGCACGCTGACATGGCACCGACAAGCACCGAAACAAGGCACCGCCCGCCCTAAACACCCAACGCCTGAACGTTGAACGCCTGACGGGAGGACGTACGGATCGCGATGGTCGGGCTATATCGAACGCGTCATGCCGACATCTCGTCCCCCCCCTCCCCATCCCAAGATTCCAAGCCCCGCGGCCGCTCCCATCGACGACCCCGAAGTTACCCTGAGTCTGATGGGAATCCGCCTCCGCGTCTGGCGGACCGTGGCCCTGGAGAGAGCCGCCGGCCGAGCTCGCGTAGGCTCGCCTCCCCCCGTCTCCGCGCGACACGACTCCGAGCCGACGTCAACCGCCGTGGTCACTTCATTCCCGCATGAACACCGGGGCGAGCGACGAGCGACGACCGTCGTCCGCAGATTCGAATGCACGCGCGTTCCCCCACCCACCTTCGACTCCCCACCTCCACGACGTCAGCGTCGACTCCCAGCGTCTGCCGAAGCTCGGACGAGCGTCTGACATACATGACGGCGAACAGCACGAGCCCGCTGATGCCCGCGCGCCCCTGAGCGCCCCATGTGCCCCCGGCGCGCCGCCCTCCCATCGCACTCGACGTTCGTCCCGCAGCCAGCTCGCGCACGCGGCGGCGCCTGCCCCCTGGTTTGGCAGCAGGACGCCGCGCGCCCGGGACGGTCGAGCGTCGCGCGCCGCTAGCGTGCGCCCATCTCCGCCCGCCCTTGCTAAATTGCGCTCTGGTGCGGAAGGAAGGAACCCCGATGCATCACGTCGGACGGACGCGCGCGCGCCCTTCCCAGCCGGGGAGCCCTTCGAGCCGTCGGCGACGCCCATCACGATTCACGAGCGACGGAGGGGAAGCGCACGTAGGTGCGGTCGAGACTCGAGACGTCCACGGATGAACGGCGCACGCGCCGCACCCGATGTCATGTCACCACGGACGTGTGGCGGATGGCGGGCGCGCTTGCGCTTGTTTCCTCGACCCGCGTGCGCGAGAGGCAGATGCGGGAGGGCGTGCGCCGTCTCCGCCTTCCAATGCGATTCCGAGACATGGACACGGGTCGCGGGGCGGTCTTCGTCGACCTTCGCAGACCTTCGCGCGCGGCTTCGGCCGATCGCCAATCACGATGCCCCACACATACGCGGCGGCGCCCGCGTCGTCCTCGCACTCGAGCTCGCGTCGGCAGCCAACGCACGGCTAGGCGACGCACGGATCCGATGGGGCCTTGACAGAAGATCGAAACCCCCGCCTCCGCGGCGCGGCACGTGTCGCCGGGCCCAGCCGGCCAGAACGTACGTGAGCATCAGACGAGCGAACGAACGAGCGAGCGGGAGGCTCGGGGAACCCCGCACCGTCACGTACGCACGGTGCGCAACCGCACTCAGTCTTCTCCCTCCCGCGTCCGCGCCCCCCTTCTTATCAACATCAACCCGCGCCCTCGCCTTCTTCGCAGCCCCTGCGAGCCTTCCCACCCTCTCCAGTTCGCGCACGCCGTCTGACGCCGCCCGAGTGCGGCGCAGAAAGGCGTGCTAACGCACCAACTCATCAGCAGATGGCCAGCAGCGCGCGCACACACGCACACTTGCGCACGGCCGATGCCGGGTCGAACGCGTACGTACTCGCGTCCGCGCGCCGCGCTACGTAACGCCTCCCGCGGGCTCTGTGCGCCCACGTCAGGGAACGTGAAGAGGGCGGGGCCTGGAGGCCTGGCCCCGCGCACCGTCATCGTGCATTCATGGACGGCGTACGTCGAGCTCGCGGACTTGTCAGAGCGGCGCGGGGGCGGCTCGGGTGGCCGTGCGTGCGTCCATCGGGCCTCCGTTCATTGGCCTGCGCGCGGAGAGTCGCGCGAGAAGCGTGCTGTTCAAAGGAGGGGACGGTCGGCCACGTGCGCATGCACGCACTTGAGACATCCGAGAACTCGAGAACTCACTGCCAGACGCGCGCTCGGGCGTGCTACGTACGTGCGGCCTCTTCCGGGCATGCTTACGCGCGCGTTGGTCGCCGCCGCCGCCGCCCTGCCACTGCCAGGGGAGTGGGAGACGGACGCATGCGGCTTTGCATAATTGACAGCTGCCCGGTGCTTGATGGGTCCGTCGCCCACGGGGGGCGGGCGTGTCGCACAGGCTCGGGGCGGGGATGGCGGGATGTCGTCCGAGCACCTGCGCGCGACAGCTGTGCACGGGCTGGCCGAGATCGTGTCATCGCAGTCAGATACGTCTGGGCGGACGTGAAAGCTGAGGAACGCTGATGATAAGTAAGTCCTGTGCACCATCCCGCTGGCCGGCCGTCTTCCCTCGGAGAAGCACTTAGGGTTCGGATTATCGACCACACTGGACCGCGCGGCCTGGCGCTTCGGGTCCGTCCCTGGCCATCTGGAGTCCCACCACAAGTGACGGAATCTCAGCACAGCGACCGAGAACAGAAAGCTGATAAATGAAAACGGACCCGCATGTGGGCCGAAAGACGCTGCGCTGCGCAAAACGCGCGCGGTTTCCTCGGTCTCTTGTGCAGATCGATTGGACCTCCACCCTCCAGAGTCCACAGCCTCCACTCCACGCTCGCGCGCAGCCGGCCCGTACTCGCCGCTCAGTCTTAGAACTTATCTGTGTGGTGAGCTCCGTCAGCGGCGTCCGCGCAAAAAAGGCAAGTCAATCAGACCACCCTCCGAAGAAACACACGTACCTCGGCGGTCTCAGATCGCACGGAGAATGCGATGGAGCCAGTGCGCGCGCAGTAAGTACTTACCGGGGTCACATGATGATGGATGGGAGAACGACGCCCGCGGGCCCCGGGCTCGGAGCACCGCCAGATCTCTGGCGCACACCAGGGCGCGATCGACATCGCGCCGCGCCGGAGGCGCCTGCCATCGAGACTAGTGACTCTACTTATAACGGGCTCACGGAAGGGCTATAGCAGGCCTGATGTGCGTGCGGGCCTGGTGGGCCTGGAGTGAAATGCGACGATGAGATGGATACGCCCGCGCCGTCGTGCCGGTGCGGTTTCGCACGGATCCTATCCTAGGCGGGCAAAGCACCTCACGGGCGAGCGCATTGAATGGGGCGCGCGAACTCTCCGCGTGCGCGATCGCGAGCTTGAGCGAAAGGAGCACGAGGAGAGCCGGCTGCTGCGGGAGCCAGCGTCTGCTCGCGGTGCAGTGCGGCGCGTGCGGGGGGAGGCGATGGCCGAGTGAGTTCCGCGGATTCTGCGGATGGAGCTTGCGCGGGGACGGAAGTTCGTCGTCCGAAACCTCATGGTTTTGCAGCGGCAGTACTTGGACGTGTGCGTGTTGGGGGAGCCCTGGTTCCCGACCACAGGAAGATGCGCATGGCGAAGAACCTGCATTGCTCAAGCGGGCCCGGGTCATCGAACGCCTTCCATGCGCCTCTTCACCGTCCCGGCACCTACAGATCTATAGTATCTTGATATCCGGAGTGCCTCGAGGTTCCGGCATCGCGCGTCGCACGGCCCTCTGCGAGCTTCGAGCCCACGGGAGCGAACCTCGCCTTCACCCGCGATCGAGCCCATCCTGGACCGAAGCGGCAGCACCGGCGACTGCAGAAGAGCAATGAATTAATGAATGCGGGCACGCACCACCGCCCCGCGGATCCCGCCCGCGAACCCCCACCCGAACGGCGGGCCTCGGCGGCCACGCCGCGCGCAGAGGGGCCGATGCGCTCCGCGAACGTCAAGAGGCTCGAGAGAAGCAGCGTGGGTGCACGCGCCCCGCGAGCTTCGTTCGCCTCTACCGCCGCCTCGGGGAGGGTGCCTGCAGCTGCTGACCAGGGGGCCGTGTCGCCGGGATGGCGATATCTATGGAGCGTGCGCGCACCTGCTCTCCCCGCACTCGATAGGCCGTTCATCGCTTCCTTCTCCCACTGCCCGTCCCCGTTCCCAGGGGCCTCCTGCTGCAGCGAGTCGCAGTGCGGCTTCAAAGCTTCACCTCCGCGCCAAGGGCCCAGCGCGGCTCCCCCTCTTCGACCTCGGCGTTCGCATGCGAGGCGTGTGCGGCGAGTCTTCCTCCAGCCCGGCGTGCGACGCTCGCGCTCGCGCCAAGCCCGCACGGAGAGCCGGAGACGACCGGAGGGCGAACGCGTACGACCGGTCTCCCTGCGCGCGGAGGTTCGCGTATGTACTCGCGAACGGATGACGTGCGCGTCCGCACGCAAAGTTCGAACGTTCACCTCCGGCTGGCCGGTCCTGCGCGGCGCGTCGCGCTCCCGAACGCGCCGCACTGCGTCCAGGCTTCACGCCACGAGACCGCGCAGCGGCGAGCGGAGCGTGAACGTTTGAACTGTGCTGCGCTCGTCCCGGGCGTCAGGTCACGCGCCAGACGGAGATCGAGCACTCACCGTCAAACCTTGCGATGGATGCGGGACATGCACCGCGCTTGGGACTCCCGGAAGGCGGGAAGCTTTGAAGTATGAGCTGATCTGGCGACGGATGAATGAGTGCCTTCAGGTGCTCGGCGCGACGCGGGGCTCTGGCGACGAGCCCGTGCGTCCTAGTCCGTGCGCCGGTGGAGTCCACCCCTGGCTCATTTGGGTAGGTTAGACTCGACGCTACGAGCACGAAGCACAGGTCTTTCCCGCTCACCTCCACCTACGCAGCGCCCATGTGCATGGGCGCGGGGAGCGGAGACAGCACGCCTCACGCCCGAGGCTGAGCGCGCGGCGATCCGAGCATCGAAGACGCAGCTGCGGCCCACATGCCAGGTTTTGCAGGAACGCGGGGACGCCGAGGACGGTCGACGTCGCGGCTCGGCGGAAGGCGGACGGCGACGAGCGCCCTCCGTCCAACCCGAGCTTCGACGGGGGAGCCCCGCACGAACGCTGGAAGGCCGGACGCGCCGCAGGCACGGGCAGCAGGGGGCAGCAGAGGGCTCGCCCGCCTCTATTTTTGTGGCGGGGGCGCACCCGAGCCCCGAAGCCCGAGCGCGTCGACGTGCGTACGCCTTCCAGCCCTGTGGGACGCGCCGGGACAACGCCGCGGGGTTGGGTTGGCACCCGCACGGCCAGAGAGCGGGGCGGCGTCTCGAGGTCGACCGGGATCTGATGCAGGATGGGATGCTTGCTTGCTTGCGTCACCGCCCGCGCGCGGTGGTGTTTGTCGCGTCGGGGCCCGGCGGTCTGCTCGGCCCTGAGCTGGGCCTGGTCGGCCCCTTTGATGGTCACGGCACTGCAAAGACGCCCCGCCCGGGAGCTTCCCCAAGCTAGGACGCTTGAAGCTTCCAGACCCGTCTTTGGCGTCGCGGGTAGGGTGGGGGAAGCGCCGCGGCGGCGGGCGAGACGAGAACGGGTAGGGTAGGCCGCCAGCACGGCGGCGGTCTGCAGCCGCAACGAAACCGAAGTGCTCCGATGGCCAAGAACGAACGGGAGGAAGGCTGCGCGGGACCGGTCCTGTGTGTATGCACGGGCGCAGGTGCCGTCAGTCGGACGCGGACTCGCATGGAGAAGGAAGGGGTGCACACGGACGGCGCACACGCACCCTGCGAATCCCTCGTCCCCCGTCCTTCATCCCGCGCCGAGCGGCGAAAACGACGCAGGCGCGCACCCCCCGCACTGGGCCCGCGAAGCCGCGCCAAGGGCCCGCGCGGCTCCCGGCTCGAACGTAAAGGAGCGGGGCGCGCCGCCGTTCCCAGCCTAACGCGCGCGCGGGCGTATGTATGCATGCTGTGTGCTGGCGCGACGCCGTCCCCGTGTGCTGCCCGTGTGAGTGGCGGGCTCGAGGGCGCGGCCGGCCATCCGCGGGCCGCGGTGCTGGGCAGCAGAAAGAACGCCGGATCCAGGCCGCGGGCGGGGGCGATCGGAGCCTGTGCTGAGGGTTGCGCAGAAGGGCGTGTTGCTCGGACCCTGGGCGGCGTGCGAGGCGTCCCACGGGCCATCGGGATATCTGGATCCCGCGCCTCGCGCCGTGGGAGGGGGCATGTTGGGAGCGGCTGAGAAGCCGTGCAGAGAAGCGGTGCGATGGGAAGGCGCGGCGGGGCGCCGTCGTCCTGGGAGGCCACCGAAGGGAGACGGCCTTCCACGGGCGCGTGCGTTGGGAAACGGGAAGGCGAGTCGTTGGGAAGGCGGTGAAGGGCTGGCGGGCTCGCTGCCGGGCACAACCTCCGCGCCTCCCACGAGCTTATTCTTGAGTCGACCGTGTTGTGATCCTCGCCTATGTACGGCCGGGAGGCTAGGATGTTCCAGAGCACGCGCACAAAGAGCGAGATGGGCCTGACAAGCACAGGGTCATCTAAACACGAGGAGGGGGGAACATCAGATCCCACTGCGCGCCACGTCTTGTGGCTGCGAACGCTCGACTCACCCTCCGGTCTGGTCTCGGGCGAAGCACGACGGCGGCAGTGGCTTCTGCCATAACGCCAGGGATGGGAAGGCGGGGTCCGGGCGAACGTCCCCCCGCGCGGCCTGTAGGCGTCTCTCCTCCTTCGCGCACTTGTCCCAATCCGTGTCCGGAGCTTGCTTCTGCCGCTCGGCACCTGATCCTCGGTCGCCAACTCAAAACAGCCTTGCAATCACCGCGCTCGGTTCGCCAGGGTCCTGGGAAGCGCGTGGCCTCGGAGCTGTCTGCCAGTTGCCTCCCGCGGTGGACTAATGCGGCCGCGAGCGGACGCCTGCGTCCAGCACGAGGCGGGGAAGTCCGATGAACACTCCGTGCCTATCGATGTTGGACGCCAGGTCAGGAACGGCGCGGGTATGCTGCAGCCCACATCTACACAGAGTGCATCCGGTTTCGCATGGGAAGATCTTTTATTACTTATGCTGTGCGATACGCCTTGGGAGATCTGTTCGCTCGAGAACGGCTAGGCTGGGACGCCTTGGGGCCGAACTAATCAAACGATCAATTGCGCACGCCTTCGGGAAGCGCCGGACGGCGGACGCCTGGCTGGGATTAATGGGCCCCCTGCGGGCGAAGGATGGTCGTGAGGCAGGGCGGGTACATGGCAGGGCAGCGAAGTCTGATAAGGCATCCGCTTCTGCCGCCTTGCGGCCCATTGACGTGTTGCTGGCGGCTGCTGATCAGCACGCGCCCTCGCATCTCGTCGGGCCATCTTCAGGATCTAGATGAGCAGACGCAGCAGCGGTGGTGATGTAAGCTGCGCCGCGGGACTTCTAGCTCTGCAGCATAGATCCGAGCACGCCGCTCGCAGATCAGCGGAATAATCAAAAAGGGGAAGGGGACTTATCCGGACACAAACATCGAATGACGTTCCAACATCACAACGCGCGCATTCGGGCGACTGTGCACCTAATGGACCGGCAATGTGCCCCCGGGGCATCTATTAAACACCGTGATTAGCCCACGAGGATGGTTTTGACGCATACAGATGAATCGCAGGCGTTTGGACTCACAGACCTGAGCCCACCGAGCCCAGACCGCATTGTTTGCACGCTGAACTTTGGCCGCAGACCTGATCGGCTCAGCATATATGCGCAGGAACGACTTCAATGATACCAGCTTCATTTGGCGTGGCGATCTTAAACATATGTGTGTGGGAAGTGACCACTGACAAGTCAAGGTGAATGAGAAACCGGTGGCCGCGATCGTGCGATACGATATATATATATATATTCGGGCTCGGGTCACGCGAGTGTGACATATCACAAATCACGTCCCTCGCAGAACGCGCTAGAAACGCCATCCAGTCCGTCTGGCGCGGAGGCTGTCTGGGCGGTGAACGGCTTGCACACGTTCTCACTCACACCTTTACCCAACCACCACCGACCCCCCCATTCCCGACGCCGACGCCGAGATGACTCGTAAGCGGTGCTTCGCCTTCCCGTCTTGACTGCTCTCGATTCACTTCAGCGCCGCGGGCCCCCCGCGACTCCCTGTAGGCGGCAACCAGCGGGAGACGGACCGCCTGAAGGCGCAGAAGAAGGCCGCGGCGGCCAAGGCCAAACCCAAGGAGAGCGCGTCGAGCCTGCAGCAGCGCAAAGAGAAGTGGGTGCCTTCCGCCCCATCCGCCCGCCGCCCGCGACGCTCACGCCCGTTCACAGGGACGCTGCGGCTCTGCGCGAGAAGCAGAAGGTGCGTCCCGCGCGCACGCCCCTCTCCGTCCTCTCATCGGAGGGCCGTTGCCACAGAAAAAGGAAGAAGAGGCCGCGAAGGCCGCAGCGGGCGGAGGGGGGACGAAGAAATGACCCCGGTGGCGGGAGGGTTTTCATCTTCTCCTCTCCGCCTCTCCCCTTTGCCGCGGTGCAGCACGGACGGACGAGGGTTGCGTCGCGAGGCGCGTGGTGGTGGCGGCGGCGGCGGTGGTGGTGGTGTGATGTCGTTCGCGGTCGAATGTCTGGTGCGATCTTTTAGATATTCCGTCTCAATACCCCAGCTGCTGTGTCCCCTCCCGCTCGATCGATGGCCTTGCTGTGATCTCCCATCCGCCCCGGACCCTCCCCATTCCATCTCACGCACCCACGCACCCACTCTGAAGACGTGCGGCGTCGGCCCCGCGCAGTCCGCTGAGACCCGCCCCGCAAACGAACGAACGCCACCATCGCTCGCAGGCGTGCGTGCCTCGAGCCTCGATACGCGGCCTCTTGCAGGGTCGTGAAGCGGTTAGGGTCGAGTGAGCCCTGCTTCGCCTGCCTCGGACCCTTTTGCCTTGTTCGGAGTTTTCTCTGTGGTGACTCTGAGGTCGGCATCATCGCACTATATGTAAGCGGGAAACTCACTGTTCGTGTCAGAGAACTTCAGGTTCTGGCGACACGTGACGAAAAGCGAAAATTCCGAGGGTCTTCAATAGGTGTGTGCGGTCGTAAATCTGCTGATACGTGAACATGTCGTACGAATCTCGTTCTCCGAAGCCGTCTCGCGCAGTATGGTCCTCAGGTATAGCACCAAGTCCCAGGGTACCTTCACCCATTGAACCCCGTCGCCGCTCGAGACTTTGACTCTGACCGTGCCGACGTCGCCAGAAGCAGCAGAGAGAGGAGACGCTGTAAACCCCCAGTTCTGTTCCAGAAGAGCAAACCCCGATGGTCACACACGGAGATCGAAGTCCTGTGCTGTGATCGACGAATAACATTCTGACTGAGACATGCACTTGCGGACGCAGTCCGCTGGGTTGTTGTACCAAGCGCCCTGTGATCCAGCCCAGATCGCTCTGTGATCGCAACGACTCGCAACAAACACGAAGAGCGCAAGCTGCGGTTTCGTGCCATTGGCAGGCGGGAAGAAACAGAGGCACTGGATGACGGAGGTCAGGTCTTGCACGTAGGAACGCATGGCATTTGCGCACCTCTGGAGCTTGATGACACTAGCTGGACACCTTTCTGAACAGATGCTGCGACACGGACGGGCTTCAGATGAACCATAGGGCGAGACCACAAATGCGGTGATCCCGTCGAGGCCCATGCCTTGATCCTCGCGCCCGTCTCCCGACCTCGATGACCAGGAGGAAGGCGATGGTGGCATTCAGTGCTTGCCTGAGATGTTTGTCGCCGCCGCTTCGTGTGTCCCGGGGCGATAGTTACGTAGAGAGAAGCGTAGAAAGGATGGCAACCTCCCGCGCAAGAGAACGGGTGAAGGGAGCAGCTTGAAGCTTGATCCTCTTTGAGAACCGGAGATGCCGGACACCACGGACCGTCCCTCCTTCCCGCTCACCACCGTCTCTCCTCAGAGTCCTCTTCCTTGATCGTGACCTATGGCAAGGCTCTGACCGGCTACGTTTGCATCGCGCTCTTGTGCGAACAAGTCAGGGGTGTTACTTCGTGTCACCAGCTTCAGCCTGAGGTACGTCGACAACTTCTTGGCGCACATCGTCCTGACGCGTTGTTGTGCATGTGTGCGCTCAGAACAACTCATTTCCATGGACTATGCGCACCTTCTTGGGAATGGGCAGGAAAAGGTTGTCATTGGGTGCGTCCCGAATGTTCTTGCTCCATATTCTCGGCTTCGCCCCCTCCTTGTCCTCCTAGCTCTCTTTAATCGGCGATGCGGTCTCTACCCAAGGGTTCACTATATTCATGCACCTGTGCATCGACAACGTTGGGCTCGGAGCCTTGAAATGCTATCTGAACGGCCGCAGATGATACTCCAAGACCGCGCTCTTAGGCAACTCTTCGGGACAATCTAGTGAGTGCCGTAGTTTTGGGAAGCGAGAAGGACAAAAGTGATGGGAGTTCCCCCTTTTCCTCCTTGCTCCTCTCCAATGTACCGTGGATACGACTCACTTCTGTACCCATTTATTCATGCCCTTTCTGCGACCTCCGTCCCACGCGATCCACCAAATTATCTGTGCTATTCCACGTATCCCCCTCTCAAAATTGAAGATCATGTGCTCAGACATTGCTAACAGACATCCCCACGGACTGCACGCGTGAGTGTCTCCATTTTGAGCTGCCATCTGTCTCACCACTCAGGCACCGACATGACTATCGAGGCTCCACTGCCCTAGATCCCATACAGAGCTCCAAGTCAAACAACACATCCCTCCTCGCGGCGCGCACACCCAGCGATCCCCAAACCTCCGCCTCCTCCCGGCCTCAGCAAGTCTCGCCCTTCCCAAAGCTCTCCAAGCTCCCCACGCCCTGCGCCGGCGGCGTCCCGCAGTCCAAGGAGACCGTCCGTGACCGCCCCCGGTCCTGGTGCACCGTCTGCTCGACGTTGACGCTCACCTGCAGCGGCTGCGCAGGAGACCCGCCGCGCCGACGGAAGGCAGATCAGACGACGCTTCGCGAACGAAGCACGGATCGAGGACGCACCTTCCCAGCGCGCCCCGCGGGGCGGTTCGCGGCCTGCTCGCGTGCGGCCGTGCGCGACGGGTCCGGCCATCATGTCGGGTTTGGCGAGCATCGTGGGGGGAGCGTGTGCGCCGTCGCGGCCACAGCGCACCACACCACATGGCGGACGCGGCGGAGATGCGCGGAGGATGCAGCGCGGGGCATGGGACACACGGGCGACGGGGACGACGGAGCAGGTCAGCAATCGCGCGCGCGGAAGTCGAGAGGGCGGGCGAGGGAGGGACCCACCACCGCGAGCCCGTGCGCCGAGCTGCCGTTCCGCACCCCGTAGCCCTGGGGGAAGACCACCGGGAGCGGGTAGCCGTCGCTCGCGGAGTGGCTCGCGGGGCCCGAGAGGTGCTTGCGCGCGTTGAGGCTTCGGGCCGGAAAGAGGGTGCGGTGGGTGCCCGTACGTCTTGTGCATGCCACGGAAACGCACGCACCTCGCTAAGAACGAGTTGGCGTACACTGCGTTCAGGGACGGAGAAGTCAGCGCACACGCCAAGACGGCCGCGCGGGGCCAGATGAAAGGGTCCGTGGGCCGTGGCGGAGGAACGCGGGACAAAGACGGGACTCACGTTTGCTGATCGCGAGGTGCAGCCCGAGGAAGATCAGGTTGTCCTGCATGCGCACCCACTGCGCGGTCGGGTATAGCGTCAGCACTCCCCAGGCGTCGAACATGTGCTACCGGGGGGTACGTACGCAGATCAGCGACACCGCCGTCGTGAGGCTGGGCAGACCGTCGCGTTTTCAGCACCCCCTCGCGGAGTCGGGCACCCCTTGCAGGACGAAGCGGCCACGCACCAGGTCAGCAAGCCGTTCTCGACCGTGTAGAGCGTGAGGGTGCCGATGATGCGGTCCATCCTGCCGGTCGGCTCACGCCCGTCAGTCTCGGAGTCGGTCAGCCCCGGGGCCCGGAGCTAGAGGCACGTTCGCGGCGCGGACACGCACCGCACGAGGCCGCTCTTCCGTCGGCGGAGGTAGAAACATAGGATGCCGGTGATGAGCACGTCGAGCGCGGTCGAGGTCGCGAGCCCAAGCGTGAAGACGAACTGCGGCTCGGCAGGTCAGCGGCGTCCTCGAGGCCTCCCGATCGAGCTCGACGGCACCCACCCCGAAGCCGGTCACGAATCCGCGGAAGCTCTCGAGGCGGATCATCTCCGAAGTCGAGACTGGCGAGTGCGGACGATCAGCGCTCCTGCGTGCCGTCCGGCGAGATCAGCGTGGAGGGGCGCGACGTACCGGTCGCGGCGACTTGACGGCGGAACGCGGACCGTTTCGGGCGCGGGGTCGTGTCAGAGGCTGGGTGCCGGAAACGGGCTGCGCCGACTTACCGAGGCGGAGGAGCGCGAGCGAGATCTGAATGCAGCGTGCGCGGTCCGTCGGGTCAGCACGCGCCGATCAGGACACCGGAAGCGGAGGCACGCACGAGGGGGACGGTGATGTACCAGTTACCTCGGCTCACTGGCATCCGCGCAGGCGTTAACAAGACGGATGGCAGAGATGCGCGGCGACTTCTCACGGGTGTGGATCCGGTGGGAGAAGAAGCTGGGAGCGACGACGGTCAGCGAAGGGAACATCGCAAGGACGTGGAGAGCAGTAGCGCGTACCAGTGGACGATGAATGTCGTCGCCGCCTTCCGGGAAGAAGGGTCGTCAACCATCCTGGACACAAGGTGACAAGACATTGGGGCTTACCGTGAGGGCGACGGTAACCTAGGATGCGGTAAGATGATTGTCTCTGTTCACAGAGATGTCACTCGTACTCACTGCAATTGACCAGGTGATGTAGTCAAGCTTATCGAAGTCCCCGAAGCCGACGATGAGGTTCTGCCAGTTGGCTGCACAGACCATAGCGGAATGGAGTAGGTCAAGCGACCATACGAGGCCGACCTATCCGGGTTTCGACGTAAGTCTCCTATGCACGGTCAAACGGGACGGTCGACACGGCACGCACCAATACTTTGACCTTTTGTGGATCTGATGCGCTGTACATGCGTACATACAGGACAGTCTGCATGAACACGATCCCTGACAGGCTGTCCGTCGGGAATGAATGCCACGACCGAGATGCGGGCACGACGACGCGTCACTCACTACAATGCTATGAGCCCTCCGATGAGGACCGCGCCCGAGCCATGCTCGACTGCCGCCGTCTGGTCTTCAGTCGCCCTTGCGGACACGGAACGGACGATGGCGAACGCCCATGCGTCCGGTCGAGGAAGCCGTCCCAAGTCCATGCCGAAAGGTCAAACAGCGGGGATGTCTTCGCGGAGTGGTGAGGGCCCAGCGACACTGGAAGGAGCTGCAAGTCGAAACCGCTCTCTCTTCCGCTCGCGGAGGCAGACTTATACTGGCTCGTCGGTTAGACCGCGGAGAGCGTACCACGGCGCCGGGGACCAGAAGAAGCACTCTACCTTCCGACGGCGCGGGTAACTGATGAACGCCTATACAGAGAAGCCGACCACCCGGGGCGGCGCATGAGAACGGGAAGCACAAGAGAGAGCCGCCGCCTTCACCGGCGTGTGTTGGCGCAGTTCGGAGCACAGTCAGGAGCGGGTGTGTGGAGGAGATCCCGGCTGAGGCCGCGTCGGTCAGCCAGCATAAATCGTGGCCTGCAGCCAGGTGGAAAGCCAGCAGCGACGGTTGAGTCCATCCAGCACTTGAAGCGCTCCGGAATTCTATTCTGCTCCGCTGAATCAATATCGCATGGTGTCCCGCCGGGCTGTCATCGGGCCTCCACTGCCGGCGGCCTTCTCCACCGGTAATAGCCAGTGAGAACAGTTTAGAACGCAGTCATGCCTAGGAAGATTTCAGTCAGCGGCGTAAAGGATGCTGGAACAAAGTGACAGGCCGAATCAAGCACTTTGTAGTTCTTGAGCTTCGAATGGGGACCTCGGGGTGCCTCGGGGCCTTAAGAATTCGTTGAATAACGAGAAGTGATCGTGGCGTAACGTGAGACCCCACGTACTTGCGGCGGCACCAAAGTATGGTGCGTGAGTATCGTGCAGCTCGCAGACGCGATGTCGACGAAGGAGTCAAGCAAAGCCTGTGATTACTAGGACAGGGTCAAGCTCACTCGTCAGATCATCGAGCTGGACCGTCAAAGAGCGTTGAGTATGTACGATGCGCCTGAGTGCTCGCGCGCCAATTGAGAAGCCCCGGGATTAGAGTAAGATGCACAACCGACCGGGATCCACTCAAACGCCACGCCCGCTCGCACATCTTCGCATGGCCGACACGCCCCGATTCGTCGTGACAGGGCAGCCGGGATTGCCCCCAAGCGTCGAGCAGCTTACATTGCGACGACTCCGACTCCGAGTCACGTCGGATCGTGCGATCGACGTCGACCGACACTTGCATGGACTGGTGGTCGTCGTGATGGTGAGAGCCGCGTCGTATGCCCGAGCTTACGTTCTGGCTGGCGCTGAGCATGACTCTCGGCTGCGGTCAGAAGAAGACGAGTCTATCAGTGCTTCATCAGGCGCCCGTTCAAAGGCTACGATGCTGTCAAAGAAAGTACGTCGCCTTCTGCGATATATGTTTATGATACGGGAAACGGCCGTATGCACTGAGCATGCGGTTCTTGATGGTGTAGAGTGTGAAGGATGCACATCCTGACCTGCAAGACATGCGTCTCGTAAGCTTCCCTGACGTCACATGGCTATCGGAGTGTTCTTACCACCTGCATGAATACTGCGCCGGAGAGGCTGCGACGTTCCACTGTAGAAATCCACTCGCATTAGGTCCACCAGGCCATCGATGAGGATTGGTAGTGGGGAGATGTGGTATATAGACAACTCGGCTGCATCAGTGTCCATCGCGCTGATATCGCAAGAACGAGGGCCCAAAGAGGGACTAATTGCCCAGTATTGTTGCGCAGGGCGGGACCGGGAGGTCATTTGGTACGTGAATGTACATGGCGTCAAGATGTCTCTGAAGGTTTAACTCCTATGTATATCGTTATTGGTGGCGTCTTCGGATATGAGGGGGAAACTTACTAGGCTCGGGAGCACCAAACCAAAGCTTTCACTGTGCGTCTGATGCCGTGTCTAGGCGATTGAGGATTTCATCCTAGTATGCCGCCTCCTAACCAGCAGGAGTAAGGGCTCAGAACGGGTTTTGCCAAGGACTGAACCGTCAAGTGAACTTCATGTACTTGACGGGCAGTAGATTCCCTGTCGTGTTGATGGGTATTCCCCTGTACCACCTGGATAAACTCCATAGCGTGTAGTCCCGCTCTTCATGCGCCCGTGACCCATGTATACTGAGCCCGGAACCTTGTCTTGCTGCGCGGGGGGATCGAGCTCCGGGGAAGTCGCGTTACGTGGGAGTGCCCACGGTGAACGGAGTGGGATCTCACCGATAGGGCAAGGACGACCCACGTAACGACGTCTCGTTGGCTCGCCCGCCTATTAGGAGAGCGCCGACACCTAGAATAAGATATGAGCACGTTTACGCTCGAGAAGGGAAGGGCAGCCCACCCCCAGCGCCGACACGGTGTTTCCCCAACCGGGATAGCGTCGAAGCTGCGAGCGAGGCGCCACGGCCGGCGGTTCTGCGCGGACAGTTTGTCGTGCCTGTCGGGGAATGTGGCACTTCCAGGAGACCGCTCTTCACGGTTAGAAGCTGCTAGTGTATGGGCGGTCTGAGGCACGGTCGTGAAGGAAGCCCGTCGGATGCACTATGATCAGCCGTGGACGAATGGAGGACAGTCGGGAGAGTCGCCCACCCTGAAGCACCACGTCACACGTCATTCGTCGTCGTCCATGTGCGCCCGAGGAAAGACATAGGGATGGAAGGATCGGAGCGGTTACTCACTTCATGTCCGACGTCGTCACAGCGGACGGCGGACGTAGGGAGTGGGCTGCCGAAGGTATGTATGAAAACCTGGTATTCTTGGACGGGTGGTCTGATCGATTGATGTTCGCGAGACACGGAAGGCTTCACTCAGGGGGGAGTGCGGTATGTGGGAGTATCGCCGGGGTGACTTCGAAGTATAGCATCCAGCTCGCGGACTTTGGAGGTACGTTCTGTCAGAGGCAGGAGTACTCGTGGTCGGCATCACGAAGAACCGTGGTGTGATGGCTTGGTGGGAACTGCTCTCAAATTAGCGGGGGTACGTTTAGTCACTATGGCGTACCAAGGTGGAGGTCCCGGAGCACGAGGTGAAGTTGTGCCATCATCTCAGGGCGAGAAGATGGGGCATACTCCAGTCGACGATCTGAGTGGAGCCATAGACAAACCTGTGATGACTCAACACCAATTCGGACCCATTCAAATTTTCCAATCGCATACTGGCAGACGTCGTCATCCTGAGGGTCGTCGAGGGAGTCCTATGCAAACTAGGTGTTCGTGCTTGAACGTTTGAACTCCGAGGCGGTTCGGCCCAACGAGGACATACATCGCGTAAGTACAGTGGCGGCGGTCAAGTGCAACACTTCGGCGCTCCAAATGAGCCTACCACGTGGAGGGAGGTGCACGTGGCTCCCACGCTTCATGACCAGCGAGCGCTGCTGCATGAGGGTGATCTATCGCGCTCGTCAACAGGTCCGTCGCAGGATTGTGTGTTTACGCTCGTGCCGTGGTGGGTCTCTCATGTGCTATTGCTCTCATCCGCTCACCCCACTCTAGCTCCCGAGTGGCAGCGATACGCCGGTCCCGAAATTTGTTGTTCTTCTCAAGTTCTTCTCCGAAAGCCAACCTCGCAATCGGCTCTTCTCAATGTCCGCCATGGAAGAGGAAGCAGTACTTGCGAGAATGTGTAATCTAATGCATCGCTCGTTTTTGGTCCCTTGCAAATGATCTTCTGTCGTCCAACCTCGTATAAGGAGAGTGTATCTCTAGAAAATCGTCCACATCCTCCAGCAGAACAACCTCACTCGGGTCCGCCCCGACATCGAACGTTGGCTGACCGCAATCACACCGGCGAGAACGATAACGAGATGCCGAGACTGCCGGTCAGCCCTACTCGCTTTCGTGGAGCCGAGTCTGAAACTGCCAGCCTCCGTCCCATATAACGCCCCCGTCCGCCGAACCTGCCCTCTCTCCAGAACCACCACCATCGGTGAGCCTTCCCCCTTCTTCTCGCCGGCGCCACGCCCACTCATTCTCGTCTTCTCTACAGTGTGGTGGGAGGTCTGGCTGTCCCTGGAACGTGTACATCCCCGCCCTTCTTCTCTCCTCGATCTCTCGCTCATGCGTTACTCGCCCTCGCCACAGATGGGAAACAGCAGACTTCTCGGCAGGCGGCATGCGAACCTTCCCCACACACTCTTGCTCAAGCGGGAGGGGGAGGGGGATACATATCCCAGACCCATGTGCCTCGGAGCCAGTCTCTGGGGTGTGCTGAGATGAGAGTACCTGAACCGGCACTGGGCGTCGCCTCGTGCGGCGTCTGGGGCTTGAGGGGGCCATCGGAGACGGCTACCCAAGGGACGGGGAAGCGCAATGTGGTCAAAGACAAACGCCTCCCGGACCCGTCGACTCGACTGTCCGCGGGGTGGGCGGCGGCGTACGCACCTTGCGGCCGGGCTCCTCCCTCTCTCGCGCCGGGAACTGTCATGGGCAAAGGATGCAGGGTTGGAGGGGCTCGTCACTGCTCGGTGTCGCGTCGCCATTGCGGGGGAGGAGGTCGTGACAGTAGGTCTCTCGCCTTCGTTTCACGTGTTCGCGAGACTGACTCTTTGGCGTGCAGCCTCCCCCGGCGCGTGGTGTGAAGTTGTTCACGAATGTGACACATCGCGTGCCGACTGAAGAGGGCAAACACCCTCTCTGGTTCCCCACCCCCGCGGCGCCCCGTGCTTCACCCTCGTCCTCGCACGTACGGACGCGCTCGTCTCGAGTCGTCCTGGGGCGCCGCCGTCACGGACAGTAAGTTATCCCTCGTTGCGCACGCGGCGGTTTCTGACCACGTTGAGCTTGCAGACCACCACCCCAACCACCTCCGGGGATGCATGAACACGCCTCACAGCGCATGCATCCCCACAGCCCACCCACGCCGCCACGGCACACATCTTTCTTTTACACGTCGAATCAAGAAGCCCCCCGCAGAAGGGTCGGCCTCTGCTGCGCTCGTGCCGGCGGGGGTCGTTCCTGGCGCAGGCCTCTTCGTGGCCCTCGGGGCTAGTACCGCTTCGGCAGGGAAGCCAACTGCACCGAAACGCACCTGGGGATGCCATCCCCGGTGGCAATTGTATGTGTCTCTTCGAGCACATCGTTCATTTAGCAGGAGCCCACACAGTGTCCCCGTCATCTGATCTTCAATGGCTGCACTCCCACATGGTCGCAGTACTGACCTCGCGTCATCCCGACGAGCTTCGCGCCCGCCTACCCTTTCCGTTTACAGCCAGTAAGTGTTCTACCCTATTACACCTGCCGCGAGCTTATTACACTTGCCGCGAGCTAACCTGCATCCTTCCAGACGAGTCGTTAATACTACTCCCGCCGCGCTTGAACATGCGGCCCAAGAACCGCGGGGTTGTCTGTACGCCCTAAGTAGAGCGAAGTTGTCTCTGGGCTGTCTTCCGTTTCGGCGCACCGTGGCTTGTAATCTCATAGGTCGCATCATGGTGTGAATCACTGTTCGAGCGACACCTTTCGTGCTTTTCTCTGTGTGCCCATGTGTCGGGATTCTCGCGCTATACCATCGATGGGAGGCACTGTGGCTCGGGTCGAGTTTGGCGAGGTTGTATGCCCGGATTCTAGTGCGCCCCCAGTCAGACATAAACGCGTACGGGCATACTCCCAGACACTCACCGTTCACGTATACATGCTGTCCTCATCGCTATCCCTCCACTCTCCTCCCACATCCATATCCCCCGCCGCGCCGTTCCCGGCCCCGGTTCCAGCCCCCGCGCCCCTCGCCTCGACGCGCACGACGAGCCTCCACGGGACCATGACCTGCCCGACGTACCGCGGGCCCGCGCCCGCAGCGCCCGCGTCCGGGCCGACGCGGTACTCGTCCGTGTTGACGAGGAGGACGTTGAGTTGCTTGTCCGTGCCCGCGAACGTGCCGAGGAAGATGCGGCCGTCGGCGACGGACACGCGCAGCGGCGTGCGGAGCAGCGCGGCCATGTGCGCGACGCTCGACGTCGGCGGGGACGTGCGCGGGCGGGGCGGGGCGGTCGCGACGGGGGGCGAGGACATCGGGAGTCGAGATGGGAGTAGCAGGAGAGGCTGGACAGTGGAGATGGGCGCGAAGCCCTCGGAGCGCGCGTGCGCCTATCCGCCGGGGTATTCATGGACATTCGCTTGCAGTGCGTCGCTAGTTGCAACTGGTTTGCCTCCATTGTGCCTCCAATCCACTTTGTTGCCTTTCATCCCGCCCATCACCTGCGCACCGACATCCGCGCACATCTCGTCACGTCTAAGACCCACCGTCTGGGCGTGCCTCAACACAAGCACCCATTGAACGGTCAACGCGCCGTCTACGAACACAACACCCACTGCGATGAGCAACGTCTTCATGCTTTCCCCCAATCCCTCCAACACCGTCCCGGACAGCTTTGGGCCCTCCACCTTTGACCTACACATCTAGCTACACGCGTAAACCTCGAGCAGGCTCGCTAGCAAGTTCTCCCTGCGTGAGCGTCCGTATGCTGGGAAACACAGGCGACATCCGCTCGCGCCTCATCGGCCTCATTCCACAGGCTGACACGGGCTCGCCGCTAGACAAGAACAGCACCGTGCTCATGTAGCACCTCAGACCAGCACCCACGAGCTGTATCAAGCGCGAGTGGCGGGACATCCGGACCAGGTTCTGGGAGAGACCCCGAACGACCGCAAGGAGATTATCAGAGGTGCGTTCTGGTGCTCTTCCTGCGCAGCGCGCGACAGAGCTCAATGTGCCGCGCACAACAGCGGCGTTCATTGTGCACATCCAAGGCTGCCCCCGGCTCGTCGCTCTACTAGCTCGACCAGAAACTGGTACTGGAAGGCACGCCTCCGCAGCTCTGCATCGTCCCCGGCAACGCCCTCCACCTGATCGACGATGACCCCGTCGCGCCGCTCTTCTTCCTCGTCCGATACAGAGGGCGCCCACAACGCGGACGGGCATCGTCCCGCCCCGTGCGTGCGTGCGCCTCCGGAGTCGCGTGCGCATTGCCTCTGGGGTGCGCCGACACCGGTCGCGACGGGGTGGACGACTCGACGCCCGGCTCGAGCACGTCCGAGTCGCCCTCGCCCTCGATCTCGGCGCCACTCTACACAAGGATACGGCGTGGGGCCACATCGGCCGCCAGCTGCGCGGCCTGGATGTACGGGCACCTGAACGGGCGCGGCGGGGACGATGACGCCCGGCGGGATGCGCAGGGGACGATGTACGGCGACGAGGACGAGGACGAGCCGGCGAGGATGCGTTCTCTAGCTTGTCCCCCTGTGTTTCTCACTGCTCACGCCGTCGTACATTACCCTGCAAGTGACTGGCATGCTCGAATCCATACGTACACAGTTGCTCTTCAGTTACCATGCTACTCTTCAGCCAACTCCGCCTCTATGACCGCCCTCGCGGCCTCCGCCCAATCTTCGTCCTCTAGTTCAGACGTTGCGCTGAAAGGCGAGCTCTGCGCCGAGCCGGTGTCCTGAAGAGTCCTGTTGATAGCTTGCGCCAGAACCGCCTTCAGGTCATCCCTGATACTCTGGAGGACCGCCAAGGGCAGGCCGTCCGGGGGGACCCAAGGAAAGACTGTCGCATGAGTCCCTGGGAGGATGAACTTGGTGGGGTGGTTTTCAGCAAGTTCCGACGAGGCGAGCTTCCGGGCGAGGAGGTGACAACAGTAGCAGGCCTTCTTGCTGACTCCTATCGGGATTGCATCACCCTGTGAACGACTGGGGTATTAGCGATCATTGACAAAACCGACCTGGTCAGAACGCACCTCGGACATGTTCTCCAAATCAATGTAGGCGTCTGGGAACAGCTTCTTGACAGCGTCAGGATGTGCACGTACAGACCAGACGAGGGCCATGAGCTCTGCCTCAGCGTGCAGTGCGCCGTTGAGCTTGGCCTTCTCGGGATGTTCCACCACCTTGCCGAAGCGCGAATTTGCGGGTATGGTCACGCCTTTCTCCTTGGCTACCCTCAAGGCATCCTTGAACGCGGCCCGCGAATTGGTAGCCTTGAGTTTGCAGGCAGCGCCCTGGAAATGGTAGACTGTCACTGCGCTCGAACCGCCCGAATGTGCTCTGCGAAGTCGACGCAGGACGGTAATGTTGTGGAGGGGTATCAGCAACGTCTCGAGGTTTCTGATCACGTGGGATTTCGGTGTTTCTCCCTGTTCAGCGTACGCATCCGACAAGGCTACACAGAAGGCTAAGTCTGTCGTAGAGAGGCTATGGAGAAAAAAATCTGACTCACATTCGTCAATGTCATCATTGTCGTTCTCCTTGGTGTCTGATGTCGCGGGTTCCTCGGTGCTAGTTTCTGCCAGAGTCATGAGTAACACCTCGCGCGCCGACGACAAATACGAAGCGCAGGTGCAACGTACCATTGGCGGGTGGGTTGGACAATTTGGACAATATGTCGTCGATATTGAGCATGATCGGCTTCTCCGGCTTCTCCTCCTCCTTCGACTTGTTGCCCTGGCCTGTTGGGACTGTTGATTCGATCGGCTTGAGAATATCTGTACACAGGTCAGATATTGCACTCCAGTCCATCGAGCGAGCGACGACTCACCGGCGAGGTCGAAACGTTTCAATTTCGTATTGCGTGCATCGGAGAGCTCTTTCTCCAGGTCTTCGGTGATGAGATGTGCCACGACGCCGGCCGATAACAACGCCCGTAGGACCATCATGGAGTTCAGCAGACCCAAATAGTCGTCCCCCGCGCAGGGCTTATCATCCGTCGACTTAACCAAGACATCTAGGAACACCCTGATATCCTGCACCGAACCGTGCACTGCTCGCGACCACTGTAGCGCATCGTCGTTTGAGACCTTGAACCGTCGGCTCCGAGCGGTGCTGCCAGGTAGGGGGGAGTTGCTCGATGCGGAGGAGGAGGAGGATGGCTCAAGGCCCCACCGCCCAGTGAGGATATTCTTGATAACGTCCAGGGGTAGAGCTAGGTCAAAGTACGCCTCCGGGACCGACGGTGGGTTTGTCCCCTCGTATGCTCGACGGATGTAGCTCGTCGGGTGATCGTACTCGGTGCCTTTCTTCCCACCCCAGACTCTGTCGCTGTTTTCCACGCGGGCAAGCAACTTGCGATAGCAACGGCTCACGATGAATGCGAAGGTGGCAAAGGAGTCCGCGGCGACATCTCCTCGAGCATGGCTGCCGGCACAGAAGCACTGAATGACTGAGGTTGCGTCGACCATATAAGCGTGATATTTGAAGAAGTCCCTGGATATTGGGATCAGTAACTCCGGAACGATACGAGCCACCCGACAAAATGCACCTCTGTGGTCGGGCCCAGCCGCGTTTCAGCAGTTTTTGACCCCTCTGAGTGGAGGCCGGGATGGCTTTGATATCATATTTGCTTGGGTCTTTAAAATTTGCGTTGCGCGACATGACGACTGCATGCAAGCCCTCCCCGTCCAACCGCCCGATGACTCCGACACTCGCTCCTGCCTCTTCCTTGCCGCCTGGGGACATCATGAAGGAGAGGTTACCAAAGGCTTTGGCCTCCTCAGTGGTCCGCATACTGACGGAATCGATGGGTCGGACATCCCGAACGAGGATGGAGAGAACGAGGATATCCCGTGCCGGCGACGTCGGTGAGGGCTTCGCAGCACACTCGGGGGAGGACGCCATCAGGTTTTCCGTTTTGGATTCCGCGGAGAGTTATGCGACGGACTGGTCGCTGGAGGTGAGGCCATGGATGAGTCAACGGGTTAAGGGGCCTGGCAAACCACAAGAGAGACTCAGCTCAAGTGTGCAGGGGCCCCTAAGCGCCAGCGCCGGTGCCTCGGAGCGCGCGGGCGGCAGCACACTCCGACTGCCTTGGGACAAAGTGGCTTGTGCATGAACGCGTCGATGGCGCACGCACAATATCCACCTTCGCGACGATCTCGCCGACGAGACTGCACAGGACTCCACGTAGTTCATCAGTGCTCGCCTGTGATCCACCATGGTCCCCGCTGCTGTCTTTCATCACCCAAGTTCGACGCGCTGGCCATACTCACCACCCACGACGTGCTGAGCATTGCGTTGCACGCAGTACGGGCTGCAGTATTCAAGCATGGACGGAGCTTCCAGCAAATAGTACAATGTCCTTTACAACGACAACCCAAACACCACCAACTGGCGGGCGAGCGAGAGCACAGAATACGAAAGCGAACGAGAGGGTGCGGATGCGGAGGTGGATGCGTGAGTGACGCGGAAGAGGGGATGAGGAGTGTGGGTGTGTATGTGTGTGTGCAGGCCGGGCGGCAAAGTAGAGTACGAGCACTAGTACAGCGGACGAGCACGAGCAGACTGAGACGGTGTAGATCGGAGCACCCCATTCTCCTTCCTCTTCCCCCCCCTCCCTCGACGCCCCAACGACTATCATCGCTGGCCGTTATACAGCGTCTCATCCACCCAGCCGGACCTGCCCGGCCGAGCTGGGTCTGGCGGCCGCTGCGGCGCGTCGCCTGTCCTCGCGCCCCCGCTGCCCCGACTTCCGTGTCCACTGCCTCGACTCCCGTGCCCGCTACCCCCCTTCGTCCGGTGCCCGCTCGCGCCAGGGACGACCGTCCGGCTCGAGATCGGGGGCCCGCTTCTACTGGGGGCCGACCCCCCGCCTCCGCCTCCGCCCCCGCCCCCGCTGCCACTGCGGCTGACACCAACGACGCCGACGCCGGGACGGACGCCGCTGCCGCTCGCGCTGTCGTTGCGCGTGGACCGGGAGTGCGAAGAATGCGAAGACTGGCGGGGAACGGCGGCGGCGACGACGGTCGCGGGTGCGCTGCGAAGCGGATGGGGAGGAACGGTCAGCGTATGTCGGATGACGGGAGGGGGCGGAGTGACGCACTTGGGACCGCGCATGCCCGTTTGCGGCCGCCATGTGGCGTCCTGGCGAACCATGGTGGAGGGGTCGAAGTTCATCGGCGCGGGCCCGGGATAGCTCGGCAGGCGTTGCGCCTTCACGGGGCGGTCGCCGCCGCAGCACCCGTTGCGGAGGCCTGGGGAGGCATTAGGACTTCGATGCCGTAGGAGATGAGGGAAGCACGTACAGCGGAAGATGCCGTAGAGGATGAGGAGCGCGATCACGCCGACGACGACGGTGACCGGGATAGAGATCTGCAGGTTCTGGACGTACCATGCCTGTGCGGCGTGTCAGCACGAGTAGCAATCAAGCGAACGAGAGAACCGACCTTGAAGGTATCCCAGAAGCTGCCGGCCTGACAGTTGCCGTTCTGGCACTGCCCGCCGTAGCCGCAGGGCGAGCCGTTGATGAGATTCGACTGGAGGACGACACACTGGTTCGAGTTGTTCGGGTCCTCGCACGACACCTGGCACGACTTGTCGTTGTTGCTCGGGCACGCCGACTTGAGCCCCATAGACGCGCCGACCTGAGCGCATTGTTCTACACGACGTCCGTCAGCTCCGATAGAAAGCAACGAGGGCGGAAAAGACGCACGGTCGAGCGAAGTGCACTGTCCACTGGCGCACGCGAGCCCATCCGATCCGCAGCTCTGGCCGTTGGGCGAGAACACGTCCGCGGGGCACGCGCTGCTGGTCCCCGTGCACGTCTCCGCGGTGTCGCACCGACTGTCGACGGCGGGGCGGCAGGTTTGTGTGCTCGGCGCGAAGCCGCACGTGTTCGTGCAGCAGGGGGAGCTGTCCGGGTCGCAGACCGCGCCGGAAGTGAACTTGCACGTCGAGACGTCGCAACAGGTGCTGTTGGAGCCAAGGCCAGGGTCGCAATCCTCACCGTCCTCGACGATCCCGTTGCCGCACATCTTGAGCGTGATCAGCGGCCGTGAGGTGAGCGAGTTGAGCGAGGAGGGGTCAATGAGGCAGGTCGTGTTGGAGCGGCTGCCGGAGGTGCCACCCATGAGGGAGCCTGAGAGCACGATGAGGGGAGGGCGGAGGGATTGTGGACAGAGACGTACAGATGTTACCAATGGAGCAGGGCGAAAAGTTCATTTCGCCCGCCTCTGCGACGGGACTCATGATGAACTTCGAGTTGGCGTCGCAGGTTGATGTCGTGAGTGGACAACAGTTGGTCGAATCGGTCTCGCATCCATTTGTGCATGAACAACCGTCCGCGCACTAAAGTCCCTTGAGCACGTCTCATCCACGGAACGAACCATTGAACTTACGTCATGCTGAAGAAACAGACCGCATCAGTACCGAGCCTCCATCTGCAGAGCTCAGAGAAATTACTCACGATAGCACCGAAGTTGTGTCCAATCTCATGCGCCACGACCTGCCATTCTGTGCGGCCCGCGGTGGAGACCGCGGTGCCAGAGACAACCGACGGGCTCTGGCCAGAAGCGCTCTGGGTGCAGAGGGTAGCCAGCCAGGCGATACCGACCTCGGAACCGGTGGGACACCCCGACATAAGATGCCATAGCCCAGCACCATCATCGCCCTTGGCACCACGCCACTGGGAGAAGATTGAAAGCCGGTCGTTGAGCGTGACGGACTCAGAGCAGGCGACGTTCCAAGGCGCATCCGCGGGAGCGCTCGAAGGGCAAGTCGGCTCGTGCACTTGGAGCTCGACGATGCCCAGACTGACTTGGAAGGTGGACTGTCGAGAGCGGTGAGATAAGACGTATATATGCGGTCAGGAAAGGAAGCACCTTGTACAGAGCGCTGGCGGTGTTCCAGTTCGTGATGATCGCCTGCGTCGCGTTGTCCGTGTCGCCGTACTTGGACGTGTACTCGCAATCTGCAGCGACCCCCATGTACACGATCCGCTGGGTCGTCGGACACCCCGCGGTGCTCCCAATGAAACCGGAAAAGCTACGTGCACCAGGTTCAGCTACACACAGTCATCGGATAGGAAACGATGAACGACGCACTCGCTGCCCGTGCCCCCGCCGGCCACGTCGTCTCGCTTTGTCACGTTGTTCGTGGGAAGCAGACCTAGCGTGTTGTACCACGGTGAGCCCGGCGGCGCCCGCCGGCGGATCGCGTCGTTCTGGAGCGGGTCCGTGTTGAAAGCCATATGATCGTGGCCACAAGTTTCGCCGTCGGCGACCGCCTTGGAGTCGACCGCGGTGTTGATGACCCTCGCGTGCTCGTGCCGGTTCATGACGTCCGAGTCGCGCCAGATCACGAGCCCGATTTCAGGGTGGTCTTCAACGAGGTCGATGTGCGGGTCGAGTGCGTGCTTGTTCCTGAGGTAGTTCGCCTTGGTCTGAACGTGGTGCGTGACGCCGTCGACGGTGAACGCGCCCTCGAACACGGGTGGACGCCCTGCGGACGCGTCGCCCTGGTCGTACACTGTGATGCGTGCCCAGCCGAGCTCACGCCCCGAGGGCCGAGGGGTCACCCCTGCGGTATCCTCCCGGAGACGGTCCGCAGACATGTGTGCGGGAACCACTTCGCCCCAGTATGCCTTGACGGACTCGCGGAGGAGGGGTCGCGTGCTGGAGAGGATCTGCTGACCATCCTGGTCGGTCTTGTAGTAGTTTATCCGCGCGGCGGGGTGGATGAGGTGATCGTTCGGGCGGAGATGGAGGTGGAACGTCTCGTGAAACGCAGTGAGCGTGAGGCGGAAGGAGTCGGAGTAGCGGAGGACGGGTGAATCTAGCGGAAAGGAACGCTTCCCATAGCTGCCTGTTGGCGACCGTCGGGGTAGAATGTCTATTGAAAGTGTCGACGGATGTCCTACGCGTTTTAGAGGCCGTGCCGGTGCACTGAGCGCTGTGAACAAGGGTATGTCAGCTCTGCGTCAACCGAAACCGCGATTGGGAGACTGATGAAGTCCCCCCCAGCTGGGGCGGTAGATATATGCGGGACAGACGAGGGCAGCGGCGAGCAGCGAGGTGGGACGAAACGCCAGGCTTCTCGCTTTCCTTTGCGCAGCACTAAGCCTAGGGGACGGGTCCACCCTCCCCCGCACAAGGTGGCCCGCAGAGACGGGTCCACAAAGGTGGAACTGGCGCAGTGCGCGTAGGGTTCAGGAGACGGGGCACTCGAGAACGGTGTCGCGGCCCGTGGTGGCAACATGCGAGCCTACCCCGCACATCGCCTTCAGCGATCGGACCACCGCCGACATACCACCCATGCACATTCTGCCCATCCTCATTCGTCTCCCAAAACTCCCCCGCCACCTCTCTCAGGCCTTCCAGCCCATTCCTGGGACCCAGGGGTAGCAATTCGAGGCAGGGATCGAGGACTTGATCCCACAGGCGAACAGGGAGGGTATATGTGCAGGAAAGGGGGAAAGAAACACACCTGAGACCGCATGAAAGCTAGCGAGAAAGACGAGCAAGAGCCAGCATAGACGGTGGTGGGAGGACATAAGAAAGGGAAGCAAGGGGCAAGCCAGGGGGAAGGAGAGATATGAGAAAGCCAAGGAGAGCTGTGAGACCCAGCGCTGCCAAGCGCCAAATCCGACCTGCGGAGGACTGTTCCTCGAGCGTGAAGACGAAGGCAGCGAGCGAGAGAAGGGGAATGGACGGCGGACGGAGGAGACAGCAAAGGAGAACGCAGACGGCCGCTGCCATCCCATCAGCCGAGCTCGAGCCCAGGGCGCACCGGCTCGCGCCCGGCTTCGTCGCGACGCCCGCAGCAGTCCGACTGACGGCTGACCGCGGCGACCTGGCGGCGACCATCATCATCCCGCCCGCCGCGCCCGCCCGCGGGCTCGTCGGGCTCTCCTCCATTCTCTCACCATCCTTGCTAGCTGCTGCCCGCGCTCTGCTCGTCGTTCACGGTGCCTGCTCGGTGTGCTGCCACTCGCTCGTTCAGCTTGTTTCTGCGCGCACTTGCCCCCGCGATGGCACTCGCAACGCTCCAATAATATCTCCTCCTGCGCCTTCCATCAGCGCAAGCCCAGCCTGACATCACATCTATGCGTCGGTCGACTGGGTCGCTCGACCGACGGACTTCATCGAGTACTTACTCAGCACTCAGTGTATCCTCATCGCTCTTGGCGGCTCCCTCACAAGCCTTTTGGTTCATTCTTGGCCGGCCGGAACCCCCGCGGGTCCGCAGCAGCCCATGGCCGTGACAAATCCAGAATTCCAAAGTTCGAAGTAACGCCTATGCGGTCGGTGGTCCCCGCCTTGCTGCGCACCACGGAGGGAGACCAATCATATGTATATACACATCGATCTCGCCGCACAGTCCCGGCGCACTGGCACGCCCAGGCCCCCATAGTCCCATCAGGCCTGCGACGTTCACGCGCAGCACACACGGGACCACAACACACGGGAACCAGTGCATAGCCTGCGAGCCAAACGCTCTCGAGTCTCGACGCACGATATCCACACATCCCAACCGACGGTTGGCAATAGCACGCAGCCTGAGAGCGCGCTCACCTGCAGGTACCAGGCGGACGGCGTGGGTTTGTGGATGTCCCCATCGATAGACGCGGTGTACCACACAGATGAAGTGCATACCGTCCGCCGCCACCCTGGTCATTTTTCCGAGGATGTTTGTCTCCGAGCTGTGGCAGGCCCCGGCAGTCCCTTCATTCGAATGAATTGACACTTCCTGTCCATCAAACTCGGGATTCGCATTCACGTGCTTGCCAGCCACCGTCGTTCCCATGGACGGTGAACTAGCGCTGCCTTCAGGTCCTGTCCCTAGCTACTAGAGTAACAGAAACCCTTTTCCTCGAACTCTCGCGCGAGGTCCATGTGCCAGCAACGCGAGCTAGCGAATAAGCACGTGTCTAGATCTAGGACGCCATAACGTAGGCCCGAGAGCCGAGGAGGCAATGAAAGAGTTCAAACGTGCATCGTCGCGTCCCAAAGGTAACCGTTGAACGGCTTAGAAAAGCCATGCTTGAGCCTCCCCACCGCACTCCCTATGCACCGCCATCCATTCCTCGGCTCAAAACGTGCCCACTGAAGGCAGTACCGTGGTGGCCGAGATGACCGACGCCGCCTCCGCGCAGTCCGTCCCACCCCACTACTAGTATGTAGTAGCCACCTGTCGCCTCCACGAAGGCAGTCGGGCGATACGAGCCGGAGCTCACTGTCTCCGGCACGCGGACTACCGGGGTCCTCACCTGGAAAACAAGCCGTATCGGGGCAGGGGCCAGCTCGCTTGCTGCGCCCACATGGACCGGAAAGCCGCACAACAAAAAGGCGCCGTTCAAGCGCAAGAGAAGTCCGTGTCCCGCCCCAGGATAATACGTGAAGAAGTAAGGTACGAAGTCCGCGTTCCAGGAAGAAGGAAGAAGACAAAAGAGAGGACGCATCGCGCAAAGCAAGGGAGTGTGGCTCGGACCCGAGCAGCAAACAAGACGGCGACGCGCATGGCCCACACAGGCAAGCAGACCTCGGACCCCGGTACGTTCACGATAAGACGGATGTGAGACATTGGAGGGGTGCAGAGGGGAGTATTGGATACATGTGCATGCTTTCGTGATCGTCATTGTCGCGGCGTATGTACGTGAGGGAAAGCAGCTCTGGTGTGCTCGAGCCCAGAGTGTAAGTAGAAGACCGAAGCATAGATAGGGAAATCAAGTTATGTGCGCGCTCCAGACAACTGGCATTCGCGCGACGGCCGGCAGCTCGACTCTCAGACGTTGTTCACGCCCGACGCCGAGAACTGCAGACGGTTGGGCGTGATGGGCTCCGTGATGCTGGTCATCGTCGTGTCCCGGCGGTAGCCACCCTTCTCCCGCGGAAACGTCTGGCGTGCCGGACTGGTAGCCGCGGCACTGCTGGAGCCGACCTCGCTCGCCTCTTCGTAGCTCGGCGGCAGATGATCCCCGTCGAGAAGCGGCGCGTGTGGGTTCGGTGTCGTCGGGGGAGACACGACGTACTGCGACTGGGCGCCGTAGGGGGACGAGGTGCCGTACGTGTAGGGCTCGACGGTCGTCGCGTTCTTGTGCTCCTCGATGATCTCCGCCTGGCGCGCGACGAGCGAGTTGTCGCGGTTGCGCCGGATGAGGTAGAACCTAGCAACCCGAGCGCGATCACGCCCGCGACGCCACCCACGACGCCGCCGACGATGGCACCGACGTCGCGCGAGTGGGCGGATGAGACGGTGCGAGGGGCAAAAGCGATCGAGGGGTTGCCGTTCTGAGGTATATGAAGATGCTGATGCGACATCGATGGCGTTGAGCATGTGGCAAGGGGAAGATAAGCAGATGGACGTACACGTAGAGCTGCGAATCCAGGTCTGGCCAAGAATGTACTGCGTGACGGACGTATCGGTAAAGCCTTCGACAATACTCATACACTGGTTGTTTCCCATGTTCACGACGAGCGCGGACTGGTCGATCGTGAATGACTGCCCATTGATGGTCACCGTAAACGACACTTCCGTGTCGCACGGCACCCGCCACGAGCTCGTTGAACCCAGGATGGTGGATAGCGGCACCGACTGCGAGCCCGAGATGGCGTCATCTGTGACGCGTTCAATGTCAAGTTAGCGCTATTCATGACGAAATACGGAGATTTGCCTTACGGAAAAGTCGCGCTTGCGAGCCAGGCATGTAGATGCCCGAGTAGTAGGGGTCGATATTCGCCAACATACCACTCCCACCTCCGACGTTGTTGCTGCCGGCTTTCTCTGACCAACCGCCGAGCTGAACCGTGAGGTCAGGCTGGGTGCTGTTGGGCAGGTAGCCTCCAGAGATGCCGCTCTGCACGGAGACCGTCTGGAGCTTGTCTGCTTGGTACGCAGACGTGTCGGGCTGGAGCCAATGCATTGTTCCGACGTTGGCCGCCTCCTGTGCAAGCGATTCCTGGCCGGGCTGGATGGAAAGTGACGAGCCGGAGCCCGGAACAACCGGAGAAGGCTTCAGGTCCATGCCGAACGTGAAGTTGGTCGCACCCGGATTACGGATGTAGTACTGCCCGTAGATGCTGTCATCGAACGAGGCTGGAAAGCCTGCTGCCGTAGTAGCCTGCTTGAGGGTGCCGAGACCGAAAAGTCCAGACACCGTCTGGTCAAACGGAGTCAAGCCGGACTGGTTGTTCATGAGAATGACTGATGCGCTGCCGTTAGACTGACTTTGACCAATGTGTGCAACGACTTACTCGTCTGGTTCGGATACTGCCAAGCTTGCGACGAAGTGGAGAGCGAGCAGTTCTCCTTTATGATCGGACCTCCGAACGAGCCACCGCCAAAGGCAACCGACGACGACCCACTTACGGAGCGCGCGTCGGGCGAGAGCGACTGGGAGTATCTGGAAGTGATTTGCACTCAGCCAGTGATCTTTCCATGGAGGGCGCGAACGAATGTGGATACAGGAGGGATGTGCGCGGAATATACACAACAACAGTACTCACGTTGCCTGGCCGGTGCAGTCCGAGCATCCCTGACTCGCCACAGCTGAGTAGCCCAGACTCGTCGTAAGAGTGAAGTTGAAGTTTTGCAGCTGGCCTACGCCTTGGGTACCCTATGTGGCGCCGTGAGCCACTACAAACACGCATACAATCAGGGACTTACCATGTTGACGCCAAGCATGGGTCGACCGCCAGAGCTCAGGACGATAGGGACGTCCAGCCGCGCGGGCGGGGTGAACGCAAATGCGCTCGCGGCATAGAGGGAGAGGAAGAGAGAGCTGAATGCAGTTTGGCCAGACATATTACACGGCTCTAAGGGGAGGGCTGAGAGAGGGGGGAAGACGGTGAGCACGCGCGGGCCGCACCGGAAGCAGGATGGGCACGCACGAAACGGGGCGGGGCAGGCGGGGCGGGAAGGAAGCCTCGGAGGGCTTGAGGGCGGCGAAAGGGAAGAGGAGGGCCGGGACGTGCGGGAGCGGGGGAGCGGGCATATAAGACATATTCTGGCTCCTGCCTGTGTCGGAGGGAACTAGCATATAGTCCGCGGCCAAACGCGCTCCAGGGAAGGAACATCAGCGCGCGCCTCCTCGAGTGCCAGGACCCCGAAACCCTCCCCGCGCCGCCACACCCCTGGCCCGCCCTTCGTTAATCGGCCCGTCCGCCTTCTCCGCCTTTTGTGCCACTCTCGATGGCCATTGCACTCCGCGCGACACAACAACCCAAACGACGCTGGCTCATGCGGGACCTCGCAGCGTCTGTGAATTGGAACATCGGCGGGACCTGGCCTGGAACGCCGGCTTTGCGGGCGGCCCATGCGACAACACCAGCGCTGATGCAGATGGCGCACTCGATCTTGTGCCATCGCACCCCGTTCAGACCGCCGATACGTACATTTTAATTTCCGACTTCATAAAATGCGTTGACCAATTTGCCAGCCGCGAGCTAGGTGGCACCAACCCCATCATGTCTGGTCTGTGCAGTGCGGATTCTCTCGACCCGACGTCATGTTCGAGCGAACTAGTAGGATTGCCGCATCCACTAGGCCTGTACCGTTCGTCGATCCTGACGCTTCCCGAGGGGGCGATGAGATACAATCGCCGGGCGGCTTGCTCGGGCACGGGCGGTACAGGAATCTATCGGTCAAAGTGTAGGAGCGGTTTCGGACTGGCCGCAACCCCTCGTCTCCCCACCGATCGAGAGCGTGGCGATGTACATACATATGCAGCGCCTCGTGGTCGCGCCGCCACCACACCCCCTCTAGCAAGTATAGGTAACCTCGCTGGTGGCCCTCTTCCACTGGCCGGTCCGCTCGAATCGCGGCTTGGCCTTCCGAACGCGTTGCGAAATCCCCCATGCGTGTTGTCGTCCAAGCTTCACATAATTTCTCGCGTTGGCCGGTCGGTTCCGAGCTGTATTTACAACAGAGAATGATGGATGGTCGATCTACCGATGTCAAAGTGATCTAGCGGGCGCGGACCCCGTGGGCCTCTCACCTTTACTGACTGTCGTCTGATTTTATGACTGCGGGGTACATCCACAGCTACCTACGTGCTTGTCTCTGTCAAACCCAAGGCAGAGGAGTGCGCCAAACGTTGACGTCGCGCGCCATGCGCTACACATGCATGGCACTAGCTCCGTAGCGCAAGACACCGACTGCGCCGCGACACGTTACACCGGACAGACCGGCGGACCCAGTATCTAGATAGTTAGACACGCGTGACCCATAGAAATCAGGTCTGGGTCGGTCTCTTCTCATGATCAGCAAGAAAGCTGACTGATCCGGACGATGATTCGGAGAGACGTCCGCTGTGGTTCCCCGCGCGGGACCGCCCGGTGCTTCCCGCGGACACCCACTGAGATCTTCTGCCTTGAAGGGACTACCGGCCCTTCGAACAAGAACTGATAATGTCATCCGGAGGGAGGCGGTGCGCTTTACCTCCGTCGACCATGCGGCTGGGTCCACATTTGAGGCAGTGGCACTCACGTTGGCATACACTCAGAAAACGATCCACCGGCGCGTGTTATCATGTCTTACAGAGGGCGAACAGTATGTGAATACTCACCGAGGTTCTTGCGTGCTAAGCAGGGTTGGAAAGCGCTGCTCCGCACTTGCTCGCGATAGCGTCATCCATCGAGAATCCAGCAGCCTTGAGTTCCCTTTTCCGCTACCCCAGATACGGCGGCTTTTTACCTGTGCGCCTCAAGGCCTCATAACTGCTCGGAATGTGGTCAGCAAAAAAGTACTGATTGGCGATCCTTACATCGTGGTTGTGGGTGCTACTGTGATTGTGACGGGTGCCGAGTGGAAAGGCAGGACCCGAGCCCCCATGTGGACGGTGCGTACGGCACTGTCATATTCGGTGTGACTGCGCTAGAACGACCCGAAGTCATCGGGCACCCAGGAAGAAGTTCGAACATGGCTGTCAGCCACCTCCGCGTTCCTCGCTTTCGCTTCTGCAGGTGGCACAATCTGCCAGTTGCGGCCAGCCAGTGCCTCCACCACCCACTCGCAATAGGAACGGTGAGCACATGGCCGCGCGCGCAGGCAAGTGTGAAATACACGAAAAGGAGCACGGCGTGTTCCTCCTGGTGTCCCCTTCTGTCTTGATCGGGGACTGGCGATCGGGTCGCTCCTGTGCTGTCCGAGCGTCCGCCCGCGCGCGCGCCCGCGATGCGACGCCGCATGTTATCTGGGCGGAGCGAGCGGGACCCAGGACACCGCTGGAACAGCCACCGAACGCCGAACGAGGTGGCGAGGACACACATGGTGTGAGTGGGCGCATGGGAACGTCGGCGTTTCCTGGAAGGGAGCGAGCGCATCGGCGGCCGCTTGCGCGCAGCGCTCGGAGAAGGTACTCATGCGGGAGAGGGTTCTGGGCGGCCCGAATTCTATGTATCGGTGGCGAGCGGCCAAGACGCAAGACAGTGACGCCAGTTTATATGTGTCGATGAGACCAGAGCACCAATCATGTATTCGACACCATCGGACCTATTGAGTGTGAGCCCCCACTGGACGCTGTGAAGCGAAGGGTCTGTCTTTCACCCCACAGCGTCCATCATGTGGCAAGGAAGCACGTCACAACTGGAAGAATGCGCTTACGCGAGATCCCGATCCATTGATCTTGAAGGAGTGGTTCCCCGAAATGAGCGCGGGAGGTATGGTGACACGATAATATGCGAGATGCATACAAAACATGACTCATAAGAGTTCTGAGGAACGGCCAATGAGTGTGCATCCCACTCGAAGAGCGAGGGCAGCATATACTCACCTAAAACATAGATGATGACGTCGGTGGGAATATACAGTAGATGTAACTTATAATGCATGGAATGTATTTGAGGATGCAAAATTGTCCGTATGCCAAAGGGGATTACTATACTCTTCACTTGACCTTCGCCGCCTGACCGCCTTCCAGCCGACGCCTGCGAGCGTACACGCTTGCGTCGTCTTCAGGGTGCTTCCAGGGCTTCTCGTGCCAATCTTGGGGTGCAGGGAGGTAGCCGTGACTGGCGGCGTATGCCGGAGGGAGTGGATACGGGGGAATGTGTGGCGGAGCAACGAACGGCGCAGGGTTGTGATGACTACGGAAGTAGCTCGCCGCTCCGTTGACGATGAGGGTCACAAGGGTGAGGGAAGAGATGGTGAAGATCTTCACGAGGAGGGTAGCATATGAGAAATGGCTCGGAAGCGAGAAGGTTAAAAGCTCACCATCGTCTTCCAACTGATCTCTTCCACGAAGGAGTTCACGAGCTCGCCCATGACCTCCAGGCTAACCTTGGCGCGTCCAACTTTGGATGGATCGCGGTTCATGCAGACCTCCCATGCAGAGCATTGGTGAGCCATTGCGGGTATCCGAGACTCGGCGCAGAGGTTCTCCTTGTAGCTTGAGGCACAGTGGGCGATGTCTTGAACAATGTTCATTGAATATTCAGCGACGCGATGTTCCACGTCTCGCTGGATCGTGAGGATAAACTGGACGGTGAGGTACACCACGATGGCCGCCAGTGACCCGTTGAAGAAGACTTGCACATAACTGCAGGGTTTGTGCTGGTCGATACCAAGTAACGCAGGAGAAGCAAATAGTAAGACGTACCCTAGGAGGCGGACATGAGAGTCGGATTGAGGAGCGGAAGGGCCAGTCATGTTGAGCGTGTAGTGGTTCGTGGTTTTCCGGGTCACCAGCCCAACGTCATCACCATCGCTCTCTCCTTCGCTGCTCTCTTCATCTTCCACTCGTGAACGGTGTCGCCGGAGGCGACTACGTTCCCTGCTGTTCCGCTTCTTGTACACCCTCTGCAGCGCACCTGCAGCCAGCACCCTCTCTCCATCTCCATCATGTTCTTTTCCTTTCTCTGGAGATTGTCCGCCTAAGCTTGTGTCGGCCATATCAACGTCGTTCAGCTCAGGCTCGGGGAACTTGACGGGGCTCTGTGGGGGTGCCCATGCTGGCGAATGTGAGCTGTGGGGTGCGGGCTCCTGGAACAGGAAGGGAACGTTATTCCCCCGGCCAAATCGAGGCCATGATGGGCTATGCGGTTGAGGTTGCGGGAAGCCGGGGGAAGGAGTGTTCAGTTCCGCCAGCGATCCTGCAATGTGCGCGTGTGAGCACCAATGGAAGAACGTGTACGGCTCCTACACAGACAGAGTGGTTGGACGTGAAAAAGCCACGTCAGACTCACGTTTTTTCGGTGTGCGTGGGTCTTCCTGAGATGAGGAAGCCCACACAGGTTTTGTGTTGGAGCTGGGCCGAGAGGTGAACTCGAAGTCCATCGGTGTCTCGGTCGATCGTTCGGCACGGAGGCGATTCATAGCGGGTCGTAAGTCGTGTAAAGTACGTTTGAGGAGGTGAAGGTGGCTCCGGGGACGAGGCTGAGGGATGCTCCTCTATAGCGGTGGTCAGCGAAAGAGGCAGAGCTCGTGCGTGGCTCAAGCCGTCCCGGATTGGCGCCATGGCCCATAGCGCGCAAACGCGCGTATCACGTGAACGCGATATGACCTCGGGCGTCTCCTGTCCGCCAGCCCCGCTGCCAGCTGGTGCTCGCTGTCCTTCGCACCATCCTCCCGCGGATACCCTCACCCAACTTCTCCCTCGTGTTCACCATGTTCGCGGCCCTGAAAGCATCCGCTACGCGACACGCCACGAAACCCGCTGCTTCAGCCGTCCCGTCGATCTCGAGGCATTCACGATGCGTACATCCACTGGCAGTGGACTGGAGCGGATTCGTTGGACATGTGCCCCCGGTGACGGCAAACCTTGTTCCCATTGTAATTGAGCAGACTGTGAGTGTTGCCTCATTTAAAAAGCTTCGATGATGTTGAAAGGGCTCTGTAGGGCCGGGGCGAGAGGAGTTATGACATATTTTCTAGGCTGTTGCGCGAGCGGGTCATAATGCTTTACGGACCGGTAAGTACTCATGATACTCCTGTGCCCGGGACGGCCGTTCATGCTCGCTAGATCAGAGATACAGACTCTGCTCTGACGGTCGCACAACTACTCTTCTTGGAAGCTGAAGAGACGTCTAAACCAATCCATATTTACATCAACTCCCCCGGAGGCAGCGTAACGGCCGGTCTGGCCATTTACGATACGGTGCGTGCAACTGTGCCCGCATATACGCGTCTACAAAGCCCACCCCTTGACTGTGTCGCAGATGCAATACGTCTCTTCCCCCATTCACACATATTGCATCGGTCAAGCGTGCTCAATGGGTTCATTACTTCTCGCTGCTGGGGAGAAGGGGAAACGGCACGCACTCCCGAACTCGAGCATCATGATTCACCGTACGTTCTTTCTCTGGCTATGTCGAGCATTCCCTGATGTTCATATTCGTTGGACAGAACCCTCGGGTGGTGCCTCGGGACAAGCCAGCGACATTGCCATACATGCGAAGGAGATTCTGCGCGTCCGGGAAGTGCTGACGGGGATCTACCAAAAGCACTGCGGTCATGAGGGAGAGTCTGTGCAAGACGGGATGGACCGCTTTGGTACGTCATAACACAACTCGACCATCGATGTTTCACCGATCCTTCCTCCCATAGAGAAAGCCCTTGAGCGAGACTACTTCATGACAGGTGAGCCGAACGCTGGCCAGTCTTGGACGCGCGCTTTACTGACGACCTTCCCTAGCTCAAGAAGCTCTCCAGTTCGGGATCGTTGACAGGGTACTCGAGAAACGCCCGCATATAGAGAGCGTTTGACTCCCTTGAACTTCTTTCGATTCTCCAACCCCATAATCATTGGATTTTTAATGTACGTCGCGGCGTTCTGTGCTGGCTCCGGGTGTCGCACGTCAAAGCGAGTCCCTTGTTGCATCGAGACTACTTGCAGCGTCAGTACGCGCTGCAAATCGACCTCCGTGGCGACCATCGCCATGCGAGCAGCGACGAAGCGTTGAAGAGATCTAATTGGCACAGGCCATCGTTTGGCGTTGCGTACTTACGAACAATGTAGTGCGGTAGGAGCCCAAACTAGAAATGAGGATATACATTGGGACGTGCTAGACTCGGGTCTTACAGCTACGTGACGCTTTTCGGCTATCGATCATTCTTCTGCTGCCATCTCCGCCCGTAATTCCGCCAGTTCTTCGTCGGTGATGGGGGGAGCTCGGGGGAGGGTTCTCTGTACGGCGACGTCTGCGCCAAGACGACTTTCGACAGTGTCTCCTTCAGCCCGTCCCTGATGTTCCGGAGGACATGCACCGGCAGGCCATCGGGTGGGTGCCAAGGAAGGACTGTCGCATGCGTCTTGGGAAGAACAAAGTCGACAGGAGGAGCGTTACTATTGCGAGCAGCGCCGAGCTGCTCGGCGAGTAGGTGGCAGCAGTAGCAGCATCTCCGCCCAGTGCCTATCGGTGCGACTCTGCCCTGCCCAGGGTGGTTGTATCAGCGACCGTTCAGGAATGTCGAGGGGGTCAGAACGCACACGGAACACATCCTCCAAGTCACTGTAGGCGTGACAGATCCTCTCCTTTGCCATACTGGGGTCTGCGCGCATAGACCACACGAGGGCCGTGAGCGCGGCCTCAGCGTGTAGTGTCGCGCTGGAGTTAGCCGTTTGCACTGGTGCAAGCATGGTCTTGCCAAGGAGCGATTGTCGTAGTATGCTCATCTTTGTACGCTGTGCTGTCTGCAGAGCGTCCTTGAAAAGAGCCGGGGACCCGTCAGATGCGAGTTTGCAAGGGATACCCGGCAGCTGGAGACTGTAGGCTATCGCTGTGGGGGGCGCGCCTTTCGAAGTCCGCGTAAGGTGATAATGGTTCTGAGGGGAGCAACCAACGACTCAAGATATTTGATTGTGTGGGATTTTGCCGTCTCCCCCAGCGGGACGTACGCATCCGCCAGCACATCTACTAACGGTGAGATCAACAGGATGCAGAGGCAATCAGACATGACTGCGACGCACCTTCATAGTCGCAGTCCGAGTCATTCCCGGCATTGGCATCCATTGCTTCAGATTCTGCGGTGGTAGACTCGTTGCCTTCTCTTGTCGTCACCATCGCGCAATGCCACCAGAAGCAAGGATAGCGCACCATTGACGACTAACTCGGTCAGCAAGCCGTCGATGTCGAGCGGCGGAGTCGACTCGGCACCGGAGAGAGGCCAGACAATACCTGCACGAATCTCATTGGACGTTCAAATCGATCTATTGAACAGAGTACTCACCATCGAGGGTGGGACGTCTCATGTAGTAACTATCCCGCACAGAGGATAGGCTACCCTCCATATCGTAGGTGATCAGATGACCCACAACGCCGTGCGATAAGAGAGCGTTCAAAATGTCCATTGAGTCCCGTACGTCCTGGTATTCCCCCGGGCAGTAAGGGTTTTGTCTTGGAATAGCCATCTCGCGCAGGAATCTTCTCAAGTCTTGCACCACCTCTTGAAGTACCTGCGCTCACTGTGATGCAATCATCATGCATTATCGTTCGAGACTGTGAATCTGAATATTTGAACTGCCTCGGAGTCGTCGGGTGCAGCGGCGCCATTAGGAGCGGATGGGGATGAAGATGGCTCAAGTCCTCACCGCTCAGTGGTGAGAATTTCGGGCACAATGTGCTGGGGCAGCCTCATGTCATGATAATATTCATAGACGTACGGTCGCCGCCGCTCCTCCGACTGGTGCGCTCGACAGATCAGACTTGCAGGATGATCGTGCTCGGTACCCAGACGTCCTCCCCAGACCTTGTCGCCAGTCTTGACGCGGGAAAGCAGCTTGTGATGGCAGCGGCTCATGACATATGAGAAGAGTTCGTCAGTGGCTCTTGCTGGATTGTCGTCGGGCGTGATGCCAGTGGCAGTTACCACTGGTACAGAAGTACCGGATGACAACGGCTGTGTGTCTGATTCAACCCTGGTTTATGATGTGTATAACCAATGATCCAACCATCGGGTCGATACGCCAAAGAGCCCATTGTCGACCAAGTACTGTACGGAATACGACTTGCGCCTTCCACCCCTCAACTAACTCTCAGCTCCTGTGTCCCACTTCTTCCTGGAAACAAAATGCATGACAAATACAGGCGGCCAGAACTCAGGACCAGGCACATCCGGGATGTTCAGAGTTTTCAGCCCTTTAAGCAGCGCGCAGAACAACACGACCCAAAACTGCTCCTGCGACACCTTCAAGGACTCCAAGGGAAACGTGGGGAGTACAAGTTCTCTTATGTTGTGCTCGCAACCGCGCCACTGCGGATCCTGTTCCACGATGAATCGGAGGCAGTCGAGCCTCTCCAAGCGCGACTCCAGGAGCTTCATGATCTGTTGAAAACTGGTATCTGGTATTGTACAAATACAATCAGCCAAAACGTCATAATCTGAGCAGAAACTGGAAGGTGAAAGCACATGGCAGAAAGCTGGAAACCTGCACAAATACTGTGCGATAATGTGAGCCTCGCGTTCTCGTGATATATATTTGGCACAGAAACTCAAGTCTGCAGGATAGATGCTCACAGGGATACGCGCACCAAGATAGCTCCCATCCGCGAGTCGCGGAAACGAGTTATCTACGGATGGGTGGTCACGAATGAGGGGAGTTCACTCACCATATCTGTCGATTTCCGAATGAACTCCGGAAACAACGAAAAACTCCATTGTGTCGACAGAAGAAGGGAGAGACTCCACCAGTCTCTTTGTGCTTCGCGCGTCCATCTGGCCAATCTGGGTCGTGACCGTGTGTATATTAGCTCGTGGAAAAGAGCAATGCACCGTGTGTTCAAACCTTACCGACACGTCTTTGAGGCGGGAACAACAACCCTCCGGAAATTGAGCCAATACTGGATCGGAGTACCACTCCACGCGTGTGCATTGCAACCTGCGAAGGTCTGGGAACCCGCGGAGGACGTGGACAAAGGCAGCGAACGAGTCGAAGCGGACGTTATTGAGGCGCAAATCCTCGATCCGGGAACAAGACGAGTGGAGGCGGATGTGAAAGGTGTTGTATATGGGACTCCTGGGTGAAGGCGACAGCGTAGAGTGGCAGGGTCGTGGTAGGGGGGAACCTGGAGCGGGCGCCGTCGTCGGGGCGGGGGGCATTTGGATATGGAGTGACCGTAATTGGGGTAAAGTGGGACCGAGGAGGGTTGGGAAGAGTGGGAAGATGCGCTGGGAGGGCGAGGCTTGTTCCATGATGTTCACAGTATGCACATACCGTTGGATGGTGGTGTTGTCTCGTAGAACCTCCGCGAGTTTACACATGGCGCTGACGTCACGGATGTGCACTGTACGGAAGAGCCACTTGTGAGAGCGAAATCGCCAAGCTCTGCCAACAAGAGCGTAGGAATTGAAGTGACGAATATTTTCTTCTTTGAAAGAATCGTCATGATGGAGTGGAAAGCTGGCATCGATGATGAGGTGGAACAGCTCAAGTGGGAAAGGAGGCGACCGAGGGTATTCGCGGTGTCGGTGTACAGGACGCACATCCCTCGCGGCCACTGGGGCAAACGTCGCTGGTGCAGCTACGGCGCATTTATATGCCAGTGGCATCTGGAAATACACTCCCAGTCAGATCCACGGTGTGCGGGTCATAACCGAGAATACTAACCAAGTGGGTTCTGTGGATTGGATATCTGGGACGGCACGGATCCGGGATGATTGCAGCACCCAGGTATCCGGAATTGCCAACGAGTCCCCTCTCGCAAATGACACGTGACTGTGGGTATCGCTGAGGCATCGGGCGTCTCTCTCCTCTTTTCGCTACTTCCCTCCTACACCTTCCTACACCCACTGCACTCCTTTCTCGATCATAAAACGGTCGTGGCAATTGAATGGATTGCGACCGCTTTTTCGGCGTTAATCAAAAGAGGCCTTTGCAGTTCACTTCGAATGTTCGAGTACCCTTGGATATGGGGCGTTGGCTCTTCAAGCGATACCGCACATGTCGACACCGAAGTCAGAAGGCTCGCGTTGATTCGAACTCCCGGTTGGCAGTGAAGAAGTACGTAGGCATCAATTGCTTGAGGCATCCATCGAAGGGCATTGGCACGTACGGAGTTCATTAATAGCCCACGCACGTTCTTCAGTCAAATGTTTCATCCGTGCGTGATTGCCTAGGTTTGTCCTCTTATAAATACTTCCCCGAACAGCTGCTGGGTAGGTTGTCCGTATAGACGAAGGATAAGTACTCGTCACAGTCAAGACGCGGTCACCGATCAGTAACAGTCACAAATAGTCACTCAATATTGGCGCTTACCGGCCAAGAACGCTGGCTCATGTCGACGAGTCGGCGTAGGTAAGTTATACCCCAAGACCTGCATTCGCATCGAGAACGACGACAAGCCGAGACTATTGCAACTGGGAAAAAACAACACCTCATTTCGACGCAGAAACATGCGACGGAGCGGCTCTCTGGGGTCCCTGTGGTAGACGTTCTGCTCATGATCATGGGGTTCTTGGCGTGCACTTCCTTCAGTAGCTAGTGCTCTGGCGGCAACGGCGTCCACATTTACGTGGCCCCAATAGAAAACGCACCGCAGTGGACTGCGATGCACGAGATGGTCTTCGACGGACAAGACTCGTACGACCCTGTACGAGCCCAGTGTCACTACCAGCAGCTATGGCGACACATGTTCCTCTTGAAGGCTCTCCTGTCAAGCGGCATCGTTGCCCACCTCATCACCGACGACCTGGACAATGGCCTTTCCGGGATGCGCAACAGGAGCTCCAAGCGCTTCGACATCAACAGTGAATCCTAGTTCACATGTCGCAGTACTAGAACGATATTAGTGTCCGGGTGCACCAGGGAGCGCGGGGCGACTAAATTGGGTGTGGGGCAGCCATGGTGCGTTGTACAGGCGCTGTTGGATCGGTGTGGTGCTCATAAGCCTTGGTATATAGCGGATGTTTCTGGCGTCGGGCAACCCAAGTCACAGGAGGACCTGCACTCGACAAACGCCCAGGTAGACGCGTCCATCTTCTCCAAGATCATTGGGTCACATGCCAGCTCCGTCGGTCGCCGTCGGGAAGAAGTGCGCGGAGTCGATGAAGGAGGCCAGCTGGAGGGGCTTTCCGCTGTGAGAGTCGCCTGGTTACCCATCCCGGCGCGCCAACCGTGCATCTTCTCCCACGGAGCCACCGACAAGCACAGAAGCTCGCGTGGCGCGTCTCTTTCCTCCTCATCCACCGTCACACCGCACGACGCAAACAGCTCCATGGCTCCCTCAGTATCAGAACATACCCCTCGTGAGGTGGGCACTCCGCTGCCCGTGGATCCACAAGTCCGCCCAGAAACCTACACATACGACTACATCATCGTGGGAGGTGCGTCCTCCTTCAGTTGTCCGTACTAAAGACGCGCGCCCCTGACGCAAGGGCTTGCCAACCAGGAGGGACTGCGGGATGCGTCGTCGCCTCGCGTCTGTCGGAAGACCAGAAAGTGTCCGTGCTCGTCATCGAGCAGGGCCCGGTCGACGACTCGTGGCTCTCCCGTGTCCCGCTCGCGTCGGGAAACATATACGAGGGCGAGCATCCGATGGCGCTACGGTGGTGGTCCGAGCCTCTTCGACATGCCAACAATCGCTTCCTCGAGATATTCCAGGGAAAGGCGCTGGGTGGCGCGTCCCGTGTGAGCGGCATGCTCTACACTCGCGGTGAGCCGTCGCTTCCCACGGATGATTGTGAGGACGTTTCGTGGCTGACGAGGCCGGAAGGTACTCCGGGTGACTACAACAGGTGGAAGGAGCTCGGGAACGAAGGGTGGGGCTACGACGACCTGCTCCCGTACTTTGTCAAGTCCGAAAAAACACACTCCCACCCGGCCTCTGCGTATAGGGGTAGAGAAGGTGGGCTGTCGCCGGGAGCATTGTCTTGGATCAAAAATGACGAACCTATGGCCACGCAGGTGTTTGGCAGAATAGGAACTTCGCCCACTCTCCGTACAAGGTGACCGACTAGTGAGCATTCCCACCCCTCCAAACATAGCTCGTTTCACTCACGTCGCCTCCCAGCGCCGACCGCGCGTGCCAGAAGCTCGGATTCCCACAGGTGCCAGATCCGAACGCGCCTAACGTCCCCGCGGCACACATCGCGGTCCTCGACTCGATGCAGGACGAAAAGTACAGGCGGAACTCGACCTTCCTCGCGTTCCTGCCCCCGCACGTCGCCCAGGAGCGCAAGGAGAGGCTAAAGATCTGCCCGAACTCGGTCGTGTGCCGCGTCGAACTCGCCAAGAGTGGGGGCGATGTGCGCGCGACGGGCGTCCACTTCGAGACGGCGAACCCGCGCAAGGCCGACGCGCAGTACGTCGCCAAGGCGAGGCGCGAGGTCATAGTCTGTGCTGGCGCGATGGGTTCCCCCCAGATCTTGATGTTGAGGTGGGCTATCCGTCCGGCTCGTTTATGGAAACTAGACTGACCTGTGGGCTCTCTGTTAGTGGACTTGGTCCGAAGGCCCATCTGGAGGACAAGGGCGTTGATGTTGTTCTCGACCTTCCCGCTGTTGGAAGCCATCTGGTGAGTTTCTGAAGACGTTCAACTCCCGTTGGCTGACCGTCCCCTCAGTCAGACCACATGGGCGTGCCCGTTGCGGTCGAGGTTCCGATCAAAGACTCGCTCCACCAGCTGGAAGTGAGCCCGCTCACCGCCGTCAAGGAGGTGCTCAAGTACGCCACAACGGGCCGCAGCGTGCTCGCGCGCCCGTTTCAGAACCTCTCCGCCTTCTTCCCCTCACGCCTCGTCGACCCCGCCTCCCACGCGGTCTCCCCGGGCCCCGACGGCGCCGCGGACCTCGACGCGCGCGTGCCCGCGAACCGCCCGGACATCGAGATGATGCTCCTCACGAACAACTGCGCCGACGTCGACACGCCCAAGGGCGTCGGCGTCTTCACGCTCGCCGTCGCGCTCGTGCGGCCGCGGTCCGAGGGCGCCGTGCGCCTCGCCACTGCGAACCCTCGCGTGCGCCCGGCCGTCGACCTCGGCTACCTCTCCGACCCCGCGGACTATGCGCCACTGCGGTCCGGGATCCGCCTCGCGCTGCGCGTGCTCGACGACATGCGCGCGCAGGGATACCCGATCAAACGCGGGCTGCAGCTCCCGCCCGAGCGGAAGAGGAGGCGGCGAAGGGGGGCGCGAGCGCGAGCAACGACGAGGCGCTCGATGCGTGGATCCGCGCGCACCTCCGCACGTTCTGCCACTTCACGTCGACGTGTCGGATGGGCGCGGAGGAGCGGGAGAGCGTCGTGGACGCGCAGCTCCGCGTGCACGGGGTGAAGGGGCTCCGTATCGCGGACACGTCTGTCTTCCCCGAGATCATTGGCGCGCACACGATGGCCCCCGCGGTCGCGGTCGCGGAGAAATGCGCGGACATGGTGAAGGCGGCGTGGGCTTGAGCCAGGAACCGTGACGACGAGCCTACGAGTTTGGGGTCGGGTGGGTGCTATTCGAGTGTTTGCAAGTGATAACGCGATCTCGACAGTGCGACAGCACATGCAAGGTTCGTATGTTGCAGATACAGGGAACGCTCATGGTCTGCACTTACCATGTTGGACGAGGTGGAGAAGGGTATTATGCGACACACGCTCAGATCACTCTGGGCACGGTGCCATCGCGGTTCGAAGTATATTTATTTCTGCTTTCCTTGGCGCACATCATCCACGACATTCTCAAGGTGGGGTTCAGAAGAAGCAATCCCGTAAGACCGAGAGCTGGTCTCGGAGGCAACATCCGCAGTGTCGCTCCATCACAAAAAAGGCGACTTCCCTCTCTCCCAAGGCGCAGCCGGTGAGAGCGACCTCATATTTCCGTCGCGACGTGCTCCGCTTACGTCAAAGGGTAGATGTTGTGGACGACTATGCAGTGCAGCGGGCGCTCGCATCACCGTTTGGAATAGCACAACTGTCTGAGAACGGTCGCAGTGCTCCCATACCATCCCACAGGGCTGATGCGCTCGTCCTTGCTGCCTTCTTCAAGAGGATGCTGCACAGTCTGCACCTTGCCGGCGGGATGACGGCATCTGTCGAGGCACCGACGAGAACCTATGCACCCTTCTCGTCGAACTCTTTGTCGCGAGACCCTCAGGCACAAAATCGACGAAGCTCCCACATACTGCCATGAGATGACAAGCGACCACGACTCCGGCGGCAAGATGGACGGGCATCACTGACGGGGAGACGTAAGCACTTGGGAACCATACTGCCAGAGGACCAATAACTGATGGTTATGCGTCATGCTCCAGGCTCGGAAGCAAGACCATCTATCCTTGCTCCCACCCCCTCGACCGAACTGGAGCACAGTCCATGCGCGCTCAGAAGGAGAGGAGCAGCGAATACCTGGGCGGCGAATTGGCAGCCGCAGACGGCCTGGGAAAGCGACGGATATATCAACATGGCCCCGTGCGAGCGAGTGGCTCAAGTGTGTCCTCGCGCCGCGATTTGGGAAGGCTTTTGGGCATGTCATCCAGATGATCGGCAGTTCTAGTCATCCTCTTGTCCATGGTTCATTGCTGTGACCGCGCACTTCCTGGGACACGCATCGTGCCTGCAACGTGCCTAGCACTCGTCAAAGAGAAGCTCAACATACCGCCGGCGCGTCGGATGGAAGCTTGGGGCACAAGAGCGCGCGCCAAGGTTTTTGCTCTTGACAGCTTCGCTCCTCAGCGGCTCGTAGGCCAATGGTCTGCAAGGAGGAGCGCCGAAGTATATATACCTCCGCTATTACCGGCTCCTCCAGCTTGCGACATCCAGACCCTCCGCCGACCCGTTCACCCCGCCTTCGCAGTCGTGCCCGCTACTCGGATGGCGTCCATAACGCACACGTTCGTCCCGCCGCCGCCTGGGCTGAACTACATCGTGGCGTTGGGACCGTCGGTGACGCTGCTCATGGTCGGGACCGTCTGTGCGTCAATGCTTATACCTATCACCGTCGGTCTCTTCCTCGTCTCGTCTCCATCCTTTCGACGGTCGCCGCTTTTCATCCTCAACGTGCTTTCGCTCTGCTTCGGTCTCATACTCGGGGTCCTGAACATTATCGAGCAAGTAAGCGCCCCGTTCGAACCATTCGGCCAGGAACGGCTCTTCTGACCAGAGACCATGGCAGGTCCGGGCAATTCTCGCCATGCCCGTAAACAATGCGTTCAACGTCGGCGCGGCCATCGCGCTCTTCCTCTGTCCGTTCTTCGCCGAGGGTGTGCTCATCCTCCGCGTCGTCGCCGTCTACCCGCCCGCGCAGCTCTCGTGGCCGAAGCGGGTCGCGATCTACGGCACGATCGCCGCGTTCAAGATCGCGAGGATAGGAAACTTCGTGCAGGCTACCGTGCAGCTTTGGGACTTCATGCAGAACAACCCCGACCCGGCCGCGGCGGCGCTTGTCGCCCAGGTGCAGCCGTGGCCGAAGGTGGAGTGGTTTCTGCAGACGTTTGACACCTCGTGCGTGCGTTCCTTCCTTCTGAGGGGAACCTCCGATCTCGAGCAAGCCGCATAGATTCGCTTCGATGCTCTTCCTCGCGCGGTTGCGCGTGGTGAGCTTCAGGCGGCCAGGCCAGGGAGGGCTGAACGTCAGCACCGGCACGTCGGCAAGCAGCTCCCGAGGTGCGTCTCGCCTTCCCTTTCCCACCCCGCACCCCGCACTCACCCGCCCCACATGTGGGTCCCCCGCGCGAAGGCTCCTACCTCTCGCGCCTCCGCCTCCTCTTCTGGATCGCGGCCTCCAACTTCGTCATCCCCGTGCTGCTCAACGTCGGGCAGCTCGTGGACCTCTACCTCGACCCGAACTTCCTCAACTACTCGTACATCTACTTCGTCAACGTGTACGTCGCCATCGTCGGCACGCTCCTCGCCACCATCTGGTGCTCCTCCACCGGCGAGGGCGAGGGCACCGGCGGGGCCCGGACGGCGCGTACGACGGCGTCGGGCGCCCGCGCGCATGGCGACGCTCACGCTGAGCATGCCGCACTTCGCGACCGCGAGCGAGATGTCGCGGACCGAGTCGGCGAGCAGCGCGGACGACGGGACGGGGCGCGGCAGCTGGGGCCCGGGTCCGAGAAGGACAAGGGCTTGGGGGATATGGTGTTCGAGATCGTGGCGGTGGATCGACTCGCGGACGTCGAGAAGGGGATCAAGGCCTGAAGCGGGCTCGGCGTCGGTCGCAGTACCTGTTGTATGTATATGAGTTATTGTTGTCCATCCGGTCCTCTAGACGAAGTTTAAGACATAAGGCGCGGGCAAGACGTGGCCGTAACGTATACGGTATCTCCGCCCGTTGATTGACAGGCGTCTGCAATGCGAGCACCCCGCACTCCGTCATACTCGAGAGGCGGTTAATGCGAATGCTATGTGGCGAGTCGCGACTCCTATTCCCATTGACTTGAAAAACACAACGGCGCGCCACAAGAAGGCGTTGGGATCGACACATGATTCAAGTACAAGGCTACAGGTCATATGTGGTGCGCAGGAGTCAAGGTCGGGGTCGGAGAGTACACTGAAACAGGTTGATGTTGGACCATCCGAAGAACTGGTGCGGCGATCGCGATGTTCGTCAGAATGACGGGGGCTCTGCACTGTACGGTCATATGAGAGCGAATGGTCAGCTGTAGAACACTAGAAGAAGGGGAAACTCACTCGCGTCGGCCAGATCGATCAGATCCTTCCGCGATGGTGAGCGCTGCGAACCCGGGTGGCAACAGCAGGCGAGGAGCAAGCTCCCACCGAATCGATGATGCGCTCAAAGAGACGCATATAATTGCCACCCGGGACGCCATCCCCAGGTGCGTTGCGGCGCAGTTGGCTTCCCTGCCGAAGCGGTACTAGTCCCGAGGGCCACGAAGAGGCCTGCGCCAGGAACGACCCCGCCGCGGCGAGCGCAGCAGAGGCCGACCCTTCCTCGGGGGGCTTCTTGATTCTGGGAGGCGACGTTCGTGGCGCTCCCCGATAACCGCTGCGAAAGAAAAGACGTGTTAAAGAAAGATATGTGCCGTGGCGGCGTGGGTGGGTTGTGGGGATGCATGCGCCGGGAGGCGTGTTCATGCACCCCCAAGGGTGGTTGGGGTGGTGGTCTGCAAGCTCAACGTGGTCAGAAACCGCCGCGCGCGCGACGAGGAATCACTTACTGTCTGTGACGGCGGCGCCCCAGGACGACTCGAGACGAGCGCGTCCGTACGTGCGAAGATAAGGGTGAAGCACGGGGCGCCGCGAGGGTGAGGAACCGAAGAGAGCGTTTGCCCACTCCGGTCGACACGCGATGCGTCACATTTGTGAACAACTTCACACGCGCGCCGGGGAGGCTGCACGCCAAAGAGTCAGCCTCGGAGCACGTGAAAACAAGGAGAGACTCACTGTCACGACCTCCTCCCCCGCAATGGCGACGCGACACCGAACGGTGACGAGCCCCTCCAACCCGCATCCTTCGCCCATGACAGTTCCCGGCGCGAGAGAGGGAGGAGCCCGGCCGCAAGGTGCGTACGTCGCCGCCCACCCCGCGGACCGTCGAGTCGACGGGTCCGGGAGGCGTTAGTCTTTGACCACATTGCGCTTCCCCGTCCCTTGGGTAGCCGTCTCCGACGGCCCCTCAAGCCCCGGACGCCGCACGAGGCAACACCCAGTGCCGGTTCAGGTACTCTCGTCTCGGCGCACCCCAAGGCAACCTCAGTCCCCTGTACCGACTCAAACGGAGGTCGACGTGCCGCCGCGCACTAGGGCGCGGACGACCAGGACACAGTCCGCGCGGCAAGCAGGCTTCCTTGATCACAGTCCGGAGCACATGGGTCTGGGATATGTACCCCCCTCCCCCTCCCGCCTGAGCGAGAGTGTATGGGGAAGGTTCGCATGCCGCCTGCCGAGAAGTCTGCTGTTTCCCATCTGTGGCGAGGGCGAGTGGCGCATGGCGAGAGACGAGAAGAGGAGAAGGGCGGGGACGTACACATTCCAGGGACAGCCAGACCTCCCACCACACTGTAGAAGAGACGGGGATGAGCGGGCGTGACGCGGGCGAGAAGAAGGGGAAGGCTCACCGATGGTGATGGTTCTGGGGCGAGAGCGAGTTCGGCGGGCAGGCGCGTTATATGGGACGGAGGCTGGCGGATTCAGACTCCGCTCCGTGAACCCGAGTAGCTGACCGGCAGTCTCGGCCTCTCCTGGTTGCTCTCGCCGGCGTGATTGTGGTCGGCCAAGGATCGATACCGGGCGGACCCGATCGCGAGCGTTGTGCTTCTAGTAGATGTGGGCGTCCACTGAAGATGAAGCACGTGGTAACCAAACGAGTGAGTCATACGGTGGCGGTTGTCTCTGGTACATAACTCGTGTTTTTTCTATGCAGGGCTTTTGGATCATCGTGTACGAGGCCAACTTGAGAACCACCAGAGGCACCGAGTGCTTTCGATCACAGATGCTTCGACAGCTGGGACTACCCGCAGAATGCTCATTCCAAGTTACTCACTTGTTATTTGCAATTTTAAAGCTACTGCATGTCTACAACACAGATTATGTGGACTCTTTCTCTTTCTTCTGATACTGGTCGCCGTTGTTCTGCGGAAGCAACCCAATACAAGGCTTGTTCAGCTCTCTGCATGTATTTGTAGAGACACCAACACGTACCGCATTAGTGCAGCCCCTCTATCAGAGGCGCAGAACCTGATGCGGTTCACTGCGGGACACGGTGACCGAATCTGGATGAAGACGGCTACAAGAGTAAGAAAGAGTTGGCAGTGAGGCTTGAGCGCGCCGCGGCCACCGAAGGGCCGATCGAGATCTTCGGCACGTGGCTGAACGCGCAATGAGTGAAGCGCCCGTGTGGCGGGACGCGTTTTCGGATCCGGGGAGGCAGGAAGCCCGTTCCGCGCGACCTCCCTCCGCCTCCCCACCCGCCCCGCCGCCAGTCCCCGCCTCTCCCTCTCCCCCCTCCCCCTCGCACCGACCATGCTCTCCGAAGAAGACATCGCCGAGGAGATCCGCAGCGCGCTCCCCGGCACGGAGGAGATCATCGTCCAGTACCTCTCCGGCTACCTCCTCGACCTCGACGACGCCGCAGAAGATGAAGACGTTCTCCAAGTCACCCGCGACATCCTCGAGTCCGCGATCGGCTCGTCGTCCAGCCACGCGAAGCGCGAGGAACTGGAGAAGCTCGTCTCCCGACTGGCGGACGTCCTCAAGGAGCCCTTGACGCGCCGCGAGGAGAAGAACCGTGCCGGGAAGGGATCGGGGCTCGTCAGACTGGACAAGGTCATGGATCTGAGCAAGGCGAACAACATGAGCTCCACGATTGCGTTTTCGGAGGGAGTGGACCTCGAGAGCATCAACAAGGGAAAGTGGGTAGTTCTGTCGCTTTGCGCGTCATGCTCGCGCGAGCCCCGGTATCTTCTAGGGCCTCCCGTGTCGATGTCAAAAAGCTCGAAAAGCAAGAAGCCAAGCTCAGGGTGAGTACCTTGCACGCTCTGCTGTGGACTGTGATGGTCATATGCGGGGTTGTAGGCCAAGATCGAGAAGCGAGCAAAGCGTACAGGGAACACCCTCTACGAGGGTTCCAAGCTGCTCGACCAGCACAGGAAACAGGTGCGCCATACGTTTTCGAGCCAGCGTTGCGAAGCATTCTGAGTGAGCCGCTGCAGGAAGCGTACGAAGAGATGTTCCTCAAGATCAACCCGCTGGACGCGGCTGCCGCGTCCAAGAACAAGTCAAAAGACATCCACCTCACCAACATCGACGTCAACTTTGGCTCCAACCGTATTCTGTGCGTCTCCCTCGCTCGCCACCCCTTGCACTGCGGAACATATGCCTGATACCCACTCGTGCGCACAGGTCCGGCGCCTCTCTCACGCTTCCCTCTGGGCGGCGTTACGGCCTCATCGGTCGGAACGGTGTCGGTAAATCACGCTCCTCCGACACATCGCGATGCGCGACGTCCCCATCCCTTCGCACATCACTATCCTCTTTGTCGAACAAGAGGTGAGTCCGCCCGCGCACCCATCCTCTTTGATTCACTCACAGATCATCCCGCCACGGGCGCTCAGATTGTCGGCGACGACACGCTCGCGATCGACTCCGTGCTCAAGGCCGATGTCTGGCGCGACACGCTCCTGCGCGAGGAGGCTTCGCTCAATGCGAGGCTCGCCGAGCTCGAAGGCGAGGGTGACGACAAGCGCTTCGAGGACGCGCGCGACGAGGCGCAATCGCGTCTGGTGGAAGTTCACGCACGCCTCGCGGACATGGAGGCGGAAAGCGGCCCGGCGCGGGCCGCGGCGCTCTCGCTGGTTTGGGATTCAGTGAGGAAGACCAGCAGCGGCAGACGCGCTCGTTCAGTGGTGGTTGGAGGATGCGTCTTGCGCTTGCTCGCGCGCTCTTTGTGAAGGTCAAGAGAACTCCTATGCTGTTTTTACGGGCGCTGACTCGTTTTACCCAGCCTGCCTATTGCTACTTGATGAGCCGTCCAACCATAGTGCGTCCCGCCTCCGCGAATGCCTGGTATATTTGAGGCTGACAATCACTATAGTCGATCTCAACGCTCTTGCATGGCTGGAAGACTACCTCCAAACATGGCCTGGCACTTTGCTCGTCGTGTAAGCTTTATGCCGCATGGATAAGTGTATCTCACTGACGCCCACCTTCCAGCTCTCACGACCGAGCATTCCTGTACGCTAGTCGTCCTACCTCCGGCCATTGACGCTAACCGTTCTCTTCAGCGACGCCGTCGCCACTGACATCGTTCACATGCATTCCGGTCGTCTGGACTACTATAAGGGGTGAGCCCTTTTTTTGCTGTCTTCTAACCCTTTCCTGATGTTGCTGCCAGTAACTTCACACAGTTCTATTCCACCAAGTCAGAGCGCGACCGCAACCTCCGGAAGGAGTACGAGACACAAATGGAGTACCGCAAGCACCTACAGGCTTTCATCGACCGTTGGCGGTACAACGCCAACCGCGCCGCACAAGCGCAGTCAAAGATCAAGATTCTCGAGAAGGTCCGTCCATCTGCACATCGCTTTATGTCGCTTGAAAAATTGACTGTGGGCTCGTTGTATAGTTGCCAGAGTTGGAACCACCAGAGGAGGAAGACACAGAGACGTTCAAGCTGCCGGAGACGGAGAAGATCTCACCGCCGGTGCTGCAGCTGAGCGAGTTACGTTCGGGTACACGCCCGACAAGATCTTGCTCAAGGGGCTCAACTTCGACGTCGGGCTCGATTCGCGGATCGCTGTCATCGGACCCAACGGTGCCGGAAAGTCTACGCTGTATGCCCATCAGTCTTTTCGTGGCGGGACCGGGCTGACAAATCTTGCGTGTCAATGTGTAGCATCAAGCTTCTCACCGGGGAGCTCAAGCCCATGGCGGCCACGTCACCAGAATGGCCGTCTCAGGATGTGAGTTCTGAAATGCAGTTGAGACCTGTCCGCATTGACGCCTTTTCGCAGTGGCTACTTCGCCCAGCACCACGTCGACAACCTCATCCCATCGATGTCGCCCGTGCAGTTCCTGGCCCACAAGTTCCCCGGCAAGACGGAACAGGAGTACCGCCAGCACCTGGGAAACTTCCAGATTAGCGGCATGACTGGGTAAGTTCTCCTCTGATTCATCTGTAATTTCATGCCCTCATCATCATTATGCTTTAGCCTGCAGTCGATTGGCACACTATCAGGAGGTCAGAAGTCGCGTGTGGCGTTCGCCGTGTTGTCGCTCCAGCGCCCGCACGTCTTGCTGCTGGATGAGGTCTGCACTGTCTTTCATTCGACGATCCGTGGTTTGGCACGCTCACGACGACGGTTTGGTAGCCTACTAACCACTTGGATATGGAGGGTCTCGACGCGCTCATGAACGCCATCGGTGCATGGAACGGTGGCGTAATTCTCATCTCCCACGACGAGCGGTTCATCACCTCCGTCGCTAACGAGGTCCGTCCCGTATCTATGCTGGATTATATGCGAACTTATCTTGTCGCTAGCTCTGGGTATGCGCGGACGGGACGGTGATGAAGTTCAAAGGCGACGTGCAGGCGTACAAGGTCGGTTGGCTCCCCTTCGCATGGACCGCGCTCACACCCGCACAGAGCCTTATTGTCAGCAACATCAAGGCAAAGCCGTAATCGGCCACGATTCCCATGGATTATTGGCTTAGCCGACTTCCGGTGTACTGTCATGTAAGAGTGGTGTACTATGTTGTATGACAAACGGCGCTTGGTGTGGATGTGGAGAGACGCCCGACGCCTGTCATCCGCCGCCGACAAGAGTCGTCAACATCGGTAGAGAGGTGAGTGGCCAGATTATTTGCATGATGCGGGCTGATGTTTCTGGGACTTTGCACAGGTAAATGAATAGGCAGTGGATCTGGACAATGACCTTCGGGCGCCGACGAGTTGCCCTTTGCGGAGGCATTGGGTGCCATGCCTCGGATATGAGCCCATCCCACGCCTGACAGGTATGTTTGATTCGGGGGCCGGTGCACGAACAAAGGAGCACAAGAGCCTCGCGGATGCCTGCAGGCAAGCGGCCTATTGTGACTTGTTTGCCCAGCTCACGTGACCTGTTTTCTCCACCGCCACTCGCCACGTCCACTCCGCAGCGCTTCCCAAGTCCCTCCCGCCTTCGCTCCCATATAAGCCCGTCCTCCCCGCACGCTGCACCCCTCCTCATCCCTCTCGCCTTTCCCTTGCATTTAGTCATACCTCTCACAGACCTTCCGGGGATTGTTCACGACTCTTCGGACCCTTACCGGAATTTTCGCGCTTGATTGGTCATCGCCCAGTTGCAGCAGTGGCGACCGCAACCCACCCTCCGATCTCCTCCGATAACGCACCTAAGGACCCACCACGACGCACGATGGGCCTCCCGTCCACGTCCTCGCACCACTCCCGCCTCACGATGAGCGCCAGAGCACGAACTACGTCCTCCCGCCGGTGGCCGTCGTCGTGCACAAAAGCAAAAGAAGACGCGCGCACGATACGATCTGAGCCGGTGGCGCGCAGGCTCTCGTCCTCGTCCGCGGCGAGCGCCCCGGGCTCGCCACTCGACATCCTCAGCTCCGTCGCCGCCGCGCTCGAGCCCACGCCGGCGATCCGTCAGATGACCGCCGGAGCCCGGCGGAGGACCCGCCCGGCTCACCTCCGAGTCCGCCTCGTCCGATACTGGGACGACGAGAGGTCGAAGGCGAGGACGAGGGTGAAGATGCCTCACCGAACCCGACGAAGACGCAGAGATGCTCGATTGCGACGACGACGACGACGACGACGACGCCGCCGCGGACACAGACGACGACTTCGACCTCGATGATGAGCCCGCAAACGGCGAACCGCGGTACAAGGTTCGTATCCGGTGTCCGGACCTTCCTTTCTTCCAGGTTTCTCGATAGCTCAACGGACTCCTTTGTTCCCTTGCTCCGCAGACAGGGGACCTGGTGCGGCTGTACGCCTCCGTCCGGACGCACGAGCTCTCGCAGCTCTACACGATCGCCGACCTCGCCGTCTTCCCGCCAAAGCTGGTGCGTGGCCCACCCCATCCGTCGCTCACGTCCACCCGCTGATCGTTCGTTTGCCCCCCTCCCTCCAGTGCCACGGCGGGACCACCTCTACCCCGTGCTCACCCAGGTGAAGCCCCGGGTGGTCGAGTACTACCCGACCTGCCTCATCGGCCCCTTGGACGACCGGCCTGTGCTGCGGCCCCGAAAGGGGCGACGCTGCTGATTCTCGCGTCCGTTCTTTGTGTGTGTGCCGCGTGTTCTGGACGCTGCACTGCCGCCGCCGAACATTCTGGAACTTTCCGCGGTGCCGCTCCGCTTTTTGTCGCTATCGTAAAAGCCCCTATTCTTCGTGTACTCATAGTGTAACACTCCTTCGCTGTACCAACGGATCCAATAGATCTTGCCCGCATTGAGTCTCAATGTGCATATCGAGCCTTTCGCGAATATTGTTGCTGTTGGGATCATAGTGGCGTGAAAAATTTCCATGTACGGCTGTCCTTGGAAACCGACTCCAACGGTTACTATATCGGGAGCGGTGTGTGCTGCGGTGGATCCTCGACGTCACACATACAACAGACAACATGGCACAAGACGTGCGTATTACAAAACGCTAGATCTAATAACTACAAGAATAATACTACAGAATCATGCGAGCACCAAAGCCAATCATAGCGACGAGGAGGAGAGGAGAAGTCCACGAAAGACGAACAGTGAGCGCGGTAGAAGGGGACGGGCACCATGGACACGAGGCTGCGCAACGGGGGACAATGGCCAGCCGGGAAAGGAGCGAAGGCACCACGGACCGCCCGGCAGCTACTCCTCGTCACTATTCGACATGTACTCGTCGTCGCTGATGATCGCCTTCCGGCTCCTGCTCCGCGGCGCCGCCGGCCGCTCGTCCTCCTCCATCGGGTGAGCGCCGAATCGTATCCGCCCGTCGAGCCTCCAGCGCCAGGCGCCGGCGGCGCGCCAGGGAGGCCGCTGCCGACGATGAGGCGGGCGAAGGCGGCATCCAACGTCTTCTCCATCTCGTCCGCGTCGACGTAGACCCAGGAACCCTCCTGGTTGTACGTGCGGGCGTTGTTGAACATGAGGCGCATGTCTTCGCGGAAGTCGAGCACGGACTTGTAGTAGCCGGACGAGACGCGCTTGCGAATCGTCGAGAGCGCGATTGGGTGCTGGATGAGGTGGTAGTAGTCGGGGTACTCCTAAGATATGTGATTTGTCGAAGCGTAGTGTAGGACAGGGTATAAGGGGAGGGGAGGGGGAACCAACGTCAGCGACGGCGCGACGGGTTTTTCGGTGCACGTTTACTGACCCTTCTGTCAGGGGGCTCCCTGAAAAGATCACTCCGTCTCCGACCGGTCTCATCTGCGCAGTTGACGACAGCCTTGTGGACTTCCGTCAAAGCCTTCTTCATCTTTTCTTTGAGCGGCGGCGGAATGTCCTGCTTGGTCTTGCGCCGTTTCTTCGCACGGTAAGACACACGGTCAGCGCCAAACGATGACCCGTTCCACGATATTCTACTCACCGAGTCGCGGTCGTCGTCGTCCTCCTCGAGTAACGGAGTCGTCGACTTGCCACCGCCACGCTTGCGCTTCGTGCTCGCTGGGGTCAGGACGTCGAGCTCGGACGCCTTGCCCTTGCCCTTCTTCTTCCGCCCGCGTGGCGTCTCGAAGTCCGGCGCAGGCGAGTTCGACTCCGTCTCGCGGACGGCCTTGGTCGCGGCCCGACGGTCCTTCTTCTCGCGCGCGCGCTCCGAGAGCTCCTGGATGTCCTCGCCGTCCTCGACCGCCATCGCCCACTGGTCGTCGCTGAGGCCGTCCGAGTAGTTGACGACCGTGCGCCGGCGGTGCCCGCGGCCCTCGACCTCATCCAACTCGTTCTCCTGCGTGAACGGCTCGTCCGTCCGGTAGCACTCCGGGAGCTCCTCGAGCTGCATGAGCGGTGGGGGCGGTTTGCCGCGGAAGCCCGCGCGCTTCCACGCCTCGAGCTGCTCGCGGGACCGCTGGACGTCGTACTCGTGGTACAGTATGGCCTCCTCGGGCGAGCGCGCGATGATCTCGTTGATCTCGTCGTCGTTCATGTCGCCCGCCTCCTCGTTCTCCTCCTCCTGGTCGGCCTCAAGGATAGAACGGAGGAACTCTTCTTGCTCTTCCTGAGTCGACTTATTGTCGAAGCGGCCGGCCTGGATGACCTTGTCGTCGATGTCGAGCTTGTAACGGGCGCGCTGGAACATGGCCTCTTCGACCGACTTCTCTGTGATGAACCGCAGGATACGGACGACCTTCGTTTGACCGATACGATGGGCACGATCTTGCGCCTGCAGATCAGCATGGGGGTTCCAGTCACTGTCGAAGCTAGAAAGAGACGAGTTAAGTACGTTGAATGACACGAGACACCAAACAGGACTTACATGACGACAGTATCGGCCGTTTGCAAGTTGAGACCGAGGCCACCGGCACGAGTGGAGAGGATAAACACCTTGTACTCGGAGTTGGGGGCGTTGAAGAGCTTCACGTGGCCCGCACGATCTTCGGTCTTCGTTCCACCGTCGAGACGGAGGTACTTCCAACCCATCATCTTGAGGAAGTCTTCCATGATATCCATGACCTTGGTCATCTGGAAGAAGATGAGGACCTATCACACACAACAAATCAGCATATGGTCCAGACAGCGAAGACAAGGACAATCACTCTGTGGTCCGTCATGAAAAACTTGGGCAGAACGCGTGCAAGCAGCTCGATCTTGCCCGACGACCGGATAATCTTGTCGTCGATCATCGAGCTCGGGTTCACCTTGTCCTCGACGCTCTCGAACAGGAACGGGTGCTGACAGATCTTCCGCAACTGCATGAGTTCATTGCTGAGACCCTTGACACCGGCGTTCTTGCCCTTCGCGTCCTTGCCGTCGGCGATCATCTTGTACTTCTTCATCTGCTTGTACAGCTGCGACTGCAGCGCGGACATGCGGACCTTGATGATCTTCTCGACCTTGTCCGGCAACTCGGACTCGACGTCGCGCTTGAGACGACGAAGAAGGAACGGACGGAGGACCTTGTGCAGACGCCGGATGATGAGTAGGGCCTCTTCTTCGTTCAGCTCAATCTTGTCGCCGGTGCCCGAGTTGGCGAAGGAGTGTTAAACCACTCGTCGAACGACTTGACCGAGTTGAAGACTTTGGGGAGCGCGAAGTTGAGAAGAGCCCAGAGCTCAGGAAGGTTGTTTTGCAATGGGGTACCAGTGAGGATAAGACGGTAGCGGAGTGGTAGTATTGAGTGAGGGTCTGCACCAGCTTGGACTGTGTGTTCTTCATTCGGTGGCCCTCGTCTGCCAGAGCGTAAGGCGGATGTAGGAACAATAATAAAGCAGTACTACTCACCGATAATCATATAGATCCACTTCATCCGGCTGAGGTGAATGCGGTCCTTGATGATATACTCGTACGTGGTGAGGACGACCTGGAAGTTGCCGGTCCTCAGGTCCGTCTGCATAAACTTGCGCTGCGTCGGGTTGCCCTTGTACGAGATAAGGCGCACGCTCGGGGCCCACTTCGCAAACTCGCCGGACCAGTTCGTCATGGTTGACAGAGGAACGATGACGAGATAGGGGCCGCGCTGCTTTTTGGACTCGATGAGGAAGGTGATCAGGGAGATTGTCTGAATCGTCTTGCCAAGACCCTGTCGAGGTATGTGTGAGCTTCACCGCAAGGTAGGAAGATACAACGGACGCACCATCTCGTCGGCCAAAATACCGTTGAGCTTGTTGTTGTACAAGCTAACCATCCACTGCAAACCTTTGACCTGGTACTCTTTGAGCGTACCACCTATCAAGATGCCGGGCTGCTGTGTGACCTTCTCTTTGATCCGGTGAGCGACGGAGTAGTAGTCGAGTTTGCCCTTCTCTTCCTCCATACCGAACGACTTCGCACCGAAGGTTTCCTCGCTGACGGGACCCTCCTCGCTTTCGAAAGTGACGTCCACGGTGTGACCTCCACCTTCCGCACGCTGTTGCTCGACGACTGCTTGCGCGAGACCGTCCAGGAAAGAGTCGGTCTGCTTGAGGAGGTGGGTGATACGTGTGTCCTTTGCTGTGTCGATGAGTCGCATGTAGGCCTCTTCATCGTCGTTCTTGAGAGCCTTGAGACGCTCCTTGGCGAGCCTCTCGATGCGACGCTGCTCCTCCTTCTCGGTGTGTGAATGGAACGACAGCACGGCGCGACCGAGGCGGGTGATGCGCTCCTGAGCGGAACGACCGACGGCGATGACTTCCTTGCCGTGATTGCAAATGACCTCCAGCTGCTCGATGTGCTTGCGTTTCGCGCGACGCTCGCGATCGGCCCTTTGTTTGCGCTCGGCGGCTTCGGTGAGACGGATGTCTCGAAGTTGTACCTTGCGGGTTCTTCGGAAGTCGGTACGGTTGAGAGGGAGAAGGGAGCCGTGCATGAGACGCTCTGCGACGGACGCACGAAGGGCGCGCTGCTTGTCGATGACGCGGAGAGACTTGAGCTCGATCAGAGCGCGAAGCTTGCCGTGGGTGTCGGCTGGGGGGTGCATGAATTGGTCGAGAGAGTGGATGTCGGCGTTCTCCTTCCCTTTCTCGTCGTCTAGGAGCATGCTGTCAAGACTGCCGTCGCCCATCATGGCGGGCATGGCCTCCAGTTCGCGCATGCGCTGTTCCATCCGCGAGTCGATGTATGCGTTGCGCTCCTCGAGCATCTGATGAGGATCAAGACCGACAGGCATGATGGAAGGGATGAGAAGGCGTTGCATGCGGGTGGCCCAGAGCGTGGGGTTGACGTTGGGGTCGCGCTTGAGGTGGGAGAAGGGGTTCAAGTAGGCGTTGTAGGGGTAAATACCTGACTTGATATCGTCCTCGAGGAAGGGACCCTTAGGAATCTTGTCTGGATCCACAGGCATCTCAATCTCCTCGTCCTTGACAGAATCCGTAGCGACTGGCTCAATCGCGGCATGCGAGTCGATGACACCGTTGACGGGGGCGCCGTTGACACTCTTGTGGACCTTGACGGCACTGTCGACGACGCGAGCATTGACGTCGGCGCCATGGAGCATCCCTTGAAGGTCGGATACGGTTTGGGCAGGCATCCGGATACCCTGCTGGATGTGGTCTGGGACGGGCATCCCGCGCGAGATAAGCTTGAAAGCTTGTATTTGCATGCGGAGGGTCTGAATCTGGTCGGTAGTGAAAGACACGGGAGTCTGGGATGGAGGAGGATAGGCTTGGGACGGGACAGGACCAGCGGAGAGAACGTTGCCGTTTGTTGCGGGAACGCCATTAGGGACGGGAGCGGGGGTGGATTGGCCGTTGACGGGGTTGGAGTGCATCAGGCCAGCTTGCCCTTGTCCTATTGGACAGGCGGCGGTCAGAGGGAGGAAGAGAGAAAGGGACACGGAGGAAATAGAGAACGCACGTTGTCGCTGTTGCTGCTGGACCCCCTCCAGAAACCTCATAATCTTGGCCAGCTCCTCATTGGTCTGCGGGGTGGCACCAGCGGAGCGGAGGGCATTCGCACGCTGGAAGAGGCGGATTCACGGATGCGCGGAGGAAAGGAAGTGGCTGAACGCACCATCATGAACGACTTCATGCGCTCCTGGATAGCCGCATTGTTGGAGGGGCCGGAAAACTGGGGGTTTGGGGCGAGTGACGGGGCGATGTTGGGCGCGGCCATGGCGGCGGCGCGGAATGGCGGGGGCAGGAGCGCGAGGACGGGGACGGGGAGGAAGGAACGCGAGGCGGGGAGTAGAGCGCGACGCGACCCGCGCAGATCTCGTGAGGAATCGTCCAGCAGAGCGGGCGACGCCCGCGACAAGTTGCGACTCGAGGCCCCCGTTGCTGACAAAGCATTTTCGCACCCCGCCTCACAACAGCATCACGTGGCCAGACGCGTCGCGCTCCCGGCGACTCATCCAGCCGCTCTCTCCGCCACCACCACCTCCTCCACTATGCCTGCTGAGCGCGCCGGGGTACGTTTCCTTAATTGAATGTACGAAAGCTGTTCTTGATGTGCACACAGTACACTGTCACCATGTTCCTCGTGGACGTATCGTCGTCCATGGACAAGATTCGCCGCGTGGAGGTCCCCGGTCCACAGGGACCTGTGATCATCGAGATGACCAACCTCATGTGGTCTCTGCAGTATGTCATGCTCAAGATACAGGAAATGGTAGGTCGGACTGTCCACCTCCCAACAAAGCCTGCCGCCACCGTCCACCATCCCACCTGTAGCAGGGGTGGCGGAGTCGCTTCGAGCCGGTTCTCGATTGCTCCATAGAGCTGACTTGTACCTCTGGTAGATTTTCAATGGAAGGAAGACTGACCAGTGTGGAGTGATTCTATTCGGCACTGAAGGTCTGTTGATTTGCCCGCATCTTGAACTTCACTCACAGTGCTCCCAGGGACGAACAATATCATCAACGCGGAGCACGGCGGCTATGAGCACGTCACTGAACTCATCCCCGTTCAGCAGCCGAACCACAGCACGCTTTCAAAGCTCGCCGCTCTCGAAGCCTCGAGCGTGGTCGGGGATCGTAAGTAACTCTTGCTCTAACACCAATCATAGCGTCGCTAACGTTTGTTTTCAGCCATTGATGCCCTCATCGTCGGAATAGAGGTGCAAGACAGGGTCCTCGAGAAGAAGCGAACATGGACACGTAAAATCGTGCTGTTGACAGACGGCGAAAGTCCGATGGAAGTCGAGGACTGGCAAGCAACTGTCGAGAAGATGAATGGGCTCAGCACCGGTCTCACCGTGGTGTACGTGTGCGCAGTGTGCACTAATTTGTCCCGCTAATATCATCCCCAGCGGTATCGATTTTGATGACGATGATCTGCCTTTCCATGAGGAGGACAAGAGCAACATCAAGGTGAACATCCTGCTAACGCCCCGCGGTCTGTTACTGACACCATCACGCAGAAAGAGAACGAGTCTTTCTACAAGGAGTTCACGGAGGCTCTCCAACAAGGTGTTGTCGGCAACTGCGACTACGCCCTCAGTGAGATCTCCCGGCCCGACGTCAAGCAGGTCAAGTCGGCCATGCTGAGTACCGTCCTGAGGATAGGGGACACAGAAGCGCGCGACGAAGAGGCGATCGAGATTCAAATCAAGACATCGAAGGCGACCGCGCTCGCCCGCCCCAAAAGTTGGAAGCGCTTCGCACGCCGGAAACCGATGAAGGAGGAAGACGAGGACGCAATGGACGAGGACGAGCCGATGTCGACGTTCGCGCAGCTGCGCATGCGTACCGACTACATTCTCGACAGGGACAAGGGGGAGAAGCCCGAAGCGGTGAAGTCCGAAGAGAACGAGGACGAAATGGTCGGCGCAGAAGACGAGGACGAACACGACGCACGAATGCAGGCGAGCGCCGCGGCGACGAAGGACCTGGCCGTGATCCCAAAGGAAGAACTCGTGCGCGGGTACAAGTACGGCGCGTCGTTTGCCCCAGCACCTGATGGCGGTTTCCCCCGCCTCGAGACGCGGAAAGGGATCGACATCTGTGGGTTCTTCCAGCAGAAGAACTTCCGGAGGGAGATGGCTATGGGCGAGGTGTCCTACATTTGGGGCGACCCAACGATGCCGATGCAGCAGGTCGCGCTCTCAGGTCTGGTTCAGGGAATGTATCAGAAGGGTGCGATGGCGATTGCGCGGTGGGTGAGCAGGGACAACATGGACCCCAAGATGGGTGTCTTGTATCCGTGCCCTTTTCAAGATGCAGATGCGCTGATGTGGGTGCAAGTGGGTACTCTTCTTCCTAAGCGAGAGGCTGTCAGCTAAGAATGTGCTCCAGATGCCGTTCGCGGACGACGTCCGCAACTACTCTTTCGCCTCGCTAGAGACCCTCGTCAACAAGAAAGGCGAGGTGGTCAAGGAGCACCCCTACCTTCCCACTGAGGAGCAGATGGACGCCATGGAAGCCTTTGTTGATGCTATGGACCTCAGCGACGCCGGGGAGAAGAACGAGGAAGGGTGAAAGCCCTATTTTGCTCATCTGTTCATTTAGCGTGTTGACGCACCCCTTGCAGTGAGCGTGAGCCCTGGTTTGACACCCGCCTGTCCTACAACCCCGCAATCCACCGCACGAAGCAGGCGCTATTCCATGGAGCGGTTGTGCCAGACCTCAATACACACCCACTCCCTCCGCCTCACCCCGAACTCCTCAAATACTTTGAGCCTCCGCGGCGGGTGCTCAAGCGTGCGCGCCGGGCGATCGAGGACGTCAAGAAGGCGTTCAACGTGCGTGAAGGTACGCGTATCTCTCCATTTCATCTAGACTCCCTTCTGAACATCGAGAAATACCTCGTAGTGCCCAAGAAAGCTCGCGTCCGCAAGGACGAGCACAAGCGCGTTGAAGACGAAGACGACGAGATGCTGCTCCTCGACGCCAAACCCGGTCCCTCCGCCACACAGCGCCGCCCGCAAACCGTCAGCCCCCAGTCGAAGGCGAAGGAGAAAACCAAGGCGAAGGCGAAACCGGTCTCAGCGGACAGCGGGAGTGAGACGGAAGAAGAGCCCGAGGACGAGGAACTCCTCCTAGGCGCCGCGCCCACGCGCCCGTCCAAGCCCGCGTCGAAGCCGCCACTGCCCACGCCGACCCGTTCGCTGTGCCCGGACGACAGCCGGGAGGGGGAGGAGGGCTCCGTGTACATCGACCCGAAGCGCGCGCCCGGGCGGATCGTTGGCGAGTCGTACCCGCTCCGGGACTTCAAGAAGAACGTCGCGCGCGGGGACGTCGTGTCGAAGGCGGTCGAGGACCTCGGCGTGGTGATCAAGACCGTCGTCACAAAGCCCTTTGTGTCGCGGCGGACAGCGGAGATGCTGGAGTGCATGGACGAGCTGCGCAAGGTGGCTCTTGAGGTGAGTACGCTATACTCGCTGACCACACCGTGGCCGCTGACGTGTCCTTGCAGGAGGACGAGATCGATGCGTGGAACGAGTGAGTGTCTTAGCGTATCCTTTTGACTGGCCATTGACATTACCCCGAAGGTTCATCCAGGACCTCCGGGATATATGTATGTCTGGGAAGCGAGGTGCTAAGGACTTCTGGGACGCTGTGCGTGGTGTTGGTCGTCCGCTCAGCTTCATTACGAGCTCCGAGGCGTCGAAAGCAGGCGGAAAGTCGCAGATTGCAGAGAGCGAGGCCGCGATGGTACGTCTCGGCTTCCTTTCACCGATTGTACACCCCTCTAACCTGCACTCGACACAGTTTATACAGCAATAGACGGTGAGGGTGTCCAAGTCGAACCTGCGGTGTGTCGACGACTCCAAAGGGACTCGGGTTACTGTTCTTGTTTTTCGCCATGTACAGCGAAAAAATCTATCTTCTGTCTCCCGTACATTCGATGTTGCGAAGAAAGATCGGATCAAACTAAGGCCGCGTATTTGGGGTTTCCCGGAGTTGCACTAAGAAAGTCACGGTACGTTAGTACTCAAAGCGTGTAACGGCACAGCAAATGATAACTATACAGTATATGAAACGACTAGTCATTCTGGGAGTTACAGTTGAAAAAAGATCTCCGGTTGTGGTATTCGGGCGTCGAGATAGGAGTAGATGGCTCGCTCAAGCACCCGCATAAGCCGAGTCTTGATGACCTGAAGAACATCCTCCGGCAGACCTGCGGGTGGGAGCCAGGGGAAGATCGTTCCATGGGTGCCTTGGAGAGCGAACTTGCTTGGAGAGATAACCCCTTTTTGCGCAGCGAGCTCATTGCAAGAAGCTCACAACAATAGCAGTGCTTTCTGTAGACTCCGATCGGTATCGCCTCACTCTAGGGGAAGTCACCGCATTAGTGCCCTTGAGTTCGTGCCAGCTTGACTAGAACGCACCTTGAGCATGTGCTCGCAGTCTTCCTCAACCTCGCCGAATTCGGCGGCACCCGTGCGCATAGACCAGGCGAGACCCATGAGCGCCGCCTCGGGATGTACGTCAACATCGATGTTCATCCCATCGGCACCGTTGGTCAATTGGCGGAGATACGTGTCCGGCAATGGGGTAATGTCGCACCCCCGCACCATCTTTTGGACCTCTTCTAAAAGATCAGATGATGGCGTCTTCGCAAGCTCAGCGGAGACGGCCTGGACTCGGTACACCTTCAGCCAGACCGAGGAACCGGGGTCTGTCTGTAAGCTCTTGCGAAGATGTCGCAAAATGGCCACGATGTCGAGAGCGGACACAAGTGTCTTCAGGTATTGAACCACATGGAGCCTTGCCTGCGATTCCCTGTGCTCGGTACACGTGTCTGAGGCAAGATCTGATTCAAGTAGGATAAGTATGGCGTTAGTAAGATAAAGCAGATGTTACACACCTTCATCGCCATCGTCGCCTGCCATCCCTGAGACTTTGGGTTGTCCGAAGCCAGTAACATCCGCTGCACAAGGCTCGTGAGCACCACGCCGTTCCAGCAGTGCTTATGCCACGCACCATGGCTGCCCGACTGATCCCCGTGCCCACGTTTAGCCGCGTCAGCCGCCGCGCGCTCCTCGTGTGTGGATACATTCCCTTTGCGGGGGTTAAAATCGTTCCAGTACTGCGACATATGAACCAAGACTCACTGCTGATGTAGAAACGCTTGGCGCTCCTTCTGCGCATCCCCGAAAACTTATTGTTCAAAGCGTTGGTGATGAGGTGGGCAACAATGCCGCTTGACAGGAGAACCTTCAAGAGGAACATATACCCCCATAGCTGCTGGTACACGACGACTTCGTACGAGTCCTGTCCGTCAAAAACCATTCCGCGGAGCGTGGTCCTCAAGGAGTGCACGAGGTCTCGAAGTACCATCGCCCACTGCGCTGCGTTGCCGCTCGAGACCATGTACTTGCCGACGTTGTTGCTAGAAGCTGTAGAGGGACTAGACACCGAGAGACCCCAGTTCTCGAGCAGAGTCTCAGCCTCAGGTGGCCTCAGATCAAGCTTGAAGTGCTGTTCGGTGATCGGTTCGCATGCCTGTGGCGCCGAACTGAGATGTTCGTAGATGAGATTGCAGGATGCGTATCCCAGGAGCCCGAGTCTCGACCTCCCCAGATCGTGTCGCCGTTCTCGATCCGGGTGTACATTTTGTTGTAGCAGCGACTGACGATGAACCTGAAGAGGAGGTGCTGTCTCAAGCTCTCCTCTGGCGGTAGGGAACAGAAGTGCTGGATGACAGAGGTGACATCTGCCACATAGGAGTCGAAGTCGGAAAACCGTCTGAAAATTTCGTCAATTGCCATAATTTGACCGATGCGTCAAAGGCCGTTTTCAACGCACCGTTGGAGCAAGGTAGCAGAGCTCTCGGACAATAGCTCAGCGCCTCTCTGAGCCGATGCCGCAACTCGCACAGGGGGTCCTGTAGGCGATCCGTGGCATGACATTACGAATGCGGTGATTCCGTGGATGTCCAGATGACCCGTGACTGCAACGAAGTTTGCCTTTTTGTGATCTATGGTGGCTAGGATGAAGGCGATGACATTCAGGACTTGTAGGAGGTGCTTATCGCCGCGTCGTTGTTTTACTGTGATGTGATCGGGCCCAGGACGGGCGTTCTGGAGAATCGTGGAAAGGATGAGGATGTCCCGTGCCAGGAGCGTGTGCTTCGGAGGATGGGTCATGCTGTGTGAGGCCATGGTGAAGGTTTTGAAGTTGGAAGTGCGTTGGTCATAATTTTGCCGCTCTAGTATGTATGTATAATCTGCCAGACGGCGTTGCGACCCGTACAGTGGTTTCGAGGGACCGTCGAAAAGGGGCCAGGGGCAGGTCGGGGTGCCCGTGCCCGACCCCTGGAACCCCTCATCGATCCCGCCTTCGGATTAGAGAGGCCCAACTCGAAGCGATCGCGACGGTTGGGTAGGATTCAGCTGGCGTGCGTACGTGTCGTGTCGTGTGGCACAAGTCGCGCTGAGTCAGCTTGATCAGGCACCATCACTCTGGCTTCCACTGCTAGTTACATGGACTTGAAGTCCTTTCAAGATCTTCATCGTACTATGCGTAGAAGGTGATGTGCCTAGGGGAGACTACCGTATGCGCGAGTTGGTCGTGTCCCACCACAGGAGCCATGGAGTAATCGAGACGCATACTGCACCTCCCCAGCATCGGGGCACCAACTCCAGTTGTCGACACAAGCATTACATCCTCCGCGTGACAGTTATGCTGAATCATAAGTGATTGTAGCCACAAGTCCACAATCTACTTCTTCATCCGCCCGTCGACGATCAGATCCGGGACGGGCGCGGAGTAGTTCGCGAAGCAGTCGAACTCGAAGTCGATCTCCGCCAGGCGCTCCGCCAAGCCCTGCACGAAGTTGGTGAGCGCGCACAGCCCGTCAGAGTTCGGCGTCTCGCAGTGGGCGAGGCCGGTCAGAGGGACGACGCCGTCGTTGAGAAGGAAGCGGATGTACTGCGTCGTCGAGTCCGCGGCCGCCGGCGCGTACGACGAAGACGACGAAGCGGTGGTGGAGTTGGACGCGATCGTCGGGCAGCTCATGACCTGCGCGATCAGGTTCGACCCGAACGGCACCACCTGGTTGCCGAAGTACGTCTGGTTCGGCTGAACGCGGTCCACTGGGAGCGGGCCCGCGGCGGCCATCGTGGTCAGGTTGAGCGCGGTGGTGATTGTGGAGATGACGGTGTCGTGGGTCGCGTCGACGTAGAGAGGCTGCGTGAGCGGGAAGGTGATGTTGCTCCCGTCGAGCGTGCCGTTCATCGCCGTCGCCGTGAAGTTCGTGGGCGGGGTCTGGGTGAGGCGCGCGAGGAGCTCCGCCGACCACGCCGCACCGAGCGACGCGGTGACCGGGTTCCCCGGGCCGTTGCCGTACCACAGGCTGAGGTCTTCCGGGACGTGCACGCAGTGTAAGTTTGAGCATGAAGCATCAGATCAAGGGGACCGACCGTAGGCGTACTCGAAGCCCTTCCACTCCTCCTCGGTGAACAGGTCGCAGAACACAGAGAACCGAGCGCGACGGTCTCGTACGCGCACGTCATCTGCATCTGCATCACCGTCGCTGTGTCGAGCGTAACACCCTCGATGAACGGCTGCAGACGCGCCACGGTGTCGTTCAGGTACACCGCCGTCCAGTTTGCGGACGCGAGCGAGCCGAGTGAAGAGATCGCGTTGTTCGCGTTCGGGCACGAGTTCCATGGTGCGAGCGAGCTGAAGAACCCTGTGTCCTCAATCATGATCGACTGGTGGTAGGCCGTCTGGTAGGTCGGGACACCGAAGAAGCCCGCCGCGAAGTTGAGACTATGTTTGGCAAACATGAATGTCAGCGTGGGAGGGCCCGGGTGGAGACCGGACGGAAGGTGCGCCTTACGCGGAGTCGACCATGCGTTCTATCATAGACAGCAAGTTAGTATATGGAGCACGTGTCCTCGAGAACTGCGGCTCAGTACGTACGCTCGGAGGTAGTACGGAAGACAGGGAGATCCGTAAAGCCCTTGAGAAGGTTGCCGTACTTGACACGGAACGCGACGCCCAAGTCGTACTATGGCGAACGAGATCAGTCGTGTGCAACGAACGTGCAGACATTACGAGAGCACACTCACATCTGCTGGCGCCCGAACGGCGTCAGGACCTCCGCCCCCAGCTCATACGTCCAAGTGTTGAGGAACGCGAGTGGACCGGTCGCGTTGAACCCGGTTGAGTTCGCCGCAGCCTGGATCTTGGATGCAAAAACGGCAGGGGGACCTCCCGACGTCGGGTAACGTGCGCCATGGCGGTGGAGGAGGTGGGCCTGGGTGAGCTCGCAGCCGGCGGGGATGATCTCGGATGTGTTCGGAAGGCCCCAGGCTCCACCGAGGGACCAGTACGGGCTGAGGTTACCCCAGCTGCGCGCAACATCGAACGGTGTCGTTGCGTTGTCGCTGATAACTACTTGGGCTCCGCCCGGTGCGATCAGCGGGAGAATGTCCTCCTTGAGGGGAGCGCTCGGTGCGGTCTGCACGGCGAACGCCTCGTCTCCAGCTGCATTATGAGGAGACGGATTTGTCAGAGACGCGGCATGACGCGTCAAAGGGGACGTACTGGGGGTAGCACCAGGGTGGCCGATCTCAGACGCGTCGGGGAAGAAGATGTCGAGAGCAGTATCGGTCGCGTTTGCGGGTGGCCATACGGCGCTCACAGGAGAACCGGCGATTATGGACGCCCCAGACTGCGCCTCGGTAAGGAGAAGAGCAGACGCCGCACAAAGAGCGGCGAGAAGACGAGAGGCAGAGAACATATTTTCGTGCCGGCGAGGGGAGCCGGAAGGCGAGTCGTCAAAGCGGCAGAGCAAGGGAAGTGTATCCCTGGCACGAGGCAGTTTATATGGACGAGCGCTGCATGCTGCAGCCGAGGAAACTCTGCCGATGGGTCGGCTCCCGGAGGCTTGACGACCTCACGTAACGGGGAAACCCGGTGAGGAAGATTGCATTGTATAGAAGAAGGCGGCCATCCATTAGTACATTAGCGATCCGGGTATGCGCATAATTAGTACAGTGATACCACGCTGTGACAGAAGATCCAACTAACCAGGAAGCATAGTCCACTCCGCTGTATCCTTCGTCTATGCACAGCAGCTGTTCAGGAAGGATTTATAAGAGGACAAACCCAGGCAATCACGCACGGATGAAACATTTGACTGAAGAACGTGCGTGGGCTATTAATGATCTCCGTGCCAATGCCCTTCGACGGATGCCTCAGGCAATTGATGCCTACGTATTTCTTCACTGTCAACTGGGAGTTCGTATCAGCGCGAGCCTTCTGACTTCGGTGTCGATATGTGCGGTATCGCTTGAAGACTGCGGTCCATACCCACGGGTACTCGAACATTCGAAGTGAACTGTAAAGGCCTCTTGTGAGTATGCGGAATGAACGCCGAAAAAGCGGTCGCAATCCATTCAATTTCCATGGCCATTTTATGATCGAGAAAGCAGTGGGTGTAGTGGGCCCGTAGGAAGGAGGGAGCGGAAAGAGGAGAGATCTGAAGATCTGACGCCCGATGCCTTTGTACGTCAGTGATACCCGCAGTCACGTGTCATGCGAGAGGGGACTCGTCAATTTGCCGCATCCGGATAGCTGCAGTCATCCGTGCCGTCCCTGCAGATATCCAATCCACATGACACTAGATATCCGTTCACGCAACTCGAGCGGTGGGAAACATAGCCGCAAAATTGAAGGATGCCATCACTTCAATGTGTCTCTGGGAACCCACATGGTTAGTATTTACCCCGATTCTCGATTATGATACGTACACTGTGGAGTGTATTTCCAGACGTCACTAGCATATAAATGCGCCGTAGCTGCACTACCGATGTTTGCCCCAATGGCCGCAAGGGATGTGCGTCCTCTTCCATGTGCACCAACACCGCAAATACCCTTTGTCACCTACTTTCCCACTCGAGTTATTCGACCTCATCATCGATGCCAGCTTTCCACTCCATCATGACGATTCTTTCAAAGAAGAAAATATTCGTCACTTCAATTCCTACGCGCTTGTTGGCAGAGCTTGGCGATTTCGCTCTCACAAGTGGCTCTTCCGTACAGTGCACATCCGTGACGTCAGCACCATGCGCAAACTCGCGGAGGTTTACGAGACAACCCCACCATCCGACGGTATGTGCACACTGTGCACATCGCGGAACAGACCCGCCTTCCCAGCGCATCTTCCCACTCTTCCCAACCATCCTCGGTCCCAATTTACCCCAGTTGCGGTCACTCCATATCCAAATGCCCCCCGCCCGACGACGGTGCCCGCTGCAGATTCCCCCACCACAACCCTGCCACTCTACGCTGTCGCCTTCACCCAGGAGTCCCATATACAACACCTTTCACATCCGCCTCCACTCATCTTGTTCCCGATCGAGGATTTGCACCTCAATAACGTCCGCTTCGACTCGTTCGCTGCCTTTGTCCACGTCCTCCGCGGGTTCCCAGACCTTCGCAGGTTGCAATGCACACGCGTGGAGTGGTACTCCGATCGAGTATTGGCTCAACTTCCGGAGGGCTGTTGTTCCCGCCTCACAGAGGTGTCGGTGAGGTTTGACACACAATGCTTGCGTCTGCTCCACAAGCTAATATACACATGGTCACAACCCAGATTGGCCAGATGGACGCGCGTAGCGCAAAGAGACTGCTGGAGTCTCTCCCTTCTTCTGTCGACACAATGGAGTTTTTCGTTGATTCCGGAGTTCATTCGGAAATCGACAATATGGTGGTGAGCTCCCCTCATTCGTGACCACCGATCCGTAGATAACTCGTTTCCGCGACTAGCGGTGGGAGTTATCTCGGTGCGCGTATCTCTGTGAGTATCTATCTGCAGACTTGACTTTCTGTGCCACCATATATCAAAGAACGCGAGGCTCACATTATCGCACGGTATTTGTGCAGGTTTCCAACTTTTGCTATGCTTTCACCTCCCGTTTCTGCTCAGATTATGACGTTTTGCTGATTATATTTGTGCAAAACAGACACCAGCTTTCAACAGATCATGAAGTTCCTGGAGTCGCGCTTGGAGTCGCTCGACTGCCTCCAATTCATTTGGAACAGGACCGCAGTGCGCGGTTCCGAGCACAGCAAAAAGAACTTGTACTCCCCACATTTCCCTTAGAGTCCTTGAAGGTGCCGCAGGAGCAGTTTTGGGTCGTGTTGTTCTGTGCGCTGCTTGAAGGGCTGAAAACTCTAACATCTGGATGTGCCTAGTCCTAAGTTCTGGCCGCCTGTATTTGTCATGTATTTTGTTTCCAGGAAGAAGTGGGACACACGAGTCGAGAATTAGTTGAGGGGTGGAAGGCGCAAGTCATATTCCGTACAGTACTTGGTGAACTCCAACATATCAATCCGATGGTTAGATTAGAGTCGGTTTGCACATCATGAGGCAGAATCGAACCAGACACATGATACGCACAGCGGCATGGAGAATCCTTCGAGTGTCGTTATGATATTTCGGGTCACCACATTTGCTCCGCGGCTACGGAGAGTAATGGACCTCATTGGACTTGGGACGCCTTTTCGGACCTTATATTGTGGACGCTATCCCGCAGGCAAGCGGCGTTGACCCAAATGCTTCACTACTCGCTGTATATTCCCATCTGCGGTCGCTCTCCTGCGTCTGCCAGTCATGGCGCGCGCGTGTCCACTACCGCCTCTTTAACACCGTCTGCATCCGCGACACCCACGACTGTACAAGCTCTCCAACTTTCTCAATTGCGCGCAGCACCTCGGAAGCGTCGTGTGCGCCGTCCGTCTCCTTCGAACACCCTCTCACCCCCTCGTCGCGACCTTCCCCGCCATCCTCGCCCCGGTTCTCCCCAACTCACGACTCTCTGCGTCGAGTCCACCCGGGGGGCACGTCCACCGACCATCTCGTCGTACGTCCACTCCTCGAAGTAACCTGTCCGCCACTGCAAGACCTCCACCTCGTGCGCGTGCGCGTCGCCTCGGCCGGCCACCTCGCCTACATCCTGTCCCGCTTCCCCGGGCTCGAACCTTCCACTACACGGACGTGAGCCTGTGTGATGTCGCCCCCCGAGCAGCGACGCCCACAGCTCTCCCGGAGACGGATGCAGTACCACGTCCAAAACAGCTAAGGGTAAGACGTGCTCCATCTCGTTGTGTCCTGCCGCGACACGTTTCGGGAATCATTGAAATCGAGCATTCCTTCCCTTACAGTTCATCGACACGGATGAACAGAGCAAGGACACGATACTGTCTTTGTTCGGCCCATCCCCCGAGGTCTTTGTCCATTGCCAGAACATACGGTGAGTGAACTTACTAGTAGTAGCGTTCGAGCGTCCTGGTTCCGATATCATTGATCAATTCTGACCATTGTGCCGCTCGCGGCACGAGCAGCCATGAGGCCAGGGAATAAGCGTGAAGGGTCGACAGACGCAAAAAGCACATCGCATATGCGTGAGCAGGTGCTGCAAAGGACGAGTGTATTCAGCGAGATGGTCGGTGACAAGTGATGCGAATCGGCGCCAACCAGAATGCATTCATCTTTCCATTTGTACAACACGCTGTACTTCGAGTATTCTTTCGTTTAGCTGTATAAATTTCGCGGGCTAGGATGTGTTACCTACATGCAATCTTGCTACACGCATGATCTGAACGCGTACGCACACAACGGTGGAGGTGTTGCATGGCTCGATTTTACAAGGTGACTTCCCGCCCAGTCACCGTAGATGGAATGCAAGTACATACGAGAGAGCAGGACAGTAACGACCAGCAGCCCGACGGGAGGTCGCGCTTCGAGCGCCCCGACCGACATCATCGCGGTAGCAGTATGCGGCATAGTCATAACGCATAAGAACCCACGCCCGAGCCCAACCCCGAGCCCGGATCCCATGGTGCAGACGCTTACGAGCGGCCGGCACCCGGAACGTTGCGGCGGTCCCTCCTGGGTCCCCGGTCGGCCTGGGGGAGGGTGGGCGTAACGATGGTGTGGGGGATGGAGTCGAAGTTGAGGGAGTGGAGGAGTTCCTGTTGCAGACCGAGAGGATTGGCCCAGAGAACACGAAAAGCAATAATAGTAGCGAACTCACCTTGGTGTCGGGGTCGATCTCCAGAGGGTTGACGGTGATGTCGAGGGCCGAGACCTCGGGGACGTAGTTATCCTTGCGCTCGCGCTCCTCCTCCTGGAGCTTGAATGAGATACCGCGGACAGGGCCACGCTGAATACGCTTCATCAAGTGGGTGGTGAAGCCGGCAATCTTGTTGCGCAGACGCTTCGAGGGGACAACAGCCTAGGGGACATCTAAGTAAGGCGCTGGATATATGGATATCTGTGGAGGATACGCACGACTTCATCGATGATGCGCTTGTTGGTGTGGAAGTCGAGAGTGAGGCGGGGATAGCTGCCAGACGCACATCAATATCCATATCCACCGTCGCGCTCCTCAACCCAGCACCCGCATATCCACACTTCGCATCGGACAGACACTCACTACTTCTCGATGAGGACACGGGAGGCCCTTTTGGTGGTCTTGGTGCGTACGCGACCCTGTGCACAGCGCTTTCAGCATATTCCCAACCGGCGATAAAGTGCAGTTGGGCTCACCATGGTGGAGCTTGAGGATTGTCGGGGGGCTTGAGCTTGATGAAGGCGACGGTGAGCTGAGCGGATACTCTGCGCGGGCCTGGGGCGGGAAACGCCGGGTGGCTGGCCGAGAACTGTACAGCACTCAGCCACTGGCGCGTCGCAGGAAATGTGACGACCCCTAAGCGCTGGCCGCCGAAGCCTCCTCGCCCCGCCGCCCTCAAGACCCCCGTCCAAGGTGAATGCTGCTCTCTGGCCGCCGCCGCCGCCGCCGACGGGCACAGCGACCTCTAGAAGATGCACTCTTTCTACGGATCGCTCGGTTGTAGCTCGTCTTGACTCATGTCCTCCATGACATGACACTCAGACGAGCGTATTCAAGTCGCTTACTCTCTTGTATCATCCAGCCACTCCTTCGGCCTCCTTGCTTGCCCATCATGGTCCGCGTCTCCGTTCTTAACGACTGCCTCGTGAGTACAGTGATTTATCGTTCGTGGGGGCTCTCTAAGACGATTGTAGAACAACATTGTCAACGCCGAACGCCGCGGCAAGCGTCAGGTCCTCATCCGCCCTTCATCGAAGGTCATCGTGAAGTTCCTCAGTGTAATGCAGCGTCATGGTATGTGTTTCTTTAGTAGACGCCCACTCCGTTCTTCGTCTTTGCATTTATCCCCACTTGCCCGGAGTTATAACTACGATCGACGAGGTACTGCTCCCACCCGCCCCTCGTTTTAAGGCTCCGGAAAATCAACTCCCCCTCATAACCAATCTAGCACAAAGCCTTACTCTTACGGACATGTGTTCACAGCAGGGGGCACATCTATATTTATCTGGCTTTGCCCTTGCCATCCCTATGCAGGAGTTGCGGAATGTAATGCTGACGACTTGCGTTTCGTAGGTTACATCGGCGAGTTCGAGATCGTCGATGACCACCGCTCTGGCAAGATCGTTGTGCAGCTCAACGGTCGCCTCAACAAGACTGGTGTCATCTCGCCACGATACAACGTGCAGGTTAACCAGATCGAGAACTGGGTTGCCCTCCTTCTCCCTGCTCGTGGGTTCGGCATCATCATCCTTGTATGTCCCTTCTTTTCCTGTGCGCGTGCTAGCTGCTAACGTACCACCAGACCACTTCGTCCGGCATTCTCGACCACGAAGAGGCGCGTCGTAAGAACATCGGTGGCAAGCTCCTCGGCTACGTCTACTAGATGTGATGTACGCTTTCATGCGTTGTTTGTAGGTCGTACCTATATCCCAAAATGAGCAGGCCGCGTGGGTTTGTCGCGCTTATGCGTACATGCATGTATCATACTGTTGTCTTCATAACATGAGCATGAACATCCACTGGGCCAGATCCGAGCTGCGTGTGAGCCGTACGGTTTCTTTCCTTTCGTCACATTCGTGCCGTATGTGCAGTCCGTTCGTCTGGTCGCCAAAATATCCGAATTTGGATTGTCTCGGCGGGTCAGGGAAGACTTCACCCCGCGCGTTTTGAACTTGAACTGCCATCACACCCAGCTTATACACCTACTCTGCCAGACACTGCGGTTGGAGAAGCTCCGGATTCTGGATTGTTGTTCATGGGCTTCTGTCAGAAGCTGTCGTATCTGTCCAGCGCGCACAAGGTGTGTCTTGTTGGTCACTTTATGTTGATGTCTGGCAGGGTCACACTCTTCCGTCGCTCTCCACCTGCCGCTTCCGTGGCCAAGGTTCAGTTGTGGTCAAGATTGATCTTCTGGGGCTTCTACAGTCCGTCAAAATGCACGTGGCGAAGCTTCCAGGCATAGGACGGTGAGACCGCCTTCTTCATCGTTTTCATGACACAACGGCGCGCGAGCCAAGAGCTCGGTTCGAAAAGTCGCTTCGCAGTCGCACGCCTGGCCACCGCACTCCAGCCCGCAAGACATCGATGCCCACGGTGTCACAACTATTCTCTAACGTACCGGTCGTCGGTCGCGCCCACACATGCACCGGCGCGTTATTCAGGTCAGTCGATGCCCATCGGCATCGCATTTTCAATATTCACTTATGATCACAGGATCCCGGCTATGCATACACTTTGCTGTTGTGTCCGAACAGACTCTCTGCGCCTCTCACGGCGATAGATTTAATGAATCATCGCGCCCATCATCAAGCTGAACGGTGGACGCTCGCATCACGAAAACACAGACTTCTTTCAAGTTAACTCCCGCCGTGTCCTTTATCATCCATCTTCGATTCGGGTCTGAGGGCGAGGACTCCCGAGCGTTGTGTGGGCGTTTGGCGCCCATACAAGGGACATCGCTTCTCAACGCACTGTCTCCACGACGGCCATTATTCCTCATCCGCTTCGACGATGGTGTTTCCATCTCAAGGCGAGTACGCATCTGGTCCCCCCTACTACGATCTTGTGCGGTCGGCGCGTTCTGGCCGTGGCGCCTCCTTCCATTTCTGGATCTTTGATACCGTCACCCCCCACTACCGTTCTTGTGGCCCCAACACAAGAAGCTTCGTATCTACAACAACAACGCGCTCATCGAGGACAAGAAATCGAGCCACCAAACCCTCTTATGAGATTAGGTTGAAGTTCGCCGCTGCGCCCCCACACACACCCCGGCAACCTGACCGACCCCGCGCCAAGCTCCCCTGGGACCGACCGCGCCCCCGCGCGCCGCCACGCCCGATCGATTGCGCACACACGGAAGCGCGCCAGCCCACTCCCTCCGCGGCCCCGCTGCATTGTTAAACCTCGCGCGCGCGCGACACCGTCTCCCGCTCCGCCTTTCGACCATCGCCTCCCCGCGCGACCGACCCGCAAAGCGACGACCATGGGCGGCGGCACGGCCCGGCACGAGAGCGGCATGGAGCTCGGCGACCCGAGCTGGCTGCTGGCGGAGGTGGAGAACACGGACTGGAACCCGTGCGAGGACGTGCGGTTCATGGTCAAGCGGCAGCTCGAGGTGCGTCCGCGCGGTTCTGCCTTTCTTTCTTTTTTGCTTCCCCTCGTGCTGGCTCGCAGCTCACTGGCACGGGCCCTCGCAGACGGGCGACAGAGTGATCATCCGCGCCTGCGAAGACGTCATCGGAACGTGGAGGCCTGGGGTCGTCGCGCGGTTCGACAAGTACCCACCGCGACTGGAGGTGGGTGTCTCGCTCCGCGCGGTCCTACGCGCATGTCGTGGACAACGGCTGACACGGGACGGTGGGATTCGTTTGGCAGGACAAAGCGACAGACCGGTACTCGTACCCGGTGTGGTACAAGAGCGACTTCGACGGCATCGTCATGGGCTGGTACGACCCGATGCTGTGGGAAGTGCTCTGCGACATGCTGCTCAACAGGGTGAAGAAGAGCGGCGGCAGTTCGTCGTCGCGATGACCCGTTTTCTCGAGGCGCTCCGGACCGTGCTTGTCGACGTGAATTATGCTGTATCTGATTTGTACCACCACCTTGATTCGTGTACTATGATATTTGGATGACGCTCAAGATGCATGGCGCCCTGCGTGGTGTCGCCTGAATCACCGTCAAGGCTTCTATATGATGCCGCAGGCGGTATCGCGGCTCGTTCGTTCGCTGTGGGATCCCGTCGAGCGACCCCCGCCCGCCGGACGCGCTTTGGCTCCGCTGCAGGGACGCCGGGCGCAGCCGATGTGGCGGCGGCGTGGCAACCCTAAAGCCATGCGCTGGACCGGCACTGCTCCCGAGAAGCTCTCCGTGCCCGCGCGCACGGCGCCTGGGGAGCACGCCTTCCACCCGCCCACAGACTTATCGCCCGGCCGTCTCCGCCTACCGGGTGGCACCAACTACGTCCGCCATCTTGGGCCACACCGTCCGCGCACACCGGGCGCGGGTTCGCTCGCTCGCTTGCGCCCTCTCGCGCCCTCTCGCCGCCGCCGCCGCCGCGCACACGCCTGCCGCTTCCCACGCGCCCACACGGGCAAACAGGCGCAAATAGGGAGGGCGAGTCCGCGCCGGGCCTTTTTGTGCTCTTCGAGGTTGGGCCAAGGATCGATCATAGGCTACCGGGCCAGAGTGAGCCCTTTGCGGGGGAGCACCCAGTCTGGCACGGCAGCCCATCCACAGCCGTGACATGACTCATGACTGGATGATATCTGCGAGTCTCCGCGTCCGAGCTCACCCTGAATCCGGGGAACTCTGTCCTCTATCTTGGTACAGTGATCATTCCATCGCAGAGAACAGTTCGGCGACCGCCCAGACCTCCGACGCAACCGTCGAACGGGGATCACTTGCGGATGGGAGCCTCCTCGTCGGGAGCCGCCTTGGCGTCCACGTCGATTTCTCCTTCTCCCTCCTTCGCGTCCTTGTAGGCGTGCGTAGCGGCCTCGAGCGGCTCTCCGCCGAAGAGCGCGCCGATCCTGCGGGCGGAACGGTATGACTGGGATTAGCGGCGAGCAGGGGAGACAGGGCGGGAGAGGACGCACTCCTCAAGCGTGTAGCCACGGGTCTCGACGATGACGAAGTAGAGCAGGACGCCGGTGACGATGAGCATCGCGGTGCTGGGAGGCCGTGTGTCAGCGTCGCGAAGGACCGAGGAAGGGCAGGAAGACGACAGAAGCTCACTAGAAGAGGTACCACTTCCATCCGATCGCCGCCACTGCGCGCGCTCGTCAGCATCCGATTAAAAGCTGAGGAAGGAGGGGGTGGGAAAGCATGGACGCACTCGCGATCGAGTTCGTGTACGAGCTGAACACGGACAGCAGCTTCGCGGTCACCATCCAGACCATCATCCCCTTGCTGCGCATCGAGTAGTGGAGCACCTCGGGCGGGTACGTGAAGAAGATGGAGCCGCACGAGACGAAGAAGAAGCCGTTGTAGAGCCAGACCATCGCGACCGCCGCGACGCCCGCGTGCGTCGAGCCCGTCTTCTCGTACACCGCCGTCGACGCGATCAGCCCGACGTTCGCGGCGAGCGTCGCGGCCCACGTGCCGAGCAGCTGCGGCCGCCGGTCGATCACCTGCGTGAGGTAGAGGCCGAAGAGCGCGAACGCGGCCGTCGACGTCGTCAGCCCGGCGTTGATGCCTGTGACGGTGACGGTGTCGGTGATGCCGACGAGACTGAGGACTGCGTGATGGTCAGCGTTGGAGCGCTAGCCTGAAACCGTGCCCGGGCACGCACTCTCGGTGTAGTCTGCAGGACGGGGACGGTCAGGGTTGTCGTTTCCTCATCAAGCGGGAGTGGGAAGCTCACAGTACGAAATGATCGCCGTCCCGCTGAGGTTCTGGCAGACCGCGATGAGAATGACTGCGCAGCACACATGTGAGCATGGGCCCGCGCGCGAGGGGAGTATATCGCAGGCGCACCACATCCGAGACGATGCAGGCTGCTCCGGTTCGTGAGGATGCTGGTCCACGAGTCCTGCTTCAGGGTGCGCTCTGTCTCGATGGCCTCGTGAATCTCGTCGATCTCGAACTTGACGAGCTCGTCGTCCTCGCAGCCGTTCGCGTGGTACTTGACAAAGTACGCCCTTGCCTCGGCCTCGCGGCCCTTGCTGACTGGGAGACGGTCAGCGGCGTTCGGCACGGAGACGCTCGTCCGACGTACTAAGCCAACGAGGAGACTCGGGGACGAAGGTGATGAGCACGATCATGGTCAGCGCCAAGGGGATGTGAATGAGGTAGGGAATGCCTGGGCGAAGACGTATCAGACGAACGATCGTACAGGAAACCCTCGAGTCAGGACGTACGCCACGACCAGTTGCTGGTGATGTAACTGCAGCCGAATAGGATCCTGAAAGCGACTGGATCAGATGGGCCCTCACACCGATGGAAGGCGGTCACTAACCATGAGGCGATAAAGCCGCCAACGATCTGCACGACGCAAAATGAACTCCGACCCGATGGATGCACAACGATACACTCACGAACGCGATGTCGAAAAGGCCGCCTAGGATGGTGCGGTGCTTTGGATGGGGAAGTTCTTGGAGCCTGCAAACTCATGCGTGAGCACATATGACAGAACCACAGGTCAGACGCACGCACATGATGGGCGAGCACATTAGCGCGAATGTGAGGCCGGAACCAATCTGCGTTCGGAGGGAGAGTAAGCGACCCCACGCCGGACAGATGAGAGGTGAACGGACGATGATACGAGACACCATGAACACCGCGTAGCCGTTCACACCCGGGACACCAGCGATGCACCCGAGAATCGTGCCGACCAGGTTCGCGATAGATGAATATCTGGCGGTGCGGGGGATGAGCGTCTGTGGGAACGGGTGAGCGAGAGACGCACCGGATGCACCACTTGCGCCCCCAGCGGTCGGCGACGTAGGATGCGAAGGGTGCCGTCACCACTGCAGCGTCGTTAGCATGGTATTTGAACAAAAAAAGGAAAAGGACGCACATCCGGTGACATCAGCGGCCGCGTTCAACAGGCCGATGTTACTTGAACTCTCCGCGCTCCCCACCGGAAGGTGGAGGGCTGCCGAGATTCGTTAGGTGAGTACACAGACGAGCATCCGAGAAGACACAGCAACTTACTGTCGCGCCATGAGTTCATGGACTGGAAACTAGAAATCAACGAGAAGTCATAGCCGTTCAGGAACTGCGCGATGAATATAGTGGTGAGGAGCAAATTGAGCTTGAGGAGCCCTGTAGAGCGCATTCAGTCAAGTCTGGCGTCGATCGAAGGTCCGAGGCATGCCTGCGTTCCTGTACCATGGCTATATAGGGATCGAAATCAGCCACCTCATACGGGACCGACACAGTCGGAGAGATTCGTACCAGGTGTGAGTCTTTATTGGGGACGCTCCTGAAGGCCTCGTTTCCGGGGAACATGGCAGTCGGCGGGTGCGAGAGGGAACACGAACGTCAGGATCCGCGAGCGGTCTTCATATACAATCGGAGTAGCGGAACCCGCCTGCCTCCATCCGAAGCCGTGACACCACTGCGCATCTGCGGCGGCCTTAGATATCATGCGGGCACCAGAAGCATGGACAGAAGGGCTTATCTTTGCATCGTCGCACGCTGGAGAGCGAACTTGAACATGAGTCACCTGAGGTCCTCGAGATCGGAAGCGGCAGAAGGGTCGCGTGCGATAACGGCTGACGAACTTGCCTTACTGTATTGCAATCGTTGACGGCAGCGGTAGGTAGATCAGAATAACTCGGAGAAGTGCATAGGGAGGGTGTGTGGTTCTTCCCGACGCCCATATGCGTCGCCCATTCGAGCTTATGTACACCCGTCATGCGTGGAGTGACTCAAGAAATTTGCAGGTGGAGGCACGTTGCACGCGGACACATGTATTCTTCATGTAGAACTTGAGATGGAAAACTGGGGCTGGGGGCTAATATGAGCGGAAAAGTATTGCGCATATCGTACCTGGAACTACTTAGAGCATCTCTTGGACAAAAGACCGGCTCGTTCAACATGTTAGCGCCCTTCGCGGAAGGAGAGGTTGGATTACGTGATTTACTCCCACGAATAGTAAGCTTTTTGGTCGCCTATTCTCGTTCACCTCCAGTTTCTGGAATGCCGCAAGACAAACAAGATCATCTATAAGTGGTGGTACATCTTCGATACATATTTCAGTCCTCACAATATCATGAGAAATAACCGAGATCCAGCTTCTCCATGACCGCTTCCCTCTTGTTCCAGATCTCGTCGATGCTATTGAAGCCGCAAAGACCCAGCTGGAGCTCGGCTTCGCACAGCAGGCCACGAACAACTTCTTCAACACCCTTCTCGCCTGCAACTGCCAAACCGTACATAAATGGTCGTCCAACTGTGATGGTGGGTCAGCTCTGCTACATCTGAAGCCGCCCGCGCGAACTCACGAAGGACAGCGTTTGCACCCAGTGCGATAGCCTTGATGATGTCGCCTCCACGGCGAACGCCTGAGTCGAAAAAGACCGTAAACTTCCCCGACACCTGAGCATCGTGGATGGCGGGGTGCGCGGCGATCTTCTCAAGCGCCACGAGCGCGGGGATGGCCTGGTCAACCTGTCGTCCACCTACCGGCGCGCCCACCGAACTCGTTAGCCGCAACCACCGGAACGAAACCCCCTCCGCGCGCACCGTGGTTCGAAACGACGATCCCGTCGCACCCGATCTCCATTGCCTTCAGCGCGTCGCCCACGGACAGGATGCCCTTGAGGACGAGCGGCCCCTCCCAGTGCGCGCGCACGAACGCCATCTCCTCCCACGTCCTGAACAGCCCCGAGTGGATCTGGCGCGACCAGTTGCGCCCGAGGCGCGCCATCTCGATCTCGTGCGTGTCCCCGGCCGCGCGCCGCGCGTCGCACGCCGCGGGGTCGAACGGGAACGGGACGCGCTCGTCCGCGCGCGGGGCGAGCCCCTGCGAGGCCATGAAGACCGGGTCGGAGGTGCCGACCTGGATGCCGACGCCGTGCATGAACGGCAGGTACGCCTTGTCGAGGTCGTACGGCCGCCAGCCCATGCACATCGTGTCGAGGGTGACGACGCACGCGGTGAAGCCGCACGCCTTCGCGCGCGAGAGGAGCGAGAGCGTGAGCTCCTCCGAGCGTGGCCTGCGCGCGGCGGGCGACCGTGGTGAGTGCGTGCCCTTTCGGAGGGCGAGATCGGGGGGGGGGCTCACCAGTAGAGCTGGTACCAGCGCGGGCCGTTGCCGTTCGCGGTGGCGACCACCTCGAGCGAGCGCGTGCTCGCGGAGCTGCAGATCATGGGGACCTCCATCCGCGCCGCCGCCTTCGCCGTCTCGGTCTCGCCCTCTGGGTGGAGCAGCCCGTGCACGCCGATCGGCGCGAGCAGCAGCGGGGACTTGTACTTGACCCCGAAAAGCGTCGTCTGCGGCCGTCGCGCGTCAATTCCTGCGCCGATCGCATCGCACGCACGACGACGGAGAGAGCGCACACACCTCCATGTTGCGGTCCGACGCGTCGACGAGCATGTTCGGGATGAACGCCCAGCGCTCGAACGCGCGCCGGTTCGCGAGCTCGGTCGCGCACGAGCCTGCGCTCCCGAAAACATACAGAAACGCCGCTGTAAACATGTCCCCTTCAGCGCACCCGTCGGGCGGCGCGGAATCCGGGAAGGAAAGACGAGGCGGACTCACAAGGGTTCTCCTTCGTAACCTCGCGCGCGCGCTGCTCGAGCTTCGCGGCGTCGTACGAGCCGATCGCGGGCTCCTTGCGCCCGACGTACACCGTCGTCATGTACTTGGACCAGCTCTCCGGCGCGTCCTGGTCCGCCTCGAGCGCCGCCTTGAATGCCATGCCTGTCGTCTTCGTCGCCGTCGGGCGGGGGGTCGTGGTGCGTAGTAGGTGAAGTCAGGGAGAGAGAGATGCGGGCGTGCAGCCCATCACGAGCGCACCTCTACCGTCCGCCAGCCATCCCGCCGCCCGAGTCCACGCCGCCCAGGTGACTCTGAGGCCCCCGTCCGGTCCTCTAACGCGAATGGCACGGCTGAGCATCTGGAACTCGGCGCTGCCTATCGCGGAACATGTGTCCGTCCGCGATAATGATAGTGGAGAAACATTGCGCTAGCTCGCCCCGAGATAAGATGCCGCGAGGTACCTGATAGCAGGTGATAGCTCACGGCGCACTGTGCCAGACTACTCCAGAACGGGGACCCTGTCGGTCGCCTTCAGCTTGCAGACTCCGAACTTTTGGGAGCGTGCCTGGTTTCGCGCTAGAAGGGCAAAGTGCGAATCGGACATAACTAATCGCTTCTTATCCTCTATCATGAAGACAGAAGTCTCACTAGGCATCCTTTTAGCGCTTCCAGGGGTGGATTAAGTTGGGGCCATAAGTACTATAGTTGAAATCTTCTGCGTCCGCTACGCGGAGTCCAGCATGCCTGGAAAGTTAGTCATGTATATCCGTGAATTTCGTAGCGAGTCGTACCGTACAGTAAAGGGGACTATGTACATACATCCTACTAATACTAATTCTAGATGTCTAAGATACTGCAACACGCACGGCGACGAGGGGCAGCGACCCGGCGAGGGGGCCTCACTTGCCGATGGAGCTCTCTTCGTCAATTGCCTTGACGTCGGTGCTGACTCCGTCTTTCCTGTCCTTGTAGCTTAGTGCGGAAGCCTGGAAAGGCTTGCCACCGAACGCTTCCGAAATTCTGCAAGCACGTAGGTTAGGACCGTCCACATTCAACCAAGTACAGCGAGCGACGTACTCTTCGAGCGTATACCCGCGCGTCTCGACGAGAACGAAGTACATGAGGACGCCGGTGACGATGAGGATCGCGGTGCTGAGAGAACGTAACGTCAGTACTTCACCTCGTGTGCACAGGGACGGACGCAAGGACTCACTAGAACAGGTACCACTTCCAGCCGATCGCCTCCACTGCATCAAGTTATCAGTAGAGTCCGAGGTGTAGAGCACGGCCCACACTCACTCGCGACAGGGTTCGTGTACGCGCTGAACACAGACAGCGACTTCGCGGTGAGCGTCCAGACCATCATCCCCTTGCTGCGCATCGAGTAGTGGAGCACCTCGGCGGGGTAGCTGAAGAAGATGGACCCGCACGAGATGAAGAACGAGCCGTTGTAGAGCCAGACCATCGCGACCGCGGCGATGCCCGCGCGCGACGACCCTGTCTTCTCGTACATCGCCGTCGCAGAGATGAGCCCGATGTTCGCGAGCAGCACGGCGATCCAGGTGCCGAAGAGCTGCGGGCGGCGGTTGATGACCTGCGTGAGGTAGAGGCCGAGTAAGGCGGCGCCGCAGGTGAAGGTCGTGAGGCCGGCGTTGATCCCCGTGACGGTGACGGTGTCGGTGATGCCGACGAGACCGAGAACTGTGGCGGCTGAGTATGAGGAGGGGCACGAAGAAATGGGCGCTACGTACTCTCCGTGTAATCTGTGGACGAACGGTCAGGGACATGCAAATAGAAAATGTTGGACTACACTTACAGTAAGCGATGATGGCAGTCCCACTCAGGTTTTGACAAACTGCGATAAGGACGGCTGCGTAAAGGTAGGTCAGTATGATATTCCAACGCCAATCGAGAAGTGCGCGGACCGCAAGCAAGGCGATGGAGACTGTTCCGCGACGACAGGATCACACTCCACGTGTCCTGCTTCGTCTCGAGCTCGACACGGAGAGCATCGTGTACTTCGTCCAGCTCAAAGTGAACGAACTCATCCTCCACCCCGTTGGAGTGGTACTTGATGAAGAACAATTTCGCCTCATCCTCGCGGCCCTTCCGAACTGTGCGAAGATGTGAGCAAAGAACCCCAAGAGCACGGAAAAGTGAGCGGCATACTGAGCCAACGCGGGGACTCTGGCACGAAAGTGATGAGGACGATCATGATGAGGGCAAAGGGGATGTGAATCAGGTAGGGGACACGCCATGCCCAATTGTTCTTCAAGTGACCGCAACCCTGCAACCGCGGGTCAGCACCGAAATCCGAGGCAGAACGGCATGGTCGCGTACAAAGAGAACCCAAGACGCGACAAAGTTTCCACCGATCTGTAGACAGGACCGTCAGTCGAAGGCGGCCGAAAAAGCTTGTCCGCGATTTACAAAGGCGATATCGAAAGCGCCCGCGAGGATCGTGCGGTGCTTAGGGTGTGGAAGCTCTTGGAGCCTGGTACGGAAGTTAGCTTAATGGTTACCGCATTGACTGTGCAGCCACGCACATGATAGGCGAGCACATTACGGCGAATGTGAGACCAGAGCCGATCTATAGCGACAAGTGAGCGAGCAGCGGGGGCGTGGGCTCAAGTTATAACATACGATGATACGAGATACCATGAAGACTGCATAGCCGTTCACTCCCCCAGCACCAGCAATGCAGCCGAGAGCGGTGCCAATCAAGTTCGCCAGAGACGAGTACCTGGAGCCCGGGGTGAGTATGAACAGAAACCCGCCGAACAGCAAAACATACCGGATGCACCACTTGCGTCCCCACCTGTCCGCGATGTATGCCGCGAAGGGCGCAGTGAACACTATGCCATTAAATCGTTACCACAACCCTCGACAACTTGAAGAGGGCACGTACTTCCGGTCAGGTATCCGGCCGCATTGAGCAGACCGATGTTGCTCGAGCTCTGCTTGTGCCCGGCAGGTACCTTCAGAGCTGGAATTATAGTTGTGAGTCGCGTCGATATTCAAGTATTACGTGGAGAGTAAGACGCACTTGCACGCCATGAGGGCATGCTCTGGAACCCAGAAATCAGGGACGAGTCATAGCCGTTAAGGAACTGGGCCACGAAAATGGTCGTGAGAAGCAGGTTGAGCTGGAGAAGGCCTAGGAAGAAGTGTCAAAAGGAAGCTCCGGAAGTATTTTTGCGCAACATGGACTCGCCCGCATTCCTGTACCACGGCTGGAGAAGAGCGTAGTCAGAAGTCGTATTGGAAAGAAACCACTGGAAAGGACGAACGAGGTGGGAATCCTTGTTTGGGACACTCCTGAAGGCTTCGTTGCCGTGCAGCATGGCGGAAATCGGCAAAGGGGGCGAACGGGTGATGTTCTGCTTCCCTTCGCCCTCAAATACGGGCAGGGTTGGCACCGGCAGCCGCGCGAGCAAGGTCGCGTGCCTGTGTCTTATCGCCGGACGACGGATGGAAGCCGGCGCTGGCTGCAGCCCAAGCAGCCATCGCGCCGATCTGGTCTGGGCGATTGGATCGGTACCGAGCGTTGAGCGCGATTGGGAGTTTCTGGGGTGGGCAGGACGTGCGATAAGCAGCGGGCGATGGAACAACAGAACAGCCTCTCTGCTGGCGGAGGAGGCGGGGCGTAAACGCTGGCCTGGCAGTCGGGCGCCGCTTGAACTTGCTGTCGCCGACTCGCGCCGGTCCGAGAATCGGTCGTTGACCGTCATGTGCCTCTCGCTTGATCACGTCTCTCTCTCTCTGCTCTAGTCCAATGCCACGAAAGTTCCTAGAACACCCACAGCAAAGTCCGACACTACGATACTGCTCACTCAACTCCACCGCGGACTCGACATATGATTGTGCAAGCCTTACCGATCGGGGCTAAGAAACGATTAACCTCGTCCCCCGACGATAACACACGCCGATACCGCCGTGGCAGCAGTCGCGGCGGTCCGCGCGATCTCCAGACCAGCTGGCCCGGGCCTGTTTATGACTCAATCCCCAAGCCCGCCCTCCTTTGCATGCCCGCCCCGTTCCTAGTCTAAATACAAGCTCCAGGGCATCTGGCTGCTGCCCCCACCTCCCTAGACGCACGTCCTCACCAAACCCTTCCCACCCACCCAGCTCTTAAGACGACCTCGATGGCGACCGCGGACCCGATCCAAGTCACACTCAACTACGCGCTCGACCACGAAGCCCCAGGCTCCTTCGAGTTCCCGTTCGTCACCCTCGTCCACTCGGACGGGAGCCCGAACGGCAAGTCGCTCTACCTCCAGCCCGCGCAGACGCCGATCCACGACCTCCGCACCGCGCCCGAGCAGCCGACGCTCGACAAGGCCGGTTTCGCGTGGGAAGCCGTTCCGTACGCGAACCTCCAAAACGGCGGCCCCGGGAAGTGGGAGGACGAGTACGCGGAGGCAATGGCAGAGTGCGTCCTTTTTTGCTTGTATTTGCGGGTTCAAGGATTGAACGGCGCGGGCGCGCAGGTGGATGAAGGGGTACTCGCGTGCGAGGGCGTGCGTCCCGATCAACTATCAGATCAGGTTCGTCATGCATCCGGTTGCAGCATGTTGCGGTGAGTGACGCTCACAGTGCAGGCGACGGACCGACGGCGCGTCCGCGGGAAACAATTACAAGGGCATTGATGTGCAGGACGGCAAGCAGCCCGTGTCCGCCGTGCACGTCGACATCAACCGCGAGCGCGCGACGAAGCGTGTGCTCGACGCGTACAAGGACCGCAATGCAGTCCCCGCGGATTACAAAGACGGTAATAGGGTCGCGATCATGTGAGCCTTCTTGCACCTTGCACCATGTTCTCCCGGTTGAACGAGTGGCATTTCAGCAACGTCTGGCGGCCTCTGCGCGGTCCTGTCATTGATGCACCCCTGGCGATGTGTGACGCGCGCTCGTGGAGGAAGGAAGACATCATCAGGACCACGGACCAGGTGCGTGTGGCCTGTTGTCGTTTCACAACCCAATTCAACCCACCCACGAACGGATCTACTAGTACGGAGGTGGATACTTCCTCCGTCTGAATAGTAAGCGTCGCTCCTGTAAGCCCGAGGGCGTCCCGCTCACGTAGTCGCCTTGTAGAGAACATGAAGTGGTTCTTTGTGCGGGACCAGATGCCGGACGAGCTGCTCATCTTCAGGCAATATGACAGCTGTACGTAGCCTTCCGGAGCGGCTCCCATACCGTACTTCAACTTACACGACTGAACAGCTCTAGTTCCTGAAGAGGGGAATATGCACTGCGGAGCGCACACAGCATGTGAGCGACTTCTCACCATTCCAATGATGAACGCTCATATCCTCCGTCAGTTATTGACAAGGAGCGGGAACATTTGGGCTTGCCCCGCGAGAGCATTGAGGTCCGCCTCGCTCTTATTTACTAATCGAGGACGTGGTAGATTGTCATCTGTAATACATAGCACTGTCGAGGTGAGCTTGAATGATGCTCTCCTCGCCTTTTCCTCTCCCCCATTTATACTTCCCTGCTCACCCCGCAACCGCCATTCATCGTGAGGGAAACGTAATCGCGAACATGTGAACCAGACGAGTTAGCACATGAGTACGACCGTGCGACACCGCGAACCGCGGCACCTCCACATCGACATCCCCCAGTGGAGACTCGCTCTGTTGAGCGGTATCAGTGTCGTAGTCCACTTTTTGGTGAACAGGTCCTCCAGCAAGATGGATGCGTCGATGAACTGCCTCAGGGCTACGAGGCACAGTGTCCGCACCCGCCCTGGGGTGTGAGGCGCGTTTCCCCGTACCCATGGTACGTCGCGTGGTAATGGAGGGATACCTCTCTGAGAAAGTCGCACGATGTGGGAACAGTTCCGCGCGGATGATTGGCACGAAGAGTAGGTGCGTCCTAAACCCAAGATTCAACATGCCGGTGCCGGTGCCGCACGCGTGAGCAAGTGACCCGGGACCGCTGTCTACAAGCGCTGTATGGTAAAGGCGAGAGCGAGGCAAAACACACAACGTATCGCGACGTCGAGCAGGCATATGATGAGATTGCATAATGCATAAAAAGTGGCACATAGGACATAAAATTGTGTCATTGGAATGAGTGCGAGAGCATGATGGCGTGGATCGAGAGGCGAGAGAGCTGAGCTAGCTTCGCTCAAGGCACGCTGGAGAGAGCACCGAGAACGTAACGTGTCTGAGCAACGAAATGAAGCGATAGGGCTACGACAACTCGGTATTAGTATATCATCGAGGCTTGCATAGGGGAGAACTCACCTAGAGGGACTAGTTGGCCTTCATCTTAGTATCGGCCAAGCGCCAGTTCGCGACGCAGAGGTCGAAGAGAGTCTCGAGGATGAAATCGTCGGTGATCGAATACCAGAAACTTGCGTCATCACTCGTCTTGTATTGGAGGCCAAATCCACCTTCACGGTCGGAACGGCAGATGAGAGCTTGAACCCCGTCGCCCTCGGTTGCAGGTGCCAGTCGACAGCCGAGACCGACCACATCGGGATATTCCTTAGCAAGCCACAAGGCGTATTTCCGAAGCTGGAGAATTGGACTGGCGGTACGCTTGTCCTCCACAACGAGGATGATCTTGATAATCTTCCCGCTGTCATCCACGCACATGATGACGAACTCTGGGATGATGAAGTTGCCGGAAACTTCTCGCTCCAAAGAGTCACGGCCGTTGGAGACGGTGTTCGTATCAGCACATGCATACAACGGCTCGTTGAGCTTCCATTGTGCGCGGAGAGAGAACCCCCCTTCGGCGGTGAAATTGCACGCCAGAAGCGAGCCAACCACAGCGTCAAGGCTGGCTTCATAGCGAGTGGTCGCCCGGGAGAGGCGCTCAACCGCCTTCGGGACCCAAGGTGCGATGCGTGCCTTGAACTCGTCCAGATCACGCTGCGAGCAAGATCAATGAGAAATATAGATCATGCATGTAAGAAGACGTACAGGAGGCTGCTTCGGGTCGAAGCTTGGAGCCGGCGGACACTTCCAGAGGCTATTCATCACCGTGTCAAGCTTCGTGAAGTCCTTACTGCGCGAGCGTGAGTACTAAGAATGCGTGTGATACGGAGTTCACAACATACCCGTCATTGCTCTGTGGCCGAGTGTCAGCAAAAGAGTTAGTACGAAGTGATAGATTGGGAACTAGGAGGCGCACGAGAGTCTTCTTGTATTCGGCCAAAAGTAAAGTGATATCTGCAAGAATATCGCCATCGACAAGGCGATCAATATGCGTGAGACCTATCTCTTCGGGCTCCTCGGTCTTTGGTTCGCGACTCATGGCGCGAGTCATCCGCGGATCGGGGGAAGAAAGGCATGGCTCTTTCGGATCTTCCTCTTTCTAGTGAATCAACCAAGTGTGTTTAGTGGGTGCTAATCTCGGGAATGTAGGCGTAACACTCATACCTTGACACCACTCTTGACTTCTTTGATCTGTTGGATTGTTCTGAGCACCATGTCCCTGACCTTCTTACATTTGGGGCTGTTAAGTACATCAATATTCGAGTTTGGTGATGAGCAGAGTTGAATCGTACTCGTAAGTTTCCTGGACGACAGAGATAGTGAATTCAAGGTGTTTTCATAACACCGTGTGGGGGACGTACCATACTGCCTGCGTACGCGAAAAGCATCCCCTCGAGTTCATCAAACGTAAACTCCACGTTGGGCTCTAGTTTGGGGGCTGAAATCGGAGTATCCGTCTGTTCCTGCGACGGACTGAGAAGCGGAACACATGGTAAACATTCACATGTAGAATGGCAACGAAAACGCGAGCACTCACCCAGTTTCCGCATCGGCTGAACTTCTCCCTCCCTGTTGGCTTCTTCGAAGCTCCTAAAAAGCAGTTGATACTATTGTGGAGTAGAAAGTCAGACATGACTCACCGAAACATATCCTGACCACCTAGCAGCCACAGCTTTGCCGAAAGCTTTTACCGTCCGCGCCTGCGTCGATCACAAGAAAGGTGAGTGGAGGTTGTACTGAGAGTAGCAAGACATACGGTAACGTTGTCACTCGGACTGGCCAACGACATGCTGTGGACGACCCTTGCGCAATGATTGAGGAGATCGTTCCAGGTGGTCGGAGGCAAATTGATCCGCCGTATGGTGCGCTCTTCTTCCTCAAGAGAGGGCTGCCCATCCTGTCGTCTAGCACGTGTATAAATGAACCGAGGGCAGTGGAGTGCCGACGAGAGGAGTACTCACTGTTCTCGCCGAGCTTGACGGGCATCACGCGCAGCCTTGTCCTGCTCTTTCTTGGCTGCTCGCGCTGCGTTTTCTTGATCCTTCTTGGCAGCTCGTGCTGCATCTTTTAGCTCCTTCTTGGCCTCCCGCGCTGCTTCTGCTTGCTCATTCTGTACCGCTCGCACTGCCAGAGCCTTCTCTTTATCAGCCATGGCTTTCTGGTTCCTCGCACCGCTATGCATAGGTTAGAGTAATATCAAGTAGGCAGAAAATAGACAAACGTTTTCTTGGACCTTGGCATGATGGGGAAATAGCAAGAGGAGAGTGCGAGGGGGAAGCAGAGTGGTTGGAAGTGGTTGGCGGTTGTAGGGAGACGGTGGATCGTGGGGGTGGTGGAGAAACATGAGGAGAGCCCCGAGAGGAGTTAATATGCTTGAAGAACAATGGGATCTCGCATAACCGCATTGTTTTCCGCTTGTGGTCGAGGCCACGCCTCACGGGACTGTTCAGAAAGTGCGGAGTTCGAGGATGGTTGGGATTGAGCGCTAACCGCGGCCGACGGCCCGCGACACGCGACCACGTGACTGAACAACACGCGAATTCGAACAAAGGCCGAATGGAGCGCAACTTGTATTTGCTCTCTCTGACCCAACTCTGACCACCATCACCCCCGCATCTCCCTACCCCGCTCCCGACCGCCACTCATCGTCTTCCCCGTCACTATGTCGAACATTGATTCCGCATACGTCGGAGGCTATCTTTTCTCCCTCGAAGCTGTCAAGCATCTCCTCGTGATGGTCTATGGGGTAGATGAGGATGTCGCCACCATTGAGACAGCACTGAGAGTATCCACTCAACGTATGGACCTCGACTCCCCAAGCTTCATCCCATATGGCCCTATCGACAGAAATTATCACTGTGCTGAAGGTTGGGTCTTGGGGTGTAGGCTTGCGTTCATTCGCAACGGGTCATCTCCACTGGACGTCTCCTTGGACCGCAAGGCACAAGCCTATGCCGACTACTGGTTTCCACCTCATCTACGAGGCCTAGCGGAGTTCAAAGACGTCAAGTACGTGCAGTTTCGCTATAGAAGAACTTACCATCGTACGTAGACCGTACTCTGCTATCTTCACTCTTCACTGATCGCTGCGATGGCATGGTTCGCAGCTACTGGGTCCATCTGGTGTAAAGCGAAGGAGTGCGCAGGAGAGAAGATTCGCGTATGCCCCAGGACACGTGCGAAGTGGCTCAGGGAACAGGAGCAGCGAGGACAACTCTATCCGTGCATCGTGGGTCCCCCTTGTCGTGCACTGCGTTACATGCCTCTGAAAGCACTTCAGTCCCCACCCCTTCCTTCCACTCTCTACGAAGACGAGCCATCGGAAAGCGAAAGCGAGACGGAATCGATCATGGAGGGTGCTTCTACCGTCAAGCCACGGACCTCTCGGGTACGTGATCTGTTCCCGCATTGTGCCGCAGGCCATCTGACTTCCCTTCGTCACCAGCATCTTAAAGGTCGAAGGCGATCTGGGCAGCTCTTGGGCTCTACGTTGAACGTTCTATCTAATGTGTTCACCACCATAACAGAACTCCGGGCTACCACTGCGTACTAAGTCCGACATTTTTTGTAACTTATCTTTGTAACTTTATTCTTTTATTCAACTCTACGACTCCACCAACTCGTGAGTCATGTGCGTGGCCCCGAGATATATCGTTCCGCGAGACTGGTGGCGGACTCGCCCGTGCGATTTCTAGTGGTCGATGTCGGTGTGTCCAGCTGTGCCGTGGGCTCCTCCCACGCCCCCAGACAGCGCCCATAGCGTCCCTGCTGAGTTACCACTTGTCTTTTTCTCTCCACCCATGGCTTGCATCTCGGTCCTCCAACGACGCTCGAATCTTGGCTTCGAACCCGTCGGTTGTCTCCCTCCCGTCGGCCTCCGCAGTCTCTCGCTCTCACGTTAACACACTCGAGTCAATGGCGGACGAGGATCCTTTCCAGCTCGGAGAACGGTAGCCGCAGACGTACGGCATTGAGAGGGAGGAGATGATAACCGTCGGAGTCAGAGACGACTCGCGAAGGTAAGCTTCACAATACCTTCATCCATTACGCTCCTCCACGCCCTTCCGCTCTCCAAGGATGTTTTGCCGCCTCGTATTTCCTCTGATTTTCGCACTCATCGCCCATAGCTCTCGCATCGTGCATGAAACACGCTCATCCATCCCCTCCAAATGGATCTTAGCTCGTCGTGCAATCGCAGCAGACGTCCTCGTCCTCCACATCGGTCTCGCTCAGCGCAACCTGGACCACCTGGACAAGTTTCTGATGGACGTTGCTCAACCGAGTTCCCCGATGTATGACCAATATTGGACTACTACGCAAGTGGTAGAGGCGTTTCGACCACCCGAGGAAGCTACGGAAGCTGTTCGTGCGTGGCTCGTCGAAGACGGTTCGATTTCGGAGGACCGGATCTCTTCGAGCAGAGGTGGTGGATGGATACTGGTCAATGTTACCATCAGGGAGGCGGAACTGCTTCTTGGGACGGAGTACCACGAATACGCGCTGGAGGGGAGCGAGCGGACAACCATCGCATGCAACGGCACGTACAGTCTCCCTGCCCACATCTCCCCGCATGTCGACACCATCGCTCCAACCCTGCATTTCGACACTCTTGCGCGACGCACGATGACGAGTTCGGGGATAACAACAACCGCCGTGGTCGGAGGGTCAATTCATGTAAGTTCGTTTATCAGTTCACATGCGGACATGTTTTGACAGTGCCGCCATTGACAGATAATTTCCTCCAACCTTGACCACTGCGATGAAGTTATGACGCTCGCCTGTCTGCGCGCCCTCTACAACTTCGACTATGACCCTGTTTCGACGGTCACCAATAGCATCAGTACCGGTAAGTCGTTTCAGTGACCGTCCTAACCCTCGTGTTTACTCAGCTTCCCTCAGTGCAATACTCTCCGGAGTACCATCTCGAGTCTGACTTCGACGTCTTCTTCGGCAACTACTCTCAGGACCAGGTCGGTCAGCGGCCTGTGTTTGTGAGCATAGATGGCGCCGAGCTCGTCCAGAACAACATTTACCTCGAGTCCAGCCTCGACATGCAGTACGTCATGGGTCTCGTCGGTCCAAAGCAGCCCGTCACTCTCTACCAAGTCGGCGATAACATCAAGGGCGGCTCCTTCAACACATTCCTCGATGCCTTCGACGCGGACTATTGCACATTCGACGGCGGGGACGATCCTGTTGTCGATCCAGTGTATCCGGACACACTTCTCGGTGGGTTTACCGGTCCGCTGCAGTGCGGCGGCGTCCCACGAACCCTCGTGGTCTCCACGTCGTACGTCGACCAGGAGGCGATGCTCACTCCAGCGTACGCGCGACGCCAATGCGCCGAGTACGGCAAACTCTCGCTCACCGGGATCACCTTCGTTTTCGGAGCGGATGACACTGGCGTCGCGGGTTTCTTCGGTGACTCGGACTGTCTCGACGAGAACAACCAAGAGAATGCGTCTACCGGGACGCGGTTCAACCCCACCTTTCCCGCGACCTGCCCCTACGTCACAGCCGTCGGTGCGACCCAGGTTGTACCGGGGAACACGGTCGCCGACCCCGAAGTCGCGGTGTTCGAATTCGCCTCCGGGGGCGGCTTCTCGAACGTCTTCCCGCGGCCCGCGTTCCAGCAGGCCGCTGTCGCGGGCTATCTCGCCAACCACGCACCACCCTACTCAGCGGGGACGTTCAACGCCACCGGGAGGGCATACCCCGACGTCGCTGCCAACGGCCTCAACTACTCCGTCGCGATCAACGGCGCGCTGACGCTTGTGGCGGGCACTTCTGCGTCGACGCCAACGTTCGCCTCCTTGGTGTCTGCGATCAACGATGCGCGGCTCGCCGCGGGCAAGGCTCCCGTAGGATGGATCAACCCTGCTGTGCGTAGTTTTCCTTCAGTGTTCTGACTGGTGTCTGTTTTGACAGTCCTCTTCACGCAATAGCTCTACGCGTTCGCGGACGCATTCAACGATGTCACTGTCGGGAATAATCCGGGGTGCAACACCACTGGGTTCGCGGCGGTGGCGGGATGGGATCCGGTGTCTGGCCTGGGCACGCCTGATTTTCAGAAGTTGCTTTCCCGCTTCTTGGAGCTTCCCTGAATGAGCGGGAGAGTGAGGCCTGGGTTCGCAAGAGGTTTCACCACACCTATCCCTGCGGCTTTCGTCCATGTATTTGTATCATGCACTCCTGCAACCATATAGACGTTCTGCGGCATAGTTATAGGATTACTTTCAAATCAACCAAACCCAGGTCCCCTTTGACTCCGGATCACGATGTCCCATGTTCGGTCAGCTTACGTCGGTGGCTTTCTGTCGTCAGCATCTATTCATCATGGCCTATGGTATGGGTGCTGGCTTTGTCGCTTCCAGAAAGGAGGCAGTCGTAGTCCTGCGCAGACTTCGAGCTCGACTCATCGTGACTGTGTTTGAAAAAACACTGGGCCGAGTAGTACGCTGTAGCCTCCAGATCGATCTAGGACGCGAAGTCAGACATTGTGAGAAACCGTATCTTGCGCATGGGGCGCCTTCAAACCGTAGGGCCCACTCGATAACTTTGATTGAAAGTGAAGTAGGACAACCGCTAGCATGTACAAGGCAGCAGCAAAACGGACATCCTGGCGCCAGCCTGCAGTCGTGATGCTGCCGCCCTTCTATCCTCTTCTATCGCACCCATCTGATCAAGTGTGCATGGAACAGAACACTTGAACGGACATCCTTCGACTGCCCTGGGCGCGTTCAACAGGAGGCACAAGAGACGCCCTGCACAGCACGCGCTACCTAGTACCCACCGATGTCACACCCACCAGCGATATCACCATAAATCACATTGTCTCTGGTTGGCAAGTCCCGACGCTATACCAAGTATTTACAGGTTGCAGTCTTCCTACCGCCGACCCCACCATCCGCCAAGCAGACTGCCCAGGCCACTTGACTGCGTTGTCGGCTCCGGGGTCTCCGCTCTTGCGACCTCCTCGGCTTTGGCCCTTACAGGCTGCGTCACCGTCTTCTTCTCTTCCCCCTTCGGAGCGGCGGCAACGGCCACGGGCGCAGGTGCCTTGCCAGCGCGCCCCTGGAGACGGTCCATGTCGAGGCTGATGTAGTTCAGCGCGATGTCGAAGAACAACGGCTTCTTGTACCCCGCACTCCCATCGAGCGCGAACCAGTCGTTCTTGAGCCCCGTAGCGTCCTGCGTGCTCTCGGCCTCGAAGCGCGCAATGTCCGCTTCCGCCAGCGGATAGAACGCGGGCATGCCGAGGTTGATCGCGTCCGCGTCCGCCATCGGAACAAAGAGCCCGCGCGCCTCACGCAGATGGATCGCCGCGTGTTGAGCGAGCGCCAGTGCCTCGGCGTACTTCTTCGAAGGGGCATAGCACCAAGCGAGATAATGGCATCGCCGGGCCTTCGTGAACGCGAGGCGCGCGTCGACGGCGGTCGCGAGGTCCGGACTGTCGTCGACGATGGAGAGGGTGCGCATCTGTTCGAGGGACTGGAGGGCGGTGTCGAGCAGCTTGACAATGGCGGGGAATAGCCGTGAGTCGACCTGGACCTTCCGCGAAGAGCTGCCGGCCGAGGCCTTCTGCATCGTGTTGAGCTGGTTCAATAGAGCCGTGGTGAGCAGCAGGTCGCGTTGTACACGGCGGGCGAGCAGTTGGTAGGTGATATATGCGTGGACAAAGTGGATGTCTCGCGTGCCGGCCGCAGGTGTTGTGCCGCTTGACTGCAGATCTCGTCAAGACCATGAATGCGGATATCATGCGGGCGACGTACCTTCTGAACCTCTGAGAGCTTACGGGAGACCTCTTCTGCTTCGCTGAGAGCCAGCAGAATAGCATCGTAGGCAGCGACTCCACGTTTTGATCCCACGCCCTTGCCCTTGCCGTGCTCACCATCCGGCTTGCCCTCCGCCAACCTCTCCTGCGCCTCCTGGACCTTCAGGAGCACATCCACCAGCTCGGGGTTGCGGATCGGCACCGGTTCGTCCTCCCAGATCAGGTCCTTCAGCTTGCCTCTGTCCTGCCCAGCAGCCCCGCTCTCCTCCTTCAGTTTGGTCAGGACGGCGTCGCAGTCTTGCACGAGCGCGTTGCGGTGCTTCGGGGCGACATCCGCGACGATAGCGTCGACATCGTAGACCTTGTCCCTCCGGAGCTCGTGCGCACAATGGCGGACTTCGGGCCCGATCTCGTCCGCGTACGCCACCGCAAGTGCTTGCGCCCGACTGGTCGCTGCGGTCGCCGCGAGCGCGTCGAGGAGGTTGCGCGCGACGCTCAGCTGCACGAGCGCGTCATCAAAGTCGAAGCGCTGGCGGAGGAAGCGGCCGTTGAGGATGAGCGTGTAGGTCGTCACTTGGATGAGGTCCTCGGCAGAGAGGCGACCCTGGGCATAGAGCGTTTGACAGTGGGAGAGTAGTTGTGTCGCCCAGTGGATCGCGCGGCGCATGCGGCGGGTTGCGTGCTTGCGGTTCGCGGACGACTGCTTCTCCGCGGTCTCTGCGGCGGCGCCAGACGAGGTCTTGGCGGTGTTCGCGAGCTGCAGAGACTCCAGGTGCATCTCTTGCGAGTGCGCCCAGGCGCGTTCCGCTTCAAAAAGGAGGAGTTGGAGGCTGGAGGACGTTGGTCCGTAGGGTGTATGCGCAGAAAGTCGAGCATATACTCACTGTCCCTCCTTGATCGTGTCCAGGTTCATCGGAGGCAGCTTCTTGAATTCGCGGCCCTTTCCATAAGTCATCTTGAGGGACGAACGCAAACGATGCGTACGGTTGTAGCAATGCTTCCTGGAAAAGCTTGTTGGTAAGCTTTTAAGGAAACAAAGATGAAGAGCGCACCTGTAGCGTTCATAGTCGTTGTACCGAAGACCGTACACATTCCTCTGCTCGTTTGCGATGAGCAGGGCTGCGAGGACGTCAGATATTCCTTCGACGAGTGATTGGGAGATCCACGCGAACCTTGGAAGTGCAGCTTCTGCTGTTCCGACATCGCGTACGTGTCCGGCGTCGTGGAGGTGCGAGCGGGGTGTGGAAAACGCTAGTAACTGCGCGATGGCGGGAGGGAAGATGCGTATATACGCGGCTATCGCGCAAACGCTCAGATCACCCTTGCCCTCTCCTTCCTCGTCCCTACCCGTTCTCTTCACTTTCAACCTTCTTCTTTTCCCATCTGCATCTACCTCCAGATATCATGGCCGAAGAGATCCTCGAACCCACTCTTCAAAACATCCTCGACCAGAAGTCTTTGAAGTGGATCTTCTGCGGCATGTCTTTCAGCCACTCCTCCCCCACAATGGCTAACATCTATATCGCTCCAGGTGGAAAGGGTGGTGTTGGTAAGTCCGAAACCGATGTAGCGTGGCGAGACCGTGTTTTGACCAAGATGCGCGCCAGGGAAGACCACAACTTCATGCTCTCTCGCCATACAGCTTGCTCAGTGCCGTGAATCTGTGCTCCTCATTGTGAGTTCTCGTTTTCCGAGCCCTCTTGTGCATCCCCAAACCTACCTGGCCAGTCCACGGATCCTGCACACAACCTGTCGGATGCATTTGGCCAGAAGTTCTCCAAAGAGGCCACCAAGGTCAATGGTTTCGATAACCTCTCCGCTATGGAAATCGACCCCACAAGCGCGATCCAGGAGATGGTGGAACAATGTGCGTCGCAGAAGCCATCCCGTGCGTGCCTAACTCACCCAGGTTTCTAGCGGACTCGAACGGCATGATGGGTAGCATGATGCAAGACCTCGCATTCGCAATCCCTGGTGTAGACGAGGCTATGAGCTTCGCGGAGATCATGAAGTGCGTGTCTTCCTCTGTATGCTGCGTCCTCCCCCACCAATCCGCCTTGAAAAAGGCACGTCAAGTCGATGGAGTACTCTGTTATTGTCTTCGACACGGCACCAACAGGCCACACCCTACGCTTCCTCTCCTTCCCCACCGTACTTGAGAAGGCTCTTGGCAAGCTCAGCACGCTGAGTGGACGCATCGGCCCGATGATCAGCCAGATGACGAGCCTCATGGGAGGTCAAGCCGATGCACCGGAGGATATGTTTGCGAAGCTTGAGTCTATGCGCGCAATCATCACCGAGGTTAACACGCAGTTCAAAGATCCAGTACGTGGACTCGTCTCGAGAGCGTGTATCACGTGTTTACATCTCCACGTACGCGTACAGGAAAAGACCACCTTCGTCTGCGTGTGCATTTCCGAGTTCTTGTCGCTCTACGAGACGGAACGGTTGGTGCAGGAGCTTACCGCATACGAGATCGACACGCACAACATCGTCGTCAACCAGCTGCTGTTCCCTAAGCAAAGTATGTCTCCCTGCACCTTGCGTTTTCTTTCAAGTAAATGTCTAACCGCGCCCATTGATAGGCTCGAATTGCGAGCACTGCCAGGTACGGCACAAGATGCAGCAGAAGTACCTCAAGGAGGCGCACGAACTCTACGACGAGTTCTTCCACATAGTCCAGCTACCACTACTTACCGAGGAGGTTCGAGGCCCGCAGAAGCTCCAGGAGTTCAGCAAGATGCTCATTACGCCATATGCGCCGGCCCAGTAGACATTTTACGTCTTGTGGATGCTGTGGATTGATGTAACACTATTGGATCATACATAAACTGCATATCCAGGGCTTTTCCCGTGGATGATTTCTAAGTACCTTAAAGTCGCTTCTGTGCACTTCCTCTGGGCCGGCTTGGGTGTATGCGGGTTTGGCGATGAACTTCATCTAAGACATCGTCTTGAGACTGTAAAATCCTTCCCACTGCTCCAATCATCAGCCTGATCCACAGGAGATATCGATTCAGGACACGCACGGAAACGTCATAATTTCATCCATTCATGAAGACGAAAGAGCGATTGCAAGCTAACCAGTCACCACCGCGCGCCCGCCCAAGGACAGAACGGATCCCGCTGCCGCTCGCTCCCCATCTCGCGCTCCTCGCAGAACGCCGGCAGCTCGGGCACGATCCGCGGCACGTCCGCGCGCTCGACGCGCACGTCCGCGAAGTGCGCGCGCAGCCCAGCGAGGTCCTCCGCGTGCGCCGTGATTTGTGGTGGGAGCGCGACGACGAGGCCCGCCGCGCGCAGGTGCGCGAATGCGCCCGCGCCCGCGCCGTCGTCCGCGAGCCGCTCGAGCATCGCCGTGAAGCGCAGCGTCTGCTGGCGCGCACCAGGCCACGGGAGCGGGCTTGGGCCGGGGAAGGCGGGCTCGTCGAAGAACGCGCCGGACTCGAGCGCGAAGTCTTCGTCCGGCGGGGAGGTGTCCGCCCGGCGCGCGCCGTACGCGAAGACGAGGCGGAGCGTCCGGAAGCGCGTCCACGCGCACGGGGCGGCGGCGTCCCCCAGGCGAGGGCACATCTCGAGCGTCGGGTCGGGGAGGACGGGGTACCCGGAGCAGTCGTACGCGGTGACCAGGGTCTCGATCTGTGCGAGCGACGCGAGCTCGCGCCGGAGCATGTGGTAGTAGTGGTGCCCGGGCTGGCTGTCGGTGGTGATCCAGACTTCGCGCACGGCGCGGAATGCGCCCGTGGTGTGGAAGAGCCGTTCGGACCAGAGGGAGAAGATGGCCTGGTCTTCGGGCCCGAAGCCCTCCTCTTGGAGGACAACAGCATGGAACGCGCTGTTTGGTTGGAGAAGGGTGAGGGAGAGAATGCGGTTGGGGTATTCCATGGAGCTGTAGTCAATGTGGTAGGCCAGAATGGAGGGATCGTTTGTGATTTGCTGCGAGAGGCGGGCCCCAAGAGCACCGCTCTCCCGTTCGTCTTCGACACGACATGGAAGGATCTGGACGGCGATTTGATGTTTCCGCGAGGAGATAAGGGCGAGAAAGAACTCGAGAGCGATGACACTCGAGTGATCCAGGTAATCGGAGACGGCGAATGTAACTCGACGGAGACGTGGGAGCAGATCGGGATAGTCGTCATACGACGGAATGTAAGGGGTCGATAGAAGCGGGAAGTTTCCTCCATCTTTGTCTCGTATTCTGATCAAAGCCAAAGCCTCGAGACTGGGACAATGCCGAAGAACGTCTGGGAGCTTGCGATAGAGACCCGTGGTCTCCACTGCCCATAACGCAAGATGGGTGAGGTTTGGAAGAGGACATGACGGAGTTAGGGGAACCCCTTTGATTGAGAGGACACGAAGACTGTTGGCGCACCCTTCGGGTATCGGCAGTGCGTCCGAAGGCCATTTCATTAGAGACCCAGACCTTCCGTCGACGGAGTAGCGATCAAGTATAGGCATCGAGCTTCCTGAAAAGAGGGTTCTGAAGGAGTTGTAGTGGCGATGTCCGAGATCGCTCAGATGTAGAGCCTGGAATCGATGGCTTTTGGTGGCATAGAAATGATCCAAGCTCTTGAAGTAATTGTGTGAAGTAGGAATGACGACGATCAGAGGAATATCTTCATTTCGAGACATCAACGAGGGGTGGTAGAAGTTCGTGGATGCGATAACAGTACGCCATAACGTCCGGTGTGAAAGCGTGATTGTGCGCAAGCGGCGGCACGTGTGGGAGACGGGGAGGAGGTCACTGCTGGCGGTGGCAAGAGTGCGCCAGTAGGACTGCAGGAGAGATCTTCCGCTGCTCTTGAGGCGACTTCCGTCGAGAGAGACCGCCACGAGCTCTAGCACAAGATGGATGACCTCGACAGGAAGTCGTAGGAAGGAGTTGCGCGCGTTCATTTCGCCATGTATTATAGAGACAGCGTGGAGTAGGGCATCTCGACATTGCATTATCTGAATCGTGGCAATCTCTGAGTGGGAACATGCGGGACCGAGAAGTTTCTGATGACTGACCTGAGAGTCACTGGAACGTGCCAGGAGCGTTGATTAGAAGAGTGCTCGGTAGTCCGAATGCGATAAAACGTACGTCATCTGCGAAACATTCTGCTCGAGGTGAATCACCATGTCCTCCTCCAAAGGGCGGTTCATGGCGCAAGCCGAGATAGTTTGGGACTGTGGGATCGTACTAGTGCGTGGCAGGTGGGAGGACCGTGAGTGCCGCCGTTGGGGCAGGAGACTTGAGAGCCAGGCCACGTGCACGTGTAAAGCAGTGTAAGTAAGCTCTTCTCTAATCAATTTCTATTGCTCGGGCGCTTTCGCTTCAGCCTAGTTGACCGGAACTGGGACCGGGCTTCCGAGGATTGTCTTTGGTCAGCGCAACAAATACTTTTCCCCCGCCGTCCTCCTTGTCCTCACGGTACGTTTCGCGATTAAGACTCTCTGCTCGCTGCAACATGACGAACCTCCGGAGTTTGGCACAAGCCTTACGCATCCCTCCGTACGTTTACTATGTGATCATTGCCTCCTTCGGCGGCTTCATCTTCGGGTCAGTAGTAGTACTACTCAATCCTCCCTTCCATGAATTCTAACATCCGTTCTTTGTCCTCCAAACTAGCTTTGACACCGGTTCAATTGGCTCTATCACCGTGATGGACCAGTTCATCGACGTCGTCGGTCACTTGAACTCCCGTATCGAAGGCTTGCTCGTTTCCATCATCCTCATCCCCGCCGCCATTGTTTCCTCTGGGGCAGGGTCAATCGCCGACCGCATCTCCCGAACCTACGCGACCGCCCTGGGTTGTGTCATCTACGGCGCGGGCTCTCTCATCGCACTCACCGCCGGGCTCGGCCACTCGTCCTCCAAGGCTGCGCTCGCGCAAGTCTTCATGGGTCGAGTCATTTCCGGGGCCGGCGAGGGCGTCTTCCTGAGCGCTGTCTCCGTCTACGGGATCGAGGTCGCGCCCGCACGGTTGCGCGGGCGCATCGGGTCCATTCTCCAGGTCCAGATCACTCTCGGAATCATGCTCGGGTACTTCACCTGCTTCGGCTCCTCGTCCATCGCGGGGTCGCTCGCGTGGCGCACGCCGTGGGTCCTCCAGACCGTGGTCTGCTTCGCGCTCGCTGCCGCGCTGCCGTTCGTCCCGCACTCTCCGCGCTGGCTTGTGCACGAGAAGCGGTTCACGGAGGCGCGCGCGGCGTTGAAGCGCCTAGGGCTCGATGAGACCGAGGTGCCGTTCCACGAGCCTGAGGAGGAGAATGCTGTGGAAGAAGACGCGAACGCGTCGAAGGGCCCGCGGAAGAGCCTCGAACGGATGAAGGCGTCGTTCGCATCGGACGTCCGCGGCCGCATGCTACTCGCGCTCTTCATGTCCGGCGTCCAGCAGCTGAGTGGGATCGACGGCGTCCTGTTCTACGCGCCCACGCTCTTCAGGCAGGCCGGGCTTTCGTCCAAAAGCGCAACATTCCTCGCGAGTGGCATCACCGGAGTTGTCAACTTTGTCTTCACTGTCATAGGGCAGTTCGTGATTTCTGACAAGTGGTGAGCACACGGAATACAGCTCAGTCCAAAGCCGTGTACTCATTCCTTCGCAGGGGACGTCGTCCCGCGCTCATCTTTGGTGGAATGGTGATGGCGACGGCGATGACCGTCATGGGCGCGCTCTACTCGCAGCCGAACCTGTCCGCGGCTGGCAAGTGGGCCGCCATCGCGCTCATCTACGTCTACTTCATCGCCTTCATCCTCACCTGGGCGATCCTCATCCGCGTCTGGGTCTCCGAGTCGCAGCCGGTCAAGACACGCGCGTCGGTGTCGTCCCTGGCGCTGACGACGAACTGGATCTGCAACTTTGTGATCACGTTCTCGACGCCGATCTTCCTGAACGCGTCTCCGAGTGGGCCGTATTGGATGTGGGCGGGGTGGATCTGGGTCGCCGTCGCCATCTTCGCGCTGTGGTTACCGGAGACCCGGGGGAGGAGCATCGACGGGGAGGGCCAGGAGCTCGGCCTGGAGAACAAGCTTGACTGGGTCAAGGCGCAGTATCAGACACTCTCCAAGAGGAAAACTAGCATGACGATGATCGAAATGGAAGGCGGACGGGTGAAGGAAACCAAGAAAGCGTAGTGCGCAAAATGGGTGAAACGAGCTCCCTCTCACTGGGATCCCTGGACTCATACGTAGATTTTACGACTCTGTAGAGTAGGGTCGGGTAGACGCACAACGCACCTGTAGACTTGCTGCAGACGTCTTTGCATACTCCAGTCTTGTATCAATACGTCCGATCACAGTGAGGTACCTGAAAGAGAAGTCGTGGGACACTTCGTAGGCGCCTCGACCACGCGACTTGAACGCGCGGCAAGCACGTCCTTGACCGCGACCTCTGAGTCTATGGCACTCATCCACTCTGAGGTCTGAGGTCTGAGGCTACGACCAACCGCCACCGCACATCTTCTCATCCCACAATGCGCCCCATCATCTCCTATGACGATATTACTCCCGTAGACCCGACGCCAGGGCCCCCACGAACGTACCGCCAACGCAGCCCCCCGCGAAGAAAAGAAAGACCGCACCGAACTATCGCCAAGGCCAGGGCCAGTATGGCGGGAGGCAAGGTCCTCCTCATCAGGCCGTGCAGCATTGGGACGACCCGGGTATTCAAGGGCCACAGATGCCGTATGAGGATGCCCCCTTGATTACCACCACAATGCAGAAGGAAGAAGAGGACGAAGAGGACGAAAGCCGTGAGCTTACGCACGGGGAGATTTGGGACGACTCTGCGCTCATCGACGCGTGGAACAGCGCTGCGGCCGAGTACGAGGTGCGTTTTTCCCCTTCTCACATGCAAAGCAGCTTGTTAATATGGACGGCCGCAGGCGTACCACGGTCCAGGGAAGAAGTGGAAGAACGAGCCGGTGAAGAAGTCCCCGCTGTATGCCCCTGCCTCGCAGAAACGTCGTTCCCGTACGCCCTCTCACCTCTCTTCGTCTTCGCGCAGGTGGTACAACATTCCCCCAGACCTTCCCCCAACGTCCAAAACAAGTTCGGCGGGAGTCTCGACTTCCACCCCCCAAAACGGCGGTGAAGGAGAAGACTCTGCACCGCTCAACTTCGATACATTCGTGCCAACGCACGACCCCTCCTTGGCCACGGCGATGGCACCGGCCGCGGGCATGGACGGAAACCCCCTTGGGACTGGATCAGAGACTGCCATGGTAAGCCAAGACGAGGCCTTCTCCCGCGCGATGGCGGCGATGTACTGGAGCGGGTACTGGACTGCGGTCTACCATGTATGTATGTTCCTTCTTCACGCAGCCCTCCACTGAGATTTCCATCATTTCAGTCTCGGAGGAACGAAACCCGGCAGGCGAACGGATCCATCGAGCAAGACGATGGCGCATTCGGTGAGGACGAAGACGGTCAGGGAGCGGAGGACGAGGAGGACGAGGAGATGTTGCCTGCACAGCGGTGAGATACGGTTGTGCGCGAATGCGTTTGGTCCATTGTAGGTCCTCGTTCATCGAATGGAGTCGGCCATCCATGCTTACACTTTCCGTGGATGCGCCCTTTCCCCTCCCCTACTTGAGCAAGATTGTTCTCGTCGTGATGAGTGATCGTGAGTGCCTTTCAATATTTCTGCGGCGTCAGTATGGTCAGGTAGGTCATTTTTGCTTGAAACTGTCGTGCCCTGTAGCTGTATTCGCCGTGGTCGTGAATATACATTATAATCTTCCCCGTATGCGACGCTTTCGAGTGGCTTTCAAGAGCTGTCTACTCTCCCCGAAGAACATGTTGCGCACCTCCTGAATGCCTCAACACTGCGTGAAACTTTCCTTAGTATCTCTTCGGGCTCAGGAAACGAAGCTAGAGCAGCAGGTCTTCTCAGCAAAGAGTTCTCGACGCGCGTGTGAGTTCTCCCGATGCTCTGTTGCTACTAAGTGGCTCATATTGATACCAGAAATGTGAGTCGGCGAGTCGAATCACCACAGCGAATCCCTTTCCAGACGTCACATCTAGACCGAGTCAAGCCCGCGGCTATGCATTTACACTTGTGAGAGATCTCGTTCTCCATCGTCACGTAGCTGACAGAGAGGCCGTGAACGTTTCAACACTCGCATGCGAAAGACGACTCATGCTAGTCTGGGACTGGCGGCCCCTTCCCAGCCGCTGTGGCCCAGACTGTTAGCCCTACTCGATTTGTCGGGCAGGTCTGAAAGGGCCGGCCTCCGTCCTAGATAACGTCTCCGCCCGCCGAACCGCTTCTCTCCCCAGAACCATCGACGAGACTCTTCCCCTTCCCGTGACCCGCGCCACAGTCACTCATCCTCGCTTTCTTCTACAGTGTGATGGGCGGTCTGGCACGCGATTGTACTAGGGAGAAGCCTCCTCAGAATGTCGGAGGGCAGATGCAGTGGCTTCAGAGCGAAACGGAAAAAGGGATATTGTGAGTTACAACGTGCACCGTTTTGAACTCTCCCAGGCTCCCCAACTCTTATCCGTCTTTTGCGGATGTTGTGACAGCTCTTCGATTCGCGTGTTTGTCGCGGCCGACTCTTCAGCGAGCAGTCTCCCCTGGCTGGTGATGATGCGACGCATCGCGTGCCTACTGATTTGGCCGAGCTTGTAGATTACCACCCCACCATCCCGATGGTGCACAAATCCACCGTCATTGTGCATGCATCACCAACAGCCACCTCAAGCCCCCTCGACGCACACCCTTTCATTCACAACAGGTCTTACTTGGGGTTCGACGCACGTCGCCTCCCTGATTCAAGAAGCCTCTCGAGCAGATTCCCGCCTCCACAGCGCTCGCGGCGAGGGTTGATCCTGGTGCTATACGCCTCATCGTGGCCCTTGTATCGACGCTTCGGTAGGACATCACCCTCATCGCACTATTCCGTCGGACAGTCCAAAGTCAGTAAGGGCTCTATTCAACTGTTTCGACCTGCCACACGCTTATTATCCACAGTATTTCATAAGGGTCTTAGAACTGTGTTTTCAGGAACCGTGCTCCAATCACATCACCCCAAGGCACTGGAGACCGTTCGAGGTCACTCGCGCGCCTGTCAACGAGCTTCCTGTATTGTTTGTGTTCTCCCGCCGCGATTGCATGCGTGCCCCCATTGTCTTTTAAGCCTAACCTTCTGCTTGTTAAAATGCGTGCTCATTCCATTACGTCGCGAGCCACTGGCAGTGTAGTCGACATCTGCGTGATGGGTCAATCGGGTTTGCTATGATATCATACCATAGGCGGAGCAGCATGAGCGCCGGACTGGCGCCTGAGACAATTGTCTGATCGCTGGCACTACCAGTCCGTTCCTCGTCCCATGATTCTCACAACATCGGTTCTAGTGTACCACCCCCGGCGGACATCCGTGCCCAGTGATGAGTTTTCTGATGAGTACTGTTCTTTCCTCTATGGCTGCGGATGCGTACGGACGCATCGATGTTAGAATTCGTGTGCCTCGAATACTTCGGGCGTCTCCGGTCGGACTCCGGACCTTATTTATAGACTCGTCACCCACGCCGAGTCACAGTCGCTGTCGACAATTCGACCGCCATGTATTCTACCCCTTTTCCCTCTAATCGACTGTCTCTTGCCCCTTCTTACCAACAGCCGTCACCGCCATGTCCAAGGTTACGAGTGCATGCACAACTTGGAACTATTCACCACTAGCTCTATGACGAAACTAGAAGCAGTGCAGCACGAAGAATGACTGGCATGACGACGATGACAAGGAAAAGTGTTTGAGAGTATTGTCGCAAGCATGTGTCGCCGTGTCTCGTGGACTGCGCCACTCAAGCCTTACAAGTTACAATCGGCCTAGCAGCGCGTCGCAGCTGCGTGGTGAGTAGAACAGCCGCATGATCGTCATCATTTGAACGCTCGCTTCTGTATATTCCCGCATGGCAGCTTTGTCATGGGCGTTGAAGTGCGGAGGAGTCTACTTATGGACCATGGTTCGTGAAGTGCATAATTTTGCAGGACGTCCACGGTCGGTGCCAAGGGAGTCGGGAGTGCCAAGAGAATGTGGGTTCAGAAAGGTACTGCCCTGGCCGACATGTCTGTGGTGGTGGGTAGGTGAACACCAGAGAGATCGGCGGACTGTTTGGCGTCTTGGGGGGATCAAACACGGGTGTATCGTCGCCACGTGGTTCTCGGACCCGCACAATGAAACGGTTGATGGGAGTCCCCACATCGGCTTGCTCTGCTACCACCACCACCCACATGCTTCAAGTCGCCCTTAGCTTCCTGTGGGCTCCACCACCGCGTGGGACCTTCTCACGGTGCTATGCAGCTAATGACAGCTAAGTATCCTTGATCGAGACACCCCGTTACCACCATCTAGCGCCTTCTCACCACAAGGTCGTGGGGCCGGTCGACGGAGGCGCTGCGCCCGTGCTCCTAGTTTCATCATGCGGTCTCGACGAAAGAAGGCGTACGATGGTCGGAGCGCCGTCTACCGTCGTGTGCTGAGATCGGCTCAACGGTCTCCCGTGGTTACATGCTAGGTATTCAGGCCTGTCTGTACATGTGCAGCCATGCTCACGCTCACCCTGCAGTGATACTTAAGCCATCGCGTTGCTTCGACGACCCTCATCAGGTCCCCTGTTCACCTCTGTGCTCAGTCGGTCCTTCCCCTCGGTCCTCAGCCATCCACTCGTTTCCGGTCCTCAGACATTCACTCCTTTCGTCATCGACCATGTTCTCCAAGGCTGCTATGATCACCGTTACGCTCGCCCTCATGGCGTCCGCCTCTCCCGTCGCGCCAAAGCCCCGCGGGGTCGCTATCCCCATCGCCAAACGCTCCTCGCTGGCCAATGCCGACGGCACTTTTAACGCCGACAAGATTTTGAAGCACACCATGAAGACAGTCAAGTGTGTCGTGTCTCCAACTACATTGTCGTCCGTGCTCACACTGACCTTACTTCGCCCTTAGCAAGCACCGTGCGAACCTAATCAATTTGGAGAAGAACGCTGGCACCCAGGCGTTCCGCAAGGGCGCTTCGATCAAGCCCCTCGCGACGCTTCCCGAGCACCTCCAGAAGCGCCAGAGCGAGTCCCTCACCGACGAGGAGAACGACGCCGAATGGGCGGGCACGGTCTCCATCGGCACCCCTGCTCAGGACTTCCTCATTGACTTCGACACCGGCTCATCCGACCTCTGGGTCCCCTCTTCGTCCTGCACCTCTTCTGTCTGCTCCTCCAAACAGAAGTACGACGCGTCCGCCTCGTCGACGAGCTCCTCCAAGAGCGGCTCGTTTTCAATCCAGTACGGCGATGGGTCCACCGTTTCCGGACCCATCAACACCGACACCGGTACGTTTTATCGCTGTGTCGGCCAGTCGACTGCCACTGACGACCCCCTGAAGTTTCGGTAGCTGGCATCTCCGTCGATAACCAGTACATGTCCGCGGTGACCACGCTCTCGAGCAGCTTTTCCAACGACCCGATCGACGGGTTGCTCGGTCTCGCCTTCCCCGCAATCTCGAACCTCGGCCAGAACCCCTTCTTCAACACCGCGATCGAGCAGAAGGCGGTCAGCGCCGGCGAGTTTGGCTTCAAGCTCGCCTCCTCCGGCTCCGAGCTCTACCTTGGCGGCACCAACAACGCCCTCTACTCCGGCTCGATCGAGTACCACGACGTCGACTCCTCCCAGGGTTTCTGGCAGCTCAGTGGCGCGTCCGCGCTGGTGGGCGGCAACGCGGCGGTCGACAACTTCGAGACGATCATCGACTCTGGCACCACCCTCATGTACGGGCCCCCGTCGGCGGTCCAGACGTTCTACGCCGCGATCAGCGGCTCGGGCGAGTACGACTCCTCGCAGGGCGAATACTACTACCCCTGCGACTCGCCCCCGAACGTTGCGTTCAGTTGGGGTGGCCAGGACTGGACCATCACCGACGCCAAGTGAGTGCTCCCGCGCATCGCCGTCGCTTCCTTGCTAACGGGACGCTCGTCCGCAGCTTCAACCTCGGAGAGACGGAGAGCGGTTCCGGCAAGTGCATCGGCGCGCTCCTCGGCCAGGACATCGGCCTCGGGGACAACGTCTGGCTGCTCGGCGACTCGTTCATGAAGAACGTTTACACCGCATTCTCGTTCGACAAGACCGCCGTCGGCTTCGCCACGCTTTCATGAGCGCCTGGTCGCCGTCGATGGAGCCACACCACCACATTCGAGTGGAGACGCACCTGCCGATACTACCGAAGGGTTTTTCATGCTGTCGCTTTGTTTATTGCCCACGCATGCGCAATGATACTGTCGCTTTCTACAAAATGTGTGCCCAACGATGTTCTGTTCATCATCGATAAGTCGTTCTTGGGTCGGATTCGAATTAACATGGTGGCATCCGTACAAGAGTGCCCGACAGCTTGGAGGGCCCCTTAGGCCACGAGCCGAAGGTCGACGCGCCAGGGCGCGGACGACGAAGGCTCCTCAATCGCAGCTAGGAGCGCAGATGTGCGTCAGAGTGTACGAGGAAGGTTCGTGTGCCGCCTGATGAGAAGTCCGTTGTGTCCCATCTGGGACGGGTGGTGCGTTGGCTCTTTTGGCGGTTGGGGAGAAGAGCGGGGACTTGTAGGGGACAGCCAGGCGGGAAGAAAGCGAGTTCGGCGCACATATGGGGGCATTCTATCGGATGGAGGTTGGAGCTGTCAGATTCTGCCCGACAAACCGAGTAGTTGCTCGGAGCTGAAAAGGGGAATGCTGAGACTTTGAGTGAGCCGGAAAGCCTCCGTAGACTATGGGCCACTCCTTACTGGCATGCAATCGCTGCTGATGGTTCTGCCTGGTCCTGCCACGCACTTTGTCCAAGTAGACCATCGGGAGCCATGGGACGATAACTGGACGAAGCATGAGGTCATTTCTCTCCGGTAGAGTTTGATAATACGCGTCACGACCATGGAACATATTTGCCATCGGGCTGGCAGGGCACGGGCAGGGTGAGTCAAACGGTACTCGGCTAAACACCGATGGAAACCCTGGCGTTCACTGAGAATTGGCATAAAAAGACTGAAGATTTACTGAATAGCACTATCGGTGCATCCAACTTATCAGAGGAGCACTTACCCAAGGGTCGACCGACGACCGGAGGAGGAGGAGCAAGTCCTGGCGTGCAGATCTTCAACGAGCTCGATTGGCGCCAATTGCGTGCACGTGATGTGGAACGCGTTGCAACTTGCCTTGAACGCGGCGCGCGTCTTGTATCCTCCCGCCACTTGCACTCTCGCTCGTCCCTCCACTTTATGCTCCGTTAAGACACAATGGCGGCAAACCTCTCCTCGCTGCTCAACGCGTCCAAGGCGCTCACCTCGCATCTCTCTCGCCCCGACCTACCTTCCGTCAACCTTTCCTTGGAGCAGATTGAGGCGCAGTCAAGAAGGCTCGTGTCACGGCAACCCGGAACCTCTGGAGATGCGAGTCGCGCGTGAGTTCTCACTTTTTGTACTTTGACATTGCATATTGATCGTTTTGTGCGCGCCACTTTACCAGAAACTACCTCCTCGCGCAAGCGCACGTCGACGCGCCAGCCCTCGCGAACTCCATCGCGCACTTGAACACCCAGACGACCTTCTCACCACTCCAGGCGCTACAAGATACCGATGTTGCGGGTTACCTGCGCCATGCGCACGAACAAAACCTCATTTCGACGATCGAGGAGGGCCGGAAAGAAACCCAGGAGGAGTTTTACCGCGTGTTGGAGGATCGCGGGCGGCGAGACTGGGAGGCAAAGAAGAGGCGTGTATTCGAGCAGCTTGGCGCGCGCGTGGTTGGGGAGAACAAGGCGGTGGCTGAGATGAAGAAGAGCTCGCATGGGAAGTCACTGCTTTCTGTGAGTGTTCATCTCATTTGCTCAACTTGTGCGCCCGAAACCCCATGCCAAGGGAAAGGCATCAATATGAACGAAGACACGCGTTTTGTGGAGATGCACACGGCTATGAGTAGTTCGCTGACATCTGTATAGACCAGTGTTGGGCCCGCGCCCAGTCTTCAGATGCAGAGCAAGATGATGGCCTACGACCACGTTGTCTCCGAACTGAACACATCGCGTCTACGCGGCACCTCGTTTCCCATCGTCCACGCCCTCATTCAAGCTTCGCTGTCCGCGAACTCTGACGTGAGTACCTCCATCCATCGTGGCGAGTCCGGGACATCTTGCGGGCTATGTCTGCCCCGTTCTTCACGTTGACAAGTGGTGGGTAGTCCGGCTCTCTTCAAATATCCCAGAACTTCCACGTTCTCTCCAAGATCACCGCCGAACCGCCTTCCTTACCTCCAATTGCACATGCGGGCGCGCACATCCTCAACACGCCACTCATCGAACGCAAATACGCGCGCGCCTACCTCGGTGACCCTGAATCAAGAGAAGCTGTCGAGCTCCGTAGGCAAATCGCCAAGGGCGCACGGGAAGCACTTGAGGAGCAGTACTGGGACGTTGTCGAACGGACGCTGCAGGCCCGCGCGCAAGAGGCACGGCTGGGAGGAGATCCGAGTGTGTCGAACAAGATCAGGGCGTACGTGTCTGTTAGGCATTACCGGATGGGCGAGTGGGAGGACCGCGTCGAGGTATGTCTTTCGCTTCTCCTCTCCCGTGGGTTCTCAACGCAACATTCCTTCTGTGCAGCTCGTCGCGGGCCAGCCATTGTGGGCCAGACTGTTCTACATGATACGAACAGGACACCTGCAGGAGGCGTTGGCGGAAGCAATGCAGCACCAGGTGGCAATTGAGCGTCGCGAGTCGAGCTTCCTCAGCCATTTGCGGGCGTGGATCGAGTCTCCAGATCGGCGGTGCGTACATACGGGTTTGCTTCCCCTGTTGGGATGACTGACGAGTTTATAGGTTGCCAAAACCTCATCGCGACCAGCTTCATGCGGCATATAATGCACACATGCTCCACTCCTCCTCGGCGGATCCCTTCAAACTTGCCCTGTACAAGCTCATGGGCAAGATCGACCCGTCAAGGCGGAGCGTCGCGGGCGTGACGGTCACTACGGAGGATTGGCTATGGTTCCAACTATCGATGGTGAGTCATCTTAGTGCCCCTATCTACTCGTGGTATTCAAGGGCGATACCAGGTGGATGAGGATGAATTCGGCGGTCTCAGGGGTCTCTCGGAGGTCCTTCTTGGATACGGCGAACGTCATTTCGACGGCGCGCCCGGCCAGAAGGGTGCAAAACGCGGAGTATGGGCAGGGGTACTGCTCATGTGTGGTCAGTTCGAAAGAGTAGGTCATTCACCGTCGGCTCACCACGGGTAGCGCTAACGCTTTCCAGGCTGTTGCTGCGCTCTGGGACCATAACGAGATGGAGGTCGAAGCCGTTCACCTGGCCATCGCTCTAGCGTATCATGGTCTCCTCCGTGTGCCATTGAGGGCAGAAACATCTGATATTACGCCTTGTGAGTGCCATTCCGTCTTTGCTGTTTGTTTCTCATGTCTTCTCCTTAGTGACCCTGTCGTCATCGTCACCACCGGCGCTGAGTCTCTCGACGCTGATCTGGCGTTACATCCGCCAATTCGTCCGCATGGATGCCCGCGAGGCTCTTCAATACGTCTACTCTGTCTGCCTCAGCGCCGACCAACCAGGTGGTGCAGGAAAAGAGCAAGTGGAGACTGCCTGGGACCTTGTCCGCCGGATCATCGTCCTGGCGAACACAGGCGCTGCCTGGGAGGAGCTTGTCGGGGGCTTTAGGCCCGATGGCACGCGCTTCGTACGTTCTACTATTCCATCTCATCCACGCGACCGCTGACGCACCTTTCCAGAGCGGCGCGATCGAGCAGAGCGCCTCCCTGCTGAAGCTCGACGATACGCGCGCGTACAACGAGCACATACTCGAGCGCGCTGCGCGCGCGTCCGAGGAGGCGGATCGCGTCCCAGAGGCCATCAAGCTCTACAACCTCGCGGGCGACTACGTGACCGTCGTCGGGGTGCTGGCGCGGGCGCTCGGCGGCACGATCACGCAACCTAGCGTAGACGACAAGGCGCGCGCGGTCGAGCGCACCGCCGCGGACGTGCTCCGCCACTACGAGCGCACGAACCGTGCGGTGGGCAAGGAGCGCGACGCGGTCGTGCGTCTGCTGCGCGTACGCGAGGCGATGGACGCGAAGGCCGCGGGGAGGGTCGAGGCTGCGCTCGAAGTGCGTTGGCGACAAAGGCTCATCGATATGCGATGCTAATCTTGATGCAGCTCATGGAATCGACGGACCTCATCCCGCTCGAGGCGGACGTGGCGAAGATCACGAAGCGCGCGGAGGAGTTCAAGGACCTGCCGGACGCGCTCCAGCGCAACCTGCAGACCTTCCTCCAGCTCACGATGGACGTGCTCGCCGCCGTGCACCAGAAGGTCAAGGCGTCGTCGCTCCCGGAGGCGTCGCGGCAGACGGTACGTTCCCTGCCGTACACCTACCCCTCCCCTTGTGCGCGGGTCGCTGACAGCATGCGGGCAGACAATCGCGATGCTGCGCAAAAAGTCGAGGGCGCTCCTCATCTTCGCGGGGAACCTGAAGTACAGGATGTCGCCCGACGTGTATTCGTACCTCGCCCGGTTGGACGTGGAGATCGCGCTGTAGTTGGCGCCCTGCGGTGGTGTTTGTATCATGAACCTCGCGATCGCTGTCGAATGTACTGGTCGGGTTCAGCTTAGGCGGATCTGACGTGGAGGCTAGAAGTCGAGTCGTTCTTGATGTTCAATGCCGTAACGGAGAGGCTTCCCCCGTCAGCTATCGCTGCGTCACCACGGGGCTTATCGTGTTCTTCCTCTTGTCATGTGTAGCGGCACAGGCCAAGCAGTGCGAGAATCGCTGGAGCCTTTCTGAAGCCGACGAACATACAATCACGTTTTCGCAATGTTCTGAAGGTCTTCCTGGCTTCGCTTCGAACGCCTACGCTTCCGCTGCATTTGCGGGAGGCTACACTCAAGTCGACCTACTTGTATTTCTACACCGCGGTGTCCAGGCCTTTCTGTGAGCATTTCTTCGTCATCGCGAGGGCTGTAGTCTTTTCTCCTCAGTTCTCCTGCGACGGTTGTGCAGACCGAGAGAGGCTCTCTAAAGCCGATAAGGATTAAACAACTCCGAAGCTTCGATCTCTACCTCGTGATGAAACATTGCGCCCGAACCTTCTCCACTGCCTCCCCTTCGATTCACCAGTCAAGAACATCACTGGCTGGTCACTCGTACCCGCTGCAGCGCTCCGCTCATCGGATCGCCGTTCTACGAGCGCGCCCGGTATTGTTATAAACGGGTCCTCGGGGCGCGATACTGCCATTTCTCCCTCGGTGAGACCCTGGCATGGACTCCGACGCAATCATCGTGGATGAGATCATCCAGTCCTACGCGGACGGGTACGTCGCTCGCAGCTAAGATCCACTTATCCCTGTTGGTTACCCCCACAACGCAGGAAGATAGCGGAGAGCAGCATAATCGCGGGTTTAGGTTCGTCTCTTCGCTGTCCCTCGCAGCGCGAGCCTCCCCTTCTTACGGATGCTATCCACAGCTCTGGTCGTTTACGACGGCTTGCTGCTGCTTGACGATGAGGTCAACTTGTTTTGGGGACGTCCCCTCTCGGGCGCCCAAGTGCTCTACCTTGCGAACAAATACGTCTTTCTCCTGTCGGTGATCGTCAATAGCGTATCATTTGTGACCACTTTCTCCGACCAGGTGAGTCCCGTCCTACTCATATCCACACTCTCGGACTGACTTCCGGCAGGTGTAAGCAGCCCTGTGACCACTTTTTGTCCGCCTAGGATACTGACAGTCATCTAGCTGCGGTGGGGTTGAGGGCGCTGCAGTAGTGTTATCCACATTCCCTTATTTCGTCTGGGCCGGTATGCCGTTATGGTTTCCCATCTGCCTCTTGATATTCACCTGACGCGATTATGCTAGCGTTCTCCGCTCTACGAGCTTACGCCTTGAGCCGCAGCCCATATTTAGCCGTCGCTGTTGGTACATTCTCCATGGTACCCGTGGGAGTGGATCTTGTCAGTATCTCTATCCGCTGTTCACACGTACTCACGCTGACTGATGGTGCAGACCCATCTAGGCTTCAATTATGTTGGATCGAGTGACCCCATCTTTGGGTGCGGATACTTCCAAGACCTACCCACCCAGCTTCCATTAACGTGAGCAATTTCCGTGGTGCAACACGACTCCATTTCACTAAAACCTCTGTCATGCAGATGTAGGTGTCTCCAAACGACTTGGGCATCTCGTCGTTGATCCGCTTCCCCTTCAGTCACCATCCTTTCCAGATCCTCGCTCATCGTGGCGGACCTGTTGCTGATCGGTATCACCTGGTACAAACTCTACGGTGCTGTGGGCTGGTCTCTACTCTTCCAGCGACATAGCGTCACCGTCACAAGCATTCTCTTGTGCGATGGTGTGTGAATCATCGTTGTCTCGTTGAGCTTCCCTGGCTGATCGAAGTTCCCTAGGTACAATCTACTTCATGTATGTGCACGTTGATGGTCGCCACCAATCCACATTGAATGCGCTACCGACAGCGTTCTTCTCGCGCTGAATGTGTTGCAAATGGCATTCACACTCGCATCCGTACGAACACCATTTCCTTGTTGAGCCACTCTGAACGCTGACTTCGACGATGGGCAGATCTTCCAAGAAGCCGGGGCCCAGATCAGCAACGTCACGGCTCTGATCGAACCGTACGCGAGCTTCCGTCCGTCCGGATACTCCGCCCTCTGTACTGAAGCCGGTGCTCGTAAACCAGGGTCACCGCCGTGTTGATCGCCCGCTTCCTGCTGCGCCTGCAGAGGGCCAACCAGAAGGACCTGAAACTGGGCGTCGCATCCTCGAACGGAATCACTACCACCGACGCCGACGGCGCTGCATGGCGGACTATAACGTTTGCCCAGGTCGCCACGTCCGTCGGCGCGACACTCAATCCTGAAGACTTCTGGCGCGACGGTTCTGCCAGTGAAATGGATAGCGTTGTCGAGGATGGGACCTCCGTTACGGGCGGTTCTGCCCATGGATACGAGGGAGAGCGTAGTGGCAATGCGACGTATTCCTGTCGATGAGAAGCGGGTTATCGTCGCGTTGAGGGACGATGCAGCGGCGGTCAGCAGGTTGACTACAACGCCAAAGCGTAAAATATCGCACCGTAGGCTCCTGCACGATAGGAGGGGTTTTATGGATCTTGAGTTCCGGGCCGACAGGGGTGTCGGTTTCTCTGTCGCTGTCACTGCTACCGATATCGGCGTCGATACCATCCTCCTCGTGTCCGCATATGACGGCATCTGTGTGCGGGGGCTGAAACTGCATTAAGGATTGAACGGCACCATGAGCGAAAGGGGACTGACAATATACGAGTGATGGTATCCCCTTTCCTCTTCTTTCCTGAGCCAATCCGCTTGCAACCGGGTAATGGAGAAGGCCCGTCCCCGCATGCTCGAGAGCTCTCCCATACGAACGTCGCAGCTATCAGGTTGATCGGCATACTCAGACGGCTGCAGCATGAATGAGATGAGGGAAAGTGTCGAATGCAAGGCGGCAGCCCAAAAGCCATACTTTTGCACAGTGACAGTTATGGGACCATAGGGTACGAAGCCTGGGCCGTGGATGTTCAGATGGCGACTGAGCCAATAGTTTGTGTTGGTCATCAGACTGCTTTTGGAATTGGGGTCGTCCATTCCATAGGCCCTGGTGCTTGATGGCTTTGATAAAGCCAGTTTGGTCGATTTGAAACCAGTCGTTACGTGTCAGCCGAGCTCTGCAAATCGTTGAGAGAACGGTAACATTTCGGACGAATCCTCGCATCGCAGACCTATGACTATCCCGCAAAAGGTTTATCTGATAAAAGGAGTACTTGGATGTGATATAAGTATATGGACGAAAGCCGCAGGGATAGACTCTTGCGAACCCAGGCCTCACTCTCCCGCTCAGTCATGAAAGCTCCAAGAAGCGGGAAAGCAACTTCTGAAAGTCAGGTGTGCCCAAGCCAGACACCGGATCCCATCCCGCCACCGCCGCAAACCCAGTGGTGTTGCACCCCGGATTATTCCCGACGGTGACATCGTTGAACGCGTCCGCGAATGTGTAGAGCTATTGCGTGATGAGAACTGTCAGAACCAGACACCAGTCAGAGCGCAGATGGAACTCTACGCACAGCAGGGTTGATCCACCCAACGGGAGCCTTGCCCGCGGCGAGCCGCGCATCGTTGATCGCGGACACCAAGGATGCGAACGTCGGCGTTGACGGAGACGTGGCCGCCACAAGCGTCAGCGCACTGTTGAGCGCGACGGAGTAGTTGAGGCCGTTGGCGGCGATGTCGGGGTATGCCCTCCCGGTGGCGTTGAACATCCCCGCGGAGTACGGTGGCGCGTGGCTGGCGAGATAGCCCGCGACAGCAGGCTGCTGGAACGCGGGCCGCGGGAAGACGTTCGAGAAGCCGCCCCCCGAGGCGAATTCGGACACCGCGACTTCGGGGTCGGCGACTGTGTTCCCCGGCACAACCTGGGTCGCACCGACGGTTGTGACGTAGGGGCAGGTCGCGGGAAAGGTGGGGTTGAACCGCGTCCCGTTAACGGTGTTCTCCCGGTTGTTCTCGTCGAGACAGTCCGAGTCGCCAAAGAAACCCGCGACGCCAGTGTCGCCCGCTCCGAAAACGAAGGTGATCCCGGTGAGCGAGAGTTTGCCGTACTCGGCGCGTTGGCGTCGCGCGTACGCTGGAGTGAGCATCGCCTCCTGGTCGACGTACGACGTGGAGACCACGAGGGTTCGTGGGACGCCGTCGCACTGCAGCGGACCGGTGAACCCACCGGGAAGTGTGTCCGGATACACTGGATCGACAACAGGATCGTCCCCGCCGTCGAATGTGCAATAGTCCACGTCGAAGGCATCGAGGAATGTGTTGAAGGAGCCGCCCTTGACGTTGTCGCAGACTTGGTAGAGCGTGAGGGGCTGCTTTGGACCGACGAGACCCATGACGTACTGCATGTCGAGACTGGACTCTAGGTAAATGTTGTTCTGGACGAGCTCGGCGCCATCTATGCTCACAAACACAGGCCGCTGACCGACCTGGTCCTGAGAGTAGTTGCCGAAGAAGACGTCGAAGTCAGACTCGAGATGGTACTCCGGAGAGTATTGCACTGAGGGAAGCTGAGTAAACACGAGGGTTAGGACGGTCACTGAAACGACTTACCGGTACTGATGCTATTGGTGACCGTCGAAACAGGGTCGTAGTCGAAGTTGTAGAGGGCGCGCAGACAGGCGAGCGTCATAACTTCATCGCAGTGGTCAAGGTCGGAGGAAATTATCTGTCAATGGCGGCACTGTCAAAACATGTCCGCATGTAAACTGATAAACGAACTTACATGAACTGACCCTCTGACCATGGCGGTTGTTGTTATCCCCGAACTCGTCATTATGCGTCGCGCAAGAGTGTCGAAATGCAGGGTTGGAGCGATGATGTCGACATGCGGGGAGATGTGGGCAGGGAGACTGTACGTGCCGTTGTATGTGATGGTTGTCCGCCCGCTCCCCTCCAGCGCGTATTCGTGGTACTCCGTCCCAAGAAGCAGATCCACCTCCTTGATGGTAACGTTGACCCGCATCCATCCACCACATCTGCTCAAAGAGATCCGGTCCTCCGAAATCGAGCCGTCGGCGACGAGCCACGTGCGAACAGCTTCTGTAGCGTCCTCGGGTGGTCGAAATGCCTCCACTACTTGCGCAGTAGTCCAATGATGACCATATGTCGAGGAACTCGAAGGAGAAACGTTCATAAGAAACTGGTCCAGGTGGTCCAGGTTGCGCTGAGCGAGACCGATGTGGAGGACGAGGACATCTGCTGCGATTGCACGACGAGCTAAGACCCATCTAGAGGAAATGAATGAGCGTGTTTCATGCACGATGCGGGAGCCATGGGCGATGATTGCGAAAACCAGAGGAAATACGGGGCGGAGAAGCATCCTTGTAAAATGGAAGAGCGTGGAGGAGCACATGGAAGAAGGCATCGTGAAGCTTACCTTCGTGGGTCGTTTCTGACTCTGACGATCATCATCTCCTCCCTCTCGATACCGTATGTCTGCGGCTACCATTCGCCGAGCTGGAAAGGGTCATTGTCCGCCATTGACTGGAGTGTGTTGACGTGAGAGCGAGAGACTGTGAAGGCCGACGGGAGGCTGGGCGACAGAAAGAAAGAATCGACAGTTGGAAGCCAAGAAAATTCGAGCGTCGTTCAACGGCCGAGATGCAAGCCACGGGTGGAGGGGAAGAGACAAGTACACGACAATTCATCATGCGGCACTCTGCGGCAGGGACGCTATGGATGGTGCCTGGGGGCGCGGGAGTTGCTCACGGCGGGGAGTTCGATTCCGATCCCACCGATATTGTCCACTAGAAATCATACGTGCGAGTCCGCCACCACTCTCGCGAAACAATACTCGTGGCCACGCACACGACGAATGAACGAGTTGGTGGAGTCGCAGAGTTGAACAAAGAAATAAAGATACTAAGATAAGTTACAACAAATCTCGGATTTAGTACGCAGTGGCAGCCCGTAGTTCCGTCATGGTGGTGAACACGTTAGATAGAATATTCAACGTGGAGCCTAAGAGCTGCCCAGATCGTCTGCGACGTTTAATATGCTGTTCAAGAATGCAAGTCAGATGGTCTGCGGCACTATGCGGGAACAGACCACATACCTGAGGGGCTCGTGACTTGAAGGTAGAAGCACCCTCGATGATCGATTCCGTCTCGCTTTCGCTTTCCGAAGGCTCCTCTTCGTAGAGAGTAGAAGGAAGGGGTGGGGACTGAAGGACGTTCAGAAGCATATAACGCAGTGCACGACAAGGGGGACTCACAATGCACGGATAGAGTTGTCCTCGCTGCTCCTGTTCCCTGAGCCACTTCGCACGCCTTCTGGGGCATACGTAATTCATCTGCCCGGCGCACTCCTTCGCTTTACACCAAAGGGACCCGTAGCTGAAAAGCATACCATCTCGATAATCAGTAAAAGGTGAAGATGGCGAGCGCGCTTGACGTACGATAGGCAGTTCTTCTATAGCGGAACTGCACGTAATGAACGTCTTTGAACTCCGCGAGGCCTCGTAGATGTGCGGGAAACCAGTAGTCGGCGTACGCTTGCGCCTTGCGGTCCAAGGAGACGTCCAGTGGAGATGACCCGTGGTGGATGAACGCAAGCCTGCACCCCAAGACCCAACCCTGAGCGCAGTCATGGTTTCTGTCCAGAGGGCCATACGGGACGAAGTTGGGGGACTCGAGATCCATACGCAGAGAGAACACTCTCAGTGCCGTCTCGAGGGTGGCGACATCCTCATCCACCCCATAAGCCATCATGAGGAGATGCTTGACAGCTTCGAGGGAGAAAAGATAGCCTCCAACGTAGGCGGAATCAATGTTCGACATAGTGACGGGGAAGACGATGAGTGGCGGTCGAGAGCGGGGTAGGGAGATGCGGGGGTGATGGTGGGCAGAGTTGGGTCAGAGAGAGCAAACACAAGTTGCGCTCCATTCGGCCTTTGTTCGAATTCGCGAGTGGTCCAGTCACGTGGTCGTGTGTCGCGGGCCGTCAGCCGCAGTTAGCGCTCAATCCCAACCATCCTCGAACTCCGCACTTTCTGAACAGTCCCGTGAGGCGTGGCCTCGACCACAAGCAGACAATAATGTGTCTGCGCGAGATCCCATTGTTCCACTGGGTATAAAACATCTCAGCCGGCGCTCTTCCTATGTTTCTCCACCACCTCCACGATCCACCGCCTCCCCGGCCCACCGCCGCCAACCACTTTCAACCACTCTGCACCCCCTCTCCTCCCCTCTTACTACTTCCCCCCTCTGGTATAACACAATTTCTGCTAGCTATTTTGCTACCTCCTCGCCTCTCGTATAGCTTTCATCATGTCCAAAGCCAAGAAATTGTACGCTTCCAGGCTCGTTCACTTGTTATCACACTCACACTCACCTTTGCATAGCGGCGCAAGGAAGCAGAAAGCCACGGCTGAGAAAGAGAAGGCTTTAAATTCACAAGCGGAACAGAAGGAGCAAGAAAGGGAAGCGCGAGCGGCCAAGAAGGAGTGGCAAGATGCAGCACGAGCGGCCAAGAAGGAGCAGGAAAACGCAGCGCGAGCAGCCAAGAAAGAGCAGGACAAAGCTGCGCGCGATGAGCGTCAAGCTCGGCGAGAACAGTGAGTACTTCCATCGTCGACACCCAACCACTCTCTGTTCATATATACACGTGCTAGACGACAGGATGGGCAGCCTTCTCTTGAGGAAGAAGAGCGCACTATGCGGCGGATCAATTTGCCTCCGACCAACTGGAACGATCTCCTCAATCATTGCGCAAGGGTCGTCCACAGCATGTCGTTGGCCAGTCCGAGTGACAACGTTACCGTATGTCTTGCTACTCTCAGTACAACCTTCACTCACCTTTCTTGTGATCGACGCAGGCGCGGACGGTAAAAGCTTTCGGCAAGGCTGTGGCTGCCAGGTGGTCAGGCTATGTTTCGGTGAGTTATGTCTAATTTTCTACTCCACAATAGTTTCAACTGCTTTTCAGGGGCTTCGAAGAAGCCACCAGGAAGGGTTCAGTTCAGCTGATGCGGAAACTGGGTGAGTGCTCGCGTTTTCGTTGCCATTCTACATGTGAACGTTTACCATGTGTTCCGCTTCTCAGTCCGTCGACGGGAAATTCCGCATCGCCGATCAACCGGGAAGAGACGGATACTCCGATTTCAGCCCCCAAACTGGAGTCCAACGTGGAGTTTACGTTTGATGAACTCGAGGGCATGCTTTTCGCGTACGCAGGCAGTATGGTACGTCCCCCACACGGCGTTATGAAAACACCTTGAATTCACTATCTATGTCGTCCAGGAAACTTACGAGTACGATTCAACTCTACTCGTCACCATATTGGAATCGTTGGTTGTTGATGCAATTAACAGCCCCAAATGTAAGAAGGTCAGGGACATGGTGCTCAGAACAATTCAACAGATCAAAGAAGTCAAGAGTGGTGTCAAGGTACGAGTGTTATGCCTACATTCCCGATATTAGCACCCACTAAACACACTTCGTTGATTCACCAGAAAGAGGAAGATCCGGAAGAGCCATGCCTTTCTTCCCCCGATCCGCGGATGACTCGCGCCATGAGTCGCGAACCAAAGACCGAGGAGCCCGAAGAGATAGGTCTCACGCATATTGATCGCCTTGTCGATGGCGATATTCTTGCAGATATCACCCTGCTCTTGGCGGAATACAAGAAGACTCTCGTGCGCATCCTTGCTCTCACTACATCGCTTAGTACTAACTCGTTTTCTGGCACTCGGACACAGAGCAATGACGGGTATGTTTTGAACTCCGTATTACACGCATTCTTACTCACGCTCGTATTAGTAAGGACTTCGCGAAGCTTGACGCAGTGATGAATAGCCTCTGGATGTGTCCGCCGGCCCCAAGCTTCGATCCGAAGCAGCCTCCTGTACGTCGTCTCACATGCATTGTCTATATTTCTCATTGATTTTTCTCGCAGCGCGATCTGGAGGAGTTCAAGGCACGCATCGCACCTTGGATTCTGAAGGCGATTGAGCGCCTCTCTCGGGCAACCACTCGCTATGAGGCGAGCCTTGACGCTGTGGTTGGCTCGCTTCTGGCGTGCAATTTTACCGCCGACGGGGGGTTCTCTCTCCGCGCGCAATGGAAGCTCAACGAGCCGTTGTATGCATGTGCTGATACTAACACTGTCTCCATCGGCCGCGACTCTTTGGAGCGAGAAGTTACCGACAACTTCATCATTCCGGAGTTCGTCATCATGTGCGTTGATGACGGCGGCAGGATCATCAACGTCATCCTTGTTGTCGAGGACAAGCGTACCGACAATCCGGTTCCCCAGCTTCGGAACTACGCCTTGAGGCTCAAAGAATATCACGATCTCGTCGGTCTTGGCTGTCGTCTGGCGCCTGCGACTCAGGGCGACGGCGTTCAAGCTCTCATCTGCCGTTACGATATCAAAGATGAATTTGGTCCTCAATACAAGACGAATGATGACGCAAGCTTCTGGTATTCGATCACCAACGATTTCATCCTCGAGACTCTCTTCGACCTCTGCGTCGCGAACTGGCGCTTGGCCGATAATAAAGTGAAGGCCACCTAGTTCCTCTGGGTGAGTACGAATATGTTCTCCCCTATGTAAGCCTCCTTCAACCCGATGACATGCTAACACCGAGTTGTCGTAGCCCTATCGCTCCATTTCGTTGCTCAGACACATTACACTCTCGGTGCTCTCTCCAGCGTGCACGCCTGGAGCGAAGTTAGCCCAGCTCTCTCGACTCTCGATCCACGCCATCATGTTCCCGCACTCATTCTAATGACACAATTTTATGTCCTATGTGCCCCTTTTTATGCAATCTCATTATATGCTTGCTCGACGTAGCGATACGTTGTGTTTTTGCCTCGCTCTCGCCTATGGCATGCGCACACCTTCATACCGTACAGAGGTTGTAGACAGCGGTCACCTGCCCATGCGTGCGGTACCGGCACCGGCGTGTTGAACCTCGAGGTTTAGAATGCACCTACTATTCGTTGAAATCACCCGCGCGGAGCAGTTCCCGCATCGTAAAATTGGTTGTACGGTTTCACAAGGCGCACTCGCAAGGCTGTGAAGAAAACAGGTCGGATGTGCGTACTAGCAGTACTAACTACAAGAGGCTCAACACAGCGCGAACAGTAGTACCACAAGACTTTGTCGTAACTGCCACCAGTGAGCTAACTAATGGGGGATATACTAACGTAGTTTGGTTGGGTATGGCCACATAGATACTGTGGCTACACAATCGGGGGCATGCGTTCCGTCGAGCATGCTGTGAGCATACTAGTAGGCGCTCGGTTGGCTATTGCCGATGAGGCCGAGCGCTCCTCGAAACACTTGAGGTTTACGTACGTAGCAGTCTATTCGCCCGGACCAGGACAACAACAGCTGCCATGAACGGCGGAATGGAGCCTCTTGGATCCACTAGTAGCCATTAGGAGCCACCAGCCTTGATCGCAGCAGCGAGGCTGGCACTAGTAGCCACTCCAATGAATTGATAAGTATCATCAATTGAAACAGTGGGCGCGTGTCGTGTGCCTGAGCCATGACAGTGAGTTCAACGACGCGACCATCTGTCGAGGCCCGAGGGCCACGCCGCCGGGTCCCGGTAAAGCGCGCGGTGCCGATATGAAGTGCAAAAACCATAGCGGAGACGGCGAATGGCAAGCTTTCGTATCACATGGAACGTCTGAGACGCGTGATTTTCAGAGTTTCCTCCCACGACCGCGTGAATGCAGATAGATAATGTGTGAACGACGCACTGTTTTGTGGCAGCGGGCGAGTGAACCCAGAGCTTCTCTCGGCACAGTCATAAGTGGGAATCTGCTGCGACTGCTATCATGCGCCGAGGAGATGCACTGGAACGACTTCGGCGTAGTTCAACGGCATCTACTGATCATACAATCACGTTATTGCTGCTACATCGTCCGCAGCTCTCAAGAGACCCTAAATGTGAAATTATACCTAACACGCAACGTACGACCGCAATCCCTCAAGAAAACTCTCCGACCCCAGGACCGAAGAAGCCCTTCTCGGGGATCTCGAGAAACGGGCACCCGTTCGAGTCGCAGCCCTCGAAGGGGATGTTGTTCGGGACCCAGTCGATCGCGATGTCCGAGAACTGGAGCGCAAAGAACTGGATGATGCCCGAGATGGCAATCGCGCTGGGAGCAGCCCATTCAGTGCTTAGCGAGAGTGGAAGAGGGCGGGAGGACGAGGGACGTACCAGGCGAGTGCGGAGGCCATAACGTAGTTGTACTTGGACCACCACGCGAGCGCGCGGCTCTTGATGTAGACCATGAAAAACCACGCGAGCGGCACTGCGGGCCAGACGTTGGACAAGTTGTAAGGAGCCCTGGGAGACTACGTCAACAACGAAGTCCTCTTGAGACGGGGAGCGCGACGCACCAGGTGAGGGCTCCCGCGAAGAACACGGGAAGGTGGAAGTAGCGCAGCATAGGGATGCGCTCCTTGAGATAGTAGACGGGGAAGGGGAGGATGAAGCCGATGAGGAAGCACCAGATCAGCGGGTTGTAGATCTGACCGGTCCCGAACATGCGCGCGGGCCCGAGCGTGCCCCACAGGACGGACGCGGTGAAGAACGTGTTCTCGCCCGGGCACGTGAAGCGGTCCCTCTGGTGCGGGTCGCAGACGTTTTCGATGCCGGTCATCTGGAAGTTGAGAATCCCGAGCGAGACGAAGGTGGAGGCGACGGTCGCGACCATCTGGCACCAGAAGGTGATGCGCGGCGGGATGTGGGTGTAGTGCGCGAGCTTGAGGTCGGACGAGAAGGCGAGCGCGTGCGCGGTCGTTACGTAGCCGTACGACTTGAAGAAGTTTAGGGCGGTCGCGTTGCCGGGGAACCAGAGACCGCCGAAAAACTCAGCGATGACGTTGAGCGTGACTTCGACGTTGGTGACCGCGAGGATGATGCCGGCGGGGATCATAAAGATCAACGCGAGGAAGATACCGTAGAGGACGACAGCTGGGCTCGTGTTGGTCGGGTAAGCACCAACACCAGCAGCGCCGAGGGCAACGGAGACCAGGACCACACTATAGACGCTAAGTATCTTCAGGGGTTCGAAGAGAAAGGAACATACATCGCGTAGTGCCACTCTGGGACCTCCTTGTATGAGGACATGAGACGAGCATGCACGTCATACTTGGCATCCTTATCGAACTTCTTCCTCCTGATGAGATCCTTGAAGCCGGAGATAATTGCATCTCGATGGTACAAGTACGCGTGAGATAGCGTGGCGGAGTAGATTGCGACTAGTAAATGATGAGGATCCGAGACAAGGAGGTTACGCAGCCGGGTACGCACAGAAGAAACCGTAAATGAGGATGTTCCCTGCGGCGAGGTAAGCAGGAGAGTACGATTCATACTTCGCGGCATCAAACAATGCCTCATCATTGATGGCCAGCGAGACGTTGTATCTAGCCCCGGTGTTGTCGAAGACCCCGTTCGAGTTGATCGGGAGGTAGCCAGTGAACCAGACGTTTGACACCCAGATAGCGAGGACCTGTGCGAATGAGTCAGCGTGATAAACATAACGCCCTGAAGAAACCTTACGATCGGCATCGTTACGAGGGCACCAAGGAAAATGTTGACCGTGGTGAAGTAGGGGCTGATAAGGGGATTCCCAATAACCGTAAGTTGGTTGTAGTCGAACGTCGGGATCGGGTTCAGCCCAAGTCCGCCGACGCTGCCGGCGACCGCCCCAAGGAGGACGTTGTTCGGCGCAATCCAAGTCATCCAGTTGAAGTAAGATAGGAAGGCCATAATGTAACTACAAGGTTGTTAGTCGTGCGAGCATCCTGACCTGCATCGAGATACGCACTTCGGGAACCAGAAGTACACGAACATGCCGGCGAAGACGTAGAGGAAGAAGCGCATGCGCGAGATCCTCCAGCCGTTCGCTACCGCGTTCACCTCCGTGTGGAACGCTTTCTGCTCTAGAGCGTTAGTAACGTGTTCAACGAAACTTCAGAGTGCACGCGCTCACATTCAACGCGATGATGGCGAGGTTCCTGGGCCAGATCGCATACACGGGATACACGAGGAAACGACGCGTTAATCCGGCAATACCATAGCCGATGAAGTTTGTGGAAAGCGCGGCTGGAAGGCATTTCAGTTCACCGCGAGCATTCGAGAAATTTCACACACTAAGAGCCTGGTACCCGAAGTTCACCGCCCAGTGCTGGTTGAAGAAGCGCGGAATGAACTGGACCCAAACGATCGATGTCGTGTACGGAGTATTGAAACCGACGTTGGCCATGATCGTGATCACCATGTGCTCCTTCATATTGAACGGTCCACTGTACGCGATACTATAAGCAAGCGTGCTCTGCAGTTGGTTCGACACTCACGGGTTAAGAGAAAGCCTCTCGCCGAAGAACGGGACGACGAAGCCCCAGTCGGGGAGAACTCTCTCCAGGAACTTTCCAGCGGGGTATGCAAGCAGCTGCGCGACGTTGGAGTCCACAGTGATGCTCGGTTGCCGGATCCCAAAGAACTGGTTGATGAACGCCCCGATGCAGACGTATACCATCCCGATGATAAAGGCGCGAATGGTGAATGACGGCATCTCCGGGTCGTCCTCTGCGGAGACCACGGCGCGGACCTCGGCGTAGGGCGAGTCCTGGCGGGCTCGCGCAGGAAAAGCGAGCAACAATCAGGGAATGTCCGCAGGCGACCGTTATCCATGACGATGGGACGTACGATGATTACGAGAGCGGCTTCGACCTTGAGCTCCTCGTACAGCCTGGCCTGCTCCACGGGGTCCGTGGCAGCAGCTTCACCGTCGAAGTACTTCTCGATGAGCTGAATGGTGTGCGTTGGGAAGTTCTGCGCATGTGTTTCAGCGGGTGGAGCAGTTTCAAGACATGAACTATGCACGCACGGGGTCTTTCCCGAAAGTATCATAGATGTACCGCAGGGCGTCGTCCACCTCTTCGCGCGACATTCCCTTCGCGTGCTGGATCGCATCCTCGATGTCAGCCGCGACTGCCTGGACCTCCTTAGCAACGACGTCCTGACAAAATGAGTGAGCGAGCTCGCACGTCCGATATGTCCTTGGTGACAAGACATACCACCGCGACGTCACCAGCGATGTACTTCTCGTCGTCCAGAGACTGGCACGATCCGGGTCCGAGGAACGCTTCTCTTCGACAGACATATTGCAGTCCGAAGGAGGGGCGCAGAGGGGCAGGGAAGGAAGAGAGAGGACCGAGGCGACCTAGCTGGTGAAGGCTCGGTGGAAACATTCTTATAGTGTGTCTCCCAGAACCCATTAGCAAATTGAGGTTCCGCAGGCATTGAAGAAGACGCCAGCTGGGCTGCTGGAAGGGCCGATAAGTAAGGGCGCAATCGGGCTGCGGCGAGATTCTTGGTCCGTGTGCAGGGTATAGCGTGGGCGAAGCTGGCGTTCAGTACGTCCACATGGTGTGGTATGGAAGCTGAAGCTGTTGTGCCTTTGCGGGACTTGCTTCCAATATCATTCTTTCAATCGTGGAACCAAGGGGCGGATAGAGAGGTCCGCGGTGGTGTAGCGTCCAATGATAAGACTGTCTGCCGGGGGAACCAGAGAGCGACGGTTGGATAGTTGCATCCCACCGCCGGCCGTGGCCACCATCGAGTTCGGACCTGGATGCCGGCATAGCGGCAAAAGTTCAGTCAGTCAGGAACAGTCGGAGGCAAACACCGTGAGAGTCGGTGGATGAGACGACAGACAGAGGTGATCCCACCACCTCGGGAGCCACAGCGCGTGCGAAGGCGAATACAGCACCTCATCAGACGTGGTGGAGCCTGCATTTGCGGTCCAAAGAGCTTTCCCCCGTGGGCCGATATTTGCGCTGAGCTGTGGCATGGAATTTGTGTATCTGACAGACGACCTCTCCGCAGTGTGTGAGAGGTTGGTGTGGTCACTGGGTTCAGTGTGAGACTCTCCCTGATGCGCATTGAAATTCTCATCGTATTATCACGGCACTTCCGTAGAGAGGCGAACCTTCGGGTGAAAACAGCGCGCAGACACAGTGTCGATGGTACTCATCTTGAACACTCATGGCATGAGAAAAGGTGCATACGAATTAAGTAGTGCCAAATCACTCGCCTGTTTGCTCCACAATGTGAGGCCGCGCCGGACGCGAGAGAGCGGAGACACGCCAAGACAGCGAGCGAGATTGGCGGTTGCGTCAGCGCGCGCTTAGATCGTTTGCTTTCGCGTCAGGTGATCAAATCAATACCGGGCCGGCGACAGTGTCCCCGATGACGATGGGTACAAAAACTGGAAACAAATGGCTGCAACCATATATGCATAAAAGTAGGACGTATCATACTGTACATGAGCAATTCGGACGGGATCTCTTCTGAGCAAGGCTACGATATCTATCAACTCGTTGACCAACGCGAAATGGTGTATCTCTAAGGTTCCCACATGTATGTCGGGCACAAATCATAATCTGACATCACCGTCGTTCGGGTCAGTATTTCAGAATCCCTTGTCCCGATTTCTATCGTCGGATACTGGGTACCAGTAGCCGACGATAGAAGCTACCTCGCAGATGTTTCGCTCCATATTTCATGCGAAAGAAGGTCCAAGAATTGGTGTTCGGCCGAATGCGTCTAGAGCGCGGCAGGGTCGAGCACGCCGTGCAGAGCGCATAATCCGTGTCCGATGTCGGAGCGCAGGGCGTGAAGTCCAGTGGTGCACGATACCGCGGTGGGAACGAACTCAGAACTCACTGTCGCAGACAAGACACTTACTGCGCAATTTGAAGATGAACCTTTCTTCGGCACCCGAACAGGTCACAACAGAAGCCGTCGTGGACGTCCGCAGATGTTGACGGTGACGGGTGAGTGCTGGGCCTGGTTGCTGGTGTCGCATCCGACATCCAAATAGTCCCCTCCGATAGCTTCGACAAGAAGGAAGACGTGGATTTGGTCGTGTGCATCTTGCGATAGGCGTCATGTAACACGGGCCGCACGAGTCAAACCTTGGACGAAGCTGAACCCAACAGTCGAAAGGGACTCACCAGCGCAATCGGTACGTCCGAGCCATGACCCACGGGCGTTGTTCTTCTCACAGGAGGCGCACCTCATGATGTGACGAATACAAGGCTTGGCATCTGCAGTCATTCATGTCATTGGACCGATACCAGGTTCGCGCTGGTGTTCCCGTGGCGTCGTACGTCCTGAGTATCGAGAGAAGGGCGTGTGAGAGAGGGGCCGGCCGCCGGATACGTAGGGAATGGTGGCGCAGTGGGTGCGCGCGCGCTCAGAGTTGTGGGAACTCTGCGCTCAACCTTTTCTCGCTGACCATTTTGGGCGCTTAACTTTAGCAGAAATCACCTCCTCGCGCATGCCCACTTCGTTACTCCAGCCCGCGACAGCGTAACGCTGGCACATCCAATCTTCTGTCCGAACGCACTCAGCCGGAGGCCGTACGATGATGGCCGCCATGTCAGAAAAGGGTATTTGGCGACGATGCTATGACATATGTACGTTGCTAAAATTGCTCCAACTGGCAGTCGAATCGTTATACACACCGAATCGGACCTCGGAGAGGTCGTACGGATCAAAAAGAGGTGGTGAAATACATTAACAAGCCACAAAGACCGTCGAATACAGCACGGAGTGGCCATCTGGAGTGTCACCTAGAAAGGGAAGACGCCTGACGCGAGGTTCAATTGGGCTGTAGAGACTGCCTGCGATGCGCTGACAAAGCAGGCAAGTTATACCGCAGACGGCGCGACACCGAGACGGAATACGCACCGGAGGGAGACGCGGCTTCGAGGTAGACCTCTCTGCCGACGACTCGACAAACTCCGTTTCACCATTCTGAAGACTCGTTGTGGCAGAGCATAGAAGGAAGTGGCGGAGGCTGAACCCATGTTCAGAGGCGCGCGTGGCAACGAGCGACAGGAGACTCACAATGTATGAATAAGGTCCCCCTTTCTCCTCCTTCCTCCGAAGCCATTCATTCCGTTCATCGCTACATACGCGGACCCTCTGGCCAGCGGACCCTTCGGCTCTGTTCCATATAAACCCCACAGTTGCGAACCATATCGTCAGCAGAAGTTGACACAATGCGGTTCCACCTACGATAGTCATGTTTGACGAAGCGAAACTCGACATCCTTGAACTTCTCGAGACCCCGTATGGATTGGGGAAACCAGTAGTCGGCGTACAATCCGGCCGCTTCGTCGAGAGAGACGTCCGGTGCAGACCCGACGCGGTCAACAAAAGCACATAACCCACCCTTGGAATGATTGGTCGACCGGGCCAAAGGGGACGAGGCTTGGCGCATCGAGATTGCGGTGGGTGGAGAAGTATTGTCTCGCCGTCGTAAGGCCGGCAACTTTGTCGTTGACCCCGTATGCCTTAATGAGCAGATGTTTGACGGCTTCTGGAGAGAACAGACGACCACCGATGTATGCAGAGGAGATCCAAGACGTGAATGAAGAGATGGAGGAGTGGTAAGTGGAGGTCGTGGAGATGACGGCGAAAGCCAGGAGACGCTAGTTGAACGTTGATCAGTCGTTCAAGGGCGCCAAGAAAAACTTTGCGCGTGCAGGCAGAGGGGGCTGCGCTTTAGGAGCTCCTCCCGAGACTGTAGATGTGACACTCCACTGTTAGAAAAAAACACGTATGGTGTGCATCCCCCGACCATCTCCACTGCCTTGCCACTCTTTCATCGACATCTGCCAGTCGCCGTACAGCCGCGATCCCGACGAAGTTCAATCTTTAACCTTCGCTGTTCAATTATGCCCACAGAAAACTATCGCACCTCCAAGACAAACTAGTCCTGAGTGCGCTCGCTGCAAGGACGAAGAAGTAGGAATACCGCAAGGTCAAACCGTGATTACACCGTGCAAGACGACGACGGCGCTGGCTCTCCCAGACCTTCCCTGCACTGTCCAACGTCCACCAGTACTGGCCCAAGAGCCAACGCAGAGTCTCTGGGGCATACCCAATACCAGGACGGATACCAAAATCAAAAGTACAAGTGCGCCACCACAGTGAGCGCGCATACGACGCTCCCGACGGCGCCGGATATATCGCCTATGACGTTCGAGTAAGGCAAGGCAAGGCAAGGCAAGGCAAGGCGCGACGAGTACCCCTCTCCCGCCAGTCATCGGAGCAACGAGGCGTTGAGGCTTGCGGGACCGTCTATCAGCGGGACCGTCCCAGTTTTCAGTGAATCGAGCACCGGGTACTAGAAGAGGGACTAAGACGCCAGGACGGATTGTTATCCGTCCTAGCGTCAGCACGCTACAAATGCTCAAGGGAGATACTCGATCTATACAGATGGGGAGCCAAGATTTCGGCGGCACGAGGGGCAAAGGAATCAGCGAGCACGCCGCACCCCATCTGTATAGAAACGAGAAGATCCTTGTGTGCGTAGCGCCTCCCTGGGTTCTGGCGTGCGTCGTGGCCCGCCACTCATGCAGCATGCGCACAGAGGGATGACGAAGACGCCAGGGCGAGTGAAGCGCGCACAACGTGCGGTGTGCGGCGTGTTCGAGAGCTCTCCAGATTGGGCGGGCGGCCGAGAGAGAAGATGACGGAATGCATACAGAACGCAACGTGCCTCGTGTAGAGATCTACTTCGAGAGATCGGGCGAGAAGCCACGACGGAGGTGGAGGATGCACGGCCCGCATCGTGTGCTTTGTTGTCCCTCCTCCGGGCCGCGCGTTGTGTATGGCGCACGGAAATTGGGAATCTGCGATCGTCAAATCGTCAGCGTGGACTCATGCACGACGAATCGGCACAGCAAAGGCGGGACCAGAGCACTGTGAGCCATACCTGCACACGATGGACGACGCGGGTACAGCGCGGGACAACGATGCCGCCTGCAGCTTGCGGACTAGCTCACCACGCTGTCCGCCCTCCGTCGCCATTCATCCGGACTCCCCGCACTTGCCCACTGTCCACGGCCTTTCATCTCCCAACGCCACCACGGGCCCAACACGCACCCACCTATACGCGCCCCCGTCCTGCGCCAGCTTCCACGACCGCCTCCCGGCTGCGCGCTGCACCTACGCCACACCGCGCGCCCGGTCCGTGTGGATATGGCCCCAGTGCAGTATCCACGCATCGGCCGCAGAACGCTCAGGGAAGAGACGCACCGACTCACGGTTGCGGGTGCAGAGTGGGGGAGCGGGCGGCAGCAACAGCACTTGAGCAGAGGGCACACGGATGGGGAAGGTGGGGACGGTGGGACAGAAGATGGGTGTCGGGAAGAAGAGCTTGCGTGGAGCAGAGCGTGTCCGTGCGCGCGCTCCGAGCCGTGGGAGCCAGCCCGCTTGGGGGCGGCGGGTTCGACTCCGCAGCCCGACAGACTCCGACAGAATGACCCCAGACCAAAACAGACCCCGACCCCCGAGTCTCACCGACATCTCAGTGCTCACCCATCATCACTCGTGATTGATGGGTGCAGTTCACTCGGAGAACCTGACCAAAGTCGAGACGACCGCTGCTGTATCAAAACCGCTCCATAAAGCAACTTGTCGCATGCGCCGCAGACTCTGCGATCACAAACTCTAGTGCTCTCTACATAAGCGCATGCGCGCCATGATTGAGCAGCATAGACTGATCCGCGCGCACACGCAACACGCCCCAGCGCGCACCGCGCATGTCTCCGAGGCTATCCGTGTCTTGTCGCACTGGCACCGCCGCGCGGCTCGCCTTGCGCACTCGGGCATCTCCAGCACACGCCCACAAGCCGGGTTCGAAGTTCGAACATACCCGAACAAGCTTCGCGCTCCACCCTGGGCCTGATCAGTGATCCCTGCAAAGCCTACACGACATCGTCAAACCAAGTTGCGCCGTGCGCTGTTCGCAATCTAATCGCCCTGCCACCCGCGGCCTCCTCGGCGTCGAGCACCTCGACAGCACGTGCAACCGGCGTCGCACACATCGGACGTCCGTCCGTCGCGACGCCTTGCAAGCTTATAGCGCCGGCGTCGATCGAGCGCACGCCTATCGAGGGCCATCGACATTAACACTACATACGGCGCGCGTGTCCTCAGCGCGGCTCGCCCGCAGCATCGAAATCACGGTTCCTCCGGGCCGCACGCACGCCAGCGCTCTTGCCTCCGATGAGCCCGACACATCTGCGTTGACGCTAGTGCGATGCGCATCGAGCCCTCCGTCGTCCGTCGTGGCAGAGGCGCGATCTCCAGCCACGACGAGACGAGCACGCGGCGCATCGATCGCGAGCTTCGCCCCACTCTGACTCGGTACTCGACCTGTCCGCGACGCGGGCGGGGCCGCTAAGGCATTCCAAGGGATGCGTCAGTACCTAAGATGTGATGTGCGAGAGCTGATGCGACGAGAGCGAGAGGCTCGAAAACAATGGGCACAAGCTTGGCATAGATACGCAACCCAGTCATTCCAGCGGGCTACACGGAAAAATCCGACTGTACCGCGTAGTTAGCGCGCACATCCTCAGACGCACAGACGCGAAACCTCACCTTTCTCGTCCGGTCAAGACTCTCCTCCTCACCGGCGCGTCTCCCATCCACAAAATCCACGCCGCTCAGCCTCACCCCCTTCCCCCTCCCCCTCCCCGCGCTCGCCTCCGAACCCATCGCGCATCCCCTCCGCCCGTACCCATACTCGCAGCAAAGTTGCCCAGCCGACCCCAACCGACTCGACCCTCCCCAATCTGACTCGCCCTCCTCCACGCCGCCCATCGACGGCGGCAGCGTGCCCGCGAACGAGCCGAGCTCGACCCTCGTCGTGAGCTGGATCGTCTCGCCCGCCGCCCCGCGCGCGAGCCGGGCGTGGTTCAGCGAGCGGTGCACGAGCTCCTTCTCGGCGTTGAGCACGGCGAAAAACGAGCAGATCTCGACTGGGTGCGGGCGCGGGCGCGCACGTGGGCGTGGGGTCAGCGAGGGCGCGGGCGCGGGGGAGAAGAAGAAGAAGAGAGGCACGCACGTTGGTTGAAGACCCAGAACACGGCGATGAACGCGTAGCTCGACGGAAGCACACTGAACTGCTCGCAGGCGATCAGCAGCCGCGGCCGGGTCAGGCCGACGGAGAAGAGGGTGGCTTACGAGGATGATGCTGCAAGTCGATAGGATGCTGTGTGCGCAGACGGTCAGCGTAGGGTCCGCGCAGAAAGGCGTGAGACGGCACGCACACGTTGAGCGAGCCCGTGCTGAGTGCAAAGACCACGATGGTCCGGATCAACAGGTCCAATCTGAGGAGCGAACGACTGTATTGAGCATCTGCAAAATGAACAAGGCGCGCGGCGCAGACCGTTTGATCCCGGTGTAGAACCGCAGGAAAGACGCAAAGACGGCAAAGGAGATCATGAAGTCGATAGCCATCTCCGCGCCGGACGCGAGGAAGAACGTCCACTAGCGATTTGTTCGAACTCTGTCAGACGACCGGCAGGATAAGGTCACAGCACGACGAACGCTCACGGTCAGGTGCGCATCTATAATTTGCCAGGAGAAATCTAAGCGGGCTCTGCGATACGTCAGCCTACGTTCCGAAGGAGATGCGGGAGACAGCTCACGAGCGGATGCTGAAGACTTGACTCGCATACAAGCACGTCAGCGCCGGTGGGAAACCAAACGGGCGAAGCGCACTCACAAAGGGACACTGCAGCCACCAGTAATGCCAAGACAGCACCCTAAGAGAGCCACAAGTTATACATCATCCATATCCATGGTGAAAAAACGCAGGTACGAACCGGAATTATCAAGGTGAGATATCGCCTGCGGTTGACTGGAGGCGCATGGGTCAGCGCGATACGATGACTGGGCAGATCACGAGGCTCACATTTCCAGATTCTGTAGAAGTATCCACTGCGGTGTGGTGCTCGTGTGAGCATTTAACGCTGCACAACCAACCTCGGTTGGTACTTACAACCGGACCATGCCGCTGCTGACGACCTGCGATGGAGAAGGGTGAGCATGTGAGAGGCTGGCAAGGGCACTATCGAGCAACTGCTATCGCTCACCGACGTCGTCGCACTTGCCTGGAAGGTCAACGTCAACGGCACACGTAAGTATGGACGTGGCAGGGGTTCATGGAGGGCCGCACCGCGTAAATCTTCGTGGAGCCAAAGATGGCGACAAGGTCACCCCTTCCGATGACGACGTATCTGCTCAGCAGGTAACAGCAGAGCATAACATGCGCGGTTCCCAACAACCTGGTATGGGAAAAGCGGCATAAGACTTCCTGCAGCTGCTTTGCTGCCTGCAGAAGCACAAGCTCACCATAACGCCACGACCTATAAACGCCCGTCCAACCTGACTATATGCGCACAAGAACGAACGAAGACTCACGTAGTAGACCATCCACTTCCTCAGGCTCAACCCGTCGAGCTTCCGAAAGTACCAGAACAGCTGGCCAGTCGTCGCGCCATAGAGCCTGCAATTCGCCGCGGCGTCGCGCGTCAGGAGCGTGAAGTCGCGATGGAGAAACACGTGGCGACGCACGCGAGCGAGACGCCGAGTCCGACGAGCTCGGCGCCAATCGTCGAGTCGAGGGAAGGGGGTGTCGGCAGCGAGAACGAGGCGGACATTCGACGGAGTGCGGGGTGCGGGGTGGGGAGCGGCGAGCGATCCTCATCCGTCCGCGACCAGCAGAGAGTGGGGGCGGGGGCTCGGGACGCGTCGGGGCGGCCGCGGCGGGATTGGATGCGGGGAGGCGGGAACAGGGCCGTCAGCCAGCTGGAGAGAGATCAGGGGCGGTTGCACAGAGGCGTAGACTTTGGAGGCAGAGAGGAAACTGGAAGCCAAAAGAGGGCGAGGCCCTGAGGGCACGACGGCAACACCTTAAAAGGAACAATGAGCAACCCAACGCCGACGTCAGGCTGGCAGCAAAAATCCAAGAGCCGAATAAGTACCGTTGGGCGTCTTCCCTCTATCCGACGCTGTGCCAGATCTGGTAATGCAGACGCTCGAAAGGGATACAAGTGTATCGTACGTGGATCAAGTACAGATCTCGAGGAGGATAAGGGTAGCAACAGCCTGAGGTGTCAGGGGCTCCTTAGACCTGTACCACCACCTGGGAAAGGGAGTGGCGCAGAGGCTCACCCAAGCGAAAGCTGGGTCTAAGGCCCAGTCCCCTACGGGACTGGAAGAGGTCGACTGCCAGCATCATCTGCGGTAGAAATGGGTAGCATGACACCCAAATAAATGTGTTCATCGTCGACGACGACGTCCACGGCCGTGCGACCGCCAAACACCCGCTAGCGCGCGAAAGCGTGAGCGCGCAAAACGATAGCTCTTATCGACCATCGGGACCACTCGCGGTACTGCTACCCAGTCCGAATCCCCCTCCGCCAACGTCGACGACGACGACCGCCTCCACCGCTGTGAGCCACTTACTAGCGCCTCCCCCCACGAAAGCGCCACCAAAGCAAACCATACAAAGCCTATGCATCGGCAACGCAGACCGCAGCGCAACACAGCGCCCCCAGGCTGCAAGCAGAAACGCGCTCTAAACACAAAAGAGACCACAACCTCCGACCAAGCGAACAATACGCGTGTGGCCAAACCCCCCAAACAACGGCCAAGAAACCGGCTAGAGGGAAAGCACCGAGGTAATCGACCGAGGACCGAGGTAAAGGTAGACACCACAGATAAACCCAAGGGACAAAGCTGACTGGTGACTGCCCAGGAACCGCCCGACCTCCGCACCAAACAGAGTGCACAAGCAACAACCCGCCTGGACAAAGGGAGGAGTGGCACCCCAGGTTAAAAAGAAGAAGGGATCAAGGAAGGTGCGCATACACCACCATGCCGCCCCTGAACCTGACCGACTCCTCCGCCCCCCCTACCCCCCTCCCGAACGACCCTGACATCACAATGTCCTCCGACCAAGAGCAGAACAACGCCTCCCCCCTGGCTCCATCCTGCCGCTCGACCTCGCCCGTACCCCCGACCCTCCGGCATCGTACGCCGCTGCGGCCAAGGTAGCCCCAAGCCCCCAAACCAACAACAGCCCAAAGGCATCCCCCCCATCGGTAGCGACGGTGCGCTGGGTCTACCCAAAGCTGGTGTGGGACTACCCATCTTCCCTAGAGGATCGGTAAGCACACCACGATTATCCTCCCTACATTAGCAAGACTAACGACTTCCGAATGTCAGGTGGCGCGCCAACCCGCACAGGGAACGGTGGACGATCAGCAGAAGCGAAAGAGGCTGGACGAGGATCAATGGCGCCCCGTAAGCCCCGGATCCAACCCTCCGCCCGCGAAGAAAATGCTCATGGCCCCATCCCAGTACCTCTGGGACGAAAACGACGCGAAGAGGGCGCCGAAACAGATCCTGCGAGCAGTGAACGAATGGATCATCAACATGGGACCTACGGAGCCTTTTAACCCCCACTATGACGAGGCCATCTACTCGGCGCCCGCGAACCATCGTAACCTCAACCCGCATCTCAAAGTCACCCGCCAAGGCGACCCACCAGAGCTCCCTCTCGAAGGCCTAGACCACTTCACGGTTGGCCCTTTCCCCCGCACCTACATCCCCCCATGGCGCCACACAGGGAACCTTGAGAAAGGCCTGACGTCTCTCATCACGAACAAAGGCCCGTCCCTCCTCATCCTAATCCCGCACGGATCGGGTCGCGTGATGGTCGCGAAAGGCAAGCAGCTCGCGGAGAAATTCCAGAAGATCCTACGCGCGATCCGCTTCAAGAGCTACGATGGCAAGGGCGTCATGGTCACAGTCCAACCCCCCGTCCCCGCTAAAGGAGGCACGACCGACCTAGAAGAAGCGGTGAAGAACCCACACGCCCAGCCCTGGGGATTCATAGTCGACCTTACCGCAGACCACAAAGGGATCCTACGCGAATTCCTTCTATACCAGGAGGTCTTCGGCTACACCCCGAAGCGCAGCTTCTCGATTTACCCGGCCACATCCGACGACCCCTTCGCGCAATCCTGGAAGCTACTGGTCATCTCGGGAGTCGGACTACAGGGCACGGGCCTCACCCACAAACTCGTCATCGAGCAGCGACGCGAGCTCCTCGCCCTCGTCAAGAACCGCCTGCGGACCTACCAACCGTACCGCTCCCTGATCGACACCCTCGCGGCAGTAAACCTCAACTACGGTGGCTCGTCCGACACTATCTTTGACACCGTCGCCGCGACTTTCCACCTCGAACCAACGACGGTGCAACATGCGGACGACGGCCCGATCCCCGGCTTCATATGGATGGCCCGCCCCCTCACCAACGACCGCAAAGAGCTCACGCAGCTCCGCGACTACATGTTGATGGGCATCTGCGGACACGTCAAAAACGCAACGATTTTCGCGTGCAACACAGTGGTCTCGTTCACCGACGACACTAAGCGGGGACCCATCCGAGTTGACTGCAAGCTGTGCAAGTCAGACATCCACCGAACTGCGGACTGCCCAATCCCGACCGCGCGCGGATGGCGGGGAGCGAAGCTCGCGAACCTTGGACTAGAAGAAGACGCCCCTCCGGAAGGTGACTCTGACGACTCAGAAGCCGACGACCACGCCATGGATGCGGTTTACGCAAGCCTCCAAGGAGGTACGCGTGGCACGACGGCACGCGGAGGGCGTGGCGGCGGAGGAAACCGCGGACGAGGATCCGGGAGAGGCCGCGGACGAGGAGGTCGCGGACAAGGTGGAAGAGGCCGCGGTAGATACGCTTAACTACCCCGCACACACCTGAACAACTATATACTCTCTGTAATACAGCCCTGATGAACGTCGCCTCTTCGGAACCTCACAACAATACGTGAGTAAGTAGAAGAGCGACACTGTCCACACCAAGAGGTAATGTTTTGCGACCCCATGCAGTGTGACGCCGACGAGCAAAAGCGCCGCCCATCCGTCCTCTCACCACCACG